>NC_072002.2:44049759-44687051 GCF_028885655.2 Pongo abelii
CTCAAAATTCACCAAAACTTGGCTGCTCTTTTCTAATTAGCTACAGAAAGGCAGCCCAACATCTTATACAATACTACAATATTATTTCTTTGATCAATAAATGAAATACTGATGCCTCCCATGAAAATGCCAAGCCAAGAACTCCCTGGTATAAATAATATTAGCCATGGTCTGCTAAACTTTTTGATTTAAATGACTGAAAGTCACGGAAATTTCTCCTCTTGCAATTAGTATTTTAAAATGTGCTCTAAGTACATCGTAAAACATTTCATGCTGCTCCTTGAAAATAAATGAGTTATCTTCAAAATACATCTCAGAAAAAATTCATGTGTTTAAAGAAATTTCTTTTATTATTTCTGGTAACATTTTCTATTATTTTCCAATACTAAAGACAATTCTTTTAACTAGCTTTTTGACAATTTAGATAATAAAAGAGTAATTTGAGTAGAAATTAATAAAATAAAAAACTATAATTCAAGACATTCAGGGAAAGTGGAAAATATAATTAAATATTCAGTTTTCTAATTATTAATACATATACAGTAAAAGTCTATTACTTGGCCCTTTTAAGAATTCATACAAAAATACAAGTAGTTTTGAAGAACAATGGAGAAACATTTCTCAATGAGAAGAAATCCAGGTCTAAAGTGACTGTATTTTTTGCAAGTCTTCTGCGTACAATTAACCAATATCTGAATTGTTACTGGTTTAAAACTGGAACTGATTTTAAATTACAAACAAGGCTCTTTATAACAGTGATTCTAGGAGAAAACCTACTTTCATGGCCAAACAAATGATATTTTTGATAATGGTAGTAACAACACAGGAATCTGATGCTAGAAAACAAGAACAACAATGTCTACTTTCCCCAAGTAGGTTATAAAGTGTTCATGGCTTCCTTTGCCTTATCCAATGACAACAAAGTAACTTGAAAAGAATATTAATAATATTAATAAATGAGTGAGCAAATTAATAATTGTTGGAATATAAAGTTTTGTAAGTTCTGTTTCCTTATTGTATTTATTTATTTTTAAATTTTATTTTATTTTATTTTATTTTGAGGCAGAGTCTCACTCTTGTCGCCCAGGCTGGAGGGCAGTGGCATGATCTTGGCTCACTGCAATGTCTGCCTCCCAGGTTCAATTGATTCTCCTGCCTCAGCCTCCTGAGTAGTTGGGACTACAGGTGCCCACCACCACGCCCAGCTAATTTTTTGTATTTTTAGTAGAGATGGGGTTTCACCATGTTAGCCACGATGGTCTCGATCTCCTTACCTCCTGATCCTCACACCTCAGCCTCCCAAAGTGCTGGGATTACAGGCATGATCTACCGCACCTGGCCCTCTTTATTTTTTTAATTTATTTATTTTTAAGAAAGAGTCTCACTTTGTCACTGCATTCACATAGCTCACTGCAACCTCAAATGCCTGGCTCAAGCCATCCTCCCGCCTCACTCTCTTGAGTAGCTGGGACTAGAGGAAAATGCCACCACACTGGGATATATATATTTTTTAATATTTGCCATGTTTATATGTATTTATTTATTTAAAACTTTCACTTTAGGTTCAGGGTACATGTGAGGGTTTGTAACATAGGTAAATGCATATCATGGGGGTTTGTTGTACAGATAATTTCCTCACATAGGTATTAAGCTCACTACCCAATAGTTATCCTTTCTGCTCTTCTCCCTCCTGCCACCCTCCTTCCTCAAGCAGACCCTAGTGTCTGTATTTCCCTTCTTTGTTCTCATGAGTTTTCATCAATTAGCTCCCACTTGTAAGTGAGAACATGTGGTATTAGGTTTTCTGTTTCTGTGTTAGTTTAGAGAGGGGTCTTACTATGCTGCGGAGGCTGATCTGGAGCTCCTGACTTCAACTGATCCTCTCACCTTGGCCTTGCAGAGCACTGGGATTGCAGGCATGAGCCAATCATCTCTGGCTCTGTAAGTTCTGATTCTATCTTCAAATTATTCCTTCCCCAGTGTCTTTCTTCTCAATAAATGTGTCATTTTTTTTCTTGGTTGCATAAGTCAAATCCTCTGGTGATTATTTCTCTTATGCTACACATTTAATCCCTTAGAAACTGTATTACCACCCCCTTCCAATAAGACAGATGCAACCATTTCTTACTACATCTTCATTTTTCTTACCCAAGTCAAGGCAACAGCCTCCTAACTACACTAAAAGCTTTCTTAGTTTTCTACAGGCTATTCTCCAGAAAGATTCCTTTAAAATGTGAATTATATTAAATCATTTTCCTGTTCAAAATATTCAATGTTTTCTTCTCAGACTTAAAATAAAATCAAATTGCTTACTGTGGCTTAAAGGGAGAACATGATCTGCCCCAGGGATCTTCCATTCCATACAGGGTCACTCATTCTGGTTTTCTCTTTTGCAACCACAGTGACCTTCTCAGGAACATCTTTTGTGATTGCAATTTTCTCTCCCTAGAATTATCGTCTTCCCTGTTTACCACTCTTACTTCCCTATCAAATGTTCCTTTGTCCAAATCTACCTATCACTTTCTGTTCTTTTAACCCATAGTTCACTATTCTTGCACACTTACTTGTGTTTTAAAGAAGCTTAATGAGCAACATAGACCAATGACTGGCACATGTTTGTGGAGTCCAGGCAGCCTATTTCTAAGCTTCCTTATCAGTGAGATCTGTCCTAACATTAATAAACAATAATTTGGTTTGTTAATGTCAAAATATGTTAATTATAGCAACCACAGCGTGTGAATAAAAGGTACAAAGAGTCAGACTAAGACAAAAGAAATGATTGCAGAGAAAATTAAGCAGATTTAGTTTTTAAATCTCTTAGGAAGGAAATTTAGCTCACAAAAGCAGTGCCTAAATTAGCCATTGACAGTTCAAGTTTATGATTTCCAGAAAGAGTAAAATCTTACTGATCATTCAGAAAATGCTTTTTGCTTTTCATTATAAAGTTGTTTTTCCATAAATGCGTATACATGTAGAAAGCGATTATCTCTTTGGAAAGAAAAAAACTTCTCAATAGATTATTGCAAGATTATATTAGGTTGGTGCAAAAGTAATTGCAGTTAGAGACCATGAATTATAAGTCATTATAACTAGGTTCCAACATATCTTTATTAATCAAAATGGGAACCATTATAATCAACACATTTTTGCTAATGAGAAATAAGTTTGTTTATTCCTGTAGCATAAAATCCACCTTTCAGGATTTGACAAACTCTTGGAAAGCATTTTCTGCATCCTGCTCGTTGTGGAAGATGCTTGAAGAAGTGGTAGTTGGTTGGTAAGAGGTCAGGTGAATATGGCGGTTCAGGTAAAACTCCCTAGCCCAATTCATTCAACTTTTGAAGCATTGGCTGTGTGACAAGCAGTTGGGTATTGTCGTGAAAAATTGGGCCCTTTCTGTTGACCAATGTCAGTGCTGGCATTGCAGTTTTTTGGTGCATCTCATTTATTTGTTGAGCATACTTCTCAGATGTAATAGTTTTGCTGGGATTCAGAAAGCTGTAGTAAATCAGACTGGCAGCAGACCACCGGTGACCACACCCTTTTTCTGGTGCAAGTTTGTCTTTGGGAAGTGCTTTGGAGCTTCTTCTTGGTCTAATCACTGAGCTGGTTGTCGCCAGTTGTTGTATAAAATCCATTTTCATCACACATCACAATCCAATTGAGAAATGATTAATTGTTGTTGCAAAGAATAAGAGAAGACGACACTTCAAAACAATCATTTTTTTTTTTATTTTGCTCAGCTCATGAGGCACCCCCTTATCAAGCTTTTTCCCCTTTCCAATTTGCTTCAAATGCCAAACAGCATAGAATGGTCGACGTTGAGTTCTTCAGCAACTTCTCGTGTAGTTGTAAGAGTATCAGCTTCAATGATGCTCTCAATTGGTCATTGTCAACTTCCAATAGCCAGCCACTATGCTCCTCATCTTCAAGACTCTCGTGTCCTTTGCAAAACTTCTTGAACCACCGCAGTACTGCATGTTTGTTAACAGTTCCTGGGCCAAATGAATTGATGTTGCAAATTGTCTCTGCTGCTTTAGTACCCATTTTGAACTCAAATAAGAAAATCACTCGTTTGTTTTTTGTCTAACATCATTTCCATAGTCTAAAATAAATACAAAATAAACAGCAAAAAAATAATAATAATACAGTGAGAAATGTCCCATTAAAATGATGTATAACATAACCCCATTTATTTAAGAATGTATTCCAATATCAAATGGCAAATTACAACAGTGCAAAAACTACTCTTACTTCTATATCAACCTAATATTTTCAAACACGTTCTTTAGTTTTTCTGCTTGAGAGTACTAATCTTCAAATATTGAGGAAGTATTTTACACTTAAAATATCCTGTTGAAATGAGAAAATTTCCCTTATAGCCCTTGCAGGGCGTGAGACAGGGGCAGTGGCTGGCTTCTTCAGTGCCCCACTGATCAAACCTCTATGGGAGCATGCAGATGGGCAAGTTTTGGGGCTCCATGCCCCAAACACCATGGCAGCCTCTAGGGGTGAAGGCTTATAGCTCCTGAATTCCCAGTGGGCATGCGTTACAGGGAAATCTTTTATTTTGCAGTCTGTACATGGCTTGTGTTAATCAGCTGTATTAGATCCTCTGCCTTACCTCAATGACAGAGGACTTTCTGTATTCTGGGGTTCTTGCCTTGGTGTAGGGGAAGAATGATATCACACGTGGGCTTGGAGAATGAGTGCAAGGTTTTATTGAGTGGGAGTAGCTCTTAGCAGATGGGAGAGCCAGAAGGGAGATGGAGTGGGAAGGTGGTGGTTTTCCCCTGGAGTTGGGCTTCTCATTGGCCGGGCTCTCCTCCAGCCATTCCATGTCGTTCCGCTGGTCTATGGCCTGACAGCCTGCTGGTACCTGTCGGTTTGCTCTTACACCGGTGCATTACTCTTGACATACAGCTGTTGTGTGTCCTTAGGCTTGTGTGTTCCTGTCAACATTCAGCCACTTGTATCTGTGTCCACTAGGGTCTCAGGGTTTTTACAGGCACAGGATGGGGTGTGGTAGGCCAGGGTGGTCTCAAGAAATGCAACATTTGGGTGCAAAGGCAGGAGTGCCTGCCCTCACCTAGGTCCATGGGTAGAAGCCCGGGGGTGGAGCCCTCACCAGGGACCCACCCTTCTCCTCCCAGCACTTTCCTGCCCCCTTCTGTATCAGTATGATACATAAATATTGTGAAACTGTGTAATACAATTATAAGAAATGTAAACAAAGAATATTAACTAGGCCAAGAGTGGTGGCTTGTGTCTGGGTGAGGCAGGAGGCTGAGGCAGTAAGACAGTAAGATCACTTGAGGCTAGGAGTTCAAGACCAACCTTTGCAACATAGCAATAGCCCTCTTCTGTACATTTTTTTTTTTTTAATTATTGGCAAGGTCCTATAGTCTCAGCTATGTGGTAAGCCAAGATGGGAGGATGGCTTGAGCCCAGGATCTCAAGGCAGCAGTGAGCTATGATTGTGCCACTGTACTCTAGCCTGGATGACAAGAAAAGAATCAAAAAAAAAAAAAAAAAAAAAAGACTAGGAATTCAGAAAAAGTTAGGAAGCAGAACATGAACAAGTATTCAATTAAGACTAAGTTTTGTTTTTTGAATTAGTTTTTGTTTTCCCTGTCATTTGAAAGCCAAATCTGGTTTGGATCCACGGGAAGCAGTGAACATTGGAGCCAGGCTGCTTGGGTTCCAAATCCTAATTCTTCATTTTAGTATCTATTTAATTTAAGATAGTTACTTTAGCTTTTTATCTCTGATTTTTTCATTCCTAAAATGAGATGTGAATAAAAACCTGAGTTTTTTGTGAAATGAATTTTTAAATCACTTAGAGCAGTGCCTTACATACAGTAAGCACTCAATAAATGCTCACCATAATCTATTATTTTCCGTGGTGCTGGTAGTAATAGTAACAGTAGTGGTAGCAGTATTAGTAATAGCAGCGGTAGTAGAAGAAGAAGAAGACGGGAACAAGAAATAAAATGAGAAGTGAAAATTTACTTAAATGTAGGGAAATGCTGAATTAGTAAAATCAGAGTGGGAACAGGGTAAGCAAAGACTACTAAAAAAAAAAAAAGTAAACTCTTGCATTAGTTTTCTGTGGCCACAGTGATAAATCCCGAAAATTTGGTGTTTTGAAACAGCACATTTATTTTCTCACACTTCTGAAGTCCAGAAATTAGAAGTCAATTTTTTGGGGTAAAGTCAAGATGTCAGCAGGGCTTAGCCTTTCTGGAATCTCTAAGGATAAAATTGCTTGCTGTTTCTGGCTTCCGGCAGGTACTGGAAATCCGTGGCTTCTTGCCTGCCACATCACTCTCATCTCTATGTCTGACGTCGCATTGCTTTCTCATCTTCTCTTCCATTCCTCCTTCTTATAAGGACACACTTGTTAACGTTTATGACCCACATGGATAATCCAGATAATCCCTCCACATCAAGATCTTTAACTTAATCAAAGTCCTTTTTGCCATATAAGGTAGGATTCACAGGTTCCAGGGATTAGGATGTGGATATATTTGGAGGTCAAGCTCTATTTTCAAGTTCTCCCCAATCAATATTTTATTTTTAAAACTTCAATAAGCATAATTCAAAATGAATCAAGGATTTTTGTGTGTGTGTGTCATTTTTCTGACATTGAAAAAAGTAGGAATTATACAGTTGAGATGTTTATTACCAGTATAAAGTGTAGTAAAATCGATTATAACAAATCTTCTTGTGTCAGTTTTTTACTTCTGTAATTATATGAAGGATTAGTGAATGTCATAACAGAAAAATGTTACATGCATGTATCCATATTCAAATAGAAATAATAATATAGTTTTTGTTGCCTGAGATAAGGTGGTATACTAGATTTATAAAGCATTATTAAAGAAACTAAACAAAATCTCATGTATTTCTAATTTACCAAATATCAATTAAATTATGTGAAAAATTTTGCCAGGTTCTCCAATTTACCCAGAGCTTTCTGGGTACTCAGAAGACGTTTTGTGAATGCCATCCTGAGTGTTTTCTGTTTGTTCACTTGTGTTTACATTAAATTCATGCAAATATGAGTGTGTGTGTGTCTGATGTTTGTGTGTAAGAGTTTTAATGTAAATTTTTTAATTTGTTAAGTATAAATTATATATATGCATAATTTTTCTCTATTTCTAAAGTTTAAATTTTGCAGTTTATCATATCAATTATAATTTTTGAATATAAAAGCATAATGACCATTCCTTTCGGACTACCTTTTGGCTTTAATAGAATACAATTTGTAATATAATTTTCTAAAATCAACAGTAACATTCACAGGTTTTAGGGAATTTTAAGACACAAAACTCTGGACATCTAGTAGTCTCGTACTAATGATTCTTTCATTCTTACTATTATTATCAAGTACATTAATAGAAAAAAATTGGACAATAATTATCTGGTAAACACTGAATGGATTAAACAAAAAGTCAAATATTAAATTAGCCAAGAATTATTTAAACTTAGTATCTTATACAAAACACAACTATTTCAAATAATGCTACTTCTTAAACCATATTTAAGGATCTATTTTATTATGTTTCTTTTTTTTGAGGCTTCTGAATACAAGGAATAATAAACCATAATTTGAACATTTCTCTTCACTGTAGACGGTATGATCCAAATACCATTCTTATTATCTACAGTGTTGACTCTCATTTTCTAAAAAGTCCTAAATTTAAAAACAAAAAGCCTTTGTTATAAAAGCATAGGGAAGTGTGAATCTTTTGACATAGATTCTTCACATATTCATTAATTCAATTAGGCAGATTTGGCAATGATGATGTGTGAAAAGAACAATGAATATGGAATAAGAATAAAATATGCTGCAAACTAGGCTATGTTATGTCCTAGGTTTGCAAGCTTGAGAGAAATTACTTAAGGCCAATTTTCTTATCTTTAAAATGTGCCTAAAAATAAGTGCTTCAATAATTGTTAACAGAATTAGATGAAATAACCATAAAATCCCCAGCACAATGATTGAGACAGTGAGATTCACTTTAATATGTTTCTGCTTAGTCTTTATATAAGCTTTTGGGTACTTTCTGTGTTCTTAGAAGGATAGTAATTATATGAGAAAAACAAACAAACAAAGTAGAAAATGTTATTTGTTGCCCTCAAGAAATTTGCAACCAATTTAGGGAGATAATATATATACATATATATACACATACACATTTGTTATTATATACAAATATACAAATATAATATATATATACATATATACAAATATATATACATATCTATACATACATATTTGTTATTATATACAAATATACACAGTTATACATACATTCATATGTGTGTGTTTGTATACCCTTAAGTGCTAGCCACTTGTCTAAGCACTTTATATATAGAGGCTACAGTAAATCATTTCATTGTAACAAAATTGTATTGGGTAGTTTTTTTATCCTCATTTCACAGATCTGAGATTAAGTAACGTAGACTAGCATTAAGTATAAAAGATTATCACAGGCCTAAAATACATCACTTTGTGTTAAAATTAAGAAACCATGTAGACAAGTCTGAGGAGGTGAGGAGTTCCTAAAATGGTGAAATTAGAATCCAAACCTGGAAAGGTATGAGAATTAAGAAGTGTTTTTCTAAATAATATGAATAATAATAATTTGATAGATGACATTTGTTCTTAACTTTCCTATTGCAACCACCATTTCCCAATTCCTAGGCAATTCAACATAAAAGGTAAAAGTCCAGGTAAATGTCTACATTTTGTCACTTCAAAGCATTTTTCTAAATCCTAGTGTATTTCCTGGTGAGCTGGGCCAAAATTCATAGAGGAGTTACATTGCTTCAGCTACATGCTAAGTAGTCCTCTTCAACTTCTAACCTCAAACACACATGGAAACAGATAAACGGGAATAGACAGAAGGTTTGCATCTTAAGCATATTCTTTAAGATAGTTCCTTTTAACAACTCTAAGATAACATTTTGACAGAACAACTATTAAGACTCTGAGGAGGGCCAGGAGCAGTGACTCATGCCTGTAATCCCAGTGCTTTGGGAGGCTAAAGCAGGAGGATCTCTGGAGGCCAGGAGTTCAAGACCAGCCTGGGCAACATAGTGAAACCTGTTTTCACAAAATAAATAAACAAATACATAAATTCGCCAGGTGTGGTGGCTTATGCCTGTAATCCTAGCATTTTGGGAGGCTGAGGCAAGAGGATTGCTTGAGTCTAGAAGTTTGAGGTAGGTTCAGGCCACATAGCAAGACCCCACCTCTACAAAAAATAAAAAAATTAGCCAGGCATGGTGACTCATGCCTGTAGTTCCAGCTACATGGGAGGCTGAGACAGGAGGACCTCAGTGAGGAATATATAACCAAATCAGAGTCCAAAACCAAATTGTGTAGACAGTAGGCAAAGACATTTAAATGTAGGTTCCTCTATCAGTTGACAACAGACTCCCTGCCACCATACCATTTTAAGTAGATGGGAAGCTACTGAATCTTCCTAATATCGAACTATCTTATTTTCAATAAAATTAGGCAGTTATTGCATATTCAGCAGTGGGAGTTAATCAGTGATTTCTTATATCCCCAAATGTATGTATTTTTTAATAAAGAGAAATATGCTAAGATAAAAAAATATTATCACAGGCCTAAAATACATAACTTTGTGCTAAAATTGAGATACTAACTAGAAAATCTGAGGAGGTGAAAAGTTTCTAAAAGGTAAAGAATGTGCCATTTATTTTTGTTACACTATAGTTCCTCAGAGTTCCACAATTATTATTTGTTGAATAAAAAGACAACAGTGTAATGCAATATTATTTTTGTTTTGTATTGTTAGTGCAAAAAGAATCCACTTGCCACTTTGATTTTGGTCAGGAAAATAATTTTCCCTAGCATGAGTGCAATTTGAAATATATCTATCAGAAAATATTTCCATGGAATGGGAATGCAATAAAACACTAAGAACTTGAAATGCTGTTGTAAATCATATTGCACTTTAGTCACATTTACATATTTAATAACTGATTAAACAGGGTTTAGTCTTCTTTCTGTGAGACATACCGTTATCTTTGTTGTCTCTGAAGGATTTTGCACTCAATATTTGTTGATATCAAAAATTCAAAAAATTGTATTCATACCAAAATGGGCTTAGTATCACATTCCAGATTTGTTTGTTCACTTATCCCTAATAAACAACAGAGTCATTAATTTTCAAGAATGTTATCAGTTTTATTCCGTACATATATATTTATGAAACTAAAATAAACTATAGGAATATGAGAATAGGCCCAGTCTGGCCAGATTATATGTTAATCTCATCAAACAGTGAATGTCACACAAAGGCCCCTACAGCTTGAAAAAACTAAGCTATGGTTAGCAGAGTTAATTGCCTTCAACATATAATTCACTTTATAAGATTATAAGATTTCCACACTAAGATTTAAACTTATGACAAAAATATGATTTATGAATTATTTAAAATTTTTTTTAAAACAAAATTCTATTTTAATTTAAATGATATCATTCACATCTCTAATATGATAGATATATCCGGCCAGATGAAACTTTCAAGTCTAAGGTTAGAAAATTTCAAATTATATACTGCTCAAATTAATGAATATATAAGAAAAATGGTTACAAATTACAAAAAGTGTGTTAAGTGAGAGTAATATAGGAGCTCAGGAAAAGATTGTCTAAGTAACTTATTTAAGGAAGACAAATTATTTTCCAAAGATTATATAAATATCAGGTTGCAAAGCCAAGAATGGAAGACTTACGTGTAACATTCACTAGACTCCACTATTATATGATTTTGTCAACAAAACCTAATTTACTTTATTTCAACTTTTTAACACTTTATGGATTTATTATAGAGAAAGGTTATACTAAACTTGAATAAATTAGATACATATTGATATAATTTGACTTTCTGGCATAAACCCAAAACCATATCAAAGTTCAATTCCTTAAGAGGAGTAATAAATAGAAAAAACTTAAAGGTAGCTGGAACAAAATACAAATTATATGCAGTGTCACAAAGATAAGACTGAGAGTAGGTTATTAGCTAGCCATGGTGCAAACTAGAAGACAATGCAGTGAAATTTTTCAAGTATTGAAAGAAAAATTCTGTCAACTTAGAATTCTATGCACAGATAAACTGAAGACTTTTTTTAAACAAACAAAAGCTGATAGCATTTATCTACTAGCAGACATGCACTACAAAAAATCTTAAAAGGTTTTCTTCAAGAAAACAATTTTGAAAATTAAAAACAGGGCAAAAGATTTGTTTTATTTTGCATTTAAAATAATATATTTAAGAGATAATGGGAACTTCTGAGGCCCTGGAGACAAAGGCAGCTGCTTAGCTCCCTTCTTTCACTATGTCTTCCGAAATCAAAATAGGAAGGGAAAAAGAAAACAACACATATTCCACACCCTTGACATAATTGAAATATGACAAAACATCAAATTAACTGTGAGTTTTTTTTTTTTTTAATCAGTGCACAATTTCTTACCCTATTCTCCCATCCTCTCTCAGAAATCAGAACTGCAAAGCTAGCAATAGACTGAAGGCTAAATCCATAACAATTGCAAAATGACAAAGTCCATAATAATTCTGGAAATACTGAACAAGTGCCCTAAATGATTAGACTATGGACTGCAGGAGAAGGACTTAAAAGTACATGAACTTTGACAAGATTAATTTATTTGGGGGAAGTTAATAAAGGTAGAAAGAAAAGGACAAATACTTTTTGGCAATTGGGAGGTGAATAGGAAAAGAAGTACAAGGGGTGGGGGGCACTGACTGTCCTACAAAACAATGTTGGCCAATAACAGAGATGATGGGTAACATTGTCTTGTTACTGATATTAATGGCAATGACACTAAGTTTTCCCCATTAGGCTATAGAACTAAGATATATACTCCTGCTTCATCCACACCCCACTGTTGGAAGGAAAGACGCGCTAACAATAGACTTGAGTTGATCTAAAATCATGGCTGAAATGACAAAGTCTATTTTAATTCTCAAAATACTAAAAAAGTATCCTGATTGTCAGACCATGGGCTACACAGAGAGAGAGAGAGAGAGAGAGAGAGAGAGAAGGGCAGGGAGAGGGAGGAAATAATAGGAAGAGAAAGAGAAAGGAAGAGAGGAAGAAAAGAAAGATTAGAAAACTATAGATATGTATCTCTCATGAATTTAGATGCAAACATAGTTTTAAAAATGTTAGCAAGAATCTGGAAATACATTAATTGGAAAATATTTTATGACCAAATGTGGTTTCTCCAATATATGCAAGGTAGCTTCAACATTTGACAATCAACCCTGACTTCACACCAAGTTAAAAAAAAAAAAAAAAAACTTTACCTGGTTTATAAACCTAAATGTAAAATTTAAAACAATAAATGTTCAAAAATAAATGTTAGAGAAAATATTTTTCCCCTTAGGTTAGGCAAAAATTTCTTATGAATGACACTATATACGTTAAATATCAGAGAAAACACTGATAAATTGGGCTTTATCAACAATTTTTAAAATTTACACTTTAAAATAAACTTAAGAAATTGACTGTAAATAATATTTGAAAATCACATGTCTGATAATAGTCTTGTATCCAGAATACACACCATATGTCAACAATTCTGAAACAATAACTTAGTTTTATCTTTTTTAGTGGGAAAAAAATTCTAAGCAGATGCTAAGCAACCAAGCATAAGATGGCCAATATAAATAATCATCAGGAAAATGAAATGAGAAAACAGAACACACTTTTACCAGGGGTAATTTTTTAAGTTCTGGTGAAAATATAAAATAACTGAACATTCATTAGTGTCAGAATTGCATAGTTAGAAGCACTCTGAAGAATATTGGATAGTATTTTATAATACCACAAAATTACCATATGACCCAACATGCTTACTTCTAGACATTTACTCAAGAGAAATAGAAACATAAGTCCAAACAAAGACCTGCACAAAAATATTCATAGCAGCTTTATTCATAATTGCTGAAAACTGGAAGCAACCCAAATGCCCATCAACTGATCTATGGTAAATAAACTGGTAAATTCGCACAATTAAATACTACTTAGCATTAACAAAACTTACTTATACATATAGTAATAAGGATAAAACTAAAAAGCAATGTTAAAGGCAAGAGCTGTGAAACAAAAATTAAATTCTATATTATCTCATTTACACAGCATTCTGGAAGACAATTAATATTGCGGGTTGCCAGGAATTGAGGCAAGGTGAGAGGACTGACTGTAACATGGCATGTGGGATATTTGGGGATGATGGAAATGTGCTAGGCCTTGATTGCCTTAGTGGTTGCATGGCTCCAAATATTTGTTAAAACCCTGAGACTGTACTAGTAAAAACAGCAAATGTAACTATATATAAATTATTACATTGTAAACCTGACCGAAAAAAGGTCCAAAAGATGGAAAAGAAAAAGCCATAAAAACACTAATCAAAATAAACCTGAAGAGGCTAATATTAGTATCACATAATATGGACTTTAAAACAAGAAATACAGCCAGGAACAAAGAGGGTAATTCTATAATGATAAAGCAGTCAACTCATCAAAAGGGCTAAAAAAAAAAAAAAAAACCTCAGTGAATATGCACATAATAATAGAGCTTCAAAAAACAAGAATCAAAAACTGAACTGAAAGCAGAAATAGACTAATTCACAACTATGGCTAGGGATATTAATTTTCTTCCTCAGTTAATAATAAATTTGTAGAACTAATAGACAGTCAGTAAAGATATAAAAAACTTAGCATTATCAATCAACTTGACCTAATTGACATTCCACTTAACAAGAAGAAAATACACATTGTTTTCAAGTGCCTATAAACATTAATCAAGGTAGAAGTTATTATTTTAAACTTTCCAATTATTTGAGGAAGCTTTTTAGGTATCTTATTGTTAGTGATTTCTTTCTTTCTTTTTTTTTTTTTTGAGACGGAGTCTCGCTCTGTCGCTCAGGTTGGAGTGCACTCGGCTCACTGCAAGCTCCGCCTTCTGGGTTCACGCCATTCTCCTGCCTCAGCCTCCCGAGTAGCTGGGACTACAGGCACCCGCCACCACCACTGGCTAATTTTTTTGTATTTTTAGTAGAGATGGGATTTCACCATGTTAGCCAGGATGGTCTCGATCTCCTGACCTCGTGATCTGCCCACCTCTGCCTCCCAAAGTGTTGGTATTACAGGCGTAAGCCACCGCGCCTGGCCAGTGATTTCTAATGTAATTCCATTTTCACCAGAAAACACACTCTGCACACTTAAAACCTTTAGAAAATCAATGAGACATTTAATGGCCCAACATTTATTCTATTTTTGATGAATATTTTAAGTTTACTTAAAAATGTGAATTTTCTCTTTGACATTTGGTAGTGTTGACAGCATATTCTTTATCTTTCTCTATTTTTTTCTAGTAGTTCTGTCTGATTCTGAGTAGCTTCTTACAATCTTCAACTGTGACTGCAGTTTTTGTCTGACAATACCTTGATTTTGTCAGTTTTTCATCTTTATTGAAGGATTTTTCACTGGATATAGATTTCTAGGTTGACGTTTCTTTCCTCTCTAGGAATTAAAGAAATTGCTACATCGCCTTTGGCCTCCATTGTTTTTGATAAGAAATAAGCTGATATTTATATCCTTGTTATTCTATATGCAAATTGTCCTATTTTCTCTAGATTTTTCTTCCCCAAGACTTTCTTTTTTATCTTATGTTTTCAGCAATTTTATTTTGTAATATACCTAGATGTAGCTTACTTTGCATTTATCCTGTTTAGAGTTCACTTAGACCCTTGATGTAAGTAAATTTTTTATATAAAATTTATAAAATTTTCAACATATTACGAAGTATTTTCCACCCCTTTTTCTTGATATCATTTCAAAACGTCAAATAAAAATCAGTTGGACCTTTTATTTTGTCTTGTGGCCATTAAAACCCTTTTTACTTTTTCAAAAATCCTTCGTCTTTCTGTTCCACAGATCAGATAATTCTGTTGTTTTGTGTCAAGTTCATTAACCAATTCTTCTTCCATCTATAATCTGTTATTAAGAAAATGAGCACAAGTTTTCATTTCATATAGTGTATTTTAATTTCTAGAATTACCATATAGTCATTGTTCTTGTTTCCATTATCATTCATAAATTATTCATCTCTTTACCCATATTTCTATGATTTTCTATAGATTTATAAATGGTTTAACATTGTAGATGATATAATTGTGGATAATTCATTTCTGTTATCTTTCTTTCAATAGTGTTATTTTTGTTCTAGATGTCAGGAACTCTATTCAATTTAAATTCCAAAGTCTGTCTCCTGTCTGGTGGACAGTAACTAAAATATCTACTTTTTCTTTTAGACTTCTGGATGTGGCTCTTTTCTTGGAAAAATTGAAGTTTCCTGCATGTAGGTACAGTTTAGTGATCAGAAAAGGATGTATGCAGAACATATATTGCAGATTTAGGAGCACTCTATACACTCATATTACACAGTGAGGACTGGATTTTCTCTTGGGCAAGAAGACATAAATAGGCAAATCTCATTCAGTACAGTTCCTCTTCCTCTAGCATCCACTCTTCATCAATTCCTACCTTTTTCAGTGACTCATTAAGTCTCTCTTTAACCTTCAAGCAGTTATTGGGTATATATTTTTCCAGAGTATATATTAGTTCTCTGTGGACAAGTTAATCAGGCAAGCTATCCCACCATTGCTAATTAAATCCATGCTATAGCAGCTTTGGGCAACCAACTCAAAATGTTCTAGCTTTCTGAAAGTGCCAGTTAAATGATGGTGGGATGCATTGCCAATTGGATGCTCTGTAAAGAAAGAGTCCCTTGGAAGATTCCTCTATTTGTCACTAAGCTTTTATAAGATTTTTATAGGTTTTGTTCTTTTTGGATGTTTCTAACATCCACTAAGCATCTAGGCAGGTTTAAACATCTCTGCTGTGAAAACTAAATAAAAAGGGAAATAAATGAATAAACTATATCTTATGGCAGAATTAAAGCCAAAATTGTGTTATGGAGTCCTCATAGGGAATTTTTGAAAATGTAACTAGTAGAATTTTATTCTCTTTAATATGGTGAGCTAGTAAACAGTTACTTTATACTTTTCAGGATTCAATATTTAGCCTTCAGAGTGGAGATCATAAATAGTGCATAGGGATATTTAGATTTATAGTTTTGGGTACAACTAGGCAATGAGCAAAATACTGTAACTGGATGTAAATTGGTCAGTAGATGTAATGGGAGGTCCTTTTGAAATGTTTAATTTGGGATCACAAAGGAGGAATTGAACGTGCAGATGGCATGCATCCATCCAGTACAACATGAGATACTGTCATGCACATTGTGTGTTTATGCACATATTATTTATATACACATCATTATGCATTTTTTCTATGAATAGTTTTGTATGATAGATGAGAAAACCAGCATTTGTTGAAGTCAACTATTTATCCCATGTTACACAGTGGGTGCATGGTGGAATGAAATCTGGATCTAGGGACACATATTCCTAGATCTCGCACTTTTAAGGCTATATGGACTATGGTCTCTTTTTGTAGTCAAGAGAGGCATGCATAAACTTAAATACAGCAAACTGCCCTAAGTTTAAGATGACAAAAAAATTGAAGACTATTACAGCACATAGTTCATGCTTGGTCCTGCCAACTGAGAAGGCAGGGTACACACAGGGGTGGCTAGAAGCGAAATTTCAAGAAGACCATCATATGTTTTAATGTTTAGCTGTGCCCAGGATTATTTATGCAAATTTAGCAATTTGGGATTTTTCATTAATTTTCCCTGAGTTTTTCCATCATCATATTTTGCACAGACCTGACACATTTTGCTTAGAGCTTTCTTTTTTAAAAAAATCTGTTCAATCCTTTGATAAATTCAATTTCTGTATTCCTACAAGAAAACTTCATTAAATATTCCATATGCAGTTGGCATCATTTTTAAACTGCTAAATAATGATGTCTGAAGTACTTATTTTACACATTTCTTATGCCAAATGTACAGTTATTTATTATGCTTACATTCTATGACTCACTAAGATAACAATACCATAGTGTGCAGGGATTTACTCTGGCTATTAATTAACATGTTAAACGATACGTATGCTATTATTTACTGATTTTAATTATAGAATTTTTTTTGTAAATTAGCCTCCAAAATTTAGGAGTTCAAAGTTTATCACTGAACTGTACTTTTTTCTTACTTTTGATATTAAATTCATCAAAATATATCCTCCCAAGTTATTTACGTTCCACGAATTTTACTATGATACGGTTTGTAATTGGATTTCAAAATACTGTTATAGAATAATAGATTTTACTTTCTTTGAAGCATATTCTAAGGAACAAAATCAATAATGCAAATCCATTAAATTAATATTGAGTCTCTTTTCTGATATTCCAGTCACTATTTCCCATTACTTTCTTACTTTACCAGGTCCTCATGGGCTTATGTAATTGCCTGCCAAAACTGCATTTAGGAGGTGCCAGGATATCTCAAGTTCCTGAGTTCATTTCATTTGTGACTTTTTAAAGCTGGCAGTCAAGTCATGTCTTCATGTCTTTTCAACATGAGACTCCAAGGAATTGCACAGATAAAGAGCTGAAAGAAAAAGTTGAAAAGAGTCAAAAGCAAGCTGGACTAGAAGGGGATACAAGCAGCCCAAAAACAGCAGAAAGCACAGCTTCAAAGTAGAATATGTGGGATCTCATGATACACATAGATATCAAAAGAAAAACAGACGGTAACATTTTGATATTCACCCAACCTTCAAAAGGAAGCCTCCAGAGAAATTGAAGAAAGTATTTTAAGCAATATCTACCTCTGAGATTGAACTTGTCTAAAAGATGTAGATCGAAATGAATAACAATTTTCTTTCAGAAGGCCATTCCATTCCTTACATGTGGAAACAGTGCTTTATATACACAATGGTATGCCACTTTGTTTTCCGTGAAAAAAGCTGTGATCTAGGGGAGACTGTGGCTAGGGTTTTCAGATTAGAAACAGTGTAGTGTTTCTTTACTTAAGTAAAAATGCACATATTGTTATAATGAGTTAAAGTTAATATATGTTTAACTAAAATTGTTTCAATTTATACACAATTTATGAAACTATGCTTTATGAAAATAATTGATCCATCAGAAATTATTGTTTTCATTAGCGTTACTTGAGATTTCTTGAAACAAGTTTTTCAAGCCAATCCTCAGACTAAATCTCCATACCTGATAGATTCTAATCTCAATATATAAGACATTGTCATTTATGTTGTGAAAGGTTAGTCATCCTTCCCGTGTTGATAGCCATATTGATACTCTTTACTTGCAATGATATTCAAAATAACTTTAATTTAAAATTTGTTTATGTAATTTTATGTGGACAGAGAGTTAGGTAGTTGAGTCTGAGTGCAACAAAATCCATTGGTAATATTATTGATCAGAAATCAGATGAAGTGATGCAAATTCTTCTGTGAATCAAATCACTTATTTCAAGCGGAATCTGGCTTATCTTATAAATGCAGTGTTCTATCTACTGCTAAAGCCATGGATCACTTACAATAAAATTGGGTATATCAAACATGCCAAGGTTTGGTTCTGATATGGTTGGTTTCTTTACCAAAAGATTATATATAAAACAATATTTTAGGCATTTAAGTACCTTATAGGAAGCCTTCTGAAGGAAATCAGTTAATAGCAAGATCAAAGCCATCAGTATTTTATTAATAAATGAAATTATTTCATAAATTACTTTGGGTTATGTCTACATATCTTCCTCACCCAGCCTGGAAATTATTAATGGGAAATTAAGTAAAATGGATTTCATTGCATTTTTTTCAATAACAGTAATGCAGCTGAATCTCTGCTGCTAGCCACAATGGATTAACCTGCCACCTGAAACAATGGCGAAACAAAAAATGGACAAAATATGAAAGAGAGTGGTCTTCAAGATATCAGACATCAGACTGGACATTACACATTGAACAGGATATCAAGAAATGAAGGATAATCATCCATAAGAAATGAAAGTTCAATAAGATAAGCCATAAAATTAAATGCTTGGGAGAATTTCTAGCCATTGGTACTCGGAGGGCAATGCCAGAGCCTGGTAAACATGTTAACTTTAAGAGATGGAGTTGAGAGAACACCGAGACCAAGATAACTAGACTAAGAAAGATGGAGTCCCTTAGAAGAAAGATGTGCAAAGAGAGAAAACTCCAGAGACCTGAAGATGGCCCCTGTTGAGCACTCCGCTTAATGCTCATCAGTGCACACTGTGGGGAAATAACTTAAGGCAAGGGAAAGAGCCATCTTAGAGAAGGAGAGGGAACAATCTCCAGTGCTCACACAGGTTTGTTTCTCTTGCACAGACAGGACACTTCATGACACACAGGGCATTAAACAGAGTACTCAGAAGAATATAGTAACAGGAGTAAGGATAATTTTCAGAGACTGAGCGAGGATCTCACCTAATAAATCTTAAAAGCAATATGCAAAAAGACAAGGTTCCAAATAACTGCACCATGCGATGTTCAAGAATAGTGTTAGGAATACAAAAAAAATCCAATAACCGATAAAGTATTCAAAGTTTTTGACAATTAAACAAAAATAATAGGCATTCTAAGAAAGCAGGAAAATGAAAACTGGTAAAAATAAGAAAAGTGTCATCAAATAAAACAAGCCCGGAAATGACAGAGACGTTAGAATTAAAAGACCAGTGCATTAACATAGTTATTTTAACTGCAGTGAATAAGTTCTGAGACAAAAATATTCTAGAGATATTGAAAATGAGCACGCAGACTGATGTGCTAGAGATTAAAATTATAATGGATATGATAAAAAAGTATACTGGACACTGAATAAGATTAGTTAGCAGACTGGACATTTCACAGGGAAAAACAAGACACTGAAGTAAAAAGCAAAGCAAAAGAAACTCCCTAATCTCAAAGAGATCAGCAGATTAATCTTACCAGTAGGTTCTAGAAAGTCCTTTAAGCTACAGGGAGAGGATACCAGGTCAAAATATAGATTTACATAAAGAAATGTGGAACAATGGTAATGTTAGCTATGTACACAAATATCCAATTTTAAAAAATTAAGTACTTCTTACTAAAGCATAATTGTTTAAATAGCAACACAGCGTGGGGTTTACTACATCCGTAAAATAAAATGTATGACACCAGTAGCACAAAGGACAGGAATAGGGAAATGAAAATACACAGTTACAACCTTCTTATAATGTAGGTGAAATTGTGATAATATCACTCAAAGGTACACTGTGATGAATTATAGATGTACACCAAAGCTACCACTGAAATGACAAAATAAAGAGTTATACAAACCAAGACTGCCTTAAGGTTCCCCTCAGCTTGAGTAAATTTTCTTACTATAGGACCCTGACCTCATTTTCTCAGAACATTTTATTTGGAAAACTTGGAATCATAAATTCTTTTTCTGCCCTTTGGAGATGTAAATCTTCTTCCCGTCTCTCGCCAGTTTTACAGTTCAGGAATGTCTTTCTCAAGGACCTAGATGCCATCCCTTTGAAATGTAATCAAGAAAGACAGCATCCCTATTCCCAGAACAACTGCAAACAGAAATAGATAAATCAATGATTATGGTAATAAATGTTAATATCTCTTTGATATGGATTGAATATTTGTGTGCCATAAAATCTATAGTTTGAAGTCCTAACCCCTAAGATATGGTATTAGGAGGTGAGACACTTGGGTGTTATATAGGTTAGGAGGATGGCGCTCTCATGAGTGGGATGAGTGCCCTTATAAAAGAGGGTTGAGAGAGCTGTTTTGCCCCTTCTGCCACAGAGAGAAGATGGCCGTCTATTACCCAGGAAGTTTGCCCTCACGAGACACTGAATCTGCAGCTGCTTTGATATTGGACCTCCAGAACTGTGAGAAATAATCTGTAAGGAATAAAAAAGCCACTCAGTTTAAGGTATTTTGTTAAAGTAGTCCAAATGGACAAAGACATGGTCTGTCAATCATTGATAGAACAAATAAAAATGTAGTAAATACATAAAAAGATTAATAGTGCCATTCTCCAGCATGACTTACATCAATAGAGTACACTTCACCCAATAACAACAGAATATACATTATTTTCAAGTGCACATGGAACATTTATATAGATAGATAATATTATGAGCCATAAAATAAGCCTCACATTTAAAAGTCTCAAATCATGCAAAGTAATATATTATATATAAAGAGTTATTGTTTAATGGATATAAAGTTTCAGTTTTACAAGATGAATAAATTACCATCTGGAGATAGATGGTAATGATGGTTGCGTATCATTATGAATACATTTAATATCATTGGACTGTACAATTGAAAATTGTTAAGATGTAACATTTTATTTTGTGCCTTTACTGCAATTAAAAAAAAACAGACTAGGAGGGAGAAGAGCCAAGATAACTGACTAGAGGCAGCCATCAAAAGCATGTCCTACTGAGAGACCAAACCATCAAGAAGACTGGTACACTCCAAGCAGACTCCTTCAAACGAAGGCATTGAAAGTGGAAGGAAGGAGGACACAGAACCTGAGTTGAAGGGAGAGGAAAGTGGGAAGCTTGCACGGAGCACCAGGAGTTGTTCCTGGTCCCCAACAATTCCAGGGGAAAGGGTGAGTTAAGCAGGCAAGGACTGGTCCACTCTCCCCACGAACTTCTGGAATGCTACCTGCATGAGACCCCATGATGCACACAGATATTTGATCTGACAAGAAAAGCAGCTTAGAGAGTTTGCAGGAAAGGACTCTAGCCTGTACAGAGCCCAGAGGGTTTGGCACGGAAACAGCTGCAGTGGAGCACAGCCAGGGATGTGCGTCCCCTGAGGCTCACCATGCTCCTCCAGGTGGCTTTGACCTTTGTTGACTGTTGGACCTGAACAGAGATGGATGGTTTGCCTTTGGTACAAGACCAATCTGATCTAAGTGCTCACTTGTCTACCAGCCTCTCCTGTGGTCCCTGCTTGGCCACACCCACTTACAGTGCAGCCTCAGATGCCCAAACAGGGCACGTCCCGAAGCTGCTACCATAGCTGCTTTGCCAAAACACTCCACCTAACCATCAGAGAGCTTCAACTGGCATACACACACTTGCAGCCTCCCCCATTGGTTTATCGGCACATGCTTACTCACAGCTTCCCCCTAGCACTTTGCTGACACATGTATGCAGGTGTACCTCTCTGCTCTGCCACTGCCAGTACAAGCATGTGCAGATGCCACTGCCCTACCCCTGCCAGTGAGCACATACCCCACTGTGCTACTGCTGCTGCTGGCATACCCATGCACAGTCCCTGCCACAACCACCCCAATGAAGTGCTTTTGCTAGCAGCCCCCCTTTAGACCAGGAATACCTTGGCCCCTCCAGCACAGCACCCTCTAACTTTGAAGGTCCAGAGAACCAAGGTGTGGGCCTATTATCAACCCCTCAGGGTTATAGCATGCAGCACAGGGAAGCTGAACTGAGCCTTGCTGCCTAAATCCAGAAATGAAGCCAATTGACTGAACCCAACTTATACTACAGTCAAACTCTCAAGGGCTTCAAAGATTATAAAAGCAGTAATACTCCCATGCAAAGGACAGAAACCTCAAGGATTAGAGAAATCTTGGCCCACAGAGATGAGAAAGAACTAGTGCAAAAACTCTGACAATTCAAAAAACTAGAGTGTCTCTTATCTCCAAATGTCTGTCCTACCTTCCACTAATGGTTCTTAAGCAGGCTGAAATGGCTGAAATGAGAGCCATAGAATTCAAAATCTGGATAGTAACAAAGATTATTGAAATTTAGGGGAAAGTCAAAACCCAATTCAAAGAATCTCAGGAATCCAATAAAGCAATACAATAACTGAAAGATGAAATAACTATTTTAAGAAAGAACCTATCTGATATGATAGAGCTGAAAAATTAGTTACAAGAATTTCATAATACAACCAGAAGGATTAAAAACAGAATAGAATGCTGGGTGCACCTGCAATCCCAGCACTTTGGGAGGCTGAGGCGGGCGGATCACAAGGTCAGGAGTTCGAGACCAGCCTGGCCAATATGGTGAAACCCCATCTCTACTAAAAATACAAAAAAAAAAAAAGGCGTGGTGGTATGCACTTGTAGTCCCAGCTACTCGGTAAGCTGAGACAGAAGAATTGCTTGAACCCGGCAGGCGGAGATTGCAGTGAGCTGATATCACGCCACTGCACTCCAGCCTGGGTGACAGAGTGAAACTCCATCTCAAAAACAAAAACAAACAAACGAAAAACAGAATAGACCAAGTTGAGGAGATAATCTCAGAGGTCAAAGACTACTTTTCTGAATCAACACAGTCACATAAAAATAAGAAAAATGAATAAAAAGGAATGAATAAAACCATCAAGTAATATGGGATTGTGTAAAGAGAATAAACCTATGAATCACTGGCATCCCCATATGAGAAAGAAAGAGAGCAAGCAACTTGCAAAACATATTTGGGGATATTGGTCACAAAAATGTCCCAAATATTCCTACAGAGGTAAACCTTAAAATTCAGGAAAATCAGAGAATTTGTGAGATAACAGTACAAGGTGATCATCACCAAGACACATAGTCATCAGATTCTCCAAGGTCAATGTAAAAGAAAAAATATTAAAGCAGTTAGAGTGAAAGAAAAAGTCACCTGCAAAGAGAACCCTATTAGGCTAACAGTAGACAATTCAGCAGAAACCCTACAAGCCAGGAGAGATTGGGGGCCTATAGTCAGCATTCTCAAAGAAAACAAACTCCAACCAAGAATTTTATGTCCAACTAAACTAAGCTTCCTAAGGCAAGAGAGAAATAAAATCGTTTTCAGAGAAACAAATGCTAAGGAAATTTGTTACCACCAGCCTGCCTTATAAGAGGTCCTAGAAGGCATGCTGAACTTGGAAATGAAAAGCTGTTACTGACCACCACAAAAACACACTTAAGTACATAGACTATTGGCACTATAAAGTAACTACACAATCAAGCCTGCAAACAACCAGCCAACAACACAAAGACAGGATCAAATCAACGCATATCAATATTAACCTTGAACTTAAATGGGCTAAACACCTCATGTAAAACACACAGAGTGGCAAGTTGGATAAAGACATGAGACCCAATTGTATACTGTCTTCACAAGACCCATCACACATGCAATGCCACCCATAGGCTCAAAGTAAAGGGATGAAGATAAATCTACCAAGCAAACAGAAAACAAAAAAGAGCAAGGGTTGCTATTATAATTTTAAATAAAACCAGACTATAAACCAACAAAGGTAAAAAAAAAAAGACAAGGAAGGGCATTACATAATAATGAAGGGTTCAGTTCAGCAAGAAGACTTTTAAGTATTCTAAATATATATGCACTCAAAAATGGAGCACCAAATTTCATAAAGCAAGTTCTTAGAGAGCTATGAAGAGACTTACATAACCACACAATAATGATGGGAGACTTCCACTCCCCACTGACAGTAAGACACAGATCTTCTTACTAACTTCTTATCTAGTTAGGCAAAATCCTAACTAGATATTCAGTTAGGATTTCAGTCAAGTTAAACTTGACACTTGACCAAATGTACATAACGACATCTGCAAAACACTACACTCAACAACAGTATATACATTCTTCTCTTTTGCATATAGCACATACTCTAAATTCAGCCACATGCTTAGCCATTAAATAATTCCCAGCAAACTATATATATACCAACCAAACTCTTGGACCACAGTGCAATAAAAATAGAAATCAATACCAAGAAGGTTGCTCAAAACTATACAATTAATGGAAAATTTGAAACTTGCTCCTGAATGACTTCTGGGTAAACAATGAAATTAAGGCAAAAACCAAGAAATTCTTTGAAACTAATGAGAGCTATGATACTACATATCAGAATCTCAAGACACAGCTAAAGCATTGTTAACAGGAAAGTTAATAGTGCTAAATGTCCCTATCAAAAATTTAGAAAAATATCAAATTAACC
The DNA here is from genome assembly GCF_028885655.2 of Pongo abelii. NCBI lineage: Eukaryota > Metazoa > Chordata > Mammalia > Primates > Hominidae > Pongo > Pongo abelii. The sequence continues at coordinate 44,074,790 of NC_072002.2, forward strand.
ATCTAATATCATACCTTGAAGAACGAGATAAATAAGGGAAAATCAACCTCAAAGCTACCATCAGAAAAGAAATGACCAAAATCAGAGCTAAACTGAATGAAACCAAGATGTGAAAAACCATGAAAAAATCAACAGAACTAGAAGTTGATTCTTTGAGAGAATAAATAATATAGACAGATTGCCAGCTAGACTAAAGGAAAAAAGAGAGAATATCCAAATAAACACAATCAGAAAGGACAAAGGGGCAATACCATTGACCCCATGGAAGTACAGAAAACCCTCAGAGACTATTATGAACACCTCTATGCACAGAAATTAGAAAACTTAGAAGAAATGGATAAATTCCTGGGAACTACAACCTCCTGAGACTGAACCAGGAAAAAATTCAAACACTGAAAAGACCAATAATGAGTTCCAATATTAAATCAGTAATAAAAGCCTACTAACCAGAAAAGACTTGGGCCAGATGGATTCACAGCCAACTTCTGCCACATATATAAAGAAGAGATGGTACCATTCCTTCTGTAACTATTCCAAAAAATTGAAGAGGAAGGACTCGACCCTAACCCATTCTATGAGGACAGTATCATTCTAATACCAAAACATTACAAAGACATAATAATAAAGGAAACTTTAGGCCAATATCCTTGAGGAATGTATATGCAAAAATCCTCAACAAAGTACTAGCAAACTGAACCCAGCAGCACATCAAAAAGCTAATCCAGTATGATCGAGACTTTATCCCTGTGATGCAAGGTTGGTTCAACATATGCAAATCGATAAATGTGATTCACATATCAACAGAACTAAAAATAAAATGACATTATTATCTCAACAGACATGAAAAAGACTTCGATAAAACTCAGCATCGCTTCATGTTAAAACCCTCAACAAATGAGGGATCAAAATAACATACCTCCAACTAATAAGAGCCATAAATGACAAACTCACAGACAACATTATACTAAATGGGAAAAAGCTGGACGCATACCCCTTGAGAACCAGAATAAGCAAGGATACCCTTTCTCACCACTCCTATTCAACATAGTACTGAAAGTCCTATCCAAATCAATCAGGTAAGAAAGAGAAATAAAAGGCATCAAAATAGGAAGGGAGGAAGTCAAAATGTCTCTTTTCCTAGATGATATGATTTTATACCTAGAAAATATCATAGTGTCTGCCCCAAATCTCATAGATCTGATAAAAAAAAATCAGAAAGGTTTTGAGATACAAAATCAATGTACAAAAACCTGCAGCATTTCTGTACACCAACAACATCCAGGCTGAAAGTCAAATCAGGAATGCAATCCATTCACAATAGCCACAATAAATAAATAAATAACCGAGGAATACAGCCAATTAGGGAGGGGAAATATCTCTACAAGTAGAACTACAAAACTCTGTCAAAAGAAATCAGAGATAACACAAACAAATGGAAAAATATTCCATGCTCATTTATAGGAAGAATCAATGTTGTTAAAATGGCCATAATGCCCAAAACAATTTATAGATTCAATGCCATATTCCTGTCAAACTACCATATTCCTGTCAAACTACAGAGTTAAAAACAAAACTGTTCTAAAATTTATATGAAACCAAAAAAGAGTCCCCAAAATCAAAGCAATCCTAAGAAAAAAGACAAAAGCTGAAGACATCTTACTACCCCACTTCAAACTATACTATGAGGGCACAGTAACAAAAGCAGCATGGGACTGGTACAACAGCAGACACATAGACCAATGGAACAGGTTAGAGAACCCAGAAATAAAGCCGCATTCCTACAACCACATGATTTTCAACAAAGCTGATGAAGAACAAGCAATGGGGAAAGCACTCTTTGGTCAATAAGTAGTGCTGAGATACTTGGTTACCCATATGCAGAAGATTGAAACTGGACACTTTTATTTCACCATATACAAAAATCTACTCAAGATAGATTAAAGACTTAAATGTAAAATCTAAAACTATAAAAACCCTAGAAAAAAAAGACACAAAATGCCCTATATACATAGGCCCTAGCAAAAATTTCATGATGAAGATGCCAAAGCAATTGCAATAAAAACAAAAATTGACAAATGGGACCTAACTTAACTGGAGAGATTCAGCATAGCAAGAGAACCTAACAACAGAGTAAATAGGCAACCTGCAGAATAGAAGAAAATATTTGCAAACTATGCATCTGAAAAAGGTTTAATATCCATAATCTGTAAGCAACTTAAACAAATTAACGAGCAAAAAAAAAATCTCCATTAAAAAATGTGCCAAGGAAATGAACAGTTTTCAAAAGAAGACATACATGTGACTAACAAGTATATGAAAAATTGTTCAACTTCACTGATCATTAGAGAAATGCAAATCCAAAGCACAATGAGATATAATCTCACACTATTCAAAATGGCTACTATTAAAAAGTCAAAAAACAACAGATGCTGGTGAGGTTGTGAAGAGAAGGGAACACTTATATAGCTGACGAAAATGTAAATTTGTTCAGCCACTGTGGAAAGCAGTTTGAAGGTTTCTGAAATAAAACAGAATTACAATTCAACCCAGCAATTTCATTATTGGGTATATATACCTGAAGGAATGTAAATCGTTCTATTATAAAGACACAGGCAGCGTATGCTCATCACAGCACTATTCACAAGAGCAAAGACATGGAATCCACCAAGGTGCTTATCGAAGGTGGAGCGGATAAAGGAAATATGGTACATATACACCATGGAATACTACCTAGCCATAAAAAAGAATAAAATCATATTCTTTGTAGCAGTGTGGATGAAACTGGAGGTCACTATCCTAAGCAAATTAATGCAGGAACAGAAAACCAAATACCACATTTTCACTCATAAGTAGGAGCCAAACATTGAGTACACATAAACACAAAGAAGGGAACAATAGACATGCAGGCCTATTCAAGGGTGAAAGGTGGAACAAGGATGAGGATCAAAAAACTTCGTATCAAGTGCTAATTACCTGGATGACAAAATACTCTGTACACCAAACCTCTGGGGCATGCAATTTACTCATGTAACAAAGCTGCACGTGTACCCCTGAATCTAATATAAAAATTGAAAAGAAAAATAAATGAATAAAAGTAAATAAAAGATAAAAATATTTTAACAAGATTCAGAGGAGAAAAATAATCTATACTATTTACCTAGTAATTTTTTTTTTTTTTTTTGAGATGGAATTTCACTCCTGTCCGCGCATGACGTCAGCTCACTGTAAAATCCGCCTCCTGGGTTCAAGCGATTCTCCTGCCTCAGCCTCCTGAGTAGCTGGGATTACAGGCATGTGCCTCCATGCCCGGCTAATTTTTGTATTTTTAGTAGAGACGGGGTTTCACCATGCTGGTCAGGCTGGTCTCGAATTCCTGATCTCAGGTGATCCACCTGTCTTGGCATCCCAAAGTGCTGGGATTGCAGGCGTGAGCCACCATGCCAGGTGGTAATTTAATATTTATATTGTTTTTCACTAATTTCTGTCACTCCAGGATGCCCTCTGCTATCCTCTTCCATCCACCTGAGGAACTTCCTCTAGTATTTTTCGTATAGTAGTACTACTCATTACAAGTGCTTTTAATTCTCCTTCATTTGAGAATGCTTTATTTTTCCTGTTTTTTCTGAAGAATATTTTACAGAGTATAGGACTCAAGATTGGCAATCCTCTCTTAGCACTTGAAAAATGTTGTCTCATTGTTTTTTGTTGTTGTTGTTTGAGACAGGGTCTTGCTCCCATTTTATTTTTATCTCACTGGCTTCTGATAAAAAATTTGCTATCATTCAAATCTTTGTTATCCTATATGAATTTTTTTTCCTCTGGTTGCTAATGAGTTCTTTTCTTTATCTTTGGTTTTCACATATTTGATTATGATGTTGCTTGGTTTGGATTTCTTTAACTGATGTTGTTTGGAGTTTACTGTGTTCTTAGATCTGTGAATTTATATTTCTAACCAGATTATGGCTGTTTTCAGTCATTTTTCTTCAATTGTTTTTTCTGCTACATCACTCTTTTTTTCTGAAAACTCTATAAAATGAATATTAGATCTTTTGATCTTGTTCCACAGAGCACTGAAGTTCATTTTTTTCTGTTTTCTTTTTCAAGTCTTTGCATTATAATTACAACATTTGAGCTGTATTAAGGTTAGTATCGATTGATTGCTTTTTAAGTTGAGAATTGTTTACAGTTTTCTTTTTCTGTGTATGCTTAATAAAATTTTGGTGTATATTTTTGTCATTTGGAATACTGTGTCATGTGATTCTGAGTCTATGAAAATTGTCTGGATAATAGTGATTTCTGTTATTGTTGTTTTGGTAGACAGCAATCAGTCAAGGTTAAGACTAAATATCTCTAACAATTTTCTTCTGGTTGTAGTTGTGATGTCTATTTAGTATATAAAGACTTCGTGGTGGTATTGTGACACACTTATTATTTTATTATACTCAGATCTGAAACCAGACCATTGGGTTTTAAACTGTATTTCAGTGTTCAAAACCTTTTCTATGCTGATTCAAGTTAATTTTATGCACGTCCAACAATAGAGTAAACACAAGTCTTGACACACCTGGCTTTAAATTTAAAGTATCCTTTCTCCAACTTCCAGCTTTTGTGATACTTCCCTAGCCCAGTCTGTATTTCCCACTGATTTCCTTTCTGAGGTTCTGTCTTCAAATATGGGGTTTTAACTTTCCTTCATTCTTGCCAGAGTTCTATTCCCCAGTGTATTACTACCCCTTGGTTGGGACTAAGCAAGTCTCTTTCTCTTTACTGGTACTCACCTAGTGGAGAGGTGGAAGAGTCAAGAGTGATCTTTACTTTTAGAACTGCCTTAGCTGCCAGTGGTAGTGGGGACAGTGCTGTATCTTTTTACTGGTACTCAGTATAGATCAAACAGAATCCACCGGGCTTCATCCTGCACTGTTTGGTTTCTATATGCCAGTAAGGATGGGATGTGGCACCATTGCTTTTCTCCTATTAGAGCAGATAAATTTTAAAATGTTCTATTTTACAAGATTCTAATTCTCTGGATGGAGAAAGTTTATTTGGGAGTGTTTTTTGTCTTTTTCTATTGGCAGTTCAGATTTTCTGGTTGCTCCAGTAACTAGGGCAAGATGAATATGAGGCAAAATAAAATTAATTAGTTAATTAATTAATTAATAGACTCACTGCTGAGTTTTTCCATAGGTCCTGAGATTCTTACCCAGTCTATCTGCTTTTATCTACCTTCGGAATCTTCTGTTAGTTGGTTTACACGTTTTAGTCTAGTTTTATTAGTCATAGTTAGTGGGTGAAATAGGGTACAGTGTGCTCACATTATCTGGTCCAGAACCAGAAGTCAATGTATATTTTAAAGTGTGTACAGTAATTGTTGCTTAGGTCTAAGAAGAGGGAAAAGACAGGTGGATAGTGTAGAGGATCTTTGATCCTACATTGACCAAATATACAGTTTGCCTGTGTTTGAGGGGTTCCAAAGTTAAAACAAGGCAAGTCTTATGCAAACTGGGACAAACTAGTCACCCAATTCAATCCTCACTAAGTCATGCTTTATGATGATACCCACTTATATTTATCCAAGGAAGGACAGCATAGAGAAAACAAGGTCAAGTAAACTTACATTCTAGCTAACTAATCCAAATTTCAATCCTGAACTGACAATATTAATGAATGGGCTGATGGCGTGGGTCACATTTGTCTGGATAATAGGCAAGTGCAAGTAGCTTGGCCTGTTTTTCCTACTTCACCTGAGGAAGCTTCTTGGTTCAGTTTTGGGATTCCCAAAGCATGGGTCCATTCAAAGAAAAAAGCATGCAGATATGTAGATCATTTCAACCACAGTAAGGAGAGGGATTCCAACAAGAATGGTACTTCTGTGAGTGCTTGACCTACAGAATTCAATGTTTTTTCTCTTTGTTTCTGTGCACCTTCCTGAATTCCCATTGCCCAATCATGGCAGGTGTGTGTTTCTGGCCTACATCAGTGTTCCTTCCCACTCTGAACAAAGAGATGAAGGAGATAAGAAAACTTAAAAATTATTCCCCTGAATCTATGGACCTGTAGTTTTCTTGTTAAATAAATGGTACAGGCTATCACATAACTGATTTTGCTCCAATATCAACCATTTTAATGTGTAACTGAGAGACGTGAGAAAAATTAGGTAAAGAGAATCTGATTTGGGGTTTCTTCTAAGAATGATAGTTCTGTTAGCAAAGAAACATTGCGCACATGTACCATAAAACCTAAAGTATAATAATAATAATAATAATAATAATAATAATCATAATAAAAGAAAAAAAAGACTATTAAAAAAAAAAGAAACAAAAGCAAACAAAACTACAGAAGCATCAGTCATAGGAGTCCCAGAGTATAGCAGAACTTTTCCCTCTGTAACCCTTTCAATGACGCATGACCCTTCGAAGTGAAACCTTTGCCTTAGTCTATAAATAAATAGAGGAGAAGATGAAAAAGAGGTCAGTAATCTCCTGTTACTATTGAATCTTTATGGGACCTACTTTAAAATGAAAAAAGATTATTTCTCAGTTCTATGAGAGCGTGATATAATTCATGGAAAGGAAGATTGGTCCCAAATCCCTATGGAGAAAGAACTCTGTATTAGTCCTTTTTCACACCGCTGGTAAAGACATACCCGAGACCGGGTAATTTATAAAGAAAAAGAGGTTTACTGGACTCACAGTTCTATGTGTTTGGGGAGGCCTCACAATCATGGTGGAAGAGCAAGGGACATTTTACATGGCAGCAGACAAGAGAGAGAATGAGAGCCAAGTGAAAGCATTTCCCCTTAGAAAACAATCAGATCCTCTGAGGTTTATTCACTACCACGAGAACAGTATGGGGGAAACGGCCCCCATGATTCAATTATCTTCCACCGGGTCCCTCCCACAACACATGGGAGTTCTGGAAGCTACAATTCAAGATGAGATTTGGGTGGGGACACAGCCAAACCATGTCATACTCCTTGGAATTTTAGCATTCAGAAATAAAGCAATCTGTGAGTCTGATCTTCAAATGTTATTGCTATTTAGTGTCTGTTCATAGAAATAGGTTTTTCTCACAAGCTGAGTGATAAGAGACAACTTACTCCTCTCTATCATCTGTGTTTCTTTTCTGATAAAATTCAAGCTGCAAACATTACTGTCTTACTGCTTCCCTTTCCACAATTGACTTGCTATTCTAATTAGTAAAGATTTGGGAGCAGATGCCAAGAAAGCTTCTAGCACTGAAATAATTTCTCTCTGCTCATTACGGAATATAAGAATATTTTCTCAACTAGTTTTATTTCTTTGTTTCAGGTGCTAAACATTATTTCTATTTTTGAGTGCAATAACATGGATCACTTAATAACCTCAGTCTTGTCAGAAGCTGTCAAATAATTCTGTTGAAATCCTGTGAATGTCTCAAACATAAGAATCTATAACAATGCAGCATAAAATGAGAAGTATTGTTTTTCAGAGATTTCAAATTTGAATCTAGAAAATACAACAATTAATAATAATAATAATAAAAGACCTTGAAAATGCCCAAAATTTCCTTAAGAGAAACGTAACAATGTTTCTTTCATCTCCTTCTCTTCTTAATAGGGGCTGCTAATCATTGCATATCAGCACCAAGTTAAATTTAAAATTAGTTTTTATAATTTATTGTTTTCTGTTTTGCCTAATTAGTAATACTGCAAAAGAATTGTTTTCTATTTTGTTTTATTGCTGCATTTTTTATTAAGTAATATTTTGGAAGATGGATTGAGATCATGAACACTCTTAATAACATTACTACTATGGGGAAATATTTTCTACTTTCTAATATCTACTTTCCAAGGAACTTTTGGGAAAAGAACATTTAAAACTTTGTAACTATGTAATATGTAACAGGCACTGAGAGAAAACAAAAAGACATATTAAAGCAGCATCTTATATAAAGCTGCTTACGTAACAATTAAAAGCAGAATACTTGTCATTTTCAGGTTGACTCCATTAGTCCATTTTATCCAGGTTTTATTTTACTTCACAAATTTCTGAAATAAAAATAAAAGAGTGAGATTATTTAAAACCTAAATAAGAAAAAAAACTATGCGAATTTTACTGGATAATTAACCTACTCATAAATACATGAAATGATGAATCATCTTAGTTTCGTGCATATGCAGTGCAAATTATGTGGCAGAATTATATTATTTCCTAACCTTTATCTCCTTGTTAAGAATCAGAAATAACTCTTACAACATGTGGCTAAGCTAAGTCTCCACACTAGACCAGTTTGTATTCCTTTTCTTTTTTTCTTTTTTTTTTTTTCATGTAGTTCCATTGATATTCTCTTTTGTCCTCAGGATGTTTCTGCCAAGTTTTCTTCCCTGGGATTGAATTTGAGTGTGGTTAGTAAAGACACCTGGCTTCATATTTTAGGTCAATCAATAACCAGCGGTTTAATCTTGAGTAAAATATTTAATTCCTCCTGCTTCACTGGATAATATATCTCTCTTGGATTTCTATGATAAAGATTGAGAAGAACTAACCCTTTTCTCTTCTTTTCCTTGCTGATTATAAGCTTCTTTTGCCAAACCTCCAGAATGTGTCTACTTATTTTCACAATGTTTTCTGAAATATATAGACTACTTGTCTGTGTGCTGTCCTGTGTTCGCTTAGCCATGCATTTCTACATATCTACTCTTCGTAAGCTGTTTCTTATTCTCAGAACTGTTGGGAAGTAACTAAGGAATGTTTCCTATCACTTTGTATGGAATAAAAAAAATTATGATGAGGCACTACACTGAAAACTCATTCTCTTGAAACGGTAGTACACTGTCAACAAATACATTGGATGCACTACAGATATAAACTCTTTAGTTGTTTTTATGAATCATCTGTCATAGAATCTGATGATATATAATACTTAGTCCTTTAAAGGCTAATAGCATTTCTGTGATGGACTTTATATGTTTCAAAGACTTTCACATGTATTGAAACAGCATCTTGACATAGACAAGAAAGACTAGGGAGATGAAATGGTCCTGAGTGAACCAATACAGAAACAGAAACAACAGCTACAAACACATAACTCAAGCACAAATACTTTTTTTTTTTTGTAAGGTATCAGACATAAAGATTCAATGTCAAATGAAATCTTTAAAATTAGGTTTGTGTGCCTGCCCACAGAATAGATAAACTAGATCACGGTGAATGGAAGCTGAGAAGAAAACAAGTGGATGGTAGAGAATGAGTTTACAAAGCTACCAGATTCTGTTGGATCACATTTTGGTTTTCTCCAGCAGGGTGGAGCTGTGTGGAAGTTGGGTCAACCTTGTCAATATCAGCTGGAAATACAAACATATTTATGATAATAATGGAGTGATTCTTAACTTGGATCTATTTAGAAACACCTCTGCCCCAATGAGTCCTTTCTGTCCAGTGCAGACAATCTCTAGCACATACATAATGAGATCTCCAACAATATAGAAGATATGACTACCTTAAGGAGTGGATTTAGCATGTGTCACAGCTGAGTCATCAGAGGAGTATGACAAGCTGTTCCTTTATCCACCCTTCAAAGACTACCCAAACTTACTTTCTAAGTGTCTTCTCATTAGATGCATTCATTCTGATCTCACTTTCACATGTGGAGTTCTGAGAAAGGCTTTGCTTTTTAATTTCTCCATGATTTTCAACACACTATATATGTAAAAGGTAGCCTGGGTGTTGCATTTACTTTTAGCATTTAAGGGCTGGCATTTTCCTTATCTCTCTTTTCATTATCGTTTGATTATTCTGTTATGGCACTCTTCTCAATGTATAGTAATTGTTTGTTTAATGTATATATCTCTTCCACTAGCCTGTGTGTTCAGCTCCAGAGTGATTAAACATGGCATATCTTCTCATATTCAGTTCCACAATAGGCATAGCAAAACTAGCCATGCCATAGGAAATGAGACTTGTTTAATTGAATTTCCTAAGACATATTTTTGTTTCTTCACCATTATGACCCCATACCTTTGTTCTGCTCTTTGGCATTTCTGATTCCTTTTACGAATTCACAATAATTGGGCAAATTTGATAACCCATTTGCCTTCTTTTACATTTGTTTACTCAGTTAGGTTCCACTAAAATTTAGTTATTTGTGTTCCTTTTATTTCAATATCTTCTGTTCCAATTCTGAAACCCTTATTATTTTTCTCTGTTATCTGATCTCATTTCTTCAGCGAATATTTGACACTTTAATGATGAGATAAGATTAAAATTTGAAATTAATCAGTAAAAGTAGCCGGCATATAGCTGTGTTCAGTAAATATTGAATTTAAAATTAGTAAACGATTTAAGGTAATGTAATTCATTTTTGGTAAGCCAAAATTATAAGCAAACCTCCATACTTCTGGACTTAAGTGCTTTCTACTAGATTATAAAGTAACAATAAATAAAAAAAGCAAATAAATAAATTATAATTACTCAATAAAATCCTAGCACATGCATTCACAAACATCAGCATCCTCAATAGGTCAATTAGCTCTAGACTAGCCAAATCTTTAAGGAACACAGAGACATAAAAGAATGTATTTTTTTTCTTTCCTCTTTCTGCATCAAATTACATTTCAACGTAAAAAAAACACTTAAGAAATTCACTTGCCAAGCTTTTTCCAGCTTTTTATTTTTTTTTCACAAGAAGTGGTTAATTTTACATCTAAATTGCATCACATTTCTCTCTTATGTACTACCTAATGAGTGGTTTGGACCATATCGTTTGAAAGCATCGTAAGTCAAATTTCAACTTAAGTACAGAATATTCTTACGTTTTTTACTGAAATTGAAGATAAAAAGTATTATGGCCAAATCCTCCAAGGTAGGTAAAGATACAAATTTTCAGACATTGCATAAATGCCAGACTTAGATTGATTTTTGCTTTTTTAGTATTCAATTATCCCTTAAGTGAAGATGAACAGCCAAAACTTGTCTTTAGCTTTCTTCTTTTACCCCGGTTTGTTCCTAATGCTTTGGAACTGATGGGTGATGCACTTTGAGTTCTTGAAAGATTTCTTCAAACTATGTACTTGTATATTATAAAGTTTAAATAGAATTTTTTATTTAATGACCATGCTTAATGTACAAAACATTCTAAAGCTTAAAATGTATGTCTTTATCTCCTCCCATCCACTGTCCTACTCTTTACCCTATCCACTATACCTTACCTATCCCTGATAATACAAAAATATGTAGCTGGCTAGTGTTTGCATCTATTGTCTTTACTTAAGAACTGATGTTGTTTCTTTACATTCACTTTTTGCTCTTCCTCTTGCTTCTGGTATTTATCTGTGTAATGTACAAGTCCAAAACAGTAACATACATACCTACATACCAAGCTGACAACCACAACTCGCAACAACTTTGCTCTTATACAGACAGTCTAGTTCATTTAGGCTGAGATATTTTAGAATGCTCACTGTATCATCCCTTCCAGATATTTTTATCAACTATAAATCTCAATCAAGGAAATTATGTCTGCATAAAATTAATTTATTTAACTTAAACAAATTAAAATTGACACTGAGACCTCATTCTATTGAATTGTTAAAAATTTAACCTCAAGGATCACTTGGGCTACCCTAGGTTTTTTTTCCTCTAGAGTCCCAGGTGAATGAAGTAGGCTTTACAGAGAGCCCAAAGTGGGTAGTGGAAGGAGGAGGGAATTTTCTAATCTCTATTCTATTGTGCTCTATACTGTCATCCCCATCAGGGAGTTTGTCATTTTCTCAGGTACTGTCATAACCATCTGCACACTTTTCCATGTGCTGGGATCCACAGACTTGTAAAAAGGCCAAAGGACTTCTTTGCTTTCTCTGGTGATGGAATAATCTGAAACTAGTACTTTGTTCTTATTTTTGCTGTCAACAGTAAAATGATTTTCATCTCAGGAAGACTACAGTAAAAAAGTAAATATCCTTTTTCAGAAACGTGTAGATGTTTTTGTTTGTGTATTTATTTATTCATGTATTTGAGACAGAGTCTCATTCTGTTGCCCTGGAGTGCAGTGGTGGGATTGAGGCTTACTACAACCTCCGCCTCACAGGTTGAAGCAATTCTCCTGCCTCAGCCTCCCGAGTAGCTGGCACTACAGGTGTGCACCACCACACCAAGCTAATTTTTGTATTTTTAGTAGAGACGGAGTTTCACCATGTTGGCCAGGCTGGTCTCAAACTCCTGACCTCAAGTGATTCGTCCACCTCAGCCTCCCAAAGTATTGGGATTACAGGCGTGAACTATTGTGCCTGGCCAATTTTTGCCCTTGTTGATCTGAAATCTTCGTGGTAAAATGTGTTTGGAGGTTTTAAAATGTTGTCTGTCAAAAAGTGAGTAGTGGCATAGTGAATAAAATGACTTTGGGTCCCAGTTTATAGTTATGGTGGAATAACTGTCATTGGACTAACCTACTTTTTTGATGGTAACAATTATAAACCCCAAACTAAAAAGTAAAAAATAAAAGAACATAAAACAAAAACACATTTCTGAAGGCACCAGAAAGGGACCACAAACAGCAGACCCTGGAGGGAATATGACTTGAGAGAAGGTAAACGTTATGGGTGAAATCCACATTCATGCAGCTTTTTCTGAAAGCATTCTCCTATTTTCAGAGTTTCAGAGATAAGGCTCAAGCAGAAAGCAACTTTCACTTAGACTGAGCATCAGAGATTGGAGTTTGAGGGTGCGAGATTAATTGGAGAGTAGAGCCACAAAGGTGGAAGTCCCAGAATCTGCATAGTAACAAATTGCACACCCTTGTCGACATCCGAACCATAATCTTACAGGGAAAGTTTCCAAGAAAATTGGGCAAATACTATCGTTAGAAAACTAAAACTTCTTAGCAGAAATTTCAACAGCTGTGTAGCATCAGTGATAGAATTTGATAATGTAATACGGACAATTTAAGAGAAATTTATAATAACTACCTAAGATTTGTGATTAAAACTTCAAAAAGACCAAATATCAGAAACTGGGATTACAACCAATGACTAATAACAAAACTCACATTAAATGTAAAAACAGTTATTCATAACATCAAGGTGACCTTGCAGCCATTTATCTGCTTGCAAGAACAAAATTCAACACTTCCAGGAAAAAGATAAAGGCATTCTAAATTTTCCAACAACATATGATTGACAGTTTTCCATTTGTAATAAAATTGATAGACATATGAAATTATAGGAAACTGTGACCTCTATCAAGAAATATACAGTCAATATAAGCAGATCCAAAATTACCAGGGTGTTGCAATTAGCCAACATGGAATTTAAATTTACTATGATAAATATGTTAGGGCATGTGTAGGAAAGAATTGACATGAGTCAGCAGATGGGAAATTTCAGATTTATTGACACTTTAATGGGAGTATATAATGGACATCTCAGAAGTGAGAAATAGAATACCAAACACACACAAAAACACACACACATACCACCACCTCAGCAAATTGGATAAACAGTGAAGTGGACGCAGTAGAAGAGAAGATCAATAGGAATAAAGATAAGGCAACAGAAATTGTTCAAACTGAAGCCCAGAGAAGAAAACAAGAGTAAGGTAGTATAGAAGAGCAACAAACAATAACTCAACCACCTATTGAGAAATCACAGCCTACAAGTGGAATAAGAAATATAAATAAAAGCATAACTAGGAATATTATATTTAAATGATGAAAAATATAGAGAGTAATTAAAAACAGCTAAAGAAAAAAGACCCTACATTTAGCAGATTGCTATTAATATTGATGACTGACTTTTTACCATAAAAGAGTGCAAAAGATAATCAACATTTTTATGTGTAGAAAAAAATAAACACCATCAACCTAGAATTATAAGTACAGTAAAATTATCTTTCAAAATTGAAGGTTAAATAAAGACCATCTCAAGTCTAATCTGAGAATATAATGTAAGAAATGATAGAGAAAATTCTTCATGCTGAATGGAAGTCAGACCATACGCAAATTCAGTTCTTCAGCATGAAAGAAACACTACCAAAAATGGTATGTGGATAATTCTCAAAAAATATTTATCTTCTGTTCTTAAGTGAGCTAATAGTATAATAGTCAATTTAATTTTCTAAGCCAAAAAATATAATGATGTATTATAGGACTTCTAGCATTGCTAGAAGAAAACTGACAAAAATAGCACAAAGTACAGCTAGGAGTATAAAAAGAAACTTCCTATTGTCTCATACAAATTATTTCAAGTTTTATAAGACTGACTTAAGGAGGACATGGTAAGTTAAGAAAGCATAGTGTATTCTCCACATCAACTATTAGATAAAAATATAAAAAGAGTTTAACAGCCAGTAGAAGAGAAATAACTGCATAGTGAAATATATTAGGTTGACCTTAAAGAAGATAAGTAGAAATAAAAAGAAGCAAACAATAAAAGAAAAATGGAGAACAATTAGAACAAATAGAGAACTTAAATATATGATGTTAACTACAGATACATTTTAAATATAAAGATGTAGAAAGGTTAAAAGTCAAAGAATGAAAAATTATGTACCATGGAAACATTAAGCATAATGTGTGTGGGCGTAGTGTATTCAAAACTTAATTTACAATGGCCTTTAAATACATGTAATCACTATATGTCAATTATAAAGCATTCCAGAAGTGTTTTATAAAAATTTTCTGTGAAAGTCCCTGACGCTGGTGTTTCTTACATTTTCCTTGGTGTCTCTTATGGGAAGCCAGCATAGGAATCAAGAATGAGATGATCTCCGAAGTATCTTCCAACAATAAGTTTCAAGACCTCTGACAATAAACGGCCTAAAAATAAATTCCACAATTATGATAAAACTGTTACTTTTCAATAGCCTGAACATTGTTTTCATTTTCTAATAATTTACAGAAAATGTTTTCCAATTATGAATTACTTAAGTTCTAAAACATATTAATTTCTTAAATAGCTTTATCTTTTACTGTGATTTAACTTTTGTAAATAGTCCTTAAACATTTGAAAGCACGTCATCCTTACTATAACTAAAAAGTAAATTGAACTGAAATATCAATTCTCCAATATTTGATTAGGAAAAAAATCTAAAAGCCTCAATACATAAAGTGTTGGCATGGCTATATTAAAAACAGACTCTCATATATTGCTGGCTAAAGTTCAAGATGACATAATACTGTGGAAGTTAATTTGTCAGTAAATTACAAAGTTACACATACACTTATCACATCTAGAAATATACATATATATTAAGATATATAATATATACAATATATAAAGATATATATATATATCTTAACAAGTACAAAACAATGCATGCCAAAAGTTAGTCATAATGACATTATTTTTACATTAACTATCGGAAAAGTATCCATGTGTATTAATGAGGGTTGTTGAACTCACTGTGGTATATCCACACAAAGAGGTTCTATGTACACCTAAAAAAGTGAGTAAAGCCTTATGTAGTACAAGAAAATGATCTCTAGGATATATTGTTTTGTGAAAAAAGCTAGAAGCAAAACAGGCATGGTGGCTCACGACTGTAATCCCAGCTCTTTGGGAGGTCAATGCAGGGGGATCGTTTCAGCCTATAAGTTCGAGATCAGCCTGGGCAATATGGCAAAACCCCTCCTCAAAAAAAATGCAAAAACTAGAGGGGTTGGTGGTGCACGACTCTAGTCCAGCCACTTGGGGACCTGAGATGGGACGATCACTTGAGCCTGGGAGGTCGAGGCTGCAGTGAACCCACATCACACCATTGCACTCCCGCCTGGGAGACAGAGTGAGACCTTGTCTCAAAAAGAAAAAAAAAAGCAGCTAGGAGCAGAGTATTATACATTGCATGTCACCTTTTTTGTGTTTGTGTGTCTACATGTGTATGCACACATACATACGATATTGTAGTGAATAGAGATAAGATAAATAGGTATAATACAAATTGGTAATATATGCATGGATATATGTATATATACTTTTAGTATATAATTAATTATAAATTTATATTTGCTTATTATATCTATATTTGACTGCTATACGTATATGTATGTATATACATATGTGTATATGTTACGTCCATATTCATATCCAAATCCATAGTAACAGCTACATTCATATCTATAGCTATCTATCTATATGTTGACAAATTTTTAGTAGTAATATTCATACCTAAGCTACAGATTTTCGTTTCAATAAAAAAAAACTAGGGGCCTTTGGAGTAGTGACTGATTCCTGGTCACTGGCAAATACATTTTGTTAGGGTAGGAAAAAAGAACACAAATATCAAGAAAGAGTATCGATGAGCTACCTCAAAGGGATTTTCAGTGAGAATTTGAGATTATGTGAAGCAAAAATGAGCATTGTGACAAATTTGATACTTTGAATAAATAACAAAAATCATAAGTTCATAGTTACATTCTGAGATTGATGGGGGAAATCACTTACATGTTATCATTAGAATTAACTATTATATTAAACTATTACATTACTCTAAAAATTTGTTATGAAATAGAATAAATTAAGAATTTATTTACTCTTTCTAGAAGGAACTGGACCACTCTCTAGTTGGTGTTGGTGAAAGAAACCACTGTGTGTGTGTGTGTGTGTTTGTATGTATTTAACCAGAGTGAATAAGTTTTAATGGAACAACATTTTATTAGTGTCATTCTATGCTTGATTTTTCATAACTATTTTCTTCAAATCATTGTTGGTATACAGGATGCTTGTTTCTGTTGATATCTCATCATTGATAACCATAAAATATGGAGAATACATTGTAATGTTAAATATGTAATGCAAACTTACAGAAAACCTTACTTTAGCA
Organism: Pongo abelii; assembly: GCF_028885655.2. Classification (NCBI taxonomy): domain Eukaryota; kingdom Metazoa; phylum Chordata; class Mammalia; order Primates; family Hominidae; genus Pongo; species Pongo abelii. The sequence goes on from NC_072002.2 coordinate 44,091,580, forward strand.
AAGCCATTTTCTCAGAAATGGTAATATAGTATTGATCTTCACTGTATTATAACGCTTAACTTTGTTTTCCATATTCATGACTATTACTGAATTTACAGACGCAAAATTTTAAAAAACACTTGTGTACTAAGTGGTAGATGGTAATACAGTTCCAGGAAGATAACACATTTTTTAATTTTTTGAATATACAATTAATAATAAAGGCATAATTTCCATCCATGTTTTATATTTTTTATTTGAGAAAACTTTTGTTTTGTTCTCAGACATAGGACCACAGCCTCTTGGAGAAGTAAGGGCATTTCAATTTCCAATATTCAATATGAATATTATTAAACATAATGTATATAGAGAAATATCTCAAAAATATTAAAATGTAAAGCTCTTAAAAAATATGCAATGGGCCGGGTGCGGTGGCTCTCTCCTGTAATCCCAGCACTTTGGGAGGCCGAGGTGTGTGGACACCTGAGGTCAGGAGTTTGACATCAGCCTGACCAACACGGAGAAACCCCGTCTCTACTAAAAACACAAAATTAGCCGGGCATGGTGACACATGCCTGTAATCCCAGCTACTCAGAAAGCTGAGGCAGGAGAATCGCTTGAACCTGGGAGGCAGAGGTTGTGGTGAGCAGAGATTGCACCATTGCACTCCAGCCCGGGCAACAAGAATGAAACTCTGTTTCAAAAACAAAAACAAAAACAAGCCACGATGAAAATAATTAAATATGAAGAAACCAAGTATGCTATGGGGCTGGGATAGAAACAGACACAAAGACTCATGGCATTGAACACAAAACCCAGAAATAAATCTGTACATTTATGGTTAATTGATTTTCAATGAAGATGCCAAAACCTCGACGGGGAAAGAAGACTCTCTCCAATCAATGATACTGTGAAACCTCGATATACACATACAAAAGAATGAAATTAAACTCTCATCTCATACCACATTATAAAGCTTACACAAAATGGGTTAAAGACTTTAATAAGACCTGCAACCGTGAAACATATATATGTGTATATATACATATATATGTTTTTACATATATATGTGTATATACACATATATATGCTTTTACATATATGTATATATGTTTTACATGTAAGAACATGTTTTACATATGTACATATATGTATATATGTTTTACATGTAAGAACATGTTTTTTTTACTTCAAACAAGTTGTTTTATTTTATTTTATTTTTTTCTTTTTATTATTATTATTATTATTATACTTTAGGCTCTATGGTACATGTGCGCAACGTGCAGGTAAGTTACATATGTATACATGTGCCATGCTGGTGCACTGCACCCACCAACTCGTCATCTAGCATTAGGTATATCTCCCAATGCTATCCCTCCCCCCTCCCCCCACCCCACAACAGTCCCCGAAGTGTGATGTTCCCCTTCCTGTGTCCATGTGTTCTCATTGTTCAATTCCCACCTATGAGTGAGAATATGCGCTGTTTGGTTTTTTGTTCTTGCGATAGTTTACTGAGAATGATGATTTCTAATTTCATCCATGTCCCTACAAAGGACATGAACTCATCATTTTTTATGGCTGCATAGTATTCCATGGTGTATATGTGCCACATTTTCTTAATCCAGTCTATCATTGTTGGACATTTGGGTTGGTTCCAAGTCTTTGCTATTGTGAATAATGCCGCAATAAACATATGTGTGCATGTGCCTTTATAGCAGCATGATTTACAGTCCTTTGGGTATTACCCAGTAATGGGATGGCTGGGTCGAATGGAATTTCTAGTTCTAGATCCCTGAGGAATCGCCACACTGACTTCCACAATGGTTGAACTAGTTTACAGTCCCACCAACAGTGTCAAAGTGTTCCTATTTCTCCACATCCTCTCCAGCACCTGTTGTTTCCTGACTTTTTAATGATTGCCATTCTAACTGGTGTGAGATGGTATCTCATTGTGGTTTTGATTTCCATTTCTCTGATGGCCAGTGATGGTGAGCATTTTTTCATGTGTTTTTTGGCTGCATAAACGTCTTCTTTTGAGAAGTGTCTGTTCATGTACTTCACCCACTTTTTGATGGGGTTGTTTGTTTTTTTCTTGTAAATTTCTTGGAGTTCATTGTAGATTCTGGATATTAGCCCTTTGTCAGATGAGTAGGTTGTGAAAATTTTCTCCCATTTTGTAGGTTGCCTGTTCACTCTGATGGTAGTTTCCTTTGCTGTGCAGAAGCTCTTTAGTTTAATTAGATCCCATTTGTCAATTTTGGCTTTTGTTGCCATTGCTTTTGGTGTTTTTGACATGAAGTCCTTGCCCATGCCTATGTCCTGAATGGTATTGCCTAGGTTTTCTTCTAGGGTTTTTATGGTTTTAGGTCTAACATTTAAGTGTTTAATCCATCTTGAATTGATTTTTTTATAAGGTGTAAGGAAGGGATCCAGTTTCAGCTTTCTACATATGGCTAGCCAGTTTTCCCAGCACCATTTATTAAATAGGGAATCCTTTCCCCATTTCTTGTTTTTGTCAGGTTTGTCAAAGATCAGATAGTTGTAGATATGTGGCATTATTTCTGACGGCTCTGTTCTGTTCCATTGATCTATATCTCTGTTTTGGTACCAGTACCATGCTGTTTTGGTTACTGTAGCCTTGTAGTATAGTTTGAAGTCAGGTAGCGTGATGCCTCCAGCTTTGTTCTTTTGGCTTAGGATTGACTTGGCGATGCGGGCTCTTTTTTGGTTCCATATGAACTTTAAAGTAGTTTTTTCCAATTCTGTGAAGAAAGTCATTGGTAACTTGATGGGGATGGCATTGAATCTGTAAATTACCTTGGGAAGGATGGCCATTTTCACGATATTGATTCTTCCTATCCATGAGCATGGAATGTTCTTCCATTTGTTTGTATCCTCTTTTATTTCCTTGAGCAGTGGTTTGTAGTTCTCCTTGAAGAGGTCCTTCACATCCCTTGTAAGTTGGATTCCTAGGTATTTTATTCTCTTTGAAGCAATTGTGAATGGGAGTTCACTCATGATTTGGCTCTCTGTTTGTCTGTTATTGATGTATAAGAATGCTTGTGATTTTTGTACATTGATTTTGTATCCTGAGACTTTGCTGAAGTTGCTTATCAGCTTAAGGAGATTTTGGGCTGAGACAATGGGGTTTTCTAGATATACTATCATGTCATTTGCAAACAGGGACAATTTGACTTCCTCTTTTCCTAATTGAATACCCTTGATTTCCTTCTCTTGCCTAATTGCCCTGGCCAGAACTTCCAACACGATGTTGAATAGAAGTGGTGAGAGAGGGCATCCCTGTCTTGTGCCAGTTTTCAAAGGGAATGCTTCCAGTTTTTGCCCATTCAGTATGATATTGGCTGTGGGTTTGTCATAAATAGCTCTTATTATTTTGAGATACGTCCCATCAATACCTAATTTATTGAGAGTTTTTAGCATGAAGGGTTGTTGAATTTTGTCAAAGGCCTTTTCTGCATCTATTGAGATAATCATGTGGTTTTTGACTTTGGTTCTGTTTATATGCTGGATTACATTTATTGATTTGCGTATATTGAACCAGCCTTGCATCCCAGGGATGAAGCCCACTTGATCATGGTGGATAAGCTTTTTGATGTGCTGCTGGATTCTGTTTGCCAGTATTTTATTGAGGATTTTTGCATCAATGTTCATCAAGGATATTGGTCTAAAATTCTCTTTTTTTGTTGTGTCTCTGCCAGGCTTTGGTATCAGGATGATGCTGGCCTCATAAAATGAGTTAGGGAGGATTCCCTCTTTTTCTATTGATTGGAATAGTTTCAGAAGGAATGGTACCAGCTCCTCCTTGTACCTCTGGTAGAATTCGGCTGTGAACCCATCTGGTCCTGGACTTTTTTTGGTTGGTAAGCTATTGATTATTGCCACAATTTCAGCTCCTGTTATTGGTCTATTCAGAGATTCAACTTCTTCCTGGTTTAGTCTTGGGAGGGTGTATGTGTTGAGGAATTTATCCATTTCTTCTAGATTTTCTACTTTATTTACGTAGAGGTGTTTGTAATATTCTCTGATGGTAGTTTGTATTTCTGTGGGATCGGTGGTGATATCCCCTTTATCATTTTTTATTGCATCTATTTGATTCTTCTCTCTTTTTTTCTTTATTAATCTTGCTAGCGGTCTATCAATTTTGTTGATCCTTTCAAAAAACCAGCTCCTGGATTCATTTATTTTTTGAAGGGTTTTTTGTGTCTCTATTTCCTTCAGTTCTGCTCTGATTTTAGTTATTTCTTGCCTTCTGCTAGCTTTTGAATGTGTTTGCTCTTGCTTTTCTAGTTCTTTTAATTGTGATGTTAGGGTGTCAATTTTGGATCTTTCCTTCTTTCTCTTGTGGGCATTTAGTGCTATAAATTTCCCTCTACACACTGCTTTGAATGCATCCCAGAGATTCTGGTATGTTGTGTCTTGGTTCCCTTTGGTTTCAAAGAACATCTTTATTTCTGCCTTCATTTCGTTATGTACCCAATAGTCATTCAGGAGCAGGTTGTTGAGTTTCCATGTAGTTGAGCGGTTTTGAGTGAGATTCTTAATCCTGAGTTCTAGCTTGATTGCACTGTGATCTGAGAGATAGTTTGTTATAATTTCTGTTCTTTTACATTTATTGAGGAGAGCTTTACTTCCAAGTATATGGTCAATTTTGGAATAGGTGTGGTGTGGTGCTGAAAAAAATGTATATTCTGTTGATTTGGGGTGGAGAGTTCTGTAGATGTCTATTAGGTCTGCTTGGTGCAGAGCTGAGTTCAATTCCTGGGTATCCTTATTGATTTTCTGTTTCGTTGATCTGTCTAATGTTGACAGTGGGGTGTCAAAGTCTCCCATTATTAATGTGTGGGAGTCTAAGTCTCTTTGTAGGTCACTCAGGACTTGCTTTATGAATCTGGGTGCTCCTGTATTGGGTGCATATATATTTAGGATAGTTAGCTCTTCTTGTTGAATTAATCCCTTTACCATTATGTAATGGCCTTCTTTGTCTCTTTTGATCTTTGTTGATTTAAAGTCTGTTTTATCAGAGACTAGGATTGCAACCCCTGCCTTTTTTTGTTTTCCATTTGCTTGGTAGATCTTCCTCCATCCTTTTATTTTGAGCCTATGTGTGTCTCTGCACGTGAGATGGGTTTCCTGAATACAGCACACTGATGGGTCTTGAGTCTTTATCCAATTTGCCAGTCTGTGTCTTTTAATTGGAGCATTTAGTCCATTTACATTTAAAGTTAATATTGTTATGTGTGAATCTGATCCTGTCATTATGATGTTAGCTGGTTATTTTGCTCGTTAGTTGATGCAGTCTCTTCCTAGTCTCGATGGTCTTTACATTTCGGTATGATTTTGCAGTGGCTGGTACCGGTTGTGCCTTTCCATGTTTAGCGCTTCCTTCAGGAGCTCTTTTAGGGCAGGCCTGGTGGTGACAAAATCTCTCAGCATTTGCTTGTCTGTAAAGTATTTTATTTCTTGTCTGTAAAGTATGTATATATGTGTATATTTGCTATATTCGTAATTGCACAAAACTGGAAACAACCCACATGTATATATATACACTCATACACAGAGATAAGCACAATGGGGAGTACTGTTTAATTAAAATGAATGAACTATTATTACATGCTACAATGTGAATGAATCTCAGAATAATTACGCTGAATGAAAGAAACCAGACACAAAGGTATACATACTGTATGACATAAATCACTAAAAATTGAAAAGTAATCTATAGTGATAGTAAGCAGATCAGTAGTTACCTGAGAGTTGGGATGATGAACGGAGGATATTTCACGGATATTAATGTATCAAAAATACATCAAATTATACTCTTTCAATATGTGTAGTTTATACTATATATATGTATATATGTAAAAACATGTTCTTTACCCACTTATATATTGATGGACATTGTGTGTGTGTATATATAGATATATAGATATATATATCTATATATCTATATATACACACACAGTAGAATAATATTCAATATGCCATTTAAAAAGAAGGAAATCCCATAATCTGTAACAATATAGAGGGACTTGGAGGACATTGGTAGAATAAAATAAGCCAGGCACAGAAAGACAAATACTACGTGATCTCACTTACGTGTGGAATCTAAAGAAGTTGAACTCACAGAAACAGAGAGTCAAATGGTATACAAGAGATTGGGGATTGAGGGGATTTGGGAGATAGTCAAAGGACACAACATTTCAGTTAGGAGGAGTAAGTTCAAGGGATCTATTGTACATCATGGTGCTTATAGTTAATAACAAGATTGTATATACTTGATAAGTGCTAGGAGAGTAGATTTTAAGTGTTCTCCCCACAAAAAAGTATGTGAGGTAATGCATATGTTAAATAGTTTGATTTAGCCACTCCGCAGTGTATACATATATCAAACCATCATGTTATATATCGTAGTTATAGGCAAATTTTACTCAAATTAAAAAATATAGCCAAGGATGACTAACCTCGAGAAAAAAATTTTTTTTAAACATTTAAAAAGTGAAGAATGTAGAAATAAGCTAGATTATTTACCTTAAAAAATAAAAAATGCTACTCTACGATGTAGCAAGTGTGTTTGTACATGAAAAATAAAATTACAACTAATAAAAATAAATCTGAATAAATCATAAATACATAAATAAAAACAGAACAATAATAATAAGTAAAATTATTAACAGTTACAGAAGGATTTAAAAGTTGATAGTAATTGATGGCTCAAACTCCTAGTCTCTTTTAATAAAAATAAATTATGTCTGATTTACTTGTCTTTTTTGATGTCATAATGTGCTTTATTATGAATTTTGTTAATGATATTATATGATTAATGTATATTGTTAATTTTATTATCATTAATTTTATTCATGTCCTGCTGAAATATGTGACATAGGGTAAACTACACATATTGAAAGAGTATAATTTGATGTATTTTTGATATATTAATATTCTGTGAAATATCCTCCATTCATCATCCCAACTCTCAGGTAACTACTGATCTGCTTACTATCACTGTAGCTTACTTTTCAATGTTTAGTAATTTATGTCATACAGTATGTGCACCTTTGTGTCTGGTTTCTTTCATTCAGCATAATTATTCTGAGATTCATTCACATTGCAGCATGTAATAATAGTTTGTTCATTTTCATTAAACAGTACTCCCCATTGTGCTTATGTCTGTGTATGAGTGTATATGTATACATGTGGGTTGTTTCCAGTTTTGTGCAATTACGAATATAGCGAGTATAATAAGTGAAACAGGTCTATCTAGTCTGTATATGGACAATGCTTTCATTTCTCTTGAGTAAATATCTAGAAGATGACTGGTGTCCTCCTAGAGAGGATAAATTTGGTCACAGAGACAAACACAGGCAAAACGTCATGTAAACATGGACACAGAGATGAGGTTGATGCACCTACAAACCAATGAATGCCAAAGATTGCCAATAAACGTTCAGAAGCTGGGAGACAGAAATGGAACACACTCTCTCTCAGAGCTCATGTTCTTTCGGCTCATTTCTGTAAGATAAATTTTTATTGTTCTCAGCAACTGAGTTCGTGGTACTTTGTTATGGCAGCCTTAGCAAACTATTATAGTAAAAAACTGGCTACAAGGCTACATTTTCCAGCTCAATGGATATGGAATTAAAGCTACAGCTATAAAACATAATCCTACTTTTAGGAAGTAATCAACAGACATTCAATTTATATTTGTAGTTACATTGACTTTATTGTAATATCCTGTTATTGACAATTCATTGTTCCTGACCTTGTGTTCTTCAAAATTCTTCAATAGTACCTCCTGTGGTTGCCCCTGACAGCGTACCTAGCATGTATCTTTTGTCACTTCCTTTGCCACTCCTCAGTAAGATTAGATTAAGCTCATTTTCCATACAACTATTCTTCCTTTTGATATCAATTTATAGTTTCATATTTTCTATAAATTTACATTGCAGTGCTAATTTTTCTCTGAGCTGTTCTTAATTTTCTACATAATCAACAATTTCAACAAAATATACATAATAAAGCAATGATTAGTATTAAGATAATGTAAAAATTTTCAAAGAATATTAGGTAAATACCCTTTGATTATATTTCCAGTGATACATAAGTATATTCTTGATTAGCTATATATAAGAATTCTTCTTCATGTAAATAGACTTACAAAGAGTTGATCACCTCCAGTAGCATATTTTTCTAAGTGCTTTGCAATTTGAGAACTATTCTTCAGTTCTCCTTTTAGATTTTCCCAATTAGATTTCCCAGTATACATAATTTATCATCAACATGTGGAGCTTGGTAATCTAAAACTGTTAATTCAAAATTGTTTTGCAGTGATATATATTCCATTAATTCTGTAATATTTTCTTATTCTTACACATTAAATAGAAATAGTCCCATATTTGAAATAATGTTTCCAATATAAGACAGACACATTCCACCAACCCTACTAGCCATAATGAAAGTTAATTACAGGATGCTTATTGGAAGGTACACATAGAGCTGTTAAATTGTTAGGAACAAGTTTTAGTTTGCTCCAAACCTTGGGGACAAACTCATACAACTACATTTTTTTTTGTCTGTCAATGTCAACAGTGACATTTGAATTGAAGTCAATTAAATCTCCTTGAATGTTAAGCATGCATGTAACATATTATTCCATTATAGGAAAAAAACTATATATACATTAATAACATTTCAACCTTCAAATGACAGATTTTAGCTCTTTTATCTGTAATAGGATCAGCCGTTTTACATTAATAAATTTTTTTATTGATACCTCTTATATATATAATGTTATTTTAAACAGATATTACTTACCTTAGTTCAAAAAAAAAGAAACAGAGAAAAAGGGAAAAAAACTCTACACTTTAATTCCATCCTCCCATATTTTTAGTTTATGTGGTCTCAATATACATATTTTTATATTGTCTATCACTTAACAAATTGTTGCAGATATTACTATTTTTGATAGATTGGTCTTTTGAGCTTCATACTAGAGTTATGAGATTGCAATTTTAGAATTGAATTGCAATATTAGAATATTCTGGATTTGTTCCTGTACTTAATTTTACCAGTAGGTTTTATACCTTTAAATGTTTTACATATTAACTTTTTTTTTCAGATTGAATAATTCCCTTTAGCATTTCTTATAAGATGGGTCTCCCCACACCTGTTTGGGAAAGACTCTATCTCCTTTTCACGTTTGAAGGATAGCTTTACTAGGTACAGTAATCTTGGATAGCAGTTTTGTTTTTGTTTTTTGTTTTTCAGTATTTTGTAAATGCTATCCCATTCCCTCAAGGCCTGTATGGTTTCCATTGAGAAATCTGTTACTAGATGAATAAGAACTTCTTTATTTGTTACTTCCTTTTTACTCTTGCTTCTTTTAAGATCAATACTCTGATGTGGCATCTCCTTTGGCCAAGTTACAGAGCAGAGAAGAGTTGTCAGTCCTGCCTCCCCCATTTTTCTCTGGCTCTCTGTTGCTGAAAGCTATCTGAAAGGATACTTTTCCTTTCAGGCCCTGGGATTTTTCCCATGCATTGAAGCAGGAACAGTTCTCCTTTCAGGGAACCTAACATGATGAGGAAACTGGCTTTCCATCTTAATCTCAATTTTTCCAATCTAGCCATCTGACAAAGGTGTAATATCCAGTCTACACGGAACTTAAACAAATCTACAAGGAAAAAACAAACAACCCTACTATAATGTGGGAAAAGGACATGAACAGACATTTCTCAAAAGAACACACTCATGCAGCCAGCAAACATATGAAAAAAAGCTCAACATCACTGATCATTAGAGGAAATGCAAATCAAAACCACCATGTGATGCCATCTCACACCAATCATAATAGCGATTATTAAAAAGTAAAGAAATAGGTCAGGCACGGTGGCTCACATCAGTAATCCTAGAACCTTGGGAGGCCGAGATGGGTGGATCACGAGGTCAGGAGTTCAAGACAAGCCTGGCCAACGCAGAGAAACCCTGTCTCTACTGAAAATAGAAAAATTAGTTGGGCATGGTGGCAGATGCCTGTAATCCCAGCTATTCAGGAAGCTGAGACAGGAGAATCTCTTGAACCCAGGAGGCTGAGGTTGCAGTAAGCTGAGATTGTGTCATTGCATTCCAGCCCAGGTGACAGTGTGAGATTCCATCTCAAAAAAATAATAATAAAAAAAATCAAAAAATAAAATAAAAAGTCAAGAAATAAAAGGTGCTGGAGAGATTCTGGAGAAAAAGGAATGCTTTTAAACTGTTGGTAGGAATGTAAGTTAGTTTAACTGTTCCAGAAAACAGTGTGATGATTCCTCAAAGATCTAGTAACAAAAATACCATTTGACCCAGCAATCCCATCACCTGGTGTATACCCAAAGGAATATAAATCTTTCTATTACAAAGATACATGCACTTGTATGTTCATTGCAGCACTATTCACAATAGCAAAGACATGGAATCAACCCAAAAGTTCATCAACAGTAGACTGGATAAAGCAAATGTGGTACATATACACCATGGAATACTATGTGCCATAAAAAGGAATGAGATCATGTCCATTGCAGGGACAGGGATGGAGCTGGAAGCCGTTATCCTCAGCAAACTAACACAGGAACAGAAAACCAAACACCAAATGTTTTCACTTATAAGTGGGAAGTGAAAAAGGGGAACACATGGACACATGGTGGGGGAAACAACACATACTGGGGCCTGCCGGGTGGGGGTGGGGTAAGGGAGAGCATTAGAAAGAATAGCTAATGGACGTTGGGCTTAATACCTAGGTGATGGGTTAATCTGTGCAGACAAACCACCATGGTTCATGTTTACTTATGCAACAAACCTGCACATCTTGCAGATGTACCCCAGAACTCAAAAGTTGATTACAAAAAAAAAGAAAGAAACTATGAATTGAGTGGAAATTTTTTATATGCTTGCTGCCCAATAGAAAAGAGAGAAAGGCGAATCACGGATACAGAAGTCTAATTCTCTTACCATCTGCTTGGAGTTTTTTCACTTCTCTGTGGCCCCAGGAACTGTTTCATCCTATATTTGAGTTATAGGATATTGTTGAAGGTAATCTTGGTGATATAATTTGATTTTGGTTTTCTGAGGTGGGGGAGTGAAGCCAGCTTGCTTCTACACTGTCATTCTGAAACTGAAAGTCTCTGAATTCAAATTATTTTTCATCTCACTGTAGATATTACCACGCCCAATATCCAATTATTCTCCTAAGCAGATATAGTCCTATACCTCAGTACTATTAAGTATGTCCTGCAGCTGTTGAACAGCCATTGTGTTTAAAAGTGAAGGTTTGGCCAGGCACGGTGGCTCACGCCTGTAATCCCAGCACTTTGGGAGGCCGAGGTGGGCGGATCACGAGGTCAGGAGATCGAGACCATCCTGGCTAACACGGTGAAACCCCATCTCTACTAAAAATACAAAAAATTTGCTGGGTGTGGTGGCACACGCCTGGCTACTTGGGAGGCTGAGGCAGGAGAACTGCTTGAACCCAGGAGGCAGAGGTTGCAATGAGCCAAGGTACTCCAGACTGGTGACAGAGTGAGACCCCATCTCAAAAAAAAAAAAAAAAAAAAAAAAAGTTGAAGGGTTGTGACGAATCTTCAGCTATATTTTGTTGAAACAGGATTTATTTCCTGGCTGTTCTATTTCAAATTCTTTACCAGTTATCTTCTAATTTTGTTCCTACTGCTATACCTTGTATTATGTTATTCCATCATGTTTGCAACTGAATTACACATTTATATAGTGTTGACCCAGGACACTCTGTTGTCAATATCTCTGTATCATAAGAGTTTACAGTTCCAGTCCTGGTTTCTACCCAGTAATACAGTATTTATTAAGTCCCTTTTAGTTTGATAATTGCCCTGTTTTAGTCCCTTTGTAAACATTTTCCACAATAGAAAAGCTCGTTGTGTACAAGCAGAATAAATTAAATCACACTAGTAGTGGTAATATTAAGAGATAAAGTCATTTATCTAAGATAATTTACTTATGGGGACTGGAAATTCCAAGGATTAAATAGGGTCATTTTATAGCATATTGTACTTCAGGCCTTTGGAGAAAGTAACCCTATCATTTTGGTCAGAATGTGTTTTCATTTCACATTGATCTTCAGTTTTTCCTAACAAATCTTAGCATCAAGGAGCTTTCCCCTATGTTTTCTTCTGGAAGTTTGGTCTTGGTAATATTTTTTTTGGATACAATACCAAAAGCATGAGCAACAAAAGAAAAACAAATGGGATTACATTAAACTAAAAATCTTCTACATAGCAAAGAAAGCAATCAACAAAATGAAAAAATAACCTATAGAATGGAGAAAACATTTGCAAACAGTGCATTTGGTAAGGGTTAATATCCAAAATACATAAGCAATTTTTGCAATTCAACAACAAAACAACAAAATGAAACAACCCAGTTAAAAAATGAGCAAAGATCCGAATAGACACTTCTTTAAAGAAGACATAAATGACCAACAGAAATACAAGAAAGTGATCAAACATCAATAATTATCAGGGAAATGCAAATGAAAACTACAATGAGATAACACCTCACACATGTTTAAATGGCCATTATTTTCTTTAAAGGCAAAATAAGTGTTGAAGAATAATGTGGAGAAAAGGGAAGCTTGATAGACTGTAGATGGGAATGTAAATTGATAAAGCCTTTATGAAAAACTTTTGTGATGTTGTTGTTATTTATTTTATTTTCTATATTGTAAATTCTACCACACATTTTTACTATTTTTACTTAAAGAGTTGATTATTTGTTAAAAATAATTTCTTTAATGTTATATATTTACCTATTTAATTATTTTACTTGGGTTCCTTGTTCCTTTGTGTAGATTTACATTTCCTCTTATTATTTTCCATTTTCCTGAAGTACTTCAATATCTCTTATAATGTAGGCTTGCTGATTAGGTATTCTCTTGGTTTCTGAATATCAGAAGAGTTTTTATTTCGACTTCTTTCTGAATGACATTTTCACTGAATATAAAATTCTAGATTGATAACATTTTTTCTTTCAAATACTTTGAAGATGTTTCTCTAAAATCGTTTCATATGCATTGTTTCATATAGGAAACCTGCTGTCATCCTTATCTTTTATCCTCTGTACATATAATATCTTTTGTCTCTGATGACCTTTAAACACTCTCTCTATTACTATTAAAAGAACTTTGATTATAATGTGCCTTAGTGTGATTTTACTCATGTTTTTTGTACTTGGTGGGCTTTTTGGTGCCCTGGATCATGTGGCTTTCCATTCTTACTAGTGAAAAGAGACATTTTTCTTAGATCTGTTTGAGAGTCAGGCACTATTGTCTCCTATCTTTTCAGATTGTCTTAAGCCTGGCTCGCATGCGTGCATTGATCAGTGATTACCTGAATATTCGAGGGCACTCTGCAGATCTCTGGAATTCCTTTTCTCCTCTCCAATATTCTGCACTACAAACCATAGACACCTTGGTGCCTCCAGATTCTCAGTTCTGTCTTCTCAATCAAGAAGTTGGCAGACTTTGCCTTCATTGCCATTCCTGCACTGCCACATGAAATCTCTTCAAATGTGGTGGACTAGTTAGTATGTCACTGAAGGAAGTAAGGTAGTTAGCTGGGTGTTCCCGGGGCTGAATTTGTTTCTTTCTCATATTTTAGGGGTAATCTGCACTTCCTTATTTAATATCTAGATTGTTGAAAATCATTGTTTGAAACATCTTATTCATTTTTAGTTTCGATTTTATAAATTGTAAATCAGAGTATGTTTTCTTTCTCTACAGATCTCTGTCATTTTTTTGGATGAAAATATCCTAGCTAACTATAATTTTGAGGAGAAATTGAATGATGAGGCCCTGCATACTCTGCTCTGCTAGCAATAAAAATCTTAGGTTGAAATTGAAGCTCAAATGCATTAGACACAATAGGGTTTACCCCCCATAAGTTTATCTAACTTTAAAAAGAATATATAATAGGTAACATCAGAACAGCAATTGAATGGAAAAGTTCTGGTGACTCATCAGATGTCCCCCACCTAATATATTTGGTAGGCAAAGTCAAAAGACACAAAGCTTGTGGGGTGCAGACCACCTCCAGCTCAGGAAAATAATAAATTTTGGGGTTCTTTGAGGTTTCATATTTCTTGAGAGGTATGTGAATAGCATCCAACCTCTGATGTAGCTTAATGTCATTAGTTATCAATTACTAATCAGTTACTCTTTTTTCCAATAAGCAATCAACAATGAACTACCTATTTTTTTTTGTTTGCACAGAGCTTTATCTTAGAGCTAGTATACTTTTGTAAATCCATTGAGTTAGTGTTGCAGAAATAATTCAATCAATATCTTTCCTGAGGCTAAAAGTAGGTTCATTGGCCACTGAAAGTGTTAACACTTTCTGTCAGATATCTTACTCAGTATTTGCCTATTATGCTATTTCTTTTACATAAACTCAAAGTTTATTATGCCAATCTGAATAGTCTTTATTAAGTTATGCACATAAAATGAAAGGATTGTGGTGGTTGACATAAAAATGAAAAGTAGAGGAATATTTTATTTTTTCCATGTTATTATGACTTAATGAATTTCTATATCCATTGAAATATTCCAGTGTCCTTGGAAGTGATTTTCTAAATGCAATGGAATAACAATATATGGCATTTTATAAGTCTGAAAATTAATAATTGATCCTTTCCATTGTTCACAATATGCAGATCATTTCAGAATATCAACTTAATTTTCCAATAGTGTCACACATTTGTAGATCAACTATGTTGCATAAGACATTGTATACTACATGTACATGATTAGGAAAATTAAAAATATTAACAAGATGATATGGTTTGGCTGTGTCCCCACCCAAATTTCACATTGAATTCCAATAATCTCCATGTGTCAAGAGCAGGGGCAGTTGGAGATAAGTGAATCATGGAGGTGGTTGCCTCATACTATTCTCCTAGTAGTGAGAATAGTATAAATGGGAGGTCCCCTGCACAAGCTCTCTTGCCTGTCATCATGTAAAATGTGACTTTGCTCATCGTTTCCCTTCTGTCATAATTGTGAGGCCTCCCCAGCCATGTGGAACTGTGAGTCAATTAAATCTCTTTCCTTTATAAATTACCCAGTCTCAGGTATGTCTTTATTAGCAGAGTAAGAATGGCCGAATATAGTAAATTGGTAGTGGTAGAGCAGGGTATTGCTGTAAAGAAACCCGAAAATGTGGAAGCAACTTGGGAACTGAGTAACAGGTAGAGGCTGGAACAGTTTGCAGGGCTCAGCAAGAAAATATGAGAAACTTTGGAGCTTCCTAGAGACTTATTGAATAATGATATGGACAATAAAGTCTAGGATAAGGTGGTCCCAGATGAAGATGAGGAACTTGCTGGAACTAGAGCAAAGGTGACTCTTGCTATGTTTTAGCAAAGAGACTGATGGTATTTTGCCCTTGCCCTAGAGTTTGTGAAACTTTGACCTTGAGAGATACGATTTAGGGCATCTGACAGAAAAATTTTTTAAGGAGCAACATGTTCAAGAGGAAGCAAAGCAAAAAAGCTTGAAAAATTTGCAGCCTGACGATGCAATAGAGAAGAAAAACCCAAGCTGGCTGCAGAAATTTGCATAAGTAACAAGGAGCTGAATGTTAATCTCCAAGACGATGGGGAAAATATCTCCAAGGCATGTCAGAGACCTTCAAGGCAGCCCCTCCCATCACAGGCCCCAAGGCTTAGAAGAAATAAATAGTCTCCTGAGATGGGCCCCAGGCCCCTCTGTTGTGTGCAGCCTAGGAACTTGGTGCCCTATGTCCCAGCCACTCCACCAGCGGTTATAAGGGTCAAAGGTAAAGCTCAAGCTGTGGCTTGTGGGGGTGCAAGCACCAAGCATTGGCAGATTCCACATGTTGTTGAGCTTGTGGGTGCAAAGAAGTCAAGAATTGAGGTTTGGGAACATCTGCCTAGATTTCAGAGGATGTATGAAATGCTTGGATGTCCGGGCAGAGGTGTGCTGCAAGGATGGAACCCTCATGGAGAACCTCTCTGCTAGGGCAATGCTGAAAGAAAATGTGGATCTCAATGTATTTGGAAGAAGTGGTGATATCTAATCTGAGTTACACATTCTGAAAATCATGAAAGATAATCTTATTGTTACTGAAAAATACTTTCTGCTTACAGAGCTATAATAGGTAATTGTTTTAGGGAATGGTACTGAGTTACAATTTCATTGTATTGTGTTATTATAAAAATGATTATAATAGCATAAATCTAAAAAATAGTCATACCCCAGGGCACTGCATTAAAGAGGTAGTTCAACATTGTGTAATTGTTTGTTTAATTCATACAGAAGTTTTCTCAATGAGCTAACAAAAACCTAGTGTAAATACTGGCCAAAACAAAAAGTTTTCAGGTGTCTAGAGACATGCTTTCCATCTATTATTGAAAAGATACATGTTATTTCTGAATATTATGCTATACTATCAAAGGTATTCTGTCATTTTGTTTAGTAGTGAATGTCTATATTGTGCTATAAAGCAATGAAATATTCAGGTAGTGCAGGGAAACATACTATTGAAATATACAACTGAACTGACAAATTAATCTTCCCTGAAGAGTGGTACTTCTACATAGTGTATCCCACAGGAGCTGTGGGACTGCCTAGCACTATCTCTTCACAACATTAGCTGCAGAGAAGCATGTTTTTGGTGATGATGCTCATTCTATCTGTGCACAGCAGCTGCTAAGTAGACTGCCCAAGGCACAACTTGTGACCTGTGTACCTGGGACTGACCCTTGGACTCAGCAGCTGTTGTCATGGATTTGGTTAGGAAATGGATACCTGATAAAACTAGCCAGGCTAGAGAGATACGGAAGATGATGAGGTAGGAACTGATTCATTCTATCAATAGGCTTAAATCTATTGACTAATAGAGAAGAAAACATAACTGTGTAAAAATTACATAAAGGGCCGGGCAAGGTGGCTCACACCTGTATCCCAGCACTTTGGGAGGCCGAGACGGGTGGATCACGAGGTCAGGAGATCAAGACCATTCTGACTAACATAGTGAAACCCCGTCTCTACTAAAAAAAATACAAGAAAATTAGCCGAGTGTAGTGGCGGGTGCCTGTAGTCCCAGCTACTCGGGAGGCTGAGGCAAGAGAATGGCGTGAACCCGCGAGGAGGAGCTTGCAGTGAGCCGAGATAGTGCCACTGCACTCCAGCCTGGGCGACTGAGCTAGACTCTGTCAAAAAAAAAAAAAAATTACGTAAAGTATCCTTACCTCAGTGTTTATTCTTAGTGCTTAATGAAGTATATTGTGGGTAATTTCATAGTCTAATATTTAATGGGTAATTTCGTTTGTATTTATTACTAGTAGTTCTCACAACTTTCATAAGAGAATGGCAAATCTACCATATCTTAATGGCTTATTAAATATATTACCTCACTATAAACAGAAACTTTAAAATGTTTGTCAATGGAAACAGTTTGTATATTTGTCATTAATTTTGTTATTGAATTCAAGAAATTAATGCTACATTTTAATAAAAATTTGTAAGTATGGAAAGCTTACTGTTCAATAAAATATTTAATGTCATGGGCTTTGGACTCAGAAAGAAATGTGTTTGAGTTTGCCTTAGCCAATTTTAGCTGTACCATCTTGGGGAGATTATGAACCTTTAGAGTCTCAACTTTCCCAACGATAAAAGGGAAAAATAATATGTAGACCTTAAATTTTCCATGGTGATCAAATTAATTGACAAATAAAAACTTTTGAAATAGTGCCTAGCATATAGCAAGTAATAAGATAAACTCATGTTTTTTTTTGTTTTGATCTCAGCATTTTCCCTTTAAAATATTCTCATTTTGCAACATATAGTGAATTCTTTATTGTATTAAGAATGCCAAAAAGATTTCTAAAATGATATTCTTTTGCTTGCAATCAATAATTTTCAGAGATATGCTTTGACTTAGAATAGCACCCTAGAATAAAAATCCTGTTTCTTTATCTCAAATGCCTTTCATGGATTTATGTTTTTGATGTTTTAATTTATTTCAGAATAACAGATCTGGTGTTGACAACAGTAAGAGAAAATCTGTTACTTGTCTTTCAAAGTTTCAAAGTTTCTTCTTCTTATGAGTGGTTTCACTTTTCACAATTTCAGTTAACAATGGTCAATTGCAGTCTGAAAATATTAGACAGAAAATTTCAGAAATAAACAATTCATAAGTTTTAAATTGCACACAATTTTGAATAGCCTGATGAAATCTCACACCATCTCACTCCAACTGGTGTGGGCATTACTCGTCTCTTTATCCAGTGTATCCATGCCATATGTATTACCTGCCTGTGAGTCACTTAGTAGCCATCTCAACTGTTGCAGTATCCAGTATTGCAGTGCTTGTGTTCAAGTAACAATTGCTTTACTTAATAATAGCAATTATTAATAATAAGTGCAAGAACAGTGATGCTGGTACATTTTCATAATTGTTTTGTGTTTTTCATTAGTTATGTTAATCTCTTACTGTGCCTAATTTATTTTTAAATTATACTGTAGGTATGTATAGGAAAAAAATGTACAGTGTATATAAGGTTCAGTAATACCCATGGTTTAAGGCATTCACTGGGGGTCTGAGAATGTGACCCTGAAGATAAGGGGGAAACTGCTGTTATGTAGTTCATGGATTCTGTAATTACAGATCAAAGAGAGTTCAGGAAGTTTCAGAATTTTTAATTCCGGCTTGGGCCTTATAGAAACTGTATTAGGTAGCATCTCCCTTCAGAGTCACTGAATTAAATGTATCACATCTCAGCCCACCACCTTTGCTGAGTCATATTTTTAGAAAAAAGCAATTGGAATTAAAAAAAGATCAAGTAATTGAACTCTTATCACTCTCAAAGGAAGAAACCTCGAATGCATGAAAGATCAGCTACTCACTGGATTGGAATAGAAATTCATTCTCATATTCTTCATGAATAAATATTAATTTGAAAATGTATGTCACTCTTCTGTTTTTCACTATTATACCTCCTTGTTTCCTGAAAAGATAGCTCATGTGGTTATTAATATCAGAAACTAGAATAGTGGGGAAGTTAGCACGGATACATGTACTAGGATTCAACCATTTGGCAAAGTTGGGTCTGTAAGTTTGACCTTCTTGGAGATTATACAGTTGCATTGACATAATTTGATCTTTCAGCCACTGAATCTAGTATGTCTTTTTCTTTTGATAGACGTTAATGTTAGAGCAGTTTTATGTTCACAGCAAAACTGAGCAGAAGAGAGAAATTTCCCATACAGGTTCTGTGTCAACACATGCATAGCCTCTCTCACTGTCAACATTCCCCACCAAAGTGGTATATGTTAGTTACAATTTATGAGCACACATTGACATATTATAATCACCAGAAGTCCATAGTTTACACTAGGGTGGTTCACTCTTGCTAATGTAAAAGCTATGGTTTTGGACAAATGTGTAATAAGATATATCCATCTTGTATCTTAGTATCTTACAGAGTAGTTTAAGTGCCCCCAAAATTGTCTCTACTCTGCATATTCATTCCTCCTTCCTCCCAACCCTTGGCAACTACGGATTTTTTTTTTTTACTATATCTATAGTTTTTCCTTTTTCAGTTTGTGACATAGTTGGAATCATAGAGTTTGTAGCCTTTTAGGATTAGCTTCTCCCACTTAGTAATATTCATTTAAGTTTTCTTGATGTCTTTTTGTGGTTTGATAGCTCATTTATTTTTAACATTGAATGATATTCTATTGACTGGGTGTTCCCAAGTTTATTCATTCACCTACTGAAGGATATCTTTGTTGCTTCAACGTTGTTTTGACAATAATTAATAAAGTTGCTATAAGCTTCCTTGTGCAGCTTTTGTGTAAACATGAGTTTTCAACTCCTTTGGGTAAATACAAAGGAGTATGATTGTCAAATCATATGGTAAGAATATGTTTAATTTTCATGGATACTGCCAAAACTGTCTTTCAAAGTGGCTGTACCATTTTTCATCCACACCAGCAATGAATGAGAATTCCTATTGCACCACATGCAGTGTTGCCAGTGTGTCAGATTTTAATCATCTCCTAGGTGTGTAAGGGTATCTCGTTCTCATTTGCATTTTTCTTGTGACATAACATATGGAGCAACTTTTCATATACTTATTTGCCATGTATACTTTCTTTGATGATTCGTCTATTAAAGTCTTTTGCCAATTTTTAAACTGGATTGTTTGTTATGCTGGGTTTTAAAGATTCTTTTATTTTGGATAACAGTTCTTTATCTGATATGTCTTTTGTAAATATTTTCTCCTATTTTGGCATTTATCTTTTTATTTTCTTGACAGTATCTTTCAGAGAGCAAAGAATTTTAATTTTAATAAAGTCCACTCTACAAATTCTTTATTGTATAGATCATGCCTTCAGTGTTGTAGCCAAAGTCACCACCAAATCCAAAGTCATCTACATTTTCTTCCATGTTATCTTCTAAAAATCTATAGTTTTGCATTTCAATGTGTGATCCATTTTGAGTTAATTATTGCGAAAGATACAAGGTCTGTGTCTAGATTCATTTTTCTTGTATGTGGATATCCAGTTGTCCCAGCCTTATTTATGGAAAAGACTCTTCTCTATTGTTTCGCTTTTGGTCCTTTGTTGAATATCAATTGATTATGTTTAGATGGTTCTATTTCTGGGCTTTCTCTCCTGTTCCATTTACCTGTGTGTCTATTTGTTTCACCAATATCAAATTCTTTGTATGATTGTAGCTTTATATATATAGCCTGTGTAGTGGGCAGTGTCAGGGCTTCCGGCTTTGCTCTTCTCCTTTAATATTGTGTTGGCTATTCTGGGATTTTTGCCTTTTTATATAAATCTTAAAATCACTTTGTTGATATCCACAAAATAACTTGCAGGAATTTTTATCAGGATTAAATCAAATCTATAAATCAATTTGGGAAGAACTGACATCTCGACAATATTGAGTCTTCCTGTCTGTAAACATGGAACATTATTTCATTTATTTAGTTTTTCTTCGATGTTTGTCAGAGTTTGTAGTTTTCCTCATATAGATCTTTCCTAGTATACGTTTGTGTATTTTCTACGGACAGCAAGAGCTGATAAACAAGTTTGCCTCTCTCTCATAAGGGCTTTAACAGATTTTTAACTTTCTTTTTGCGTTCCATGTTTTAAATAGAGTCCCTTTTATCTTAGTTATGAAGCATATAAGAATACAAGTACATACAGTGAAGTGCATCAACAAGTGAGAACCACAGTTATTTCTCAGGTTCATCATTGTAACAAAAATAGAGATAAATTTAACATTATATCCACTGTTAAGTACATTCTTAGAATCTTCCTTATGAGTTTCAATTAATAGAGTAAAATTCTTACGATAGCCTGATGAAATAACTAAGAATATAGCACAAGTCTATTGTAAAGTAGCTAGGACATTGTGGCACATCTGAATGTCAAGTTAAGAGAGTTTCAAAGCTAGGAAGGTTGAAAAGGGAATAAAATGTCAACTTCTATTTCTACTAAGTTATATACTTTCATTATATACAAAATTCTAAAATTATTGGTAGAGATATATGTTCCCATATAATTCAATTTTTAATGAGGCTATATGTGGAAAAAATATAGGCATTTTTAACCTATTCTTTATATAGGTAAATCCCAGGAATGTTTTTTTCTGGAAAATAAAAAAGTCTAAGTTTCTGAGTTTTATAAACTTTTAGAAAATTTTAAGCTTTTATATTAATATAATACTTTTTTTCCTCTTTAACACTAGAAGGGTCAAAATAATAAGATAAATTGATGAATTTACAAAAACACAGTAACCATAGAGCTAATGATAGAATTGCAGGTATCTAAAAGCTTGTCTCTCATTGCGAGGAAAAAATAGGTATTGTGCCTACAGTAATAAAAGTGTGATTCTGAGTTCTGGGTAATCATGATTAATTGGATAATTAAAAGTTTTGATATATTTTCGCAGTTTAATAATAAACAATTTATAGTTTTTAACTCCATTATATAGTTATTATTTGACAAACCTCTGCAAAACAAGATAATAGTAACTCCTGGTGACAACCATGCCCTAATTTTAAAATTTTTGTCAAAAATACACTTTAATGAGAACAAATGTTCTTCTTGCAGTAAAAACATTACTTAGCAAAGGAAACACTAGAAAATAAAAAATTATTGAGACTTATGTTCCCAACAGAAACAAGAAAGTGTATGTTTCTAATATTTTCAAGACATACAAAAGTTGGAGTTATAAATAAACCTCAGTGTTAATTTCCTAATTTCTTGTTTTAAATAAAACCATTACTTTTTTGTGCAGTCATCTGAGTCTCAGTAATCCACATTATTTTTCTATTTCTATAATTGCTATGTGTATATTACAAATATAAAAAAGGAAGTAAAGTTGTATTTATTTTTTTCAGTGGTAGGAAGATGTCAAGTGTTCGCACACTTCTGGCCATGACAAAATAGCCTAGATGCATCTGCCTGCTTCTCCCAGGGAATACAACTATAGTTTCTCTTGTGTTCTTTTCACTGAAAGAGAATACTCAACTGCAGTAGGAAGGCAACTAATTAGGGAGATACCTGAAGACTGGGGAACAATACAGTGGAAGAGCATCTCATGATCTCCCATTCAACAGAAGGCACGCCGGGCCTGGCATTTCCCAACCTCTAATTTAGCAATAGAAGACAGCCAAGGTCAGGTAGGCTCATTCTTCCCATGGATCAAATAGAAGTCCTGCTGAATATCAGCAAAGGAGATTTATCAACTTCACTATTTACTGTAAGTCAGAATGGTGCCTGAAGAGGGAAACCTCTGCTTCCCCATCCACTCGGAGGCTGCCTCCTCAACCCACAGACATGACAGAGCAAGAAACACCAGCTACAGGGATCCACAACAATCACCGAGCTGGAAAAACCTCTATGTCCAATGAAGTGTCAGACATCATTCTCCAATGTGGAGACATTTTGTGGCCAGGGACACCAATAAAGGGGGTCATGATCCATGAAACTCTCCTTGAGGCCTGAGACCCCTCCCACTCTTCCACCCTTGCATTGACAGACACCATGAAATATGAGGATGAGGGAGTAAAACCACAGCAAGTACATTCATACCAGAATAGTAATGTGAAAGCTCTAAAAATTAGATTTCCTTTGGAACCACAGACTGCAAAAGTAGCATCACAGAGACTGTGTGCTAAACTTAAAGAGTGTGACTTTCTATTAAAATAATGCACTAAAATGGAAAGCAGTTTTCTAACATAATATTTGCTAACACATACCTGATAATGACTGGTATCAAAATACACAAAGATGCCAGGCACAGTGGCTCACACCAGTAATCCCAGAACTTAGAGGAAATCCAAGATCTTAGAGGAAAGGCTTTCAGTTTTTCCCCGTTCAGTATGATACTAGCTGTGAGGCTGTCATATACGGTTTTTATTATATTAAGGTATATTCCTTCTATCCCAAGTTTTTTGAGGAATTTTATCACAAAGGGATGCTGAATTTCATCAAATGCCTTTTCAACGTCAATTGAAATGATCATATCTTTTTTTATTTTCTATTTTCTTTATAATGATGTATCACATTGATTGATTTGCCTGTTTTAGCCATCCTTGCATCCCAGGGATAAATACCCATTGCTCATGATGAATGATCTTTCTAACGTATTGTTGAATTTGGTTTGCTGTTATTTTGTTGAAGATTTTTGCATCAATATTCATTAGATTTTTGGCCTGTAGTTTTCTTTTTTTGATGCATCCTTGTCTGATTTTAGTATCAGGGTAATGTTGGTCTTGTAGAATGAGTTTTGAAGTATTCTCTTTCTAAATTGGTATTAAGTTTCTAAATGTTTGGTAGAATTCAGCAGTGAAGCTATCACATCTCCAGCTTTTTTCAATGGGGTTCTTTTCATTATGCCTTCAATCTTGTTCCTTGTTATTGGTCTGTTCAGGTTTTGGATTTCTTCCTGGTTAAATATTGGTAAGTTGTATGCATCTAGGAATTTGTCTATTTCTTTCATATTTTTCATATCATTGCTCATTTTCATATCATTCCTTATAGTAGCCACTAGTGATTCATTGAATTTCTGCAGTATTATTGTCTCCTTTTTCATTTCTGATTTTATTCATTTGGCCCTTTTCTCTTTTTAGTTAGTCAGTTTGGCTAACAATTTGTCAATTTTGTTCAACTTTTTTCAAAACCAACTTTTTAATTGATCTTTTGTATTACTTTTTCATCTCAATTTCATTTATTACTGTTTGTATTTTATTATTTCTTTTCATCCACTAATTTTAAGTTTCATTTGCTTTTGCTTTTCCAGTTCTTTAAGACGTATCATTAGATTGTTCATTTAAGGTTTTTCCTCTTTTTTGATGTAGCCACTTATAACTATAAGCTTCACTTTTAGTACTGCCTTTGTTTTGTTCTATTATGTATGTTGTATTTCCGTTATCCTTTGTTTCAAGAAATTTTTCAATTTCCTTCTTAATTTCTTCGTTGACCCACTAATCAGTCAGGAGAACATTGTTTAATTTCCATATATTTGTATAATTTTCAAAACTTCTCTTGCTATTAATTTCTAGTTTTATTCCATCATAGTCAGAAAAGAAGACTTGTTTTGTGATATAACACATAGTCTATCCTTGAGAATGATCCACGTGCTAAGGAAAAGAATTACTATTCTGCAGGTTTTGGATGAAGTGTTCTGTAAATATCAATTAGATCCTTTTTGTCTGTAGTGCAGATTAAGCCTGAAGGTTCTTTGCTGATTTTCTGTCTGGAAGATCTGTCCAATGCTGAAAGTGGGGTGCTGAGCTTTCCAGCTATTAATGAATTGGGGCCCATCTCTCTCTAGCTCTAATATTTCCTTTATATATTTGGGTGCACCAGTGCTGGATGCATATATATTTAAAATTGCTATCTCTTCTTGCTGAATTGACCCCTTTATCATTATATAGTAATCTTCTTTGTCTCTTCTTGTAGTTTTTGTCTTGGAACGTATTTTGTCTGATATAAGTATAGTGAATTCCACTCTTTTTTGGTTACCATTGGCATAAGATATCTTTTCATCCATTTATTTTCAGCCTATGTGTGTCTTTGAAAGTAAACTGTGTTTTTTGTAGGCAACAGATCAATGGGTCTTATTTTTTAATCCATTCAGCCAGTCTATGCCTTTTGATTGGAAAGTTTAGTCTATTTACATTCAATGTTACTATTAATAAGTAAGGAATTACACCTGCAGTTTTGTTATTTGTTTTCTGGTTGTTTTCTGGTCTTCTCTTTCTTCTTTGTTTCCTTCCTGTCCTCTTCTAGTGAAGGTAATTTTTTCTTGCATTATGATTTAGTTTCTTGCTTATTTTTTGTGTATCTATTGTATGATTTTTGGCTGGACATTACCAGGAGGCTTGCAAATACTATCTTATAATCCATTATTTTAACTTGAAAACTACTTAACACTATTTGTATAAACAAACAAGCCAAAAGAAACAAATAGAATTTCTATGCCTTAACTTTGTCCCCTTGCTTGTTAACTTTTTGTTGTTTCTATTTATTGTTGTTTCTTATTGTACTGGCTACACCTTGAAAAGTTACTGTAGTTATTACTTTTGGTTGATTTACCATTTAGACTTTCTACTTATGATAAGAATAGTTTATACACCACAGTTACAGTGCTATAATATTCTGTGTTTTTTTCTGGGTACTTACTATTACCAGTGAGTTTTGTACTTTCAGGTGATTATTTCTTGCTCATTAATTTCCTTTTCTTTCTGATTGAAGTACTCTCTTTAGCATTTCTGGTAGGACAGGTCTGGCATTGATGAAATCTGTCAGCTTTTGTTTGTCTGGGAAATTTTTTATTTCTCCTTCATGTTCAAAGGATATTTTTGCTGGATATGCTATTCTAGGGTAAATGTTATTTTCCTTCAGCACTTTTCATATGTCATGCCACTCTTTCCAGGCCTGTAAGTTTTCCACTGAAAAGTCTTCTGCCAGATGTATTGAAACTCCATTTTATATCACTTGTTTCTTTTCTCTTACTGCTTTTAAGATCCTTTCTTTATCTTTGACCTTTGGGTGTTTGACTATTAAATGCCTTGAGGTAGGCTCCTCTGGGTTAATTCTACTTGTACTTGGATACTGATATTGGTCATGAGAACTCAATCACAAGACAGAACTAGGGGATGGTGCTAAGCCATTAGAAACCACTTTGATTATCCAATCATCTCCCACCAGGCCCTACTTCCAACACAGGGGATTACAATTCAACATGAGATTTGGGTGGGGACACTGATCCAAACCATCTCCCCATCCTTCTTTGGGAGCTTTCCAGATATTTGAAAGGATTTGGGTGTTGTGATCTAAGTTGTATCTGCTTTAGCAGGTACGCCAAACCTAGTAACACTGTGGTGCTTGCAGACTCCTAGAGCTACTGCCTTGACAGTCTTGGACAAGGTCCAGGAGAATTCTCTGGATTACAATGCAGAAACTCTTGTTCCTTTAGTTTCTCCCAAACATAGAGTCTTTCTATCTGTTCTGAGTCGCCTAAAGCTGGGATGAAATGACACAAGCACCCCTGTGGCCACCACTACTGTGACTGTGCTGGGTCAGACATGAAGCCAACACAGCATTGGGTCTCACCAAAAGCCTGCTGTAACTATTCCCTAGCTACTGCCTATGTTCACTCAAGGCCCTGGGGTGCTACAATCAGCAGCTGGTAAAGCCATCCAGGCCTATGTCTTTCCCTTAAGAGCAGCGAGGTCCCCCAGGCCCCATGTGGGTCCAGAAGTGCTGTCTGAGAGTCAGGGTCTATAATCAATTACCTTAGAGGTCTACCTGGTCCTCTACTGTATTGCAACTGACCTGGCACTAAAACCACAAGACACAGTCCCTCCCACTCTTCCCTCCCCTTTCCAAAGGCAGAAAAGCCTCACCCCATAGCTACCAGAGACCCAGGCTATGAGGAGTACTGCCAGACTACCACTGATGTTCCCTTAGGCCCAAGATTTCTTAAGTAAGCTTGTGGTAACTGCTGCCAGGCCCATGACTCACTTTTCAGAGCAGTGGACTCCCCTCTAGCCCAGAGCAGTTCCAAGGGCCAAGACTAGCATTGAGAACCCCAGAGCCCGCTTGGTGCCCTATGCCCCTGTGGCTATGCTGGTACCTAAGGTGCAAGACAAAGTCTCTTTTACTTTTCCTTCTGTTTTTCTCAAGCAGAAGGAGTTTTGCCCCTTAGCCCATAACAGTCCATAACCTGAAGCCAGCCAGTCTCAGAGACTTACCCAAGGCCCTCCATGTAATACCTGGGTATTGCTGCTGGTTATTCAGGCCCAAGGGCTCTTCAGTTAGCTGGTGATGAATGATGCCAGGACCAGATCCTTCCCTTCAAGGCAGTGTGTTCTCTTCTGGCCCAGGGATGTGTCTTGAAACGTTGTTGGAAGCTAGAGCCTAGAATGGGACCTTATGATTCTGACTGGTGCCCTATCCTGCTGTGTCTGAAATGGTATCCTAGATGCAAGACAAAGTCCTTTCCACTCTTCCTTCTCCTCGCCTCAAGTATAAGTGAGTGGTCTCTTTTTGGAGCCTCAAGCTGTGCAGCCTGGAGTTAGGGGAGGGGTCATGCCAGCATTTCCTTGGCTCTCCCAGATGTTGTCTCAGTATGTCACATGCCCCCTCATTTCACCTTCTCAGGGTCTAATTCAGCACTAGGACTTGCCTTTGAGTTGCAATCTTTATGGCCTAGAAGGCCTCTCAAGTTCACTTGGAGACATAGAGTGGTGTAGCCCTCAGTGGCAAGGTCTGCAGGCACTCAAGTTCAGACTGCTGGGATCAGTGATTCCCTTCTGGCTAGAGCTGGCTTACATGTTCCCTTCGTGGGTGAGCATCAACTCAATGAGATCCTGGTTTCCTTTCTGCTCTAACGAGACAGTGCCTCATTCAGTGTCTCACAACTCTTGTGTTCTCCCACCCCCAGTGCCTAGAGACACTCTCTGCACCATGCCATTGCTCCTAGGGTTGGGGAGGGATGGTGATGGTGATTCAGGACTGTGTTTTCTATTCTTCAGTGCTTCTTTCAGAGATATGAAGTTAAAACCAGGTACTATGAGGGTTCACTTGATTTTTGGTTCTTAAAAAAGCATTTTTTTTTTCTGAATAGATAGTTATTAACTTGATGTCCTTGTGAGGGGCAGAGGGGGAAACTGTGGATATTTCTATTCTGCCATCTCTCTCCACCTCTGCTCCGAATGATTTCTAATGGCTCTATTCGGTGAATTCTGTGCATTGGGTTGAACAGCTTAACTTAATTTGGGGATTAGGAGGAGAATCAGGGGCATCTCAACACAGCCCGTCTCAACCTACCAGAGTTCTTTATTGAGCCCTTTTTCTTATTTTTTAGGGGAAATAAATATTATTCTCCTTCTCTTTTCTATTAATTATTCTGTGCATATATATGTTTTTGGGGCTTCAAGTGAAAGAGTGGGACATAAATGAGGTTTTTTTCAGGTCAAATACTGTATTATAACTTCCTAAGGTAAATTCTCATATCACGG
This sequence comes from Pongo abelii, assembly GCF_028885655.2. NCBI lineage: Eukaryota > Metazoa > Chordata > Mammalia > Primates > Hominidae > Pongo > Pongo abelii. The sequence continues at coordinate 44,120,152 of NC_072002.2, forward strand.
TATCTTCAGCCAAACTAAATTAGATTTTCTCAAATATTTCATGTGATGCCTCATTGTATATTTTCTCGTATTTTTTATGTCAGAATAATTTTTATCTAATTACTCTCTTAAAATCCTATCCATCCTTAAAGATATAACTAGTATTACATCTTTCCTATCATAATATTTTAGAGTTTATAAACAATTTCTTTTGAAATGTCTCATTTGGATCAGACATTTGAAAGAAACCAAAATATTTTACCCCAAAATATACTTTGTGACATATTTTGAGATGACTGTTTAGAGAGCTAGCAAACAGAAATAGCCAGGCAAAGCTGTCTTTTGTGGAGGAGATTTACATCTGCAGAGAATCTGCACCCATACAGCCAGACTTTCTTTAAGGCCTACCCTTGTTCAGAGCTAGAAAAGGTTAACTGACAGTCTGACACTTTAAAGGTCTAAAGGAAACATTTTTCTATCTACTCCTTCTAAGGGCTGCTACCTGTGACATTTCATCTACGTAACAAGACCATCTTTTCTAGCCAGGCCTCCTGCTTTGTTCCTCCCATAAACTGTCTTATCACTCTTGCTTGATTTACCACCATAGCCTATTATTGGCTCTGCTATGAGCCCAAATTATTTCTGTAACCTCAAGATGGTATATAAGCTTCCATACCCCATTAGGAGGTGAGAATAATCACTATGTGATTCTACTGCCATGCACATTAATAAATTTGTATGCTGTTTCTCCTACTAGTCTGCCTTTTCCTGGTTGATTTTTAGTGAAACTTGAGGGCAAAGGGGAATTTTTTCCCTTGGCCAGTACACATTTAATGCATAGGGTAATGGGAATGAAATTGCCTTTGCAAAAATTATGACAGTGGGAGGAATCTAACACAGCTGAGTCTATCTTGCTTCTAAACTCACAAGCTGTCTTTGCTCATTCCTTATCCAAAACTCTAGCTTCTGAATTTTTAGGGAAGTGGATTTGAGAAACATCTCCTGTCCTTCTACTTAGCTGGCCCTGTGATTGTTAAATTCTTTCTGTGCTGCAACTCCTGTTGTTCTCAGTTATTGGCTTTTCTGGGCAGCAGGCAAAAATAATATATAGAGTTGTAATAGAAAGACCATTAAATAAGGATTCAGAAGGCATGAGTGACTTTCAAATATGCCAATATTTGTGCTCAGAAATCCGTACCTCAAAACATGGCTTTCTGACATGAGGAACTGAAGAAGCCTCAAGGTCTTTCTGACCTTCTCCACTACCACCAAAGAAGCTGAAACTTCTCTTCAAAAGAAGCTGCAGTTCCTCTCCCAAAGAAACTGAAGTTCCTCTGTCTGGTTAAGATCCAGAACCATCAAGAAGAAAAATTGTTTTCTCTTCCCCTCCTTGTTATCCCATTATCTGTTTCAGGAAAAGAAGACCAAGATGTGACTACACCTGAGCAGACCTTTTTATAAGTGTGATGACTGTCTCCAAGGATTATTTAAATTTGAAAGAAAATTATTTACAAGTTAATCTCTGCCTCCCCATCCAATCATTCTCCCTAGCAATCATTAATTGCCCCTCAATAGAATGCCTCTTCTCTTCCCTCCCATAACCTGGATTCAAGTCCCTATTCTTTCTGTAACCCCAAATAAAGTTTCTGTAACTCACTGGGAAGTTGGGTCTTCATTCTGAAGGCTCCCATTTATGCACACTCAATAAATTTGCATACTTTTCCTCCTATTAATCAACCTGCTTCATGCCTGTGATTTTTAAGCAAATCTTTAGGAGGCCAATAGCAATGGCCCATAAACCATTTAAAAGTGTACGACCTTGGGAAAGTAATTTATATCCCTTATATATTCCTCTTTTTTCAGCTATAATTCAGCTGAATAACAACCATTTTACTAAGTAATTGAAAGACAAAATATATAAGCTTTATCATTAATAAAATATTATAAAAGAATATCATTACTAAGTAAAGCTGATATTACCACCACTTTACAAATGAGAAAATATTAATAAGTTGGTTCAATATCTTACAGTGTTTAGGTGTGAATGTTAAAAGCCAAGTTAGGTCTTCTGTCTTGATATTCATTTTATATCAACATGTAACTTGATATTCATTTTATATCAACAAGCAATGCATTCATTGGCAGAAGACATGACACAATTTTGAATCCTTGTTTTTGTTTATATATTTATCTTTTTGATTTATAAGTCTTTCTATTTTTTTGCATTTTGTAGTTGCTCTATTTCCTATACTAGATTGTAAGCACATTTAGGTATTTATGAAATCTTTACATAGCACATACTGTGTGTCCAGATGAGACAACAGGAAAAACAGATGCAGCATTAAATAACTTAACCAAAGTCACAAAGCCAGTAGATGGAAGATTTTGTATTTTAATCTATTATCCAAGTCCGGAGACAGTGTGCTTTATACTACAGTTGGCTGCCTGTCCTATTACTCACCCATCTTTGAATTCTTTGAGTTCAGCAGAGACGGAATGTAAGGCTAAAAAAAAACTATTATGACTGTGTATTGTACTTTGGACATCTAATATTAAAAATTATCACTATAGTATATTATGATATCCTTTTGGGGGATTTATATTCAATATAGACATTTAATATAACTATAATAAAACTATATTATAGCTTTTTTAGAATTTAAGAATCTAATCAGTTTACAGCAAATTTTGTTCAATTTACTATTTGATTTACTAAAACAGGTTTTTCAAACATGATAAAAAACAGAGATACCTATAAAAATTCAAAGAGATTGTCTAGTAATTTAGGCAGTTTTATCATCAAAATTAACAATAAAAATTAAGAAAACTGAAATCTTAATAAAAGCCTTATTAATTGGATTTAGTATAGCTAATAACTGACTTATTATTTTTATCTTATCCCAAAAAATAGGAAAAATATAAAAGTAAGTAAAAAAATTGGGGGGAAACAATTAAGTAAGACAATTTAAAATAACCTAACATGATTTATTTTTTTTTAATCATGAGAACATCTCTCAATTCTTGAAGCTCAAATATTTGGTTGAATGTATTTACTCCAACCTAAAGCTAGAGCTAACAAAATTGCATTTAAATGCCCCATGGAAAGCCCTCTAAAATGTCCCATTGTTACTTCAAATTTGAATTGTGCAAATCTGAATTTAACATCTTTTCCACAAAATTATTCCTCTGTTCTCCCCTTTCCGGCCTCCAAATTACCCTAGGCTTCTATCATGCATCCAGTTATAAACATTAGAAATTTAATAGTTAGTCCAAATTCCTCTCTGTTTCTCATTCTCACTCATTTCATATTTTAACAAGTCTTGTAGAATTTTCTTTCTGAATATGGCTCAAGTACATTCCAATGTTCTATCTCTATTTATATCACCACTTTATTCAGCCCCGTATTGATTATCTAGACCTTTCTAATCTGTATCTAAATGGTGTTCTTTCATCCAGTCTTGTCAATCTTAAAATGATCTTCCAAATTGCACGCAGACTCATCCTTCTTAAATAAAATATGACTATGCTATTCGCTCTCTTGTTTAAAAATTCTCAATTGCTCTCTAACAGCTAAAGGGAAATGTTTAATCTCCATAGTTAGGCTTAAAGGCCCTTGATGAAGTGACCCAGACTACTTCTAATTCAACATTTACCACTCTATGTCCTGCACTTTAAACTGTAGCTCCTAGCATATACCATTCTATTATAGGCTGATGATTTATTCACGATGCTTCTTTGACTGAAAAACTCTTCTGCCTGTCTTCAGCTGGTTAATTCCCCTCGGCCTTGTATGTCACTGGTCAACTGTTGTTTTCACCAGAAAATCTTTCCTGAACAATAATGGCTAGAATAATTATTATTTTTTCATCGTGAAAGGAAGCATCTTGGATATATGTACAGTATAACGTTTAACCACAATTTAATGAAATTATCTTTTCTTAACATTTTAAAGTAATACCCATGTAATTAGAGGCTCCACTGGAACCAAATAATATCCCTTTAAAAGATCTGACTTTGGACATTTTGTGATTATAACTAATATGCAATAAATATTGGTTGAACTTCACGATAGTTACATACTCCTATTTACCTATATAAACAGGACATTCTGTTTGCACTTACTCAGTAATATAACATCAAGCAAAATTTTAATTAAGAATGTTGTATCTTAATACATAAATAATTTTTTTCTGATTTTTTATTTGCATTAATCTGTAGTTAAGAAAAAATATAAGAACAATGGATTTTGTGTTATAGTTACAATTATATTAGAGAGTTTTTATAGACATTTTAATATTTCAATCTCAGAAATGAAGAGAAGAAACATTTTTGTTGTAAGTGGAGTATGCATTTTTAACAAGAAGGAAAATCAAATGAGAAAGTGCCTCTTAGGAGAGGGAAAATGCAAAAAGGTTTTACTACTTCTCAAACATAAAACTCTAGGCCAGATTCATATTGAGAGAATTTGTGTTAACTATAATATGTTTAAGCACATATTCAACTTCACAGCTTTCATTTTTAGGAGCACATGTAAGTTACTTTCTAAGAGATCATTCTCCTTCCCTGAAGGTAGGAAGTTGAATGCTTTAAAACTGTATCTGACTCTATTCAAAATAAAAATTAAAACGTATTTATTTTTTTCTCTTGTTCTGAAGACAAAATTGGAAGCATGAAGGTCACTTGCAAACCAAATGTTTGCAAGAATGACCCATCTACCCAATGAGGATTCTGTCTTGATATAAATGAGCACCTTAAACTCTAAATTGGTGCTTTTCAGAGAGGTGCTGAAAAATAAACTGTTATAAAATTGTCAGCAGCTGCCAACCAGAGAACTGATTCTGTAATTTAGTGAGAAACTAAAAAGATCAAAATCACATTTCTGCCTTTTAATGGGCCTTTGGCTGTTGCACAGAACCTGCTAATAGCATCGCAGAAGGGAGGAAGGAAGTAGAGGTCATAGGCACACTTTACATGGTTGGGAAAGTGGATGTGCCTATTCTTAGGCAGCTGTGGGCTCTAAAAACAAAAGACTTAAAAACGTACTGGCCTTTCTCTGAGAGAATTAATCATATGAATTCAAACAAAGCATCTTGCTATGCATAGAACAATTATTATAACTGTGAGTAATTGCAATGTGTTTTGTTTACCTAACTCCTTATTCAGAGGCATAAAACCATACACAGTGTCTAGTTTATCCTTGTAACTGAATTCAGAAAAATTAGACACTCATCATGGTTTACAGGGTTCTTACTTTAACTTCTTTGGTCAATATGTCCTTTGCCTCCGTTGCACACCATAAAATAGTTGTTTATGTAAAACTTCTTGTAGATCCCTATAGATTATAATTTTTCTGTAAACTCCATGTAGATCCACATCTTTGACTCTAATGCTTATCTTGGCATTTAACAGGTAAAAAAGTGCTTTTTATCTTTTTTGGTCTTAAGAAAGACCAGACTCCTGATGTGGTTACATTAGCATGGACTACCACCAGAATTGAAGAAAAACACTTCATTAGAGATATTTTAAGAGTTAGGTGATTCTACTTGAAATACACAAAAATACATACATACTGTCTTCCCAAGGTATTTGATGATATTTAGTGGCCTTTTCCAAAGAAGATCAAAATAAATAATCATGGTCTTGAAACTCAGTAGGTTTAGGCAAAGCTTTAACTGAAAAAAAAATTAAAAAATTAATAAGTCAAAAAAAAAGTAGGTTATAGATCTATAGGCAGAAGACTGAATCCTTTGTACTCATGTTTTCAAAGTACAGCCTTAAGAACATGCCATAAACATTGCAAGTGCAACTAATTCTTATTTTGCTTTAATTATGATTGTTGTTTTTCATTTGAGGTTGACAGCTCATCTCTCCCAGGTATACTTACTACTCAACATGTTCTGTTTCCTTCAACTCACTTTTCTTTAATGCACTTTTTTTTTTTTTCAAATTTAAGGTCTCCTGTGAATTGCTAATACTGCATGCACTCCTAGGCACTATCTTTCAAACAATAGTCATTAAAGTGTTCTTTTCCCTAATGATTGAGATCTCCCCAGATATAAATTAATATTTTAGAGTCATAAAATAATACTGATAGGATACATGCCAGTAACCAAAGTTTAACATTAGGCTTAAAAATTAGTGTGATTATAATTTTAAAATGAAAATTTATCTAGATATTAAAATTGCATTTTATAGATTTCTTAGTTAGTTTGCTCATATTCCTGGCCTCTTGTTTTTTATTTACACTGATATTTTCCAAAAAGTTAGGGACTTATCATCTTTTGTCAGTTGAGTCATATTTTCAACGGACTTATTATGTAAAAAGAACATTACACCACTTCATTTTAAAAGAAAAACAGTATCTTGACAGCATTTCTTTAAAAATAGGCTTTTGTATGTATAACTTTGTTCAAAACAGAATACAATAGTATTTTCTTAATTACCATTACATACCATTGCTAGGGCATTCAAAGTTGTTGGTACACATGGAGAAAAATAAAAATTTTGAATTAATTTACAAATGGCGGTAATAAACAGATTTACAAAGCAATCAGCACAATTTCCAGATTTCCGTTTCTTAGCAATAGGATTGGGGGGGGGGGAATAAAAGAAGGAAAAACTCAATGACCATTTGCTGAAATATAAAAATTCTGCCTGTCAAAACATATGTGCAATGTGTTCTTTATCCACAATGTTCAATCTCAATAAGGGAAAACATTGCCCATTGAATATAGAAATAAGTTTTTAACTCTATTCTTACTCATACTTCATTTAGGGACATGATGTTTTTAATAATGTGTTTCATTACTGTCCCTTTCTACTATAAATCTAGCCTGAACTTGCTCTTTTCATCTGGAGGGACTATAGCACTCTTGATTCTCAGTAACTTGATTCTCAGCTAGTGTTTCTTTCCTTAATCCAGAGGTCCTCATTTACTGTTCTTTGTGAAAATGCAAGTTTAACTTCCTGCCATCCTGCTGACAGCATTGTGGGCCTTGCCCAGCAATCCTAATACTGTGGGCCAAAGTTCATTTTGCCAGGAGACACAGCTTGGAATCCCTGCACAGCACTCTACCACTTCCACATGAAGTGCCCCAAAAAAGCATCTCCATTTGTGGTCATATGTATCTTTCCCACATAATCATACTCAAGTTCTTATGGGGTTACCCAATTTTACAGATAAGTTGAAGGTAAGTTATATTACAATATAATGCTCATGGGCAGAAGAGAAATTAAAATAATACTCTTAATGTAACTATTTTTTAATATAAGGGGAAAAATAACCTGTATGAGGCCTGAAAGATATGCCCTAACATCTAAACATACTTCTCTGTACTTCTGCTTACTTGTCAAGTATGAAGCCACCTCCCATATTAAAAACCCCAAGATGCCACTTGTTCTCCCCTTTAATGAAATCTAACTGATGCTCCCCCATAGGTTTTAGTTTGAGTATCAGACTTATTCTTTCCTCAAGCTTCTTTCATCCAGTCAAACAATAAGACGCTTACATTTCCAGCAGTATATTTTATAATTTCAAGGCTTCTGTGGAACACAAGTGTGGGTTCTAGCTCAAATTGCACATTTATTTGCATTCTGTTTGTTTGTGAGAGGTAAAGATGAAACTTTTCATCAATTCAAACAATCAAATTATAGAAAATTATTAATTAAAAGACACATATGCATGCACACACAAACACACCCACATTCACTCTCCCAAACATAAACATGGGTTCTCAAATTTACAATGTTGTTTGAAATTATATAGCAATGTACATTGATTTTCACAGCTTCACCACGTGCTTGACAGAGATCATAATTATGTCATCTGTTATGCAGTGCGGTGGTAGTTTGTACTAATTTTTCTCCCTGGTTTTATACTTTGAGTGGTATTCTACAAATTAATAAGGGACTCTTGGAAATAGGGCCACCTGCATGGCCAATCTGTTCTAAGCACAGGATGCAAGTAAACATCAATATTTTTGTTTCTCATGTTCATTCTGTATGCATTACTTAACTTCATTCCCAGTCCCCTTGGACTTATGTGAGGTCAATGGGATTAGAGTTCTAGCCAATAAAATAAGAGTGGGAATAATGTACATTACGGCGCACTGCCTCACATCTGACCTTTCACACCATCCTCCATGATGTCTCTACCACTGTGTCCTAATAGATGTAGAGGATTCAATGGGAAAGTTCTGAAATCCCTAGCTTCCGACCTCCTAGGCGATGGTCTGAGAAATAAAGAAACAAACCTCGGACTGTGTATAAGCTTTTTCGATTTAGGGGATGAGTACTTTTTATTCTTGTTATTACTGGCTTGTTGTTGCTGTTTTTTAGTTTTTGTTTGTTTGTTTTTATAAATTTAACAAAAACAATTTTTAAGCAAATTATATTTCTTGTCATATCAAAAATAAGAGAAAGTCCTGTTTTCTTTTGGCATATCTCTTTCTCATATTTCCCTACTTTACTTGGAGTCATTTACTTTCTCAAGTGATCAGAGCCCTAGAAGTTCAACCCAAATACTTTCCTTTTATGAACATATGCTTCATTTAATATCTTTTGTTTTGTTGTTGTTTTGAATTTTTTTAATCCATGATATGTACTTAATTTTTTTGAATTGCTCTTTACTTACTAGGACCAGATAAATTAATTTACTTTAATGAAAAATAGTTCATTGGCATATTATACTGCCCTGTAAGTAGCTTTCAGGAATTCAAGGAACTGATGATGAATGAAGACTTCAGAGAAGGAGATGGTTTCATATTGTAGATGGGCATTTGGATATGCCTGGAATGAGAGGAAGTGAATAGTAAGAGAGAAGTAGGGTCAGAAATCCAAGCTTAAAGAAAAAGCACACACACAGGAAGGTATAAGAAACACTATGTAATTCACCAATTAGTAACCTTAATTACTAATTTTTAGATCTGTAACATTTCTATTTCACAAATTATTAACCCAATGAATATATCTCAATTAAATCTGGGCCTGGTGCAGTGGCTGATTCCTGTAATCCCAGCACTTTGGGAGGCTGAGGTGGGTGGGTTGCTTTGAGCTCAGGAGTTTGAGATCAGCCTGGGCAACATGGCAAAACCCCATCTCTCCAAAAAAAGAAAAAGAAAATAACCTGATGTTGGTGGCTTGTGCCTGTAGTCCCACCTACACAGGAGGCTGAGGCTGGAGAATCGCTTGAGCATGAGAAGCAGAGGTTGCAGTGAGCCAAGATCACACCAGTTTACTCCAGCCTGGGTGAAAGAGTAAGACGCTGTCTCAAAAAAATAAAAATAAAATAAAATGACAAAAATAAAATCTGTGGAAAACTTATTAATTCTCTCTGTATAATAATGTCCATAAATACATTAAAAATATCATTAAGTTAAATTAAATTAAATTAAAAATGTTGATATCGATAATATCAAGTGTTTAATTTTCTTAATAGCAATATGCCAAATATCTTACATTTATTTGCCTTTTTAAATATATAGGATATATATATAGGATTTAAATATATAGGATGATATGGATTACCCTAATAAACTTGTTTCAGAATATTTTGGTCATTATTAGTTGCAACTGTTTCAGATGTTTGTATATTTTCAGCTGAAAATTCATTCCCAGGTACATATACCTGTATCATATTAATTTGAGATGTTTCCTATAGTTTATCTGGCTCTTTCATTATGGTGCTTCTGTACATCTTTAATTATTTCAGCTCATTATTGTTAAGCTTGACACAAAATGGTGTTAGGTAGTGTCAGACAAATAGGCAGATCTATATATACATTATATATTTATTTTGCCTCCTGACAAACATCTTACTATTTCCATTGATTTTCAATACCAAAAGCAAAGTACAGCCAACCTTGCGTTAAGTTTACTTTCTAAATACTTTCTGGACTGACTTTTATAGTAACAATCTTAAAATAAAACACCACTGAGTTAGAAAGCAGATGTAATTATCTAATAATTAGTATAGTGGTTTTTGTCTCAGCTATGTCCTAGAGAGGTATTTGTGTTTTCAACACAGGTCTTATTACTTAGAAATATTCAAGGTTGCTATTAAACTGTAAAAAGGAATTCAGTTGGGTACTCATGTTTAATCTTAGCAAGGCAGTATATTTTTGACAATACTTCTTACTGTCATTTTAGTCATTTTTACTTATTAATAAAATAGTTCAATAATTTAAAAGGCATTCTGAAAGGCTTCTTAACAAAACTCGATTAGCTTCTAATGTAATTTAATTTGATTTAATATAAGCATTCTGGTTTTTCATAAGTATTCAATTATGCAGTACAAAATATATATGGCATAATGGGAATTTATATTTGAAAGGGAGTTCAGTTTTGTGTTCTAGGTGAAATTATGCTCATGACAATAAATTTAGCACTGATATTGAGACTAACAATTTCTTCATTTCAATTGTTCTACTAGGGCTTATGTTTCTTGTTTCCAATTTGTAATAAAATCAGAATAAAATCAGAACTGAGTTTTCTCAAATATATTTAGAGATAATCATAAATAGAATGGCAGTTTATATTAGGTATAGATATGAGAAACAAAGTGGCATTTTCTTCAAGTCATTTAAGATAAAATGGCAATAACTGCTATTTCAATAAAACCTCATTTTCCTAAATACATTTATTTGACAATTTCTCCATTTTAGGCCGAAATCATGTGTAGACAATAATGGAAAAAAATACATTTATTTGGCCAAAATGATGTTATATCATTCATGTATAAAACTTATTAGCTGTGGTCAGAGAATACTTTAGGCTTTATGGAGGGCTAATTCTCTTTATAATTTGTCACGTTTTCTATTTAATTTTTTGTTCATAGAAGATTAGACATATTGCGATTAACAAAATGAATGACATTGTTAAAACAACATTTCATAAGAGGTAGCCAATAACTTCTAGAAGAAAAATAGCATAAAAGAGTCTTTGGAATAATAGTTACAGCCCTGATGTTTAAGTAACTTGACTAAGCCATAATTCATGTGAAAAAGTTTAAAGATTTTTAAATAAAATCACTGTCCACGTTAGGAAATAGTTTGACATTATTTCTAAAGAATAACTGCAACGTTAAGCACTGTCATCGTTAGGACATGCTTGTTAAGGAGGGTAAATAATTAAACAGATACTGTAGAGCAGTGCTCCTGACTCAGTCAGTCTGAGCTAAGACTGGAGTTTCTAGCTGGTACCAATAATCCATCATGGATCACATATTGAGTTGAGGATCTGAAATCCTTCCAGAACACTGTGTTTTATCCCATGTGTAATTATTTAAGAGTATTGTTAGCTAACTCAATTATATTAAAAAATGTAATCTTGTTTCTTGAAAATACATCATTTCAAGAAAAAAAAAAGTAACTGAGGAATGAAAGAATTGAGACAGACATATATAATACGGAGGAGGAGAAGGTGTAGCCACTTCCATGATGATTTGAGGAACTGCCATTTGTTTCTCCAAAGATTCTACTTAAATGAGAGCTTGCTAACAGTTAGAACTGTCCAAAATAAAATGGACTTCCTGCCAAAGCAGGTGTCTCCTGGTAGCTAAGCATATTCTGCATAGAATGGCTAATCATCTGGGGATTCCTGCAGTAGTCTAATTTAGGAGATAGTCTTAAAACTCACCTGTATTTCCATCCTGTTATTCAGCTGTTAAGTTCTTATTTTTCTTAAAGCTCTTAGAATCTTGGGGAAAGAGTATCATCTTCAAATAATAGACCATGATTCTTTGGATAAAGGGAATATCTGTGGACATGTAGTTGAAGTTATCCAGGACAAATCACATGCCGCTGGAGGATATTAATCAGAGATAATATTTTAGCATTTATTTTGTCCAGGCATTGTGCAATATCATGTACATGCATGTTTGTCAGCTCTCCCTCCCAACAAACTAATGAGATATTTTCCCTGCTTACAGATGAGGAAGGGCAGACTAAGTTATAAAATTAGCTTGACTTGGAATATACACTTAGTATGTAGTAGAGACTAGATTCAAAGCCAGTCTGTGTAATTAAAGAATTTAAATTCTTAACCACTCCTTCTCACTGCGGGGGATAAAAGGAGAACAATCCAGTAAATTAGGACGAATGCTGCCCTTTATCCAGCTGATAAAGTCCCCTTGAACTTCAAATGATCACATGCTGCTCTCCTGGCAGGACCTTGCACTGAAGAATCAGGAAGTTTCTAACTCAATGTTGAGTTGTATAATTATGTAGCATCTAAATGGGATACTACATCACTTCAGTTTAGGTGATTCTCTCTTATTAAAGTCTGTAGGAGTTCATGACTGATTCCTATCATTATGTAAAATAAAAATCTTAGTTTTTGTTTTGGTGAAAGTAACACAGTATCCATATTTTTATAAACTTTACCAAATACCCTTCTTTTCAAAGAAACTTTAGTTCAATGAAGAAAAGGTATGCTTTTAAGTGTCAAGAATAAATTTTATTATTAATTGACATTAATGAGGTATATTGTTAATAACATTTTAGTTTTCTCATCTTGCAGAAAAGCCTTCTGCCACTGTTTTTCACAGTGCACTTCTGAGTAACATTTAAGGAGGTTGACTGAACAAAATATTCAAAGTCCTAAACAGAAATTCAGAAAACATTTAATTATATAAAATAATAATAATAAGAAAGCATATATTTAAGCTTGGAAAGGGCAGCTTAAAATAAAATCAAGCAGAAAAAATATCGTCCAATTAACTTACATAAGAAAAGGCATAGCTTTCTGATAAACTCTTGAGGATTAAAATACATAATTGATGGCCGGGCGCGGTGGCTGACACCTGTCCTCCCAGCACTTTGGGAGGCCGAGGCAGGCAGATCAGGAGGTCAGGAAATTGAGACCATCCTGGCCAACATGGTGAAACCCCATCTCTACTAAATATACAAAAAAATTAGCTGGCCACGGTGGTGCACGCCTGTAGTCCCAGCTACTCGGAAGGCTGAGGCAGGGGAATTGCTTGAACCTGGGAGGCAGACGTTGCAGTGAGCCAAGATTGCACCACTGCACTCCAGCCTGGAGACAGAGCGAGACTCCATTTCAAAAAAAAAACAAAAACAAAAACATAATTACCTTATTAACAGCGAGAAAAGAATAAAGAAATGAGCATAGTACTTTTGTACCCATAACAATGTTAATTATGTTAAAAAAGAAAGAATGAATGTGAAAAATAATAAAATAATACTAGTTATTGAATTAATTAGTAGGATATCTAATAGCTCCTCTTTTGTGCTGTATGTCTAATAATATGACTTATGAAAAAGATGATTTTTTATTAAAGGATATATTCTACTTTATTAATATCTATTTTACTTAAAATGTGATTCATCTTTCTTTTAAACTTCTCTATTTTCCCTTTCTCTTTTTATTATAAAACATTTAAATAAATTATTTATTTAATCAATATTTAAAAGGCACAAAAAATGGTGAAAGCCCAGGGAATTAATGCTAGACAGGTAGATCCACATATATCTACAGAGAAGACTGTAATTAGGAAACCAAGTATTTAAAAAATACCCTTATTCCTTTCTACAACGGCCTAGCTTTTTTTTAAGTTACAGATTATAAAGACAGAAAGGATCTTGGAGGTAAATGAGCCCCAACTTTCTCATTTACAGAATGAGGAAGTGAAGGCCAAAGGTATAAAACTGATTTGTGCAAAAGAAATGACATGATTTTGAACTTCTGATTTTAACCTCCATGTTCTTTCTAGCATGCCATTAATATTTGACATGTGTTTTCTGCATGTTATGGTAGAAGTTCTTACAAATTTCAACATAGTCTCTTTGAATAAGTGAAAACAAAATCAAAATATGGATAGCAAAACAGTAATGGAAAACACATTATTCTATATTAATGAAAAAGAGTTCACAGGGTGATTAAATGAGCCACACAAATTATAAAGATGTAGTTATTTGATTAGTATTGTCGCCATGCACAGTGGTTTTGCCATCTGCTGCAGAGACCTTTTGCCAAATATATTTCAACTAATATCATAGGAAAGTATTCAGCAGCAACTCAATGAAGACCTTCTCAACTGGGTTATCAATGAAATTTTCTAGCTCTTTTCAATTTTTCAAAAAGGAATCATCTATAAATTACAGTTTGTAGATAACGAATAACTTGAACACATAGTAGAAAGCAATAACCCAGGCATTGCCAGACCTTGTTCTTTACCAAGATTTGTAATTTATTACCTTAAAAACATGGGCACATATCTTAAGGGCTGTGGGCTCAAATTTTATGTCTACAAAGCAATAATAATAGGTACTACCTACTTCAGTGAACTGTAGTAATGATTAAAAGACTGCATGTGAATGTTATTTATAAACTATTTAGATCGATATGTTGATGTAAGTTACAAGAAATCAAGTTCTGTAGACATCTTACATTACAGGTGAAAAAAATGAAGAATTTATAAGAATTAAGGAATTGTCCAAGACCATATAAATATACAAGAGCAGAATCAATAATCAGTTTATTGTCACCTATCACTTTCCATTTATGTCTTAATAGTGTTGTTCAGCTATCATTCTTTTCAGTGTCTTCTTCCAGGAAATTTTACTAGGAAAAAATAAATCCTTAGGCAGATATTATCATGCATTATAAACCATTACATTCCAATTCTTTTATGTGTTATCTTTTGTATTTTTCTTCTAAAATTGAAGTGCCACGTTCTTGAAAGGAATAATATAGCCAAGTTATATTAGTTTCAGTGTGGAAGAATGATACATTGTTTTGCACTTAATAGATTTATTTCATTTACCACTTAGTGTTTAGTCTTTAAGATTAACATAGGCCTGGCGCAGTGGCTCACGCCTGTAATCCCAGCACTTTGGGAGGCTGAGGCGGGCGGATCACGAGGTCAGGAGATCAAGACCATCCTGGCTAACACGCTGAAACCCCGTCTCTACTAAAAATACAAAAAAATAGCCGGGCGTGGTGGTGGGCGCCGGTAATCCCAGCTACTCGAGACGCTGAGGCAGGAGAATGGCGTGAACCCGGGAGACGGAGCTTGCAGTGAGCCAGGATCGCGCCACTGCCCTCCAGCCTGGGCGACAGAGCAAGACTCCGTTTCAAAAAAAAAAAAAAAAAAAAAAAAGATTAACATAAATAATTTTTTAAACAATTATAAGTCGCTTTCAGACATCAGGACAGTATTAACCTACAAGCTATATATATTTTCACATACTTATAGCACTTCTCTTTTTAGAAGTAAGATGACTCTGATTAATTATTTTAGGAGTAGGGCACTAGCTAATAACTGCTACAATCTAATAAGGCATATGCATGTATGAGTGATTAGCTAAAAATTATTTATGCACTATCACATAATTTAAATACATAAAATATATGTTAATGGAGTTGTGTGCAACTGCATCTAAAATCTTTAAAAAGTAAAGTAATAATGAGTCATTCAAGTAATAGTAAAATATATACACATAAACTATTGGAGATTACTGATTCTTCAGAGAGATAAACGTCTATCAAAATAAAAAATAAATTATTGTACAGGATGAAATGATATATAATTAACCAAATCTGTCTTGTCACATAGAGTCTCCAAAAACACTGAAAGTAAAGTAAGACAGACTACCAAACTCAGGGCAACTTAGTGGTCCATCAGAAAAAATTTTAAGATAGATTTTTATTTGATTCCACTTATATTGCTGCTTGCATTTCATTATCTAAATATAACTGTTCTCAATATTTTTCATTGAAAGATGAGCCATCCACATTTGAATTTTAATAGTAAATCACATCCAATGCCAAAATTGATTTATTTCTTAAATGCAGTCATGAAGTAACCTGTTCCAGATTTATTCAGATATACCCAGAATCCGAACCCTATCTTTGCACTTGATATGTTTCTTTATTAAGAGAATATATATAATTTTTCAAAATAGGCAAGAGGTAGATTTTAGTTAAATTTTACTCTTTTCAGGTTCTTGCAATATCTAGCTTTTTACTACTTGAAGATTTTTTTTTAAATGTAGCTCACTGCTATTTAAAATAAAATTACTGTACAACTATAGAGACAGAAAGTAGATTACTGTTCATTTAGGGCTGAAGGGAGAGTTGGGGAGAAATATGAGTGACTGGTACAAAATACAGGGTTTCATTTTTTGAGTGATAAAGGTTCTAAATTGATTGTGGTGCTGGTTGCATAACTCCCTGAATATAATAAAAACAATTGAATTGTACATTTTAAATGCATGAACTGTATGGTATATAAATTATATCTTAGTAAAGCAGTTAAAATTTTAGCCTACAAAATAAAAAGAGAAAAATTATACTTTTACTTTTCAATAGTTAATTTAATAATTACCATGAATGAAACAATTCTGTAAGAATGCTTTGATAATTCCAAATTTTGAGCATATTCGATTATCATGGCTTATGGGTTACATTTCCAAACATTTACCAATGTGGGTCAAGTTTATGAGGTTTATCTCAAATGATCACAGTTTTTGACCAAAGTCTATATTCTTGTTTAAGACTCAAGGGAGAAATATCATTATATTGAAATAATACCTTCTTGTCTAAGACTCCCAATAGGGAAAAATTACCATTGTATTGAGAAACTATTGACTACTTTCTCATGCCAGGGATTTACTCCTCTGTTCAAAGTGTTTTTAAGTGATCATTGCTACATTTATTGTTGATATATTGTAAATTCTTTTTCATGTATACTCAACTGTCTAATTCTCATCATACCCTATAGGATACATGACATAATTATTCCCATATTATAGATTATTAAATTATGGCAAAGAGAAGGTAGGTAGCTTGATCAGTTGCAATATTAGGACTTACGTCCAAGAGTTTCAACTATGACCTGAGTCAGACTCTAGAAATTCAGATTTCAAGAATTATGCATTATGGGTAGTTAAGATTTGTAAACATAAACAAGAGTTCTTGATGGCGTGGCTGGGTAAGGTTGTGTCCATATTTATTATGAAAACCAAAATAATTTCATAGCAAGTCATAAATAAGTTGGCACAACACTGTAAATATCCTTTTGATGATAGAGGTTTATTATAGTGGTGGTAATAGGGCTCTATTATATTGGTAGTGATAAAAAATGCCTAACATATAATATTTGATCTATGAAAGAACACAACAGAAAATTATAATTTCCATATTAATGTTAAGTATGTTGAGATATAAATGTATAAAATAACTCAAGGACAGTCATGCAGCTAGACACTAGAAGAGGCCAACTATTCTTAACATAAAAGATTTACATAATATTTCTGGAGAGTCAGAAAGAAAGATTATATAAAATGTTAAATGATCTTCTGCAAGGAATTCAGACATTTTAGTCTTGTAGCTATATTAATTCAAAACAATAACTTTTTAACTCTCTGCCCCTAATAAGCTCCTCCTAACTTTTCCACCATGAAAATCATTGTTTAAAGGCATGTAGGTGTGCCGAGGCACAAGCTTATTGACAAGTAGATCAATTAACTGTAGGAAATCGTATCAAATATAGTATTAAGCACTATGTATGGGTATTTTAGGAAGTTCAAGTCACATGAAAACCTAATTATATTTTTGGTTAGAAATTCCAAAAGCATCTCTAATTTTTTGCATCTCAGATACATAATCCAGATTATAGTAGAAGTCAATCACTCTGTAATCAGAAAAGCATGTAAAATAAAATAAAAGATGTGCATTTCACTATCCAGCTTAATCAATAGGGGGTGGTGTGTGGGTATATGTATCTAAGGAAAAATAGGGCAAAATACATTCTCAGTAGTTCTGGGCTTAATATTAATGCTACTTTTCAAAACCTTAAAACATAAACAAGTATAAATATTTGAACCTAATGTCTCAGACACTTTCCTGTTTTTTGCTAGTCCTTTAAAGTTGATTTTCTAGAAAGATGTGTTTATACACCCATTAATTTTTACAGCCACACTCAATAACAAACCCACTCCAATATGGCATCTGCCACCATCCAATAAGAACAGCTTTCACTATGTTCAATGACTTGCATGTTCACAGGTCCATGAACATTTCAGAACTCATCTTACTTGATTTTTCAGAGCCATTTACAAAATTGACCCTTTCTCACATTGACTGTGTTCCTGTGGTCTCTATGATGGCATATCTTCTTTCTGTTGATACTTCTATGATCTCATCTTTCTTACTTTGGGCTTTTAATCTTCCTATACCTATTAACTAAACTACTTCCTCAAGATTATATATCTCTCTCCTTTCACTGTATATTCTATCACCAATACTTTTTCTATATTTTACCAAAGAAATAACACACACACACACACACACACACACACATATGATAGAAAAGGAATACTAATAGATCAAAAATAGAGGTTATTTGACCAAAAAAAAAAAAAAACCGGGATGGCAACTTGTGGAATATTGGAATATTAATCTCTGAAAATTTAAGTGTAGTTAAAATCAATAACATTGGCAAAACTGCCAAAAATCATTTTTAAAATTTAGAAATTAACAAAAAGCTATGACCATGTAAGAAAGTTTATTCCAGAATAATTGCTGAATCTGGTAAGGAGAGTAAATGTTATGATATTTTTACCTTTTCTAATCCCATCACTCTCGCTAGCTCCACAGAAGCGTTGAAAACCAACAACCTCTCCACTATATTAGCAGTCATATCAAGCAATCTATCAGTCACTGGAGGAGAAATAATAAGTTTGTAGCTACCTAAAAGTTTCATCACTAAAGAACTGGCTAATTTGACCAAGAAACAAGAAAGAAAGATCCAATTACTAAAATCTGGAATAAGTGGGAAGGCATTCCTGCTAACCTATAAAAATGCAAAGAATTATAAGGGAATACTGAAAACATTATAGAAAAAAATCAAAAGAATACACACAAATACAGCTATATCTCAATAACATGTTCAATATAGTTGAAGGATTCTGGAGCAACACTGAATAAGCTGCCTTGTAGACACTAACAATTAACAATGCAAGAGCAGATTGAAAACAATTCCATTTGCAAAAGATATCAAAGCATTCAAAACAAGAATACATTTAACATGATAAGTGCAAGGCTTGTAAACTCAAAACTGCATTAAAGGTAATTTTCAAAGACCTAAATAAATGGACAAATTTTTCACATTCATGAATTGGAAACTTAATGTTGATAAGATGGCAATATTTCTAAACCAATTTAATGATTCAACACATACCCTATCAAAATCTCAGCTGCAATGTTTTTGGAGAAACAAGCAAGTTGTTCCTAATATTCATATGGAAATGCAAGGAATCCAGAATAAACCAAACAATGTTGAAAATAATAACAAAAGTTGGAGGACTCAAATTGCTTCATTTAATGTTATTACATAGCTATGGTGATCAAGATACTGTGGTGCTGCTATAAAGATCAAAATATAAATTAATAAAGAAAATTACTACAAAATGAACTCCAGACAAGCAAAATACAGAGATTTTGACATAAGAAATGGTGATGAGCAATACATATATGCTTACTTTTACAACTAAGATTAAATGAGGATTTATAGAAAGGCAATATGCTGTATAATGGCCATTTGATCTGACAATGTAGATACAGCACACAAACAAAAGAGAGATGGAAATAGCACACGTAAGACATTATGTTTCTTTCCATCAGTAATAATTAGTGGTGGCAACAACAGTATTGTTACATTGTGAGTGTTGTCCATGTAAATTTGCATACAACAAATGAGTACTTAAGAAATATTGTTATCATGATGTCCCTTTTGCTATTAAAAACTAAAATTTTTAGTATGGGAAAAGAAGATAGAGATGTAATATACAGGAGATTAAGCAGGCATCCTGAAATCTCAAATTTGATAAATATCAGCATGATTAATGTATGTTATTAGCTATCATTTGTTTTTTTCTAGCTTCTCCACTTAAAATGTCTAGAAATAGCCACTCTACCAATTAGCAAGTAGTAATGAGGAAGCCTAGTGAAAAGGTTTCTATCTTGCCAAAAAGATTTGTTTCTCCCATTGACTCTGCTATTGTAAAATATACAACTACTTCTTTACTTTCTGCTTCTAAACCTTATGCAATTTGTCTCCTGTGGCTAATGCTAACTTCTAACTACACAGGGAAGAGAAAATTAGAAAAGATATATCTGGCTTAGTAAATTACCACAATAGAAATCCATCCCATAAAATGCCTATTGATGTGTATGTGGTTGATAATGTCAAAAACGTTGTATGGAAGTAATCAATATAAAAGTCAGGACAGTGGTTATTTGTAGAAGAGAGGAGACCACTAAGATTGAAAGAGTGTAAGTAGATATTTTTGGGGTACGTAGCAAAGTTCTGTCTTGACTTAGGTGGTCACTGTACATTGTTTTTGCCTAATAATATTGTTCAGTAATCTATATATTTGCCTTTTATGGCTTTATATATCTATGTTTTATTTTACAATAAAATGATCTTTTTAAAAGACATGAAGATAAATATATTTTTGAGATACCTGTGGGATATTCAAGGACACATGCATAAAGTTAGTTTCATGTATATTTCAAGTTCAGGAATGAGATTAGAGTTAGAAATAGAGATTTGTTTGCCATCATAGGAGAGCGAAAAAAGCAAGAAGAGAATAGTGCTAAGGCCAGAGCCATAGGACAGCCAAAAGGAGACACTGAGAATAATATTGAAAAATGGAATTAAAAAAAAGACATAAGATAATAAGCTGAAGATGCTATTTATGTTGATCTATATACTAACTAGTTACGGTCATATGAAATGTTACAGAAAAGTGATTTCTGAAGCAATTGTTCCCCTTGCTAGACTGAGAATGCATAGCAAAGAAACAGTGACATGTACCAGCTGACAACACGCTCTCTAGCAGCCCGCAGGCTCTTCCTGCTCTAAACATTCATTATAAATGTCATGTCCTTACAAAAAGTGTTGGCAATGATCTCTTGTCTTCTTTAGGGTGTAAAACTTACTATTTTGGCAGAACTTTCATGTTACTCTTATAATATAACCAGATTCTTTTTATAATTCGTCAAGATGAGAAGCTGTGGCATGAATTGGGCAAGGTTTTGTTAGTTTCTGCAATGCCTAGAAAAGCATATATTTTTACATGATTGTTTTGAATTTTCATATTATTCATTCTTAAAACAATGCAATATTTATTATTTTAGAAATATTTTGGTTCTTTTTGGTGTCCATGTATTAATTCTATTTGAGTCCCTGAAAAGCATCACTAAATTTCAATCCTGTTATAAAATGTTCTGTGAAGATATACATTTATTCACTCCAAAAGCAAAGAATTTATTTTATTACAATCAAATGTTTAGTTTGAAAATCCAAGAAACATCACAGTTAACTAAAACATCTATTCTAAAAATAATTTCCATTTAGTAAACCTAGGTGGAACACTTCAAATAAAACTGAAGTGCTCTTGAATGTATCCATCATATACTTACAAAAATTTTACAGGTTTGAAAATGTTAAGAATGATGAGTGCAAGATAATTGAGTACAGGATTATATGAAACCAAAGCTCATATAACCCTTTGCAGCCGTGGTAGCCTAGTGGGAAAATCTTGCTTCTTAAGTCAAGTGGGATTTCTTCATTGTAATGGGCTATAATCAGAAGCAATGATGAATCTTTAAATGAAGATGTGGTATTCCGTAAAACATGTGCCAAACACAGCTATTCCTCTGAAATGATAAAGTTATATCATAGCAATCACAGTAAGCCAGTGTCTTACATGGTAAGAAGGCAGGAGTATATTGTGTTTTACATACATTCATCCAGGTACGCTACACTCTAAAATAGCACATAAAGAAAGAAGTCTATTATCAAACCACTTTTGAAATAATTTTTCAGGCCAATTTTGTATTCTTAAAACTAATTATCAAAGTCAAATATAACTTTTCTCATTCATGAAAAAGATATAACAGGAAGAAAAGAGTTCCCCTCTAAAACACCACCACCTGACATCTGCTATCCAGTATAGACTAAGATGTATTGTAATGTTGGATACAGTGAGTTCCTCTTCAAGGTTCCACTTGTTCAACTCCCTCGCTCTTTGTCCTCTATTTTCAAAGCCTAACTTCCTTGCCTCCTTGCCCCTAGTTATGGTAAACAACCTTCCAGCTGTTCCCAATCTGTAACCCACATCCATTCCCAATCTCTAACCCACATCCATTCCCAATCTGTAACCCACATCCGTTCCCAATCTCTAACCCACATCCATTCCCAATCTGTAACTCACATCCATTCCCAATCTGTAACCCACATCCATTCCCCATCTGTAACAACCCACATCTGTTCCTTATTTGGCACCCTTAGTTCCAAAACTGCTCTTCCTGCCACTATAGCCCCATCCCTGCTCCATTTGAAGTAGCCAGTTGAGGTCAGCTTAGATTGTGCAGTCTGACTCCAGCCAATGGGGATCAGACACAGTAGCAGGGACTAACTTCATTAGGGATAAAAACCCCTTCCCTCCTTACTTCAGCGTGCTCTCATAGTGACCAGAAAAGTGAGCAGCACCCTTCTACAGAAGTAAATTTTGCCTAGCTGCGAAATCTTTTGTTCGAGTGCTTGTTTACTTTGTGACTCCGAGCTCTTATTTCCAACAATTTGGGAGCTCATCTGGGATTCCCATTCTCCTCCAGGAAAAGGTTTCCGGTCCCCTCTCATGAGAAGATGCATCTCACTGCCTTGTTGCAGTGGCCTCAGGGTAAGGAATTGGGACCCACCCAGTGTGACAAATAAACCTGGACTCTCAGCAATGCAGGCAGAAAGGATCCTCACATACCGCGGCGACCAGGTAACTCTCTGTGTAGACCAAGGTAAGAAATATTACGGAGGCAACAAAGTATTTCCTTGGTGGTGGGGATAAAGGCAAGAAATCTCCAGTAAGAGGGGTTGAGCCTTTAGAGAAAGGAAAGGTAGGAGATCCCTAGGGTGAGGGATTGAGCCTCAGGTCAAATCTCTAGGATGGGAAATACCCCACGACTCCTTTATCCCTACAGGTGTATGGGACCCCCTAGAACTACAGGTGTATGGGACCCCCTAGAACACCTTTGCCCACTTAATACCCCTGATCCTAACCTCCCACCCCATCAGGCAGGCAGCCGCTGCTGCCCCAGACCCCACTCCAGATCCTTCCCTTACTCATGTTATTCCTCCTCCTTACAACTCTGACTCTTAGGAATTATTGTCTCATGAGCCTGCTCATTACCAGCCTAAGTACCCTTCCTTAAAAGGACTTAAATGTTAGGTAGAACAATGTAAAAAGGATATTCAGAGCTTCCCTTTCCCTTCTACCTCTAAGGAATCAGCTCCCACCCTCTTCCCGTTAAGAGAGGTGCCCCTAGGAGGGGGAGCCATTGGATTCACGAATGGCCCCTTAATGAGCTTGGAAGTTCAAAATTTGAAAAAAGAACTCAAGCCACTGTTAGATGACCCTTATGGAGTGGTGGATCTAATTGTCCAATCCAGTTGCATACTTGGGCCTAGTTAACGTCCATCCTGGACATCCTCTTTTCAGGGGAAGAAAGGAGCATGACTCATAGGGCCGCTATGGTAATTTGGGAACGTGAACATTCTCCTGGTCAAAACGTTCCCGCCACAGACCAAAAATTCCCCACCTAAGACCACTGAAGGGACAATAACAATGCAGCTCACCAGGAAAATATGCAAGACCTTAGGGAAATGATAATAAAAGGAATTTGGGAATCAGTACCCCAAACCCAAAATCTTTCCTGAGCATTCAACATACAACAAGGGAAAGATGAAGGGCCTATGGGATTCTTAGACAGACTAAAAGAGCAAATGAGAAAATATGTGGGCCTAGATTTAGAAGATCCCCTTGGGAGGAGAATGCTAAAGCTTCATTTTGTCACTAATAGTTGGTCAGATATCTCAAGGAAATTACAAAAAATAAAGAATTGGAAAGATCATCCCATGAACTAACTCCTTAGAGAAGCTCAGAAAGTATACGTAAGGAGGGATGAAGAGAAGCAAAAACAAAAAGCAAAAATTATGTTATCTACCTTCCAGCAGGGGGCTCCAAAGGATAAGGCCCACCAAAATTACTCTCCATGGGCCTCCCTAACCATTTAAGAGAAAAAGGGCTACAGGTTTCAAAGGGAAAGCTCCAATTTGTAGAGCCTGGAGTTAAATACTTAGGGCACTCAATAAGTAAAGGCAAATGAATAATAGGACCTGAGCGAGTTGAAGGAATTGTGCTCTTACCTTTGCCTAAAACGAAGCAGGAACTCAGGAGTTTTTTAGGATTAATTGGATATTGCTGCTTATGGATTGACTCATATGCCCTAAAGACAAAATCTTTGTACTTAAAGCTTACCCAAGAAAAACATGACCCTCTCCTGTGGACTTCTGAAGAGATCCACCAGGTTGAAGAACTAAAAGAGCATCTCATAACTGCCCCTGTCCTAGCCCTTAGCCTTACCTTCCTAGAAAAGCCATTTCACCTTTTCATTAATGTAAACAAGTGGGTAGCTTTAGGGGTACTTGCCCAAGAACATGGGGGCCACTGGCAACCTGTAGCCTTTCTATCAAAGGTTTTAGACCCAGTAATCTGTGGATGGCCCGAATGTGTTCAACCTATTGCAGTCACCGCCTTATTAACTGAAGAAAGCAGAAAGCTAACCTTTGGGGGAAATTTGGTTGTAAGCATGCCCCATCAAGTTAAATATTTTAAACCAGAAAGCAGGAAGATGGCTCACTGACTCAAGGATTTTAAAGTATGAAACTATCCCATTAGAAAGAGATGATTTAACACTAACCACTGATAATTAATTTAACCCAGCAAGTTTCCTAACAGGGAATCCAAATCTAAAAGGACCTGAGAATCAGTGTTTAGATTTAATTGATTATTATACAAAAGTCAGGCCCAATTTAAGAGAGACCCCTTTCAGAACAGGGCAGCACTTATTTATAGATGGCTCTTCCCAGGTAACTGAAGGAAAAGGACATAACGGGTATTCAGTAGTTGATGGGGAAGCTTTCGCAGAAATATAGTCAGGAAGATTGGCTAATAATTGGTCCACCCAAACTTGTAAATTGTTTGCATTAAATCAGTCTTTGAAACACTTGCAAAAACCAGGAAGGGACTATTTATACTGATTCCAAGTATGCCTTCAGGGTAGCTCACAACTTTGGAAAAATTTGGACTGAACAAGGTCTCATTAATAGCAAGGGCCAAGACCTTGTCTACAAGGAATTAATACTTATTAGTGATAATAGATCACCTTACTCACTGGGTGGAAGCTATTCCCTTTTCAAGTGCAACTGCTAATAATGTGGTTAAAGCATTGATTGAAAATATTATACCCAGGTTTGGAGTAATAGAAAATGTTAACTCAGATAATAGGACTCATTTCACTGTGCATGTCATTAAGAAATTAACCCAAGCACTAGACATAACATGGGAATACCATACTCCTGGCACCCACCTTCATCAGAGTGGAGAAAATGAACCAAAGTTTGAACAGTCGCTTAAGCAAATCAGTCTTACGAGACTCGGTTGCCATGGACTAAATACCTTTTCGTTGCCTTGTTAAGAATCTGAACTGCCCCTCAGAAAGATGTTAGTTTATCCCCTTATGAGATGCTATATGGGTTGCCCTATTTAGACTTCACTGCTGACATTCCTAAACGAAAGATCAGTTTATACTTCATCTATCTTCTACTTTCTCTCCATTCAGAACTAAAGGTCTTTTAGCACAGGTGCCACCCCTAGATTTCCTAGCACACCAGTATCAGCCTGGGGATTACATCCTCATCAAAAACTGGAAAGAAGGAAAATTTGAACCTGCTTGGGAAGGACCCGACCTAATGCTTCTAACCATCAAGACTGCAGTCTGAACAGCAGAAAGAGGATGGACTCATCATACCTGAGTCAAGAAGGCGTCGCCACCTCCAGTCATGGGACACTGTTCCAGGGAAGAGTCCTACCAAACTAAAGCTAAGAAAAATTTAACCCTTTTATACCTCCTTTATCCCTTCCATACCCAATGACCACTTGGATGGTCTTCCAGGCACCTGGGCATGAGCTGTATGGTAGTTCTCTTCTAAGGCCCCACAGCCTGGGGTAATGAATTCTGCTGAGGTCTCTTTCTCTGCTATTCCCTGAAATCTGACACCCTGTGAGTCAGCCCCTAAGGGCCATCCAGCCTCCATCTCACAATGCCAATTTTACCTCGTGTCTCTCACGACAGGGGGAAAACTTAGCATTCCTTGGAGACCTAACAGGATGCAGTCAGCTTAAGCCCTTCCAAGAGCTTACCAACCAGCCTGTCTTTATTCTATCCCTAATAACACAGCCCCCAATGGAACAATTAGAAAGGCCTTACGAGGCCTTACCTCTTGCAATTGCTGTAGGTGTTCTTATTATTGTAGGATACTGCATTATACCCTGTATTTGTGGATTAGTGCAGAAACTTATAGAAACAGCTCTCACCAAAACCTTTAATTCTTCCGCCTTATTCAGATAAGCTCCTACTTTGAGAAAACCAAGCGTAATGGCAGAGTCAAGACATGCTAAAAAGTTTGAAGAGGAAGAATTTTGAAAATCAAGAAGGAGAAATTGTTGGATACAGTGAGTTCCTCTTCAAAGGTTCTGCTTGTTCAATTCCCTCATTTTTTCCTCTATTTTCAAAGCCTAACTTCCTTACCTCCTTGCGCCTAGTTGTGGTAAACCTTCCAGCTGTTCCCAATCTGTAACCCACATCCATTCCCAATCTGTAATCAACATCCATTCCCAGTCTGTAACAACTCACATATGTTCCTTATTTGGCTCCCTTCATTCTGAAACTGATCTTCCCACCACTGTAGCCCCCACCCCTGCTCCATTTGAAGTAGCCAATTGGGATCAGCTTAGATTGTGTGGTCTGACTCAGCCAATGGGGATTGGACACAGTATCAGGGACTAACTGCTTTAGGGATAAAAACTCCTTTCCTCCTTTGCTCAGTGTGCTCTTGCAGTGACCAGAAGAGTGAGCAGCACCCTTCTGCAGAAGTAAGTTTGCCTTGCGAGAAATCTTTTGTTCGAGTGCTTATTTTCTTTGTGACTCTGAGCTCTTATTTCCAACAGTAATGTAGACTCATTTAATATGTTTGTATCTCATCTGATACATGAGTTTGAAAGAAGTACAAGTCCATCATTTGGATCATCAAAATGAAAAGATCCCAAGTTGGTTACTACCTACTATGTTCTGTGAAAATTATAATAGCATATTAAAACTCAGTGTTAAATTTGAAAGTATTTAATAGTCACTTTTTAAAAGTGTAAAGACTCAAACGTAAAGACTTGTCTAAAGCCATATGGTAGTTCATTTTTGAACTGACATAGAATCCATATTTCTTAAACACCAATCCAGAGATTCTCTCACTGAATATCACAATCTCTGGAGAATGCTTTCTGTTCTGAATCATAAGATTTAGTGGAGCTATTTTGGCTCATTTATATTATGATAATGGCAGGATAGTTTTACTTGTTTGATTCTGGTCAAAAGTAATGATGTTTTGATTTATTTTCTTATTTACTTTTCTCATTATATAGAACAAAAAATATGTACTCGTTCAAAGAACATTTATTTAAATTTTTTACTATTTTCTAAGTACAATGCCAAGTCATGTAGATATGAAGTTGAAGAAAAAGGCCATTTCTTTAAAAACTCTCCATATAAAGCAGATGAGTTTTTAAAGTTATTATATTATAAATACACATGTCATAATGTTTTCATCAATATTTCTCATCCTCCTTTCATGAACTTTCCTCCTTCCTTGAGTGCATGTATTGCCAGGACCTTGCCCTGGCTGGTAAACCATAAGCTGGAAATCTGGGTATCATTTCTGAGCAGAAACTTCAAGACCTCATGTGTGATTTGCTCATTTTCTTTTTCATTGTTTGACTATCAGAGGAGTATAGACATGAAGCTTTCCATAGTTTTTGTAGTAGAACCCTCATGAGAAGAAAAATGTTTTGGTTTCTGACAAGTTACTGAGATATTGGGCATTATTTGTTACCACAGTATAACCAAAACTATTCTGACTGATAACCTGGTAAGTGCTGCAGGGTTGTAGCAAGAAACACGTGGCACTCTCAAATTTAGAAAAGTAGAAATTTAGAAAAGTTTAATAAAGAAACCATTTACAAACATGAGTGCTGGATGTAAGAAATATTAGTTTGTAGTGCAATAAATCAGGGCCAAAAATATTTTTCATGATTAATATCTCCAGGCCTGAAAATGTGAGTAAAGGGATACCAGAACTTGAAGAGAGAATGTATTCTTTGGATGCATCCATTTCATGATACTTCTGCAGGAAGGGAATTAAGGGAATTAATATCCCAATCCTACTCTTTCCTCTTTTATACCTAGCAATGCTTCCAATAGCTGAACTGAAATGGAAGTGGTAGAATGCAGGTCAGCCTCCTGGTCCTTGCAGCAGGCTAGAATGTGGATTTGAAACGGCATCTGGAAGATATTGAGCAAGAGGACAAAAATGGACCTATCTACAGATTACTAGAGGAACACATGAAACAAAACACCTAGAACATGCACAAAAAAGGGGGGTTTCAAGAAAATTCTGGTTGAATATAACTTGAGTTGAAAAAGCATGCAAGAATTACTTTGGAAAATATATGAAGTTCTTCTAATATAAGGATAGAGACAAGCCCAAGAAAATGTAGAATTTTCAGTAATAGAATAATGATTAAGTTTCAGACTAAGGATTTTGAAGTGATAAATTGGAGGCAGATGTAGCAGCCAGAACAAGGAGGCTTTATAGGTTATATTGAATACATTTTACTTTACCTAAAGAACAAAAGAAAATTCTGAAGATTTAGATACAGTGCTATTGCAGGACATTTCCTTACTTCAGCTAAAGATGTGGGGTCCTTGTTGGTCGCATGGCCATGAAAATTTAGGCTCGCAGATGGTTTGAACAGTGAGTAAAGCAGGGTTTTATTGGGTGAAAAGGAAGAAAAGGGGGAAACAGGGACTCTTGCTAGGCCAGAGGCCCTGCTAGAGCACTTCCTGCCCACAGCTTGAATCTCAGATTCCACACAGGAAAAGGAGGGGACAGGCTCAGGCTTCTCCCTGCTGCAAACATTGTGAATTTTCCAAGCCTCCACTTCAGTGGGCAGGCTGGTTGGAGTTTCTACAAGGACCCCCTCCCACCTGGCTGTCTCATTTCCCCCTCTAAAGAAGTACTTCTAACTGCTGTTAGAATAAGGATAAGGATGAAGACCGATCTTGACTGCTTCCTGCTGACAGGGGGCACTGTTTTGGGAAAACAACAGTCAGAGCTTCCTCAAAGGCCTATTTAAGCTTTCCCAGCAGAAGGGGCCATCATCAGAGGTTCCAGCTGCATGACTA
Source organism: Pongo abelii (assembly GCF_028885655.2). Taxonomy (NCBI): domain Eukaryota; kingdom Metazoa; phylum Chordata; class Mammalia; order Primates; family Hominidae; genus Pongo; species Pongo abelii. The sequence goes on from NC_072002.2 coordinate 44,149,510, forward strand.
TTTGGAGTTCAATGGCCTGAAGGCAGGAACAGACAAACTGGGTTATTAGAAAACATGCATCAAAACAAAACAAGGGGAAGGTTAAGGACGGCTCGAAACTTTGAAGGCCTTTTACCAGTTTGCACAGTGAGAGGGAGACCAAAAGTCAAACTGGTTAAAAAACTTTATCCTTTTGTCGGCATATAGGGTGTGTGGGTGCCCTTCCCCTGGGCCCAATCCTAAACCAGCCAGTTTAAGACTTGGGAAATTAACTCTTTCCAGTTTGGATGATGTGTCTAAGGGGAGTGTCTTACAAGATGGAGACACAATTACCTATTAGTGAAGAGAACCGAGAGAAGAAAAGAAGGCATTTTTCAAAGGATTCCCAGGGGTTCAGGATGCATTCTAAAGGGGTACAGGCTGAAGATGAATGACTACCCATCTAGAAATAGGGGAGCAGGTATCCCTGGTTCATTCTATTCCTAGCAGATACCTGGGGTATGTGAGGGAGAGAGGGAAGAGCATCCTCCTTCCCTTCTTCTGTCCTTGCATCCCCGAGTCCCAGCAACCTTGGCAGGCACCGCCATGAGTAGAAAAGCAGCTTGCACCCATGAAACAGGGAGGGCCTAACGAATAGGAATTATCCGCTCTCACCTATGCCTCCGTCCTCACTACTGTCAGAAGCCTTGGAGTTCCCAAACCTCATTTTTGCCTTGGATACATGTGGCCTTTATCCATGAGAAACAGGAAGCTTGGGGTTGGCTTAATCGGCAGGAATCAGCCTCACTCACCACACTGCTGTGCCTTTTAACCTCTGTTGCCATCTGCCTCTGGATCCCTTAGATCCAGTTTTCTCTTTAGGGCTTTAACCTGAAGCTTGAAATTGAGTCTGAGATGAAAACGTGTCTCGGGGGGATTGCATAGACTCCTCATTATAAGCAGAGTGCTATAGTAAAACTGTGGAACTCTCTCCAACAAGGGAGAGAAAAGGATGTCTTGCAACACAGCCAGATAACTGGCAGCTATAGTTATGCCTGCTAGGATTTGGAAGCATGGTGCTTGACTTTGGTTATTTCCCTTGGTCTGACTTTCCCAAAAAGGAAACCTCCAGGTGATGGGCACCCTGTTTATTCTCTACTTATTCCATCATCTGGCAGGATTTGCAGGATAATTGCACAGAGCTAGAATATTGATCCAGATTTCTACATTACCCATCCCTCTTGTTCTTTCTAAGCTGAAACCAGAGATTGCTGGTTGGTTCACAGAAACAAGCAGGTTTAGTCTAAAATGTAGTCAAAAACTGAAGAAAAACTCATGAGTTTAGAATTTAATTACAAATATATGATCAGTTTTGAAAGATTTCTGTCTCCAGTCTTCATGTTTGTTAAAAAAAAAAAAAATCATCATAGGACTGAGTGGTTTGCAAAATAGACTTTAGTTTCATGCTTTAGCCTGATTATTTGCATAAAGTGCAGCAAAGATAATTATTTCTGCATAGGCCTTTTGGATTGTCTTCGATGGAAGTCTGTTCCATAAGGAGTCTCAGATGAGACCTTTTAAAGCTGAGCCCAGCCATCGTTTGGTATCCTCAAATACCTGAGTTGAGTGATCCTCTCTTCTTAAGGCCCAAGATAAACTTGGAGCTCCTAGACCTGTTAGAAAATGACATTCTTTACTGGCCACAGGTCAGGAACCCTATAGAGGGATCACGTAGATGTGAGTATGAGGCCAGTTTCTCCACTGGGCTTTTATTGACTCTGTAAGCCAAGATTGACTCCTTAAAGGGAAGCATACCCTTCCAGTCAAAGCCTTGGTAAAATAACCACTTTCTCCAATTGTGTCCTGTTGCAAAAGAAAAAAATGGATTCTTACTGCGCTGATGCAAACAACTACATTGCCATAAGTTAAGAATACTCACATATTTTCCAAATTCTAGAGGAACCAAGCAGAGAGATATAAACATACCCCAAATCTTGTTCATAGGAGTCTACCTTAATTAATTGTTAAAGGCCATAACTAGCTCAAAATAAGCTTCCTTGACTCTGAAAAACAAAACAAGGACCAGCAATATTCCAAGCAATAGTCAAAAAGGCTTCAACTTTCTGAGTTCAGTCCATTCAGTTAACTCTGGTTTTGTTTGATATTCATGAAAATTTCAACTCTTCATGAGTCTTGTACATTTTCCTTTATTCCAATATCACAAACTCCAAAGTTATCAGAAACCAGATTGTCTCAAATACAATCAGAAATTGTATCTGAGAGCATCTGTCAGAGTCGTATAGTCTATTATAAACTATCTTTTGAAAAGGATCAAAACAAGACAATTGTCTGTGAAAGCAAAATATCCAGGGTGGTTACAGTTAGAAACATGATTGATAAAGAAGTTTGTTTATCTCTGTGGTTTACAATAACAACATAAAAGTCTTAATTATGATTGATAGCATGTACTCAGACATTAGAATTTTAGAAGTCCCATACAATTTTGGAACATACGTGAGCATTATTCACCAAGATATAACCTAAAGAAGACTGAGCATCATTTTGGCAATCCCATGTACATAAAAATGTCAAATAATTCTGTTTACCTCTCTTTTCTGGACATTTCAGGGGCCCTCTGAAGTATTCAAAAAACCAGGTGTCAGAAAAGACAATTCTGAAGCTAAAGTTTTATTTTGGGAAGGGTGTTAAATATTTGAGGTTTAAAACACTTGATACTGTGCAATAGAATTCCAGATTACCATTAGTTATTTATTTTGCTAAAATGATGACTCAGAAATTTTAAAGGAGCAAATCCGTTTATAAATTTTTCCCAAGAGCAGATTAGCATTTTAAGAATACCTTGTTGTGCTTTTATTTTAATGCTAAATTTACAGAAAAAAAATGTATAATACCCTTTTCTGAATTTAGTCAGTATGTTCACACAGAGAACCTCTTCTGCAAGATTAATTTCTACAATTCTTCCCCCACTTGTTTGAGTCTTCAGCTTTTTCCTAGTTTAAAACAATTCTTTAACCTTAGGCAAAAGTTTACACTTTCATGCCTTCTTATAACCTTTTACTAAAAATCATATTTTACTGTTCTTACACACCTTGTATGTAAATCTATTTTAAGTAGTTTCAATTACACATTATGATGGTAACTCCTAGCAATTTTTAAATTTAAGGTAAAACTTGATAAGTTGCTTTAATTGTGTGCTAATTGCAGCCAAGGCGTGCCTTCTTAATTAAGGGTGTGGTTAGTTCCATATGTACCCAGGCATTACCAATTGTGAAGCAGGCAAGTCAGACAGTTCCCAAAACCCAAAAAGCAGTTTGTAACCTCAAAACACTTAGCAAACCTTGCATCTGACCTGCATTTTACCAATAGTCTTTAAGGCTGTTTTTATTTAATCACGTGATTAAAGTCACGTGAACTAAAAGGTACCACAGCTTGTATCTTCCCTTTAAAAAATATTACATCCAAGCGCTTGTCTTTCTTTAGGCCAAATTAATTAGAGCTCTTTTTACAGACATCACACACAGTGCACACACAGACAGGCAGAATAAAACCCAGTCACTGGGTGGGGTTATGTAAGAGACAGGGCTAGGAGAACCTGCGGATATCTAACCTAAGAGGGCTCATCCCCTAAGGCAGTATTGCTAACCGAAGCCTTGCCAAGCAGTTACCAGCCATGCCCCCAGGATGTCAAACAAGATGGAGGCTTGATTTCACAACCAAAACTTTGCAGGGAATACAGTGATAATTTGTGTGTAGTGGGGGAGACCTAGCCTAATAAAAGATCTTCTAAATGAAAAAACATTAAACGTTAACTTGGTGATGGGGTACAGAAGGGGAAAGAAAATAAACAGTTTAAAAATGCCTGGAGAAGAACCTCTTATTCTTATGCAAGTGGTTCCTCCACCAGGGAGACAAGTTTAAGCTTAATTACTATCCCACAGAGTTAAACCCCTTGGCCAGGTAAGAGGAAGGCTGTGGCAGCATGTGGCTGGGAACCATCCAGCCAGCTGTGCAGGACCCTTGGGCCGTGCATCCCAGCCCCTGCACAGACGGGAGGGGTAGCAAGGAGTCCCTGCTTGCCTGTCCTTCTTAAAAAAGGAAGGAAAGTGCCTTTCCTCCAACCCCAACAGGGTTTGGGGCATGTTTCCTCCACGCTCAGTGTCCAAAGATGAAAATGCTTAGGAGCAACAGTGGAGAGGTTTTGAGTCCCCATTTCACTCACTGCTTTTAGGGCTCCACGTTGGATGCCAAAAATGTTGCAGGACTCTTCCCTAGTTCAGCTGAAGATGGGGTCCTTGTCCAACCAACCGCCACGAAAATTTAGGCTCACAGATGGTTTGAACATTGAGTAAAGCAGGGTTTTATTGGGTGAAAAGGAAGAAAAGGGGAAAACAGGGACTGTTGCTAGGCCAGAGGCCCTGCTAGAACACTTCCTGCCCACATCTTGAATCTCAGGTTCCACACAGGAAAAGGAGGGGCCAGGCTCAGGCTTCTCCCTGCTGCAAACGTCCTGAACTTCCCAAGGCTCCATCTCAGTGGGCAGGCAGGTTGGAGTTTTCTCCAGAGGCTCCCCTCCCACCTGGCTGTCTCAGTAGAATAACTGGCTTTTTAATTAAAAACAAAATATAGCAGTAATTATAATAGCTTATATTTATTAAATGATTACAATGTGGCAAATCTTATTTTGAGCACTAAACATCCACATGAGGCTAGTGCTACTATGATTTTTATTTTGTAAATAAAGATACTGAAGGGGAAAAGAGTTGCTCTAGATGACATACAGTAAGTAATGAGGTAAATATTTGAAACTAGATCTCTTGTAGAGAGCAGATGAATATGTATGCAAGATTGAAGGCAGGAAGACATTTATAAAACTGTAGAAATTATTCAGACAAGAAACAATCAAGCCAAATAACGATAATAATGAAGAAAAAAATTCTAAAGCTTAAATCTGTTGAATAGATGCTTAATTGCATATGTAAAGAGAAGAAAAAGAGTATAAATTATATTTCACAGGGTCCCTAACAGAATAATGTGTCAGATTTAACAGCCATTTTAAAATTTTGTCAGTTGCACAACTGGTATTTTCAATTTGAATGAAAATATTCAAAATTTTCAGAGATTATGTAAATTTATTGATATCATTAACAATTTAGGAGTTTTTAAAAATTTTTTGGTCTGTTGAACTTATTACAGATTTCTCCATTAGAAACTGCAAACATTATTTAATTTGAAAATATTGCCTGATAGAGTTTGAAAGTGAAAAATGAAAGGAAAAAGATAGAAAAGACAGTTAAATTTGGATTTAGCTCAGTCATTAAATTAATAAAGCTGGGCTACATGGTACTGGACGTTTGTGATAGCTGCCTTATTAGATCTGTGTCATTTGAGTATTATAAAAGCTAATTAAAATAGCTACTGTAGCTTGTTATTTCCATCACCATTTTACCAATTTTGTAGGACAATCCTATTTTTATCTTCAGCATTAAATGCTTAGCTAGCTCTTGCCTTCCTCTAAGGTAATCTAGGAAAATTTTGGTTGTAATAAAATTTAAATGTGTTGTTAATGAATAATTTAAAACGTTTTAACTTTCACTAGATTGTTTCTTTTTTTCTACTCCTTTTCCTCTGTATGGTGGCATGCAAACTGATTTACCCAAAGATTGCCTAAATATTTATTATATGACCTGAAAAGGGCCATTCTTTCTAGTTTTTTCAAGTTGAGAATATTACTTGCTTTTTATACTCACATACCATTAAAAAATCATGTACTCCAAATAGGTACTATTTTAAATTTAGATACTACCTGAAGGCTAACAGTGTGTACACTCTTTCTTCTTTCTTTCTAGAACTCCAATGGTAAAAATGTTGAATAATTTGTTATTGGTCATTGGGTTATAGTCTCTTTGTTTTCGGTCACTTTTTTCTCTGTTGTGATTGTTAAATTATATTGCACTGTCTTAAAGTTTACTGATTCTATTTTCTATTATCCTCACTCTACTAATGAGCTCATCCAGTGATAATTTTTAATATATTTTCCAGTTCTATGATTTCAATTCATTATTTTATATAAAATTTTTATACTGAGATTTTCCTTTATTTAAAAATAATTTGTCATCTTTTTTATTATTATATATATAATGGCTACTTTAAAATCTGTGTCAGATAATTCCAACATCTGATTCACTTCAGTTCTTTTGTCAGCAGATTGTCTTTTCTCATTCAAGTTGTAAATTTCTGTTTTTAGTATAACGGGCATTGCATTCTAGACATTTGTTTTTATTTGTTAGAAAACTCATGATCCTATTTAAATCTTGTATTTTAGCAGGTAATAGCCTCATTTAGGTTTAGCACAAGAGTCCTGGTTTACTTTTCTGGACTCTTTTAGTTCTAATACTTGTTTAATTTTCATAATCTTTGTGGTGTTATGTCGTTCTCCTTATTTTATTTGGTTCCACTAAGCCTCTCATGATTCCATACTAGTGTTGCTCAAGGGGACACAAGTCATTTACCCAGGTTGGGCTACCTGTTGCCTCCAAGGGGGAGAAGGGAATTTCTGGCCCATGGGGAAGAAGAGTGCTTTATGAGTTAGATCAGTTTTTATGATTGGATCCCATTGTCAGTGCTATTTGGTGTTCCTTCCTTACATTCTCACAAAAGAAGATATTTGAGACTTATTTTTTTTTTTGTAAAGAAAATTTTATTATAATCAGGTGAGTAAGACAGGGTTGTACTAGCACAGGGTCACATCCTGTCTTTTTTTTTTTTCTTCTCTTTTTTTTTTTCTTTTATTTTATTTTGTTATTATTATACTTTAAGTTTTAGGGTACATGTGCACAATGTGCAGGTTAGTTACATATGTATACATGTGCCATGCTGGTGTGCTGTACCCATTAATTCATCATTTAGCATTAGGTGTATCTCCTAAAGCTATCCCTCCCCCCTCCCCCTACCCCACAACAGTCCACAGAGTGTGATGTTCCCCTTCCTATGTCCATGTGTTCTCATTGTTCAATTCCCACCTATGAGTGAGAATATGCGGTGTTTGGTTTTTTGTTCTTGCGATAGTTTACTGAGAATGATGATTTCCAATTTCATCCATGTCCCTACAAACGACATGAACTCATCCTTTTTTATGGCTGCATAGTATTCCATGGTGTATATGTGCCACATTTTCTTAATCTAGTCTATCATTGTTGGACATTTGGATTGGTTCCAAGTCTTTGCTATTGTGAATAGTGCCGCAATAAACATACGTGTGCATGTGTCTTTAAAGCAGCATGATTTATAGTCCTTTGGGTATATACCCAGTAATGGGGTGGCTGGGTCAAATGGTATTTATAGTTCTGGATCCCTGAGGAATCGCCACACTGACTTCCACAAGGGTTGAACTAGTTTAAAGTCCCACCAACAGTGTAAAAGTGTTCCTATTTCTCCACATCCTCTCCAGCATCTGTTGTTTCCTGACTTTTTAATGATTGCCATTCTAACTGGTGTGAGATGATATCTCATTGTGGTTTTGATTTGCATTTCTCTGATGGCCAGTGATGGTGAGCATTTTTTCATGTGTCTTTTGGCTGCATAAATGTCTTCTTTTGAGAAGTGTCTGTTCATGTACTTCACCCACTTTTTGATCGGGTTATTTGTTTTTTTCTTGTAAATTTGTTGGAGTTCATTGTAGATTCTGGATATTACCCCTTGTCAGATGAGTAGGTTGCGAAAATTTTCTCCCATTTTGTAGGTTGCCTGTTCACTCTGATGGTAGTTTCTTTTGCTGCGCAGAAGCTCTTCAGTTTAATTAGATTCCATTTGTCAATTTTGGCTTTTGTTGCCATTGCTTTTGGTGTTTTAGACATGAAGTCCTTGCCCATGCCTATGTCCTGAATGGTAATGCCTAGGTTTTCTTCTAGGGTTTTTATGGTTTTAGGTCTAACGTTTAAGTCTTTAATCCATCTTGAATAAATTTTTGTATAAGGTGTAAGGAAGGGATCCAGTTTCAGCTTTCTACATATGGCTAGCCAGTTTTCCCAGCACCATTTATTAAATAGGGAATCCTTTCCCCATTTCTTGTTTTTGTCAGGTTTGTCAAAGATCAGATAGTTGTAGATATGCGGTGTTGTTTCTGAGGGCTCTGTTCTGTTCCATTGATCTATATCTCTGTTTTGGTACCAGTACCATGCTGTTTTGGTTACTGTAGCCTTGTAGTATAGTTTGAAGTCAGGTAGCGTGATACCTCCAGCTTTGTTCTTTTGGCTTAGGATTGACTTGGCGATGCGGGCTCTTTTTTGGTTCCATATGAACTTTAAAGTAGTTTTTTCCAATTCTGTGAAGAAAGTCTTGGTAGCTTGATGGGGATGGCATTGAATCTATAAATTACCTTGGGCAGTATGGCCATTTTCACGATATTGATTCTTCCTACCCATGAGCATGGAATGTTCTTCCATTTGTTTGTATCCTCTTTGATTTCATTGAGCAGTGGTTTGTAGTTCTCCTTGAAGAGGTCCTTCACGTCCCTTGTAAGTTGGATTCCTAAGTATTTTATTCTCTTTGAAGTAATTGTGAATGGGAGTTCACTCATGATTTGGCTGTCTGTTTGTCTGTTATTAGTGTATAAGAATGCTTGTGATTTTTGTACATTGATTTTGTATCCTGAGACTTTGCTGAAGTTGCTTATCAGCTTAAGGAGATTTTGGGCTGAGACAATGGGGTTTTCTAGATGTACAATCATGTCATCTGCAAACAAGGACAATTTGACTTCCTCTTTTCCTAATTGAATATCCTTTATTTCCTTCTCCTGCCTAATTGCCCTGGCCAGAACTTCCAACTCTCTGCACCAAGCGGACCTAATAGACATCTACAGAACTCTCCACCCCAAATCAACAGAATATACATTTTTTTCAGCACCACACCACACCTATTCCAAAATTGACCACATAGTTGGAAGTAAAGCTCTCCTCAGCAAATGTAAAAGATCAGACATTATAACAAACTGTCTCTCAGACCACAGTGCAATCAAACTAGAACTCAGGATTAAGAAACTCACTCAAAACTGCTCAACTACATGGAAACTGAACAACCTGCTCCTGAATGACTACTGGGTACATAACAAAATAAAGGCAGAAATAAAGATGTTCTTTGAAACCAACGAGAACAAAGACACAACATACCAGAATCTCTGGGACACATTCAAAGCAGTGTGTAGAGGGAAGTTTATAGCACTAAATGCCCACTTGAGACTTATTTTAAACCTACTGTGACCAGTCCTAAAACCAATAATCTCTCCAAAACTTTCTTGTTCTTTTCAAGGGAGAATGTTATTAGACATCAATATCTGAGCAACAGCTGTGTTCATTGTTATTCAGGTTCTTTTGCTCTTGAACGTTTCAACAGATGGAATTGGAAAGTAATTTTATATACATAGTTACATATACACATTCATAATGCAGATTCATACCTATATGACACAAATGCATGCATAGAAATGGACAATAAGGTTATATATGTGTGTGTATACACACACATATGAATAGATAGATATATAGATAGATAGATCTACAATTATAGAGAGATCCTAGACAGGTTATTAATTGTCTCTGTTTCTGTCTCTGTTTCTCTCTGTCTGTCTCTCCATGTATATTATATATATAATTGTATATACTATAGGCATATCAGAAATAATGAATTTACATGAATAACTTCATTCATAATCGCAACAGAAAATTCAGTGTTCTTTCTTGCCTTCTACTCCATATTTGTGTTTCTCTTCTTCTGTAGTGCAAACTCCTAACAACCTCAGTACATTTGCTCATCTTCTCAATTAATTAATACACTTACTGTAGTTTCAGAATTGGCTGAACCATACTAATACAAATAAATAAGCATAATAAAAAGAAAGTTCATGTTTCTTTGCGGGTCTCTCCCATTCCCCCAAATCTTCTTAGGAGTTAGAGTATATACTTAAATACTATGTTCTGTTTTACTTTGCACTTCTTTCAGTGGGAATGAAAGTAGACCTTATCTTGTAATATAATAAAAATAACTTCCTCTATCGTTCCTTTTTCAAATCTTATCAGAATAATTTCTCTCACTTTGTTCATCTTTTTAAAAGGATCCACAGTTTCAAGTCTTTAATTATTTCAGTATTTTGTTTGAATTCTTTATCTTTTTTCATGTAGTGGTGAACCAGTATATATCACTTGCAGAAAAAATAAAAGCATGACACTTAATTTTCTATTCAGCATAAAGTCACACAATTGCATTTATTCAAAGGGACAATTGGAGAGTTAATTTAAGTGTTTTTGCTCATGAATTTATATTACAGCTTACAGGACTTCTGACTTTCAAATTACCATGACAGTCTTCTAATCTTTTACCATGTTGACCTACTTTCCTTCTGTCCTCCTCTGTTCTTAAACTTGAATTGATTTCAAGTTCAAGTGGAGCAGTGATTCTATTTTTTCATTTGGATGTAGTGTGGTTAGAAGAGAAAAATAAAAGCCCTTCAGATGGACACAGTCACAAAATCTGGGAAAGTGCACTTAGGACTCTGATGTGTGATGAGGAAATAGCATGGAGGAAAGAACCAATCTTGCTAAGTACTATAAGCATAATTTTTACTTTCTTCTCACACCTCCTTCCAGTTTTGCCACTACACCTTGATTACCGAATTAAAAATTGTGGACAAAAAGCAAGTTAATGTTGATCTGATTCATGCAGTTTGCAGAGAAGCTTTGGAAGCATGCAGTGAGCTATGAGTGTGAGATATGAAAAGTTTTCAATCAGGGCTGATTCATAGGCATTTGACTGATCCGTGCCATTCCACAAGACCCTGTGCTGTGATGTGCCCTGCACTTGATTTAACATTATGCTGTAGTCATCCTAAAATTTTTAATCATTTTTGAACAAAGAGACCCACATTCTCAATTTGCTCTAGGCCAAAAAATTATATAGCAGGTCCTGCTTTCAGTGATACCATATTTTGGTGAATATTAAGATATAATTTCTGCATGTGATCTATTATGGGTGTTTAATCTATGGATTACAATCTAACAAAGAATCATATTTGTAAAATTAATTATATTTGCAAATTCTCTTTTGCCATGTAATATAACATATTCACAGTTTATAGTATTAAAACTTGGAATTATTTTCATGGGATGTGGAAAGAAATAAATTAATCTGCCTACCCCAGCTAGTCTAATTTTTTTTTCTGACGTTTTATCAATATTAAAATTTCTAATTACTTGAAATTTATAGTTTCTACTTCTACATAGAATTTTCCTATCCTTTTATTTATCATGATCACACTTTACATTATAGCACTGATGATAATTAGGGTTTCTACTTTAAAATTGCTTTCTGTTAAGTATTCTCATGATCAGTTTCTGTTACTTGACTTTCCTTTTGTGGATGGTCCTACATATAACTGAAAATTCTAATTGTATCTTCAACATTCTAATGGAAATATTGTGAAAATATTAAATTCTGCTTTAATCTTTCAACATTACTAGATAGTTTTTGTTTAGCAGGCAATCTTCTTGGTTGAACTTAAATTATATTGGCCCGTAAGTTATATTTTTGTTCAATTTTTGTAGCTCTGATTCACGTGCTGGCTGTTTACTAGAAGAATACATGTTTCAGGATTTAGTCAGACAGCCAAATATGCAATATTTCTATATCAGTTTATACAGAGATTTGGTGTTCTCTTTGTCTCTTGATTATTATTATGTAAATAATAATAATACATAAGTAATATTATTGCATAAATTACAACATTAAATAAGTAACATCTATTATTTTTGTCCCTTTATTAATGGCTGTGATAACCACAACTTTCATTCAATTCTTTTTTTGGACCTGAAAGATTACAGATTTTCTACCAAAGTTTTCAGTCACAGCAAAGAGCAAATGGCTGTGATCTATCCTCTGACTAAAAGATAAAATAGGAATCTCTGCCAATGCAGAATCTGTCTGATTTCTTCTACTCTGCATTCAGGTAAATTTTTTTTCCATGTCATTTAGATTTTATAGTTGTTACATATGTGAATGTCCCTCTACTTTTTTTTCTTTTTGTAAGAGTATTCTCTGGCAGGCCAGTAAAAGAACTCCCATATGGTTGGGTTTCTTGTATTAATTGTTTTCGTGTATGATTTAGGTAAATTTATCTACATTCATTTAAAGTGTCTGATTCAATGCCATTTGAAAGACCTACATACCCATAAGCCACTGCTGGAAATTAAATATCATACAAAAGATTTCCATCAACTGTAAAGGATTTCTCGTGTCTCATTGGATTGCATTCTTATCCCCATACCTGGCATAAGGCAAACACAGATCTTCCTGATATAACTAGGATTTAGTTTGCACTTACTAGAACTTTCTTTTTCTAGTATTTGCTTATTCACTTATCTATTATTTTGGGTCTGTCTTCTTGCATGTATTAAAATGATTTTTATCCATTCATGTTGTTTCTTGTATTAGGATTATTATTGCTTAGTAATTTTATTCCATTGTCAATTATGTGTCATTTGTTTATCCATTCATTTGTCAGTGCTTATTTGAGTTGTGTTCAGTTTTATGCTATTATGAATAAAGTTATTATGGGCATGTGTATAGAATTCTTTATTGGACATATGTTTTATTTCTCTTAATGTATCTATAAATGGAGTACAGAAATTAAAACATAGGTATATGCAGGCTTTTTAAAGAACTTGAAACTTTTTCAAAATCATTGCACCATTTTGTTTTCCCATCAGCAGTGTATGAGAACTGTAGTCCAACATGTCCTCAGAGTTTGATATGATCAGAAGTTTTAATCTTAGTCACTGTAGTGGTTATGTAGTGGTATCTCATTGATATTTTAATTTGTATTTCAATAGTGACTAACAATATTGAAAATGTTTATGTGTTCATTGGCTGTTTGTTGGTCTTCTGTTCAAATATTTTGTTCGTTTTTAATTGGGTAGGTTATCTTCTTTCTTTTATTCATTTTTTTTTCTTTTTATCTTCAGCCAACTCACACCAGGTTATCTTTTTATTAATGAGTTGAGAAGCTTATTATCTAATACTATATATGATCTCAAAATGATACACATATGATCTTTCCTCATTCTGTAGTTTGTTTCACCTTCCAAATGATGTATTTCAAAGAGCAATATTTTTTTAAAGTTTCTATAAAGTTTAATGTTGCACTTTATTTTTCTTTAAGGTTTGTGCTTTTCCATGAGCTACATAAGAAATCTTTGTCTGCTCCAAGTTTGTGAATGTTTTCTTCTAGGTGTTTTGTAGTTTAAGCTCAGGTTAATTTTTGTGATGATAGCTGAGTTCTTTAAAATCTAGTGGGATATACACTTGTTATATCACTATTTATTTTTAAAATATTTCATTTTCCTTTTATTTGTCCTGGTAGCTTTGGTGAAATTTTATTACTCTTATATATGCAGGTCTATTTCTGGAGTCTGTATTCTGTTCCACGGAATTGTAGGTCTGTTATTATACCAACACTGTCATGATAATTGCACCTATATAGTAATTCTTGGAATCAATATTCTAACTTTTTATATTTATACTTTTAAAAAGTATGTTTCTCTAATAATTTGTAAACATTTATATGAATAATATAATAGGAACAATATTCATATTTGGAGCAAACATGATTTCTTATCGTGTTTGTGTACTATGATGTTTTAAGTTTTCTTTCATCAAATATTGTGCTTAATTAGACAGCTGAGCAGTGATGGCCTTGGGGAGGGGAGGGGGTCTTTCAGAGAAGTAGGAAGTATACTCATTTTTCTCAATAAAGATGGTAAGAATTGTGCTTTTGTGGAGGAGTGTGGAAGATACTCAAGGAGTGGATGCAGACAGTTTTAAAACAAGCTCTCTGTTCTTAATTATATTACAATTTTAAAAATTATCATTTTAAAAGAAAAATATTGTTCTATTTTCCAACCAAATACTGTCTATCATATATCGTGTCTTTAATACTGTATTATGATTGTCTGATATGTGGTTACTAAAAGTAGACATTTCTTGCAGACAAAGTTCCATCTATTTTGGCAGAGTGTTTGTGTCATGCTTCTGTGACAAATCAAGGTTCTGTTTACAGATTTTCAATGTGCTTATCAGTGCTGTTGATTCCTGAGTTGCTCTTCACTCACCTTTGCCTTCTAGCCCCCTATTTAATTGAGATAAACATAGAATCCCTTGAGTGTTTGATTGCAGCAATTAGAATGGGAAGTTTAATGTAAATAAAGAAAAGATAATAACTATAAGTACGAAAATGTTCCCTGGAGACCCTTTTAGTGTTTTTGTAATGCTGAGGGATATAATTAATCAGTGCATATTTCCAGTAGAAGGAGGAGAGAGGTTAGAAAGAGGGAATCTCATAAACTTACTTGATATGACTGTCAGCGTTCCATCTTCTCTTATCTCTTTCTCTTGCTCAATATTCTTCAGGCACAGAACCATGCAAAGTTCATACTTTCAGCCAAGGAATACGTATATCAGATATTTTGTCGAGGTCCTTATATTTCATTGAAGTCTTAACTAAGATGATAACTATAACTGCTTGCAGAGAGAGGCCTTTTAAAATAACTCAGTATAATATAATTCCCAATATTTTTATATCATTTGACTAACTTTTTATTTGAATATATCTCAAAATTATAAAATAACATGAATTAAATCAAACAATCAATAATTCAATTTCTGACACTATTACTATTCTTTCCTAAAACAATGAAAATTCAATGAAGGCATGGATACTGTCCATCTTGAGGATAGCTTTTGTGTAACCCCTAGAAGAATGCCTAGAATATAAATATCCACTTAATAAATATTGGTTAAATTGAAAATATGATACTTGAAAATGATGTGACTTTGTGCAGTAACTTTACCTCTCTGTAATATCAGTGTTTCTTATATAAATGGGGATAATTATAATAGTTGACATATATACATAAAATGCTTTGAGATGAAAATAGGAAAAATATGCTTGATTTGTTGTAAAGAAATATAATTTGCATGCTATTTATACTATTTGAAATTTATACTTTCACTACAAATTCAGAAAGTGTATGTGAAAATGGATACAGTCTAAAATGGAGTAACTATGTGTTGTAGTCCTTACAAAGAACCACAAAGGTTGTAGAAATCAACATCTAACTAAAAGATTCAAATAAAAAAGGATTCAACTATGTATGTAATTTGTTCATTGAAATGAAATTATTTTCTCCAAACACCTTCTCATGTCAACATATCTTCCCCCATGAGTAGTAAATATATTTGCAGCAGATCTCATAGTTTTTTGTTTGCTGCTAGTTACTTAAAAATCCCAGTTCACTTTTGGATGGTGACGTGACTGATTCTGTCTGATGATGCTGGCTTTTGTCAATGTGGTGGTCTCTGGTATATGGTTTATGTGTTTTAAGATGGTGGGCATCTTAGACATGAATAGCCTATATGATGAATTTATAGATGAAATGAACTTGATGGACAACAGTTGTTCTTCAAAAATGAGAATATAGAGAAAAAAGAATGTACATTTTTAGAGAACTAGTAATGGGTTCTTACATGTGTAAAACTCTGCTATTACTAGTATGTGAAAGCATAAAGATTTGTGCTCGATCACTTTTTTAAAGAAAGTATTTACCTTGATGTCATTACCTTGGACTGACACTAGAGGTCAGTTTAATGGGGGCTTGATAAGAGCAAAACTGCAAATCAAAGTGAATTTTACATTTGGTTATATTCAGTTTTACCAATACTGTACATTAAAAAAGTAAGAATGTCCTGGACACTTCAGAAAAGTATAGTTTCAGATAACTATTACTGGAAAAGGAAACAGGGATACAATTTGAGTATCCCTTATCCGAAATTTGTGGGACCAGTGAATTTCCGACTCTATTTTTAGATTTTGGAATATTTGTATTATATATTATTGGTTGAACATCTCTAATCCAAAAATCTGAAATCTGATATGCTCCAATGAGAATTTATTTTGAGCATCATGTAGGTGCTTGATGTGATTTGGCTGTGTCCCCACCCAAATTTCACCTTGAATTGTAGCCCCCACAAATCCCAAGTGTTGTGGGAGAGACCTGGTGGGAGGTAATTGAATCATGGGGGCGGGTCCTTCGTGTGCTTTTCTCATGATAGTGAATAAATCTCACAAGATCTGATGCATTTATGAAGGGGAGTTTCCCTGCACAAGTTCTCTCCACTTGTTTGTCGCCATATGAGACGTGCCTTTCACCTTTTGCCATGATTATGTGGCCTTCCCAGCCACGTGGAAATGTAAATCCATTAAACCTCTTTCTTTTGTAAATGTCCAGTATTGGATATGTCTTTATCAGCAATGTAAAAAAAGACTAACACAGTAAATTGGTACCAGAAGTGGGGTACTGATGAAAAGATAGCTGAAAATGTGGAATCAACTTTGGAACTGGTTACAGTCAGAGGTTGAAACAGTTTGGAGGGCTCAGAAAAAGACAGGAAAATATCAGAAAGTTTGGAACTTCCCAGAGATTTGTTGAATGGTCTGGACCAAAATGCTGATAATGATGTGAACAATGAAATCCAAGCTGAGGTGGCCTCAGATTGAGATAAGGAACTTGTTGGGAGTGGAGAAAAGATGACTCTTGTTATGTTTTAGCAAAATGACTGGTGACATTTTCCCCCTGCCCTAGAGATCTGTGGAACTTGGAACTTGAAAGAGATGATTTAGGGTATCTCGCAAAAGAAATTTCTAAGCAGCAAAGTATTCAAGACATGACTTGAGTGCTATTAAAGGTATTCCATTTTATAAGGGGAGCAGAGAATAAAATTTTGGAAAATTTGCAGCCTGACAAGGCGATAGAAAAGAAAATCCCATTTTCTAAGGAGAAATTCAAGCCGGCTGCAGAAATTTGCATAAGTAAGGAGGAGCTGAATGTTAATCCCCAAGACAATGGGGAAAATGTCTCCAGGGAATGTCAGTGGTTTTCACATTAGTACCTCCCATCACAGGCTTGGAGACCTATAAGGAAAAAAAGTTTTGTGGGCTGGGCCCAGGGTTCCCATGCTGTGTGCAGCCTACGGAATTGGTGCCGTGCCTCCTAGCCACTCCAGCCATGGCTGAAAGGGGCCAGTGTAGAGCTCAGGCTATGGCTTCAGAGGGTGCAAGCCCCAAATCCTGGCAGCTTCAACATGGTGTTAAGCCGGAAAGTGAACAGAAGCCAAGAATTGGGGTTTGGAAACCTCCGCCTAGATTTCAGAGGATGTATAGAAATACTTGGGTGTCCAGGCAGTCGTTTGCTGCAGGAGCAGGGCCCTCATGGAGAACCTCTGCTAGGGTAGTGCAGAAGGAAAATGTGGGATCAGAGCTCCCACACAGAGTCCCTACTGGGGTACCACCTAGAGGAACTGTGAGAAGAGGGCCACCATCCTCCAGACCCCAGAATGGTAGCTCTACTGACAGCTTGCACCGTCCACCTGGAAGAACCACAGACACTCAATGCGAGCCCACAAAAGCAGACAAGAGGGAGGCTATACCATGTAAAGCCACAGGAGTGGATCTGTCCAAGGCTGTGGGAGCCCACCTCTTGCATCAGCATGACCCAGATGTGAAACAAGGAGTCAAAGGAGATCATTTTGGGACTTTAAGATTTGACTGCCTTGATGGAATTCAGACTTGCATGGTGCCTGTACTCCCTTTGTTTTGGCCAATTTTTTCCATTTGGAATGACTGTATTTACCCATACCTGTACCCCCGTTGGATCTAGAAGTACCCCCATTGTATCTAGAAGTAACTAACTTTCTTTTGATTTTACAGGCTCATAGGTGGAAGGGACTTGCCTTGCCTCAGATGAGATGGACCGTGGACTTTTGAGTGAATGCTGAAATGAGCTAAGACTTTAGGAGACTGTTGGGAAGATGTGACTGATTTTGAAATATGAGGTATTTGCAAGGGACCAGGGGCAGAATGATATGGTTTGGCTGTCTCCCCAACCAAATCTCATCTTGAATTGTAGCTCTCACAATTCCTATGTGTTGTGGGAGGTACATGGTCGGAGGTAATTGGATCATGAGGGTGGGTCTTTCCCTTCGTATTCTCATGATAGGGAATAAGTCTGCTTAGATCTGGTGCATTTATAAAGGGAAGTTTCCCTGCACAAGTTCTTGCCACTTGTCTGTCGCCATGTGAGATGTACCTTTCACCTTTTGCCATGATTGTGAAGCCTCCCCAGCTACGTGGAACTGTAAGTCCATTAAACCGCTTTCTTTTGTAAATTGTCCAGGCTTGGTTGTGCCTTTATCAGCAGTGTGAAAATGGACTAATACGGTGCTCAAAAAGTTTCAGATTTGGGGGCAATCTGAATTTCAGATTTGCAGATTAAAAAGCAGAAGTACTCCATTGTAACATGAGAGAAGATTTAAAAGTCATTTAAAAAAAAGTAAATATAGGCAATATCTGTTTATTTATCCTTGTTATATTTATATTCTCCTTTTAAAAATCTTACATTAATTTATCTTTAAATATACACAATAATATAGTTTACATAATATAAATAATAGTTTTACAAATAATTAAAATAATTTTTTATCAGAACACAAACATATTATTAAAATATTTTAATATTTTTCTTACACACATTTTAAAATAGTCCTGATATTAATTACTACCATTGCAACTGTAAAGTAGTACAGTGGTGTGATCTTGACTCACTGCAATGCAAACTCCACATCCTGGGTTCAAACAGTTCTTGTGCCTCAGCATGCTAAATAGCTAGGATTAGAGGAGTCTACCACCACAGCCAGCTAATTTTTTTATAATTTTAGTAGAGACAGGGTTTCACCATGTTGGCCTGGCTGGTCTCAAATCCCTGGCCTCATGTGATCCACTTACCTCAGCCTCCCAAAGTTCTGGGATTACAGGCATGAGTCACTGCACCCAGGAAAAAAAAAAAAAAAAAAAAAAAAAGAAAACACATATTTTCCTATGTGTTATATTTTGTACACATTTATATGTGTTACATATGAAAATATGTGTTTTTGAAATTATATATGAATCCCTTCTATTACATAAATTATATTTATTATTCTATTTATTATGCATTAAAAATATACAATAAATAATTATATGTATATGTGCATAATGAATAAAAATCCATTATATATTAATGATATATAATCTTTATATATAATTATTATATTTTAAATACATAATATATAATATATAAATAATATAATAAATATATAAAATATGAATGAAAACTCATACACACATATATAATTATTACATATAGTGTTAATATATGATAAATAGTACATTTACTTTACCATTTATTATATAAAATTAAATTTTTATTATCTATAAGATATATATAATACATAGTAAATTTATTTTACTACTTATATTAAAAATAAAACTTTATTATATACGTGTATATAAGTATTTATTATATATTATATTATTGTTTGTTGGGCAAGGTAAAGCATGACTTTGTCTCAGTTTGGAATCTAGAAAGTTGGTCACCCTACTTGAAATTGACACTACAATCAGAATAGCTCTTTATCTCCTCTTTTTGGATTTGGTAATATTCATTCTAATGTCCTAAGAGCAGAATTTTTCACTTTTATAGATATCTATATTTTGCATGTTATTAAGACTTGTGATGGTTAATATATGTATCAATTTGACGTTTTTAAGGGATACCCAGATAGCTGGTAAAACATTATTCCTGGGTGTGTCTGTGTGGGTGTCACCATAAGCAATTAACATTTGAATCAGTAGACTGAGTGAAGAGCTGCTCTCACAGACATGAACAAGTATCATCCTATCTACTGAGGATCCTACTCAACAAAAAGGCTAAGGAAGTGCAAATTCACTCCCTCTTCTTCAGCTGAAACATCCATCTTTTCCTGCCCTGGGACATCAGTATTCCTGGTTCTCATGCCTTCAGACTCTATTGAATCACACCACAGGGTTTGCTGGCTCCAACTTGCAAAATGCAGATAGTGGAGCTTCTCAGCTTCTGTAATAATGTGAACCAATTCCTATAAAAATCTCTTCTATATTATAAATATATCCTATTTCTTCTGTTTCTCTGAAGAACTCTAGTATAAGACTCTTGAGGTAGAAAATTCTCCAAACATAGTAAGGTTCCAGATGCTAGGCAACCTAAAAAATATTAATAATATATACTGCAGAAACCATTTTCAGGTTTGGCAAAGAACCATTTATCAGAAGTTCACTAAATTCTTCAGTTTCACTTTTTTATTACTTATTTCAAGTAAAATTCAAGTTAATAATTTTAAATTAAGCATAATATGTAAAATGTTACCATTTTAAATAATTTGTCTGTATCTAGTCTTTCTTTTACTCTGTTTTTTTTTAATGTATGATGAGTGAAATGAGAAATATCTGAAATAATGTTTGCTATGTATTTAAACTAATTATTTCTAACTGAAGGAACTTGGGGCAAGTTTCTTTTTCTTACTTGCTCTGTTTGAATTTTTAATAATAAATGTAGATCATAGTTATGATAAAAGTCATGAAAATCAATGATATTAAATAGAAATTTTGAAAAACTGCACTCATAAATGTTGAGAGTTGCTAGAACTAGAAGCTATAAATAGTAATGTTGACATAAATTAAAATATTGTTATCCTTGACTCAGAATCCCACTTGTAGGAATGTAGCCTGCAGAATTTAACAGAAGTACATTTGAAAAATTCAAAAATACATTCACAACCCCATGGTTTGCAAAAGCAAAATATTGGAAAAAATTCCTTCATGTCATTCAACTGGAGAACAAATGTATTAAATATGATAATTTCCTACTCTGGGATACTCTGCAGTCATTAAAAATAATGAAGTAGATCTATGTGTACTGATTTGGAAGACTATGATAGATTAAGGAAAGAAAAAAATAGAAGAGGATGAATTTATTAAATATTTCAAGTGTGCTAGAAATTGTTCTACCACTTTACATGTATAAACATGGGTACTTCTTACTGCATTCTGATTAGTTTGATGATTTTTTAACCATCATTTGCAGATGAGCATAGTGAGTCATGGAGGGCTTAACTTATTGCTTGGCCGAAATGCCATGAGCTTTCAGACTCCATTGCTGTTCTTTGTACACTTTGATGTGTCACCTTTCACATTAGGGCTAATGAATGCAGCATAATTCCATTTTTGTACAAGAAAGAAATCGGGGGGCATGTTTAGAAAGACATAGAGACAGAGAAAGATAAATCAAGAGCCAGGTCCATTACATCTACAAGAGAATCATTCAGTATTTGCCTCCAGTTGTCCAGATAATTATCTTAACAGGAGGAGAATTTTACTTCTTTCTATAGGATAATTTTTAGTTAGTTTATTTTTACTTTTCTTCAATTTCCAAATGAGAATAAATCATTAAATAAAGATTAAAAATATCTTCTCAGGGGTATTACTATCCACCTGAAGTGAAAATTATTAGGTTAGTAGTATAGCAGCTTCTGGCTGATTGATAGATGATGGCGGTGTGTGTGTGTGTGTGTGTCTGTGTGTGTGTCACAGTTGGCAAGTAATGCCTTGCTTAATCCTTCAACTATGTTGAGTAAGAAACAATGTGTATTTTCCTTAGATTTTATTTATAGTGTCTCAGTCTTAGCTCTGAGCATTTTCTTTCTCATTTAGATAAGGCCTTAGTGCATAATAGTGAACTACCTCTATGTTCACTCAGTATCAAATGAACTTCAGAGGAAAGAGTTTTAATGTATTTGCCTTCCTGAAAACAATACTTAATTTTTTTAAAACACTTCTAGGAATTTTGAAAATATTTTGTTGGGATAAGTTTCCCACATTCTACAAAGGCACTTAAAGTTATGGCTCATAATCCATCCCAAACCACTCAAAAAGTCAAAACTTTTTCAGAAGAACATTGTGCTCATTTATATGACATTGCAAGTTTTCAAAATATAGGTTGTTCTAATCATATAAACTTTCATTTGAGTCCCTAATTAAAAATCTCTTTAAAGAAAAGGCTATTTCTCCACATCTTCTCTAGCACCTGTTGTTTCCTGACTTTTTAATGATCGCCATTCTAACTGGTGTGAGATGGTATCTCATTGTGGTTTTGATTTGCATTTCTCTGATGGCCAGTGATGGTGAGCATTTTTTCATGTGTTTTTTGGCTGCATAAATGTCTTCTTTTGAGAAGTGTCTGTTCATATCCTTCGCCCACTTTTTGATGGGGTTGACTTTTACACTGTTGGTGGGACTGTAAACTAGTTCAACCCTCGTGGAAGTCAGTGTGGCGATTCCTCAGGGATCTAGAACTAGAAATACCATTTGACCCAGCCATCCTATTACTGGATATATACCCAAAGGACTATAAATCATGCTGCTATAAAGACACATGCACACGTATGTTTATTGTGGCACTATTCACAATAGCAAAGACTTGGAACCAACCCAAATGTCCAACAATGATAGACTGGATTAAGAAAATGTGGCACATATATACCATGGAATACTATGCAGCCATCAAAAATGATGAGTTCATGTCCTTTGTAGGGACATGGATGAAATTGGAAATCATCATTCTCAGTAAACTATCGCAAGAACAAAAAACCAAACACTGCATATTTTCACTCATAGGTGGGAATTGAGCAATGAGAACACATGGACACAGGAAGGGGAACATCCCACTCTGGGGACTGTTGTGGGGTTGGGGGAGGGGGGAGGGATAGCATTAGGAGATATACCTAATGCTAAATGACGAGTTAATGGGTACAGCACACCAGCATGGCACATGTATACATATGTAACTAACCTGCACATTGTGCACATGTACCCTAAAACTTAAAGTATAATAATAATAAAATAAAAAAAAGAAAGGCTAATTCAGTGTTAAAAATTAAGGAAGTGATAAAAATACACCTGCTTAAATGATGGGAGAATATCAAAGGGATACAGGAGCCAATTGAAAGAGCTCACAATGGCCATATCTGGAGCAATTTGTGGAACAAAATAAATAACAGTATTGGTTTTAACCCACAGTATTAAATAAATATCCATTCATTCATACTGATATGAACACAGATTAAATAAATAATTAGGAGAGAATATACAAATCTCCTCTGAATAAGAGTTCAAAATATTTTAAGTGGGTACTCTTCCTTCAAGGAAATAGAGCATAATTCCTGACCCTTAAATGTGGGCTTTGTAGAGGGACTGCCCTCCAAATAGTACAGTATGTAAAGGGAGAAAAAAATAACTACACAACGGAGAAACCTGACAAACACTACCTCAGAAAGGTGATCAAGGTCACATCTACCATTTTAAGCCATAATTAAAATGGCACTTTACATTTATCATTTCCTCCTCCCTCCCCTCCCAAAAAGCAATAACCCTGGTCTCATCATAAAGGAAACATTAGAAAAATACCACCTAAGCTACATTCTACGAATTATTTGACCACTATTGCTTCAAAGTGTCATGATCACCAAAAATATGGAAAGACTAAAAAACTGTCACAGCCAAGGGAAGTGTGAAGAGATATGACAACTAAATGTAATGTGATATCGTGGATGGGATGCCAGAATTATAAAAGGAAATTAAGGAAGACTAAAAAAAAAACTAAATAAAATATGGACTTTAGTTAATAATGATGTATTGATACTGATTTTGCACAGAATGTACCATACTAATGCAAGGTGTTAATAATAGAAAGAAATGGGTGCAAAGTGTATAATAATTCTACTATCTATCTCTTTCATATAAATCTAAATCAATTCTAAAGTAAAATAGTTTATTCAGTAATAAGAAAATATATATACAGAGAAATTATATATAATTTATATATAAATTATATTTTATAAATATATAAATTAAGTTATATATTATATATATAAATTTATATATGTTATACACACACAGACACACATACAAATCTTCAAAATGAAAGATAGGAAAATCAGACTTCATTCCTGTATTTTTCTTTTGTTTCACCATCTCAGAGCAACCATAAGCCAAGTACTGGCAGACAACCAGTTTTGAAAGAGATTCAACAGCAGAGCTCCAGCTCCAGCTCAGAGCAGGAAAGATCCCTCTGGTTGCAGTTGTGTAGTTTTTCTTCCCAACCCTTTGGATCAAATAATCAAGCAGATGATCATTTGAACCTCAGGGGATGTTGTCACATGCTGGTATAGGCTCACAACTTACCATTAGAAATTATCTTTTTCTAATGGCAATGACACAACAAACTGTGATTCTCGTTCAGGAAATGCTTGACTATACTCAAATGTCACCTGAATAAACAACTTGTGTTTATAAACATTGTGATCATTAACATAGTGATTTATACATACAATGTATTGACAAATTGGCAGAAGTAATAATTTAATGGGTCACTTAATTTGGCTTCAATGATCTATATGTTACTTTAAAACATTTTTTAAAACACTGCTTTTCTCCTTTTAGTCAATATTTAATAAAATTATGTAGCCACAGTAAAAAGAAAAAGTAACATGGTTGCAAGAGAACGAACTAAAATAAGTAGCAGTGTAATATAGTGGCTCACAGCATGGACTCAGACCATGAGCATGCTTGCAAGCCAGCCCTAGCCCTGGTCTCATTAGCCGTAAGACTTTAGGCAACTTACATAACATTTCTGTCTCAGTTTCCTCATCCTTGAAATAGACATAATAGACCATCTCCATTAGTTTGTTGTGAAGATTAAATGAGATTATTAAATGTCTCAGTGCAGTCATTAACTTTATTAATGATTTATTTCATACAAACATGATTATGCACAAATCATTTATCTATAAGCGTCTCTACCCCCTCTCACCCTCACCACACATACATAATTAAGAGAATATGTCTAAAAGGAAGCAGCGTAGTGCAGCATGTTTAATCATTCTTTCATTCAACGGCTACTGCTAGTTACTGGAGGAGCTCCCAATCCTGTGGGTGACACACATCAGTAAAGAGACATATGCAAACACTGTTAAGTGTGTTAATAGGGTCATGTTTAGAGCAGAACCAAGGAAGGGACCTGCACTAGACAGGAGTGGTTAGAAAAGACCTCTTGGGGCTGCCAGTTGCAGAGAGCCTCAAAGGAGAAGTAGAACTCTAAAGTAGGGGAAAAGGCATTTCACACAAAAGAAGCAAAGATGAGAAAGGGCATGAATGCTCAGGAAATTGGACATAATTTAGTTTGACTGGAAAGTAGGAATACCTATTGTAAAGATGCAAGGGAAGAGGCAGGAAAAGTAGACTTAGACCAGAAGGCCAAGGGGCACTAAGCAACATTTTATTTCCATTGTTTCTATTAGGCTATGCGGGGGCGGGGTAGTTCCACAAAAGCAAAACGTATCCCAGCACTTTGTGAGGCCCAGGCGGAGGGAGCAGTTGAGGTCAGGAGTGGAGACCAGGCTGACCAACATGATGAAACCCTGTCTTTACCAAAAAATACAAAAATTAGCCACACGTGGTGGCATGCGCCTGTAGTCCCAGCTACTTGGGAGGCTGAGGTGGGAGAATCTCTTGAACCCAGGAGGTGCATGTCTGGAATTGGTGGGTTCTTGGTCTCGCTGACTTCAAGAATGAATCTGTGGACGCTTGCTGTGAGTGTTACAGTTCTTAAAGATGCTATGTCTGTAGTTTGTTCCTTCAGATGTTCAGATGTGTCCAGAGTTTCTTCCATCTGGTGGGTTTGTGGTCTTGCTGACTTCAGGAGTGAAGCTGCAGACCTTCGTGGTGAGTGTGACAGCTCTTAAAGGCGGCGCGTCTGGAGTTGTTTGTTCCTTCCAGTGAGTTCGTGGTCTTGCTGGCTTCAGGAGTGAAGCTGCAGACCTTCGCAGTGAGTGTTACACCTTATAAAGGCAGTGCGGACCCAAAGAGTGAGCAGCAGCAAGATTTATTTCGAAGAGTGAAAGAACAAAGCTTCCACAGCGTGGAGGGGGACCCCAGCAGGTGGCTGCTGCTGGCTCAGGCAGCCTGCTTTTATTCCCTTATCTGACCCCACCCACATCCTGCTGATTGGTCCATTTTACAGAGAGCTAGTGGCCCATTTTACAGAGAGCTGATTGGTCCGTTTTGACAGGGTGCTGACTGGTGCATTTACAAACCTTGAGCTAGACACAGAGTGCTGATTGGTGAATTTACAATCCTTTAGCTAGACATAAAAGTTCTCCAAGTCCCCACTAGATTAGCTAGACACAGAGCACTGAGTGGTGTGTTTACAAACCTTGAGCTAGACACAGGGTACTGATTGGTGCATTTACAGTACTTTAGCTAGACATAAAAGTTCTCCAAGTCCCCACTAGATTAGCTAGACACAGAGCACTGATTGGTGCATTTACAAACCTTTAGCTAGACACAGAATGCTGATTGGTGTGTTTACAATCTTTTAGCTAGACACAGAGTGCTGATTGGTACATTTACAATCCTCTAGCTAGACATAATAGTTCTCCAAGTCCCCACCAGATTAGCTACATAGAGTGCTGACTGGTGCATCCACAAACCCTGAGCTAGACACAGAGTGCTGATTGGTATATACACAATTCTCCAGCTAGACATAAAAGTTCTCCAAGTCCCCACTCAACTCAGGAGCCCAGCTGGCTTTGCCTAGTGGATCCAGAGCCACGGGCGGAGCTGCCCGCCGGTCCCGCACTGCGCTCCAGCACTCCTCAGCCCTTGGGCAGTCAATGGGACTGGGCGCCTTGGAACAGGCCTCACTGGAGCCCAAGGGGGTGGGGGGGGGGGTTGGGCATGGCGGGCTGCAAGTCCCAAGTCCTGCTTTAGGCTAAACTTGATTTAACACCTTTAAAATATCTGAAATGGTATATAATCATCATCAAAAATTGGTGACTAGTATCTTTTTATCAAGTACTGAAATAGTGTACTGTTAGGTATATATTTATAGAGAATAACGTACTCTTAGGTATATATTTATAGAGAATAATGATTTATGGAATTATAATTAATAAGTTTAGGATATCTGCACTTTTTAGTTAATTTAGTTAATTGACAGTAGCCCAAATTCTGTATGTCATCAGTTTCATAAAATACCAATAATTTATATATGTAGTTTACTGTGAAACAATAGATCAACATAAATTTCTGATTTGTAAGTTATCAAAGAATTAATGAAAAAACTTTACCACATGGAATTTTTGGCATACAAAAGCCTATATTGCATTATTCGAAAACAACAGTATTATGAATTTCCTTTAACTTTTAATTTTTAAATTTTTCCACACAGAAAGTCAGGCAAATCCATAAAAAGCCTTATTGTTTTATATTAATGCGTGTGGCTCATATCATCTGGCTGGAACAAAAAAGGAGATCCCTGATTAGGGAGTCAGATCTTTGTTTTGGAGCTTCTGTCTTATATTCTAATAATCAGTGATCTATGTCAAGGCAGTAAATTTCTGGGATTTCAAATTTTTCCGAGTAAAAAAGCAATGAATGCATTTTTTCCCTAATTATACAAGGTTTGTTTTAAGGATCAAATACAATAATATGTATTATAAATGCTAGAAATTATAAATCACTCTTTGAATACATGCAATTATTTCTTCTGAGTTATATATTTTAATTGATATATTTTGGTTTGTGTTATGGTGTATTCATATTGAGATAGAGTTAATACTGCCAATACCAGATGATTTAAGTATTTTGAAAAAGCAGAAAATACTCTGGACACATAAGAAAATAATTCAACAGAGATATAGACCAATGGAACAGAACGGAGCCCTCAGAAATAATACCACACATCTACAACCATCTGATCTTTGACAAACCTGACAAAAACAAGAAATGGGGAAAGGATTCCCTATTTAATAAATGGTGCTGGGAAAACTGGCTAGCCATATGTAGAAAGCTGAAACTGGATCCCTTCCTTACACCTTATACAAAAATTAATTCAAGATGGATTAAAGACTTAACTGTTAGACCTAAAACCATAAAAACCCTAGAAGAAAACCTAGGCAATACCATTCAGGACATAGGCATGGGCAAGGACTTCATGACTAAAACACCAAAGCAATGGCAACAAGAGCCAAAATTGACAAATGGGATCTAATTAAACTCAAGAGCTTCTGCACTGCAAAAGAAACTACCATCAGAGTGAACAGGCAACCTACAGAATGGGAGAAAATTTTTATAATCTGCCTATCTGACAAAGGGCTAATATCCAGAATCTACAAAGAACTCAAACAAATTTACAAGAAAAAAACAACCCTGTCAAAAATTGGGCAAAGGACATGAACAGACACTTCTCAAAAGAAGACGTTTATGCAGCCAACAGACACATAAAAAATGCTCATCATCACTGGCCATCAGAGAAATGCAAATCAAAACCACAATGAGATACCATCTCACACCAGTTAGAATGGCGATCATTAAAAAGTCAGGAAACAACAGGTGCTGGAGAGGATGTGGAGAAATAGGAACACTTTTACACTGTTGGTGGGACTGTAAACTAGTTCAACCACTGTGGAAGACAGTGTGGTGATTCCTCAAGGATCTAGAACTAGAAATACCATTTGACCCAGCCATCCCATTACTAGGTATATACCCAAAGGATTATAAATCATGCTGCCATAAAGACACATGCCCACGTATGTTTATTGCCGCACTATTCACAATAGCAAAGACTTGGAACCAACCCAAATGTCCATCAATGATAGACTGGATTAAGAAAATGTGGCACATATACACCATGGAATACTATGCAGCCATAAAAAAGGATGAGTTCATGTCCTTTGTAGGGACATGGATGAAGCTGGAAACCATCATTCCGAGCAAACTATCGTAAGGACAGAAAACCAAACACTGCATGTTCTCACTCATAGGTGGAACTTGAACAATGAGAACACTTGGACACAGGGTGGGGAACAGCACACATCGGGGCCTGTTATGGGGTGGGGGGAGGAGGGAGGGATAGCACTAGGAGATACACCTAATGTAAATGATGGATTATTGGGTGCAGCACACCAACATGGTACATGAATACATATGTAACAAACCTGCACGTTGTGCACATGTACTGTAGAACTTAAAGTATAATTTAAAAAACACACACACAAAATAATTCTTAATTTTACCTAGTTAGACATCCTCAGTAATATTGCAAAATTGTGAAAGTAGCCATCAGGTGGCAATAAACTAGCAAATTAAAATTAATTATGACTCAATCGATGTCAACCTGATCAGAAGGAAATGAACTTTGTGATCATAACAATGTTTAGGGGAAAAAATTGTTTCCAGCTACTCTTAAATACATTCAGTATTAAAGAACTTTCCTTAAAAATTTTAATATGGTAATGATTTGGGCCAAACAGTATTACATACTTGTACTTTGTATTTTAATTTTGATTATTTTTTAGAATGTGTATAATATGGAAAGCACTAAACCATTAAATAAAAATGAATTAGAAATATATTACTAAATATATATATATATCAACCACTTTGCATATTTATCTGCAAACTTATGCAGATATTTACTCACATCTTAAAATAAAAACATGTGCTCATTATCTTGTGATAATTTGAGAAATGTAGGATTGTTCCTAAAGAGAAAATAATAATTAATATCATTATGATGTCTCTTTGAAAGCTTTTCTAAATTAATGTTGAAATAACTAATATTTAACTATAGGTTATATACTGAGTGTTAGGAATACTAAACTGGTAACAGGATATGTAATGCAGAGTTTGATTTGCTTTTTTAGATTGCATGTTTATGATCAAAGGATTGTTGATAGAAACGCATTATCTAACTATAAGCAATTACAGTTTACCAAGTCAAATATATTAGTCCATTTATGTTGGAGCTAGTAATAAATGAGGAATCTATCATTCTAAATAACTAATACAGCACATGGGCAATTTTAGCACTTAATAATTGAGATTCAGTAAAATCAACTTGCCATTTGGATAGAGATAGATGAACAGCATGGAGTTTATATTTTAATTACTTCAGTATCTCACTGACATTAAAATGTTCCTGTTGGCAAAGAATAAGGCTTTATAGTGCATTTGTAGTGGCAATCCATGAGTTGCAGAGCCAGTGTTTGGATTGAGTCTAGTTTACAGGAATGAATGCTATAGTGCTTTTCAATGAGGAAGCAAAGATTCTTACTTAACTACTTTCCCATCAGCTAGACACTTGCCAAAGTTGAATTACGTATTTTTTGATGAAGAGAATATCTTCTTTAGAGATTTTACTATTTGAATAGAAAGGGAACAGACACTTTATGTATCAGTTCCTTAGAGAAAAGATTGCTAACCATGGAGAGTTGATAAAGTGCCTGTCTTACATTAATCTCACCAAAGGCCTCCTGCGTATACCCCGTGAGCACTCACTGCAGTGTTTTATTTGAGCATTAAACTCTTATTAATTGTGAAACAATTTGGCAGTGATGTTTGACTTGCTATTTTCCATGTATCTTGTCAAAATATTAATAAAAATATTAATAAAAGTTTATCACAAAAGTTTTAGCATAGAAAATTTTGCATAGACAAGTGTTTGTATACAAGTGTTTGTACAGGATAAATTTACTATATACTTTTTTATACATTTTACAATAAAATTAAAGAGACAGAAACAAACAACTCAAGTTATTAAATGGGAAAAAGATACGTAGAGATAGAAGATACGTACTGGCAATAGACAGAAAATGAAATAGTAATATAAAAAGATAACCTCTGGTAAAAGACCATTTTTACACATCATGTTAGAAAAAACTCAGAAGTTTTATCATGTATTTGGAATCCCATAGTATATATTCTTTTGAGTTTGGCTTCTTTACTGCCTCATAATACTTTTGAGCTGCATCCATGTTGTTGCCTGTGTCAGCAGTACATTCATATTTTTCTAAATAATATCCCATTATATGAGGTACCACAGTTTGATTATCTAATCACCAAACGTTGAACCTTGTGCCATTTGCAAATTCTAGAAGTTAGTTTAAAAATCTGATAAAAACATTCAGGTACAGTTTTTTCCTATGGACATATGTACAAATACTCATGAATGGGATGTCTAGGTTGAATACTAATATATGTTTAACTTTGTAAAAAACTGCTGAACTGTTTTTCAACTCTTTTCAAAGTGGCTGTGCTATTTTGCATATTATTTGAGCATTAAACAAGAGCAATGTAGGAGAGCAACTGATGCATTGCATACTTGACAATAGCAGATATTGTCAGATTTTGTTGTGTTGCATTTATATGTAAAGAACTTGTAGTAAAATCTAATTTTTTAAATTGTTCTGTTTCTTTAGTGACTAAATGCTGTGTATATGTCTTTATGTACTTATTTGCCATCAGTAACTATTCAGTAGTGAAGTGTCTATTCAAATCCTTTGGTCATTTATTTATTGGGTTGTTGATTTTGTTATCATTGAGTTGTGAGTGTTCTTATACTTACAACATGTCTACCTATGTGTTTTATTACATTTCTCCTAGTCTCTGTTTGGTCTTTCCATTTTCTTTTAAGTGTCTTTTAAAGAGGAAAATGTTTACTTTTTATAAAGCTCAATTTATTTTTAAATAATTATTTATAATATTTGAATCCTATATAAAAAAACTTGACCTAATATAAAGTCACAACAATTTTCTACTTTGTTTTTTTCTACAAACTTTATAGTTCAAGTTTTATATTTAGATCTATAATACATTCAGAATTAATATTTATATGACATATGAGGTATGAGTCAAAGATTTATTTCTGGCATACGGATATCCAATTGTCTTAGTGGCATTTTTTGAAAATGGAACCAAAATAAACAAAATGAAAAATGGGTCTTTTTTACATTTAATTTTCTTTGCAAGTTAATAGAAATTTAATTTCCAAGACAATTTTCTTTTTGCTCTTATAACTTAAGTCTGAAGAAAGTATGTGATTTTGTAGTTTTTCTATAATTTCCTCTGTTCTTTGGTAGGAGTGATGCTCCTTCCAGCTTTCTGCACCCTAGGCAGAATCAGATGCTCCTCCATGTTTTATTTTCTTAGTATGTGTTCCTACCTTCTGAAATAATTCCTCTGATTGTTCTTCCAGCTTATCAATTTGCTCTTCCACTGTGTCCAATCTGCTATTCACCCTAGTTATTGAAAATGTTTTAAAGTATTATTTTTATTTTAAGGAATCTAGCTTCTGTTTGGTAATATGAGTTCAATATCATTATTTTTCTGTTCTTGTATACATGCTTAAAATTTTGTTTTACTAACTTTGGTTCTTGTACTCTATTTCATGCGTACAGTACTCCTTAAATATCTGGTGATTTTATAAATCAATTCAATTTTAGAGTTAAGGTAGCCTACATAATCATACAAGCTATGACAGGAAGATAATCAATGCTTGATGTTTATAATATATCCCTTGATATTGAAAGCATTGTCTATGAGCTGGCATTAATATCACCTCAGAGATTTCTAGAAATGCAGAATCTTAGTCCCCGTCCTAGAACCACCAAAACAGAATATATGCTTTAGCAAATTCCCAGTTGATTCATATACACATTAATGACTGAGAAGTACTGGTCTATGCTATTTTCAATAAAAGTTGAAAATGGAAGAAATATGTGAAATTTGCACTCTTCTTGTAGGTTTATCTCCTAATCTTTTCCTTTTATTTTTTCCCTCATTGACTCAGAAATCTACGCAATAACCTCAGTTTAAGGTCACTGAACTTCATAACTCCAGGAAGCAGTATTTATA
The DNA here is from genome assembly GCF_028885655.2 of Pongo abelii. Lineage (NCBI taxonomy): Eukaryota > Metazoa > Chordata > Mammalia > Primates > Hominidae > Pongo > Pongo abelii. The sequence continues at coordinate 44,182,190 of NC_072002.2, forward strand.
TTTCAGTCTTGGGGTGGTGCTTCAGAAGGTACACAAAGAAAAATGTATCATAAAGTTGTGAAATGTGGAGACATTGAGCTTTTCTGTAGCATTATACCTTTACAATAATTAGTGACTTTTATGAGATGGGAATTGCATCAAGATTGCTGCTGCTTTGATAATCTAACTAATCTAATGATTTGCTCCTTGGCATTTTGTTCCCATATTCTTCCAACTCTAGCTGCATCATACCTTTGGAGTTTGCCATCCACATTTTAAGTGTGCTCTTTTGCATATCTTGAGTTATAAATCTTCCTCTTGGGTGTGACCATTTCTGCTATTAGTTGTTGATTTCTCTAAGAATTTTCCTTCTCTTAAAAAATAATTAAAATTTTATTTTTATGTATTTAATATATTTTTTTAACTTCACTAATCATGAATTTTGGTTCAAGAGAACTATAGTGTAGCAGGTCCATTTTGAAACCAAATGCAGAGCTACATCTTTCCCTTAAATCTTTTCAGACAAGTCATGCTGATTCTTAACACCTTTAAGGAACAAGGAGAGCATTTGTTTCTAGATTTTTCATGATGATTTTATTTATACATGATTTTTGATGCCCATTAAGTTCATTATTTTCTCATTCTTGTTCTTGTTTTCTTCTTTTTTACTTCCCCTTCTTTGTCTCTTCCTCCTTGTTCATTTCTTTTTTTTTCTTTCAGTACTGCTGGATAGATCTAGCTATACTGGTTCTTTTCTGATTATTGTTAATGTCATCCCGGTATTTGCCTCCATATTTAATCTCTCTAATTAGTTATCGCTATATAAGCAATTAGAAATGTGTCAATTTTCTTTAGGAAAATCTCTAACGTTTCCCAGAGCTGAGAGGGTGTGTTTATCTCTCTCACTTCCATTATTGATTAATGCTAGATTGATAGAACGTATTTCTCTACATTTGCACATTTGTGACTTATGACTTTGCTCTTTTTAAGTTAAAAATGGATATTTTTTCTATTTTTTGATAATATTCAATATTCTCAGTGGTTTAGAATAAGAGGAGAATAAAATTGCCTTATTCTGTCATCTTTAAAACAAAACCTCCATCAGTATTTTTTGAAGAATCACATAAATATATACATAAGATACTCACTGAAAAGAGAACAATTGTCTTTATATTCAAACATGGCTGGTAAGATAAAGAAACTAATTTTTTGTGGATTTATTTTTGAAATGCTTTGATTGCTTAACATTAAAATTATAAGATATATTTCTAATTCTTAGGACAACTACAATCATTTTAATATGCATAATAATTAAAATATTTATATAATTCAATTTACAAATAGTAACTGTAAATTTATTATAGTAATCTAATTGTTTTCATTTTTATTTTTATTTTATTTATTTATTTTTTTTGAGACGGAGTCTTGCTCTGTCACCCAGGCTGGCGTGCAGTGGCGTGATCTCAGCTCACTGCAAGCTCTGCCTCCCGGGTTCACGCCATTCTTCTGCCTCAGCCTCCCGAGTAGCTGGGACTACAGGTGCCCGCCACCATGCCCAGCTAATTTTTTTTGTATTTTTAGTAGAGACGGGGTTTCATCATGTTAGCCAGGATGGTCTCGATCTCCTGACCTCGTGATCTGCCCATCTCGGCCTCCCAAAGTGCTGGGAATACAGGCGTAAACCACTGCGCGTAGCCAGTAATCTAATTGTTTTATACTATTGAAACAAAAGCAATTTAGAAGACTCAAATCACGTGTGAACGATGTGAATATAAGGTATATAGAAAATCAAGTATTTTCTTCCCTAATAATGTCATAAGAGAATGAAAAGAAATGGAAATGGTTTGCTTTTCAGAAAATGAGGAGTAACAATATAAAAGTTTAAATAAGTAGCAAGATGAAATAGTATCTTATACCTAGAAACCACTTTCTGATTGTATTTTCTCAAAATATTGATTTTTCTAAGGTGAACTAGAATTACAGAACAGTCCTCCCTTAGTATTTGTGGGGAATAAGTTCTAGTACTCCCCCACAGGTATCAAAGTCTTCAGATGCTCCATTCTCTGATATAAAATGATATAGTATTTGCATACAACATACACACATTCTCTCATATACTTTAAATCATCTCTAGATGTTGATGGTACCTAATACAATGTAAATGCTATGCACACAGTGGTTATATTGTATTTTTTCATTCATTTGTATTATTTTTATTGTTACATTATTATTTTTTATTTTACTTTCTCCAAATTCCACAGATGTGGAACTCATAGATACCAATAGATATGGAGAGAAGACTAGTTATTTGCAATTTGTTCATCTAGCTTAATACTTCCACTAATAGAGGAATTCACATTTTAAATATGCAATATCACAAAACATTTGTATAAGTATAGAAAATTAATATAAGTATATAAAACTATCAATAAAGAGCAAATCAATTTAAATGTAAATGCTTTATATGCTTTGACTCTATTAGGTACTATTTTTGAGAACTGCCAAACATATGGATACACTGAAACAGCACTGGGGAATATATAAATGAGTACAGAATTTATGAAGTACAATTGGCCTTCTTACATCAAATTCATTAAATGGGTATATCTATTGGCTGAGAAATGGTCTTCCAGGAATTTAATCATAGGTAAATACTTACAGCTTTATACAAAGATTTGTCTACAAATATGTTTATTACAGCATTGTTTAGATTAGTGATAAATTGGAAACAAAGTATAAATAATTGGTTAATCATTATAGAATACATATAAGATACAATACTTTTCAACCATTATAATATTGTAGAAAGGAAGCATACTTAAATATATTATTAGATTATAAAATGTTTTACTTGTCAGTATCTCATTTTAAAATAAAATTATAAGTTAAAGATATTAATTGAGCACATAAAAAGTACCAGAAACTATCTTTAGTGATAGAGATACAGGTTGTGAAACAATTAATAATGATAATAAAAACAACAATGAAAATGAAATTTTTGCATGCTTTCATATCACATATTTTTGCATTTTTTGAGAAGACAACTATTAATAAAATAATCTAAAGAAGGTATCTATAAACAGATATTATATTTATAAGGAAGTGAATAATATTATCCCCTTCTCATTTAAGAGAACCTTAACTATGACCAACCTAAATCCATATTTTCAGCCATACATAGCCACAAAGAAGCAATATGATATTTTCAGATGGAATGCTTTTTGCAAAATCTGTGTAATAACCTCAAGGGTGAAGGGCATGCCCTCATCTCTCCCTAGTTCCCAATTTCTGGCAAAAATGGCAGGACGGGAGGGTGACCTCTCAAGTACCATTAAAATAAGAGCAACCCTGTAGATACTAAGAGAATGAGGCTAAAAGGGCTTTGGCCTGACAAGTGGTTGAAACATCCAGCCATTAACTTCTGATATCTGGACTGATATGTGAGAAAGACAAACTTTTCTCTTGTTTAGGTCCTGTCAGTTCTGCTTTCCGTCAAACAGTCAAACTTCCATGTTAAGAAATTTAACATACAAATTATCTGTTGCAAAATAGGGCATTCCTCAGTTGAAGCACTAAAAGGACACTGGCAGAGATGAAAGGAGAGGACATAAGCACTGCATTAAAACTCAACAAGTAAGAAAAAATTTTCCCAGAATCCCATCTAGGAGTGTTGGAGCATTTGGACAAGACCTAACACCAAGTATTTCATTGAGTCAGGAAAACAGAAATAATTCCATTTTTTAAGTTTCATTTTGAAATAATTTTAGATATGCAAAAATGGTAATGATACATACAAAGAGTTTCTGTTTATTCTTCCCCCAGCTTCTTCTCATGTTAACATCTATGTAACCCTGGTACATTGATCAAAATTAAGAAATTAATATTGATACAAAACACTGTTACCTAACCACGGACTGTTTTTACATTTCATTAGTTTTGTTCCCTGCCCAACACTGATGTCTTTTTTTTTCTTTTCTCTATCTTCCATGATCCTATGCAAAATACCACACTGTCCTTAGCCATGGATCCTTAATCTCTTCCAACTTTTAACATGTTGTCAGTGTTTTCTTGTTTTCACGACCTTGATGCTTTTGAGGAGTACTGGTGAGTTATTGCATAAAATGTCCCTCAATTTGGGTTTGTCTGATATTTCCTCATGATGAGACTGGGGTCATGATTTTTGGAAGGATACAAATTGTTATGTACCTTTTTATAGCTTTTTAACAGGACACATGATATCAACACAGTCTGATGATGTTACTCTTGATCATTTCATAAGGTAATGTCCACTAGGATCATGCACTGTAAAATTACCATTTTTCCTTTTCCATAATTTCTTCATATATAATAAAAGTTCAACCAAGAGTCAAAAAGAGGGGAATTAAACCTCACCTACTAAAAGAAGAATATTAAAGAATTTGTAAAACTATGTTAAAAGCAGTCACAGTCATTAATAAATAAGCATCTTGAATATAACAAGCATTGCAGTAGATTTCTGAAGATGATTTTCTAGTCTTTCTACATTTTGAGAATTTTCTATAAGAAAGATTTGTTCTTTCTCACATTTGCTAATTTATTCATATCAATATGAACTCATAAATATTTATTTTTGCTCAAGTAGTTCAAATCTTGTTCATTGTGATCTCTTTCAGCTTGCCATCCATGCTTTTAGGCATGCCCCTTTATGTATGTATGCATTATTTTATCATGTCCTTATTTTTCATTGCTGTAAAACATCTCATTCTTACCTTATGCTTTTTGGCTCCAGTCCTAGATCCACCTGTTTTTTTCTTGGAAGCATGGTTATTAAAAATCCTTTTCTTCCATTTTTTTATTTGGTAGAAGTTGTTAGCTTTATGTTTATATTTAAGTCTATGATTTATTTTGGATTTACTTTTGTATAATATGTGAGATATATATTGAGTTTGATTTTTTGTATATTTGTTTATTTTTGCTAGTTTCCCTTTCTTAGACTAAAGATATTTCCATTCATTCCTAATTTGCTGAGTTTTTTTAAATCAATGATTGTTTAATTTTGCCAAATCCTTTTTCCTCATCAATTGAAACGTTTGTATGACTATTTTTAATCTGTTAAAATGGTGAACTATCATCAGAGGACTGACCCATCTGATTTTCAAATGTTGAAGTTGTCTTGCATTCTGCAGATAAAACCCAAGTGGGTTGTAATATATTATTTAGTTTATGTTTTGCTGAATTTGATTTACTAACATTTAAAATTTTCTGTTAAAATATTTTGATATAAAATATTTTTTAAAATATAAAATACATTAATATGAAAAATTTAAAAATATTTGATATTTTTAAAATATTTGAATTTTTTTGAAAGTTAAAAAACTTTGGTGTTGAAGATTTATCTGTTTTCATTTGTTTAATTGTAGAAGCCTTTTCAAATTTTCTCTACTTTCTTGAATGTCCTTTTGGAAGTGAATGTATTCAAAATTTTGGCATGTTTCATCCAGCTTCTCAGGTTTACCAGCATAGAGTTGAGTTGTTCATTATATCTCCTTATGATATATTTGCATAATTGGGATCAGTAGTGCTCTTTCTTCTTTCAAATCTGATACCATAAAATCCATATTTGTTTATGATGGTGGTGGTGGTTGTGGTAGTGGCCGTGCTGGTATTGTTAATCAGCCTTACTAGATGTATATCAGTTTTATTCCTCTTTTCTAATAATTAGTTTGTTTTTATTAATTTTCTCTATTTCTTTCTGTTGTGAGTTGTATCTATTTCTACTCTAATTTTTATTCTCTTCTTTCTGCTTCCTTTGGGTTTAATTTGTTCTCCCTTTTCTCATTTTTTAAGGAGAAAGTTTTGGTTAGTAATTGGAAATCTTTCCTGTTTCCTAATATAAAGCACCTAATGTTATAAATCACCTTTTAAGCACTGATTCATACAATATGTTTCAATATGCTGTGTGTTTATTTTTATTTAATTCAAAGTATTTTGTAGTTTTCATTAGATATCCTTCTTGACCTTGGGTTATTTAAAAGTGTATTGTTTAATTGCCAAATATTTTGGGATATTTCAGGTATTTTTTATTTCTAGTTTAATTATTTTATATTCAGATAAATTATTTCATTGATTTTTATAATTTAATACATATTCATTTCCATGGCCCAGAATATATCTTGGTTATGATTACACATACACTTAATACATATTCAGCTGCTGTGGGGTATAGTGCTTTATTCATATCAATTCAGCATATTGGTTAATAATCTTATACAATTTATCTATAGCTGTACCTATGTTTTTCCATGTGTTTTATCAGTTGCTCAGAGAGATGTGCTTATGTTTTGAGCTAGGATTATCCATTTGCATGTTTCTTTATCAGATATATTAGCCTTCGTCTAATGTGTTTTGAATCTTTTTTGTTAAATGTGTAGAGATTTAACAAGATTGACCCATTTATCAGTATGAAATATACCTTAATATTCCTGATAATATTACTTGTCTGTCTTCTTTTTATGACATTAATATATACACTCAAGATTTCTTCAGTTAGTGCTTGCTTGGTGTATCTTTCCCCATCTTTTGCATTTAACATCTCTATGTCTTTATAGTTGAAATGTATTTCTAGTAGATTTCATACACCTGAGTCTTACATTTTTATTTAATCTCAAGATATGTGTGTTTAACTAACGTGTTTAGAGCATGCTCATTTAAGGTACTTTTTAGCATAGCTATATTGAAATGTAGCATTGATATGGACAGGAGGCAGTAAAACACTGGGTGGAAGAGGGCAGTCCCCAGGAAGAGCCACACCCTCAAGCCTGCACCCACAGCCCAAACTGAGAACATGCATTCCTGTTTTCCCTCACAAATGTTGCCTTTTCCAAAACCACCCTGGCCTGTCCCCCCCCATCCTGTACCCATAAAAACCCCAAGTCCTCTTTTCCAAGAGACAGATCTGAAACTTTTCCAAGAGACAGATCTCTCTTTCTGCCACCTTTCTCTTTCTTTTAGGTGAAAGGAATGTTGGCTTGGTTTCCCTTCACAGAGCTTTAGCCATCATGTGGGGCCAGGATAAGGTCCTGGGGCAACTGAAAGAATTGGCCAAGACTCCCAGATTTTCCTATGGTACCTTTCCTTCCGTCCCGCATGGTTTGAAATGGCTCCTATCTGTTCTTTTATAATGTTAAGGGATTTGCTGCAAACTGCAGAGGTATTAAGTAGAATGAGTGTTTGCTTCAGCAATGAGATATGCAACTCAGAACAATGTGATTTTCATTTGTTTTTAGAGGTGCCATCCCCACAGCCACCCCAACAGCCGTAGGTGCACGGGGCAGACAGCGGCTCCCTTTCTCACCCCCTCCCCTCCCAACTTGGGGACTAGGACATGTCTGCCACACATGTGCACTGTGCCCACCGGCCAAGTGGGGTGGGAGTAAGCTGCACACGCCGCCCAGGTCCCAGGGCAATCTCGGAGGCCAGAGCACCTGTGCAGCCAGCTGGTCAGTGTCTCCCACACACCACCCCCTCCTGCCACATGCACACAGAGCTTTTCCTCCCCAGGCCAAAGAGTTCAACTCCGTCTGAACTGGGAGAAGTATACAGTGATTAAAGGAACTCATTTGCACAGAGCTACAGGTTCTTCCCCCAGTCCTCCCAACTTTTTGCACTATAAGCTTTCTTTTTCCTTTTCTAAGTGAGAGGGTTCTTTTTCTACCTCAGCACTCTGCTTATGATAGGAAGGCAACAGAGGAGAGACCCCTGCTTGCTGATGACTGCAAAATTGGAAAGCCCTGTTTGGGACTTAATCTAAATGAATCCATGCACCCCCCCAAGACAACTTTTTGTCTCAAACTCAATTCTAAACTTCAGGTTGCAGCCCTAGAAAGGAAAATGATTTCAGGGATTCAAAGCCAGGCAACAGGCACAATGCAAATGGGCAGGACTACTTCCTGCCATTTAAAACCTCACTTCATGAAAGGAGGCCATGCTCCATGGCATAGATAAGGCCCAGGGAACTCAAAAGTTGTTAACAGTAGGGAGGATGGAGGCATGATGTTAGTACAGATAATTCCTTTTCTCTAGGCCCTTCCTGCTTCATGGGTGCAAGCCACATTGGCACCCATGGGTGGCAACTGCCAAGGCTGCTGAGACTCAGGGACAAAATGACAGAAGAGAAAGTGGGGACTCCTGCCTTCCCACTCCCTCACACCCCGAGTTTTCACTGATAGAAGGAAGGGAAATGAGGGATGTCCATTTCCCTGTCTTTCAGAATGTGCAACCAGCTATCTTCACCACCTCCAGTTTATACTCCTCTGAAGTGTATTGAATCACCGAAACTACTTTGACCCTCAGACTCTGGAGGAAAAATGCTTCATAGCCCTCTGCACAAAGGTTTTGCCAAAGTATGAAAGACTGTCTTGGCCTCAGGATGAAACCGTTTATTTCATTACCATCCAGCAGTTGCACCTTCTCTGTAAACGCAAACACAAATGGTCTGAGGCCCCATATGTACAGGCTTTCATACCTTGCAGGGCAGTCTAGAACTCTACTGAAAGTGTAGGATTGATCCAGCCCTTCTGCTGGCCATCTCAGGAGAGGCTGCAAGGGGCAATCCTAACGAACTAAAGAAAAAAACAAAAAACCCAGAGGCACCTCTGGTCGGGGAGCCATGTCCCTCCAGCCCTGATCCTCCAAGTCCACCCTGTCCTCCCTATCTAGTTTCTCTCTCTTGCTTGCCCCTTCCTGGAAATCCTCACCCTGGGTAAGACCCAGTCTCACTCTTGCCCTTCCAATAGATGCCTGGTGATTTTGACCCCAATGACATCCAAGTTCTTTTTCCTCTACAGGACTTAAGGCAAATTAAGAGGGATCTTGGCAAGTTTTCAGATGACCCTGTCAGATATATAGAGGCTTTTCAGAATTTAACCCAAGTATGTGAACTCTCCTGGAAAGATATTATGTTACTTTTGAATCAGACCCTGAGTAACACTGAGAAGCAGACCTCTCTGCAAGTGGCAGAGAGATTTGGGGATGAGCTTTGTATCATATATAGCATCAGGGAAGGGGCCAAACTTTATCTAACTGGAAGAGAAGCAGCACCAGTGGATGACCCTAAATGGGATCCCAATGATGAGGTGGGAAAATGGAAGAGGAGACACTTTTAAGTGTGCATAATGGAGGGTTTACGTAGGACTAGGACCACGCCTCTCAATTATACCAAGCTATCCATGATAAACCAGGGATTGGATGAGAATACCACTGCCTTGCTGGAAAGGCTAAGAGAGGCCTTGTTAAAGCACACCTCTCTATCTCCTGATTCAGTCGGGGGACAATTAATCTCAAAGAATAAATGTATTACTCAGGCAGCCCCTGATACTAGGAGGAAGCTGCAGAAACAGGCCCTGGGACCAGATAGTACTTTAGAGAACCTCCTGAAATTGGCCACTTTGGTCTTTTACAACAGAAATAGAGAGACACATAAAACAGGCAGAAGCTTTAATGGGAACCATGCAAGTCCTCAAACCCCAGAATTCCCAGGGTGGACCTGTTGACTGATACAGATGTGGCAAGAACAGTTGTCACTCTTCTAAAGTTTAACTGCTTCCATACAAGTTTTAATTTCTTTCACCAGGGTGAAACATCTTGGGGTACAACATTGTTAGAATATTTCAATTCTTATTTTGGTAATCTTTGGCACTAGTTTCTTTCCTTGTTTAATACACACTTAACCCATGCATATTTAACTTTGTAAAACTTGTTTTTTTCCTCTCTTGCCTAGAGGTCATCAAATTCCAAATGGTCAGACAACCAGAGCCTTGGATGTTGGTTCCCATTGCCAGGAACCATTAGGGCAGATCTCTAGGAGGAATCTGATTGCCATTTTCCCCAAAACAATACCACCTTGTCAGCAGGAAGTAGCTAATAGTGGTTGTCATCCATATTCTAACAGCAGTTAGATGTGCTTTTTTAAAAGGGGGAAAGAGACAAACAGGAGGCAGGGAAATATGGGTAGAATAGGGTCATCCTCAACAAGGGCCAAATCCTCAAGCCTGGACTGGCAGCCCAAAGTGAGAACATGCATTCCTGGCCCATCCCATCCCCCATCCTTTGCCTGAAAAAAGCCCAGGTCCCACTAACAGAGCAGCAGAGTGGCAGAACAACAGAGGAGAGAAGAGAAGCAGCTGGGTGTCAGAGAGAAGCAGCTTGACTTCAGAAGGATGACTTGATGGTGGGACCTCAGAGAAGAGTTCAGCTGGGGACAGCCAACTCCAGGGGAAGACCAACTTCCCATTCCTTCCCCCTTTCCAGCTCCCCATCCTGCTGACAGCCACTTCTACCACTCAGTAAAATCCTTCACATTCAACACCCTTCAATGCTTGACTTGATTCTTCCCCGATGCAGGACAAGGACCCAGTGTGGGGGCAAGAGACTGTAACATTGACACATTGACCCTCCACTGTTTAACACTTAACTCCATGGATGGCAAAGCTAAAAAAGCACATTGTAACACATGTCCTCTTGGGCTCCTGGGGTTGCAGGCAACCCGTAGAAGCTGCTGCAGGCCCACACTGAGTTCTGCTCCTGCCTGTTGCCCAGAAGCACTCCTCCTGGCCTCTGCACCCACTCACCTGCATGCTCCCTCTCCTGCAAGGGGTTGAGAGCTGCAAGCTGAGCAAATGAGCCAAGACTTTTGTGAGTCCCATAAAGAGGTCAAGGGAACTATCCCATTTCAGAATCTTGCCAGGCATTTTTTTCTTTGTTTCCAACTGTTCTTTGTTTTATCTTCTTTGTCTGCCTTCTCTGGGTTTACATGAGCATTTTTTATTGTTCAGTTTTCTCTTCTCTGTTGATGTATTAATATATTCTCTTTTAGAAAACTGTTTAGTGGTTGCCCCTGGTTTACAATATACATTTTTAAATAATCTGTATCTATACTTCATCAGTAAGGTAAGATCTTTATAAAAAGGTATTCTCTTTTCCTCTCCCCTCTTCATCATTTTTCATACTTTTCACTTTTACATATGCTATAAACACAAAATATACTGCTATATTTTTTGTTTTAAACAGTTATCAAAGAATAATAAGCCCTTGGACCGCAAAATCACTAAGCCACAGAGAACAGTCAAGCTGGGAGCTGCTTAGGGCAAACCTGCCTCCCATTCTATTCCTAAAAAAGATAGCTACTAAGATAAAAAAACTACATACCTCCCTCATGAGGAATTTCCTTGTGAACAAAGGACAGACAGAACTCAAAGTCATCCCTCTGCTCACTGAGATAAATGCATATCCGATTGCCTTCTTTGGAAAGGCTAATCAGAAACTCAGAAGAATGCAACCATTTGTCTCTCACCGACCTATGACTTGGAAGCCCCCGACAATTTCGCTTCCAGTTGTATCACTTTTTCAGATGGAACCAGTTTTCATCTTACATATATTGATTGATGTCTCATGTATCCCTAAAATGTATAAAACCAAGTTGTGCCCTGAACACCTTGGACACATGTCATCAGGACCTCCTGAGGCTGTGTCATGGGCGTGCATCTTTAACTTTGGCAAAATAAACTTCCTAAATTGATGGAGACCTGTCTCAGATATTTATGGTTCACACAGTTATTGCTTAGAAAAATCTTTTAAAATTAAGAAAAATAATCATATTTTATATGATATTTTTCTTTTGTCCAAGGAACTTCCTTCTACTCTTGTAGTAAAAGGTATCCTGTTGCCAATAGATTTCCTCAGTTTTTGCTTGTCTGAGAAAATCTTTATTTCTCCATCTTTTTTTGTTTGTTTGTTTTTTCAAAATATTGTCACTGAGTATGCAATTCTGGATTGCAGGGTTTTTTTTCTTAAGCACTTAAACTTGTTACTTTGTCAACTTGCTTGAGTGATTCCTGAACAAGAAGACTGCTGTAAGTCTTAAGCTTATGTAAACCAAAGAGAAAACCCTAAGCCTCCCAACTGACTGAACAGACACCCTCTTGGCCAAAGGAACCGTGTAGTAACCTGAAAAACTGAATTCCTGGCCATGACTGACAAGCAGGTTAGATACACCTCATTACACTCCCTTCTTTTTAGAGTTCAGGCACAACTGACAAACATTATGATTAAAATAGAGATCATAAGTCTGACAAAACAGACTCTTTGTGACAGTAATATATCAAATTATAAACATGACCTAAAGTCATAAGGCATGGGTTCAGTCATGCTTTATAAACTGTGAAATCTCATAAAGGGTTTTTTTGGTTCTTTTTTGTTTTTTGTTTTAATTAGCGTGGTATAATGTGGCTTAATTTTCAACCTGACCCTGGTATAGCATCACATGACAGACAGCAAACCCTGAAAGAAATTAAAATGTTACTCCAAAACATATTTATTTGAAATAGCCCTGTAAAGCTTCTTTTTGTGGGGGAAGTTTTCATTTGAATCTGTAGAGAAACTCCATTAATGCAACCAGGCCTTCCCTTTCTAGAGCTTTCCGGGATCTAGGAAAGATTAACTGAGAACCTGAGCTTTTAAGGTCTGAAAAGAAACATTTATCTCTGTTCTCTCTGAGGGCTGTTACCTATGAGGCTTCATCTACATAACAAGTGCCTTGACCCCCACAACTTGCCTTATCTCAACTCAAGCATTCCTTCCTACTGACTTCAAGTCTTTTTTTTTTTTTTTGAGATGGAGTCTCACTCTGTCGCCCAGGCTGGAGTGCAGTGGCGTGATCTCAGCTCACTGCAAGCTCCACCTCCCTGGTTCATGCCATTCTCCTGCCTCAGACTCCCAAGTAGCTGGGACTACAGGTGCCCGCCACCATGCCTGGCTAATTTTCCATATTTTTAGTAGAGATGGGGTTTCACCGTGTTAGCCAGGATGGTCTCAATCTGCCGGCCTTGTGATCCGCCTGCCTTGGCCTCCCAGAGTGCTGGGATTACAGGCGTGTGCTACCACGCCTGGCCCTGACTTCAAGTCTTTAGACAAAAGCTCAACTTTCTCAACCAATTATCAGCCAAAGAATCTCCAAACCCACCTTTGACTTGTAAGTTCTCCACTCTGAGATGAGATGTCACACGTTTTCAGGTCCAACCAATCTATACTTAGCATTTTTTTATTTATGTCTTTGCATGTAACTCCTGTCTCCCTAAAAGTACGAAACCTTGGACTGCCTTGGAACCTCTTACTCAAGGCTTCTTGGGTTTGTGTTTTCTCAGGGCCATAGTAGTCACTCATATTGGCTCAGAATAAACTCCTTTAAAATATTTTACAGAGTCAGATTTTTTTCATTAATATTTATTTTTCTCTAGGTAATGTGTTTTTCTTACTTTGTCTGCCTTCAATATTTTCTATTGTTGATTTTCATCTGGTTGAAGGTGACACGCTTAGGTTTTAGTTTGTTTATTTCTGTTTATTTATGTATTTTTTGAAATTTGCCTTCTTTGGTGTTTTTTGACATTTAAACATATAAGTTGAAATACATCAATAATTTAGAAAAAAATTTTGGCCACTATTTCTTAAGCATTTTTTCTGCTCACATTTCTTCTTTTCTGGAGTTCCAATTATACATACATTATACAGTTTGATATACATATCTTAAATGTGTTGTTTTTTTCCCACTTTTTTTCATTTTATCTATCACTTTGTGTAATTTCTGTTGATCTATCTTTAATCTCTCTAATGTTTTTCTCCATGATGTCAAATCCTCTAATGATCCTGTCAAAAATGTTCTTTATTTTCAATCTTGTGCAGTTTCTTTGCGTTTGTTTTCATTTCTAACATTTCCATTTGATTCATTTTTATAGCTTCCTTCTCTCTGATAAAAATACTTCTCTGATGTTGCATGTTGTCTACTTTTTTGTGTCACAGCTTTTAGCATATTAATCTTGGCTATTTTAATTTATCTCTCTGATAGTTCACACATTTATATCATCTTTCAGTCTGGTTTGATGAATGCTTTGTCTCTTCAGACTGTGCTTTATGTACCTTGCTTTTTTTTCTTGGAAGTCAAATATTTTTTATCAAACAGTAGATACTAAAGTAAAAATTGTTGAGGCTTAAAAACAAGTATAGCTTTTCCCTTGCATGGACATTTTTGGGGGAAATTGTATTAATGCAGAGAGAAATTTTCTTGCTTGTCTCCTTTTAGATGGAGAATTTTTGGTTTCATGCAGGGACAACCATAATGGCCAAGATAGCTTTAAGCTGTCCTCAGTTTGTCTAAACTTTAAACAGTCCTCTTTCTGATTTTAGGTCCCTGACTCCCCCATTTTTTAGAGAATTTACTTTAGAAAACTTGTAGCTGTAAATTCTTTTTTTCTCCTTTGAGATATAAATCTCCTAGACTCTTGCCAGTTTTATAACCTAGGAATGTCTTTTCAAGGATCTAGGAGGCATTTCTTTGAAATGTAACCATCAAAAAAGGTAGAAACTTTATCCCCCAGTTTCTCTTGGAGGTTAGGAGCCTAACTTCCATAAGCACCAATTAGCAAACAAAAATAACCAATCATATTGAGCAACCTTCCCTCTAAAGTCCTCCAGAACTTTTCCATTTGCTCATCCAATGTTTAAAAATCCTCCCACCTTTTGTTTCAGTGGAGACAAATTCTATCTTTCTCTCTTGTTTTAATAGTCTTGACAAAGCCTTAATAAAAAGCTCTGAATAAAGACTTTCTTGTCATTTTTAACAAGGGTCATAGCAATTTTTTTTTGACAATATGGAATATGAGTCTGGGTGGAGTTCTGATAGTGGCAATGTTTTGCTTCCTTAGCCAGAGCTAAGCTTTCTAGAGAAATGTTACTAGGGTTTCATGATCATTTCTGTGAGCACCTTGAAAATTTCTTAGGGGAAGAGGTTGCAAGAGCAAGTAAATCCCCTATAAATATGGCCCCTAGCAACTTCATATTCTTACACTAATCCACACTTAATATTTAGCAACTTATTAATCATTTCTTCCTGAATCTTTTTATCAATTTATATGGCGTCCAGTGACTGGCTGTCTGAGATTATCCTGTGCTCTTAATATGGTTTTCTTTACAGGCATCTCTCTCCCTGCAGATTTCAACATTGTTTTTTGCCCTACAACCTCAGTTCTCCCAAGTGTCCAAAGAAGTGTCTGTAGTTCAGCTTGTTCAGCCATTTCCTGTTACAAGGCCTGGAGAGACTCTCTTTCCAACTCTCTACAAATCCAACAAGACATAGAAAATAATATGATGATTTTAAAAATTGAAATTAAAGAAAAGCAAGTAGAAATACTGAGGCAACAAAAGGCAATGACTTCAGAAAATAACTTGTACATCTAGGGTTCAGGGAACAAAAAGAAGAGATTGGGGTTATTAGAATCTAGAACTTTGGGAAAGTGGTCTAACAGTTACAGGTCTCAGAGCTAGGAGTAGATGGCACTACCCTGCAGGTGCTGTTTTCTGAGCAGCTAAGAGGAGTGCCCACGTGGAGACTTAACTTAGACCTCTCAGGGCAAGGCCCTTGCTCACTAGTGCTAATGCCCAAAAAGGGTTGTACTGAGGCTAGCTAGAAGTACAGGAAAAAAATAAACAGGAAGCTAAAAAACTGCTGCCATTTTTATTACCTATTCATGGCACTAGGGTGAAGCTAAGAGTAGTGAGCAAATATTATGGTCACGCAAACCCTCCAGATTTTCTGTCTCTGTCACTAGCAAAAAAAAAAAAAAAAAAAAAAAAGAAAAGAATCTTCACCTCAGCATCAACAGAGTGTTGACAGATGGGCATTAGACAGAAAGAAAATAGTTCAATAATCAGCAAAAAAATGTCTTTGTATTACTTTGAAAAGTAGATTTTATGCTATGCCAAATTATTATTATATATACTGATTTTATATGTATTTAAAATATTTAAAACAATGCATCATATTATGTAATGAATATGACTGTTTTTATTTGCAAAAGTACATGAGAAAGATAAAGAGAGAGAGAAATTACTAGTTCTATTTTAAATGCTGTTTTTTTCTTGCTGCTTAGTTTTATTGTTTGTTTGTTTCACCTTGATAGAGGAGATGTATTAATATTACCACTATAATCTACAAATCTATAATTTGAAGGCTATTAGAATGACCTATCCACTTCCACAGATGCATTCTCTAAGGGCAGGACTCTCCATAGCATAATAAAGACAGCTTTGAAAAGCATATCATTAGAAATGTAATAACATATTTTCAGGACATCATGTCACATTATGGGCACATTATCCTTCTGCTGTATGAGTTTGATTCCCATTACCACAAAGAGAAAAAAACAAAGAAAATGAAACGTTAAGAGTTTGCTTTGCTGTAGAACTTATAAGTGATCATCGCTAATGATTTTTAATCAACATTACATGGAAAGGAAAGATAGAAATTCTGTGTATCTATTACTTTTAGATTTTTCTACACACAATGGATTTGGAATGATCGTTTCTAGAATTATTTTATTAGAATTTTCTTTTTCCCTTATGAATAGTTTGTTCCTATAACAGATCATTTAAATGTTGCTCTATAAAAAGTCATAAACTTTTCCAAAATTAATACTGTGTAAGTCTGTCTATGATGGTAGTTAATGTTAAAAAAAAAATAAAAGACAAATACACACTTACCCAGGAAACACATAGTTCTTGAGTTGCATAGCCAGGTGGTGCTTTAGTAGCTGCTTTTGCTCAGGACTTTAAGATACTTGTAGATTATTTACAATTTGTTTCATATATAAAGCCAGTCCACACTGTCTTTAAGCCACATCCATGACTAGGTGAGTAATTAGACTGCTAAAAAATGGACATAAAAGGGATACAAATAGGGGATTTTAACCAAAACTTGTAATATCACAGCTGGAAATCCAACTGTGCTTATATTCATGTATCTGTTTATTATACCTTAAAAATTAGCATCTGTGTGAATTCTTATGTTTCTATGTGCAAGTAAACCTGCAGACTAGATGTGTATAAGCCGGCACTTATAATTCAAAGACAAAAACCCAATCAAAAGCAAAACCTCTCTGAATATTTTGTTCTGGTGGTGTTGGTATGGATGAGTAATTCTGCTTGCATTTTACCTATATAAGCTTAATTACTTTAAGTTTTGTGAAATAACTTTAGTGACACAACATTAATAGTGAAAGAAAACACAAATCAGTTTTTTCTCAATTCAAGTTGAAAAAAGTAAAATCACTTTGAATTATTTTATAAAGTATGGTGAATTTCTTTTAAACAATATGAGATCTTAGATTTGCTTTTGGAGTTGGGAAGAGTTAAACAGTGATATTCATTGTGTTATATGTGTCATTACACACAATTCATGAATTATAGTATGAAAGAGATCAAAGATTGTATGTAAGTGTGGATGTGTGTAACAATGAAATACCTTTCTTGTATTATAAAAGTCTCGTTCACCGATCTATTACCCAAGAGATTAACTTCTCAGAAATGCAGAGTATATACATACATTTTAAATTCCAAGTAAATAGTAAGTTTAAATGGGTTAAAAATGCTAAAATTATTTTAAAATATATATGATAAAATGTGCAATAAAACATAAATTTTGAAATAAAAGAATAAATAAAACTATTTTCACACATATAGAAAAAATGCATGAGTTACAGTTTTAAAATTACTTTCCAATATATGCTGTTTATTTTAAGACGTATTATTCTACAATTGTTGAGTGCACAGTAAACATTCAACACATGCTTCTTGGAATGAAACAAAGTCTTAAAATTGGATATTTTGTGGTCAGGTGCAGTGGCTCACAGCACATTAGTAGGCCGAGGCAGGCAGATTACTTGAGCCAAGGAGTTTGAGACCAGCCTTGGCAACATTGTGAGACCCCATCTCTAAAGAAAATTTTAAAAAATTAGCCAGCCTGTGGTGTGCACCTGTAGTCCCAGCTACTGAGGTGGCTGGGGTGGGAAGATCACTTGAACACAAGAAGTCAAGGTTGCAGTGAGCCCTGATCAGGCCACTGCACTCCAGCCTGGGTAACATAGTAAGACACTTTCTCAAAGATAAAATAAAATTGGATATTTTTACACAAGAACAATAATGAAATTGCAATATCTAATAGGATGTGTTTCAAAAGAGTAAAACTTTTAATATTAGAAAATAATGGTAATTTTATTTCTAGCATAATGGCTTCGAACCTTCATTGGAAATATTCTCATTGAAAGTTAATTTAGCAGAGAAGTTTATGTTAAGACTGCCAGGTGAGGTAGGAGGGGAGGGAGAAGCAATATCTGCTGAACCTTTAAGAAAATTTCAATGCAATACAGTTATATTAATTTATGTATTATCTTCCGTATTTTCATAATTACTGTTGTAAAAAACCTTCACTTAGCTTCCACAAGGGTTGAACTAGTTTACAGTCCCACCAACAGTGTAAAAGTGTTCCTATTTCTCCACATCCTCTCCAGTACCTGTTGTTTCCTGACTTTTTAATGATTGCCGTTCTAACTGGGGTGAGATGGTATCTCATTGTGGTTTTGATTTGCATTTCTCTGATGGCCAGTGATGGTGAGCATTTCTTCGTGTGTTTTTTGGCTGCATAAATGTCTTCTTTTGAGAAGTGTCTGTTCATGTCCTTCGCCCACTTTTTGATGGGGTTATTTGTTTTTTTCTTGTAAATTTGTTGGAGTTCATTGTAGATTCTGGATATTAGCCCTTTGTCAGATGAGTAGGTTGCAAAAATTTTCTCCCATTTTGTAGGTTGCCTGTTCACTCTGATGGTAGTTTCCTTTGCTGTGCAGAAGCTCTTTAGTTTAATTAGATCCCATTTGTCAATTTTGGCTTTTGTTGCCATTGCTTTTGGTGTTTTAGACATGAAGTCCTTGCCCATGCCTATGTCCTGAATGGTAATGCCTAGGTTTTCTTCTAGGGTTTTTATGGTTTTAGGTCTAACATTTAAGTCTTTAATCCATCTTGAATTGATTTTTGTATAAGGTGTAAGGAAGGGATCCAGTTTCAGCTTTCTGCATATGGCTAGCCAGTTTTCCCAGCACCATTTATTAAATAGGGAATCCTTTCCCCATTTCTTGTTTTTCTCAGGTTTGTCAAAGATCAGATAGTTGTAGATATGTGGCATTATTTCTGAGGGCTCTGTTCTGTTCCATTGATCTATATCTCTGTTTTGGTACCAGTACCATGCTGTTTTGGTTACTGTAGCCTTGTAGTATAGTTTGAAGTCAGGTAGTGTGATGCCTCCAGCTTTGTTCTTTTGGCTTAGGATTGACTTGGCGATGAGGGCTCTCTTTTGGTTCCATATGAACTTGAAAGTAGTTTTTTCCAATTCTGTGAAGAAAGTCATTGGTAACTTGATGGGGATGGCATTTAATTTGTAAATTACCTTGGGAAGGATGGCCATTTTCATGATATTGGGAAGTCAGTGTGGCAATTCCTCAGGGATCTAGAACTAGAAATACCATTTGACCCAGCCATCCCATTACTGGGTATATACCCAAAGGACTATAAATCATGCTGCTATAAAGACACATGCACACGTATGTTTATTGCGGCATTATTCACAATAGCAAAGACTTGGAACCAACCCAAATGTCCAACAATGATAGACTGGATTAAGAAAATGTGGTACATATACACCATGGAATACTATGCAACCATAAAAAATGATGAGTTCATGTCCTTTGTAGGGACATGGATGAAATTGGAAATCATCATTCTCAGTAAACTATCGCAAGAACAAAAAACCAAACACCGCATATTCTCACTCATAGGTGGGAATTGAACAATGAGAACACATGGACACAGGAAGGGGAACATCACACTTTGGGATCTGTTGTGGGGTGGGGGGAGCGGGGAGGGATAGCATTGGGAGATATACCTAATGCTAGATGACGAGTTGGTGGGTGCAGTGCACCAGCATGGCACATGTATACATATGTAACTTACCTGCACGTTGCGCACATGTACCATAGAGCCTAAAGTATAATAATAATAATAAGAAAAAGAAAAAAAAAACATAAGAACATAACTGACATTGGCTGTACACAGTAAATGTACAGGAAAATTGAACTTTATAGAAATAATGCCCATTAGCATAGCTCTACGAACCTATTAGGAGTCATTGAGTTATACCGTTAAGTTTAAAAGGAAAGTTCAAAAAGATTATAAATAGTAATTCTACCTTTTATAGAAGAAAAATAAAAGTATTGGCCAGGCGCGGTGGCTCATGCCTGTAATGCCAGCACTTTGGGAGGCTGAGGTGGGTGGATCACATGAGGATGGGAGTTTGAGACCAGCCTGGCCAACATGGTAAAACCCCGTCCCTACTAAAAATACAAAAATCAGCCAGGTGTGGTGGTGGGTGCCTGTAATCCCAGCTGCTCAGGAAGCTGAGGCAGGAGAATAGCTTGAACCCAGGAGGCAGAGGTTGCAGTGAGCCAAGACCGTGCCATTGCACTCCAGCCTGGGTGACAGAGTGAGACGCCGTCTCAAATAACATACATACATACATACATACATACATACATAGAAAAAAAAAAAAACCTTCACTTAGCTTTATTCTTGCTCTGAAATGCTAGAGATAACAGAATTAGAGAAGATCTCTGGCCAGTATACTCAGCAAGTTATAAGAAAGTGGCACATTCATCACATTATATGATAACAATTGTCACTAAATACTTGATAGCTATTTCATAATCATGGTCAGCCCTGCATTGTGTAATAATGAAACAAATGTTAACAAAATGGTGAATACATTTTCTCATATAGCATTAAATGCAAATGGATTTTGCATTTAATATTAATTTTTGATATCCATTGAAAATAATCAGTGATCATATGGAGTACTAAATTTGAAGTGTTTTTCTCTTATGTTTCAAAAATCAGCTTTAAATAAAGTCTATTGGTTGGGACTAAATTTTCCCACATATTCTAGTTTTCCTTCTGGGGCAGCATACTCTCTCCTTGTGCCCCAAGTACATAAAATATTATAGACCCTGTATCACAGACCATTTCTTCCAAAGTCAACTAATACCACCTGACTCCTACTCAGCAACTGAAATCTAGTACCTTGCTTTTCTGCCATGTGAAACTAACTAGATATAACCATCCTTGCTATTTTAAAATTATAGCTTCAATATCTACATGCATGATATCTTTGTGCCTTTTGTTCCTGTCCTCTGGGTTATATCTCTAAAGCTATGTATCTTCCTGCAACCACTGCCCATATAAAGGGACATGTGTTGTCTTGTTTCAGTTAGTCCCCATTCAAAACTAATGTTTCTCATCTGTTTCCTGTGAAAGACTTTTATGCCATTCTTCTCTTCCCTGCCATTATGAAAAGCAGGAAATGTTCTGTTTAAGTAAAAGTAAGATTTTTTGAAGAAAAATTGCATAACTCAAGTGTCTATTGCCTGTGGAAGTTGTTCAGCTGCAAGATAGCAAAAGTGTGGTCCCTGGAAAACCAATGACTTCAAAAAGTAAGCTAGGCAGAGTGAAGGGCATGGATTTCAAAACAGAAAGTTTAGGAATTTGAGTATTAGTCATATGGATCTTTAGATTAGAGATACTGTTGGATGATGATTTTAATGTTATAGCTTGTTTTAATTCTTATACTTTAACTCAATATACAGAGAAAAACCTACTCATTTTAAGAATTATATATTGACAAATTATAATATGTATGTTTACGGGGTACAAAGTGTGTTATGACTTTGAAATACATGTGGAAATATTAAACTAATTACATTAACATATCATCACCTCAAATATTTAATATTTTTGTGAGAACACTGGAAGTTTACTCTCTTTGTGATATTGAAATGTACGGAACACAATTCTTCACAATATTCACCATTGGTAATAGCCATTCTAATAAATGTGAGGTGATATCTAATTGTAGTTTCAATTTACATTTCTCTGATTATTAATAAGGATGAGCACTTCAGATTTTCACATATCTGCCATTGAGCTTTTATCCTGTTTTCTTCCAGTACCTTTAAAGTTAAAAGTCTCACATGTAAACTTTTAATCCATTTTGAGTTGATTCTTGCATATGGTGAGAGAAAAGGGTTCAATTTCATTCTTCCGCATATGGATATCCAATTGTTGGCACAATTGTTGACACAATTGGATATCCATATGCGGAAGAATGAAATTGGACCCTTTTACTGAAGAGGCTCCAATTAAAGAGACTGTCTTTTCTGCATTATATGTTCTTGGCATCTCTGTCTAAAATTAATGGATTGTAATTTTATGGCTTTATTTCTGGGCTCTCTATGCTATTCCATTGGTCAATGTGTCTGTTTTAATGTTAGTAGCATGCTGTTTTGATTACCTTGATTTTGTAATATGTTTTCAAGTCAGATAAGTTGATGCCTCAGGCTTTGTTCTTTTGACTCAAGATTGATTTGGATACTAGGGGTCTTTTATGGTTCTATATAAATTTTAGAATTGTTTTTCTCCATTCCTGTTAAAAATGACCTTGGAATTTTGAATGAGATTATATTCAATCTATAAATTTCTTTGGGTATTATAAATGCTTTACACACACACATATATATATATATATATATATTATACTTTAAGTTCTGGGATACATGTGCAGAACATGCAGATTTGTTACATAGGTATACATGTGCCATGGTGGTTTGCTGCACCCATCAACCCGTCATCTACATTAGGCATTTCTCCTAATGCTATCCCTCCACTAGCCCCCCAACTCCCAAAAGGCCCCAGTGTGTGATGTTCCCTTCCCTGTGTCCATGTGTTCTCATTGTTCAAGTCTCACTTATGAGTGAGAACATGCAGTGTTTGGTTTTCTGTTCCTGTGTTAGTTTGCTGAGAATGATGGTTTCCAGCTTCATCCATTTCCCTGCAAAGGACATGAACACATCCTTTTTTATGGCTGCATAGTATTCAGCTTTTCACTGTTGAGGGTGGTGTTAGCTGTGGACTTCTCATGTATAGCCTTTATTGTATTGAGGACTATTTCTTTTATATTTCATTTGTTGAGTGTTTTTATTATGAAAGATGTTGAATTTTGTCAAATGCTTAATTTTCAAGATGATGACATAATTGTCTAGAAGCTGCAATGGAAAGCAAGAGTAGATAAACTAATGGTCACTCAAAGATACACATTTTGTAATCTCCAGGGTCTGTGAATACATCATCTTAGAAGACTAAATTGACTTTGCAGATGTACTAATTAAGGTTATTGAAATGGGTAAGTTTTCCCAGATTATCACAGTGGGCCAAGTCACAGAGGTCCTCATAAGAGGTAGACAGGAGCGTCAGTGCCTATAAAGGAGATATGATAACAGAAGCAAAGGTCAGAGTGATGAAGCCAGAGTGAAGAAGCGGTGGTGAGTTAAGGAGGGCAAATTGGCCTTCTAAAAAATAATCACATTTGTCTATGGAGTCTTAGAGGCAAGAGGGGAAGGGTGCTGTTAAATGGGACATCCAAAACTCTCAGGTTTTCTTTTTATTACTCAACTAAGAAAAACTCTGGGACTTTCTCTTCATATTTGCCAATAGAGAGCATAAAAAATAAAAGAGGAAATGATAAAATAAGCTATGCATAGATGCCAGAATCTGAGGAGCACAGCCTTAGTGTCTGAGTTTCCAAAGCATCAACTTAACCTTAACATTTGAGTTTAAAAAGGAAAATTAAGAGATTTTGTAGGTTTGGGGAGAGAAAAGCATGCTTGAAGAATGGCATGTCACGTTGAGTCTTGTATGTGGGCAGCCTCTAGAAGCTGGAAATAAAGGAAATGGACTCTCTCCTTGAGCCTCAAGAAGGGATCCAGACTTGCCAACCACTTTTTAGACTTCTGACCTGCAAAACTACAAGATAATAACTTTGGGTTGGTTTAAGCCACTAATTTTGTCGTGATTCATCATAACAGCAGTAGGAGACTAATACAGACCCACATTCAAATACAATAGAAAATAATGTGAGGGAGAAAAGAGCAACCATCTGCAAAAGAGGTATTGTGCTTCACTGAGAGCTAGTTTCCAGTTAGAGAAAGAACATGAAGGTTGAGGTTATAGAGCACATGGGGAGAATGTTCAGAAAATATTTCAGGAGCTTGGAAAGAAAGGGAGATGAGCTCACAAAGATATACAGACCTCTATAGGAGAAATAACTCTGGAGGAAGAGAGATGAACTGGAGTCCTGGGCTTCCAATAATTTCTCACAAAATGTAAGAATAGAGGGTAAATGAGATTAGTATTGAGGGTTACAAGACACTGAGTGGTGGTGAGTTATGGAAGGCAAATTGGTCTTCTAAAAAATAATCACGTTTGTCTATGGAGTCTTCGATGCAAAGGGATGGTGCTGTTAAATGGGACATCCAAAACTCTCAGATTTTCTTCTTATTACTCAACTATGAAAAATTTGTGGACTTTCTCTTCATACTTGCCAGTAGAGAGCATAAAAAATAAAAAGGAAATAATAAAATAAGCAATGCATAGATGCCAGAATCTGAGGAGCATAACCTTAGCATCTGAATTTCCAAAGCATCAACTTAACCTTAACATTTGAGTTTAAAAAGGAGAATTAAGAGATTTTGTGGGTTTGGGGAGAAAAATGTTTGCTTGAAGAATGGCATGTCATGTGGAGTCTTGTAAGAAGAAGTGATAGATATTTCACATTTATATTAAATGTATCTGTCTGAATTTAGGAGAGAAAAAAAGATTATATGAGGTGGTTTCCATAAGAATGATATGAAATGATAATTATCCATAGCAATGAGAAACTATGCTTTTTCCTTTCTATTGTTAGAGTCAGAACTTTGGTAAAAGTTGAGGTGTTTCTCCTTGACTTTTTGGAAACTTTGCTTCTTACATGTATTTTTGTAGGATAAGACACTGAGAAGTATAGATCATTCAAATAAAAGATAGTGTTAAAAGAGCTTTAAGTGGCTGGGCACGGTGGCTCAAGCCTGTAATCCCAGCACTTTGGGAGGCCGAGGCGGGCAGATCACCTGAGGTCGGGAGTTCGAGACCCGCCTGACCAACATGGAGAAGCCCCGTCTCTACTAAAAATACAAAATTAGCTGGGTGTGATGGTGCAGGCCTGTAATCCCACCTACAGGGGATGCTGAGGCAGGAGAATCACTTGAACCCAGGAAGCAGAGGTTGCTGTGAGCCAAGATTGCGTGATTGCACTCCAGCCTGGGCAACAAAAGCGAAACTCCATCTCAAAAAAAAAAAAAAAAAAAAGAGAGAGCTTTAAGTAAAAAATCAAATGGGTTAAAGTAAAATTTCACTTTTTACAATAGCGATGAAACAAGAAAAATTATGTCTGATGGTTTCTCATATTCTTTTCTATTGAAAAATGAATGTCTTATTTTACTGTGTGCTTTCAGGACAATATGTTAGTCCATGAATTTTGCAGAAGATGAATCCATAGGAAATTATCAGAGCAGCAATATAAGTCCCAAAGCCTAAATTCAACAGCAGTTGTACATGTATTAGTTCAGCGAGCAGTACTGGATTTTCACAAACATGCTGACTTATGATGACCAAAATGAGAAATGAATAACCAGCAATGGAGCCTGAATAGCAATAAGTGGAAGTCGGCAGATGGTGTGTGAATATCACACTGGTGCTGGAAAATAGCAGAACAGACAGCCATGCTTACTATGATGATAGATTGACTGACTAGAAAAAGCTTGAATGCACCTGTGGCGTTTTCCCTAGCGTTTTAATTGGAGACATAATAGTTCAAAGTAAACTCCATATCAGTTAGAACTGATAAGTCAAATTCAACTTAGTGTAGGCTTGGTGTATCTGTTCAATCTTTTTTTTTCTGTGAAGGAATCTACATATTGTCTAATTAGCAGAGAAAAATGAGTTATGTTTCCATTATTAACAGATACTAATGGTTTTAGAGGACATTCTTTGAAATAAAACAAAGTATCCACAGAAGAGCAAGAACATTATACTACTTACTCTATATGATGTACTGCTTATGATAAAATGTGATGTTTAATTATTTTCAAAGAAATTATAGCCACTGAGGTTATTTAGGGAAAAGCATAGCTCACCTCTACCTTACTTGAAAAGGTTGTATAATATCATCAAAACAGTATCTATCTTTATAGTTAATGAAGTGTCAACTTGTCTATAAATTTGTAGGTGAGTCAAAGGTGAATTAAGAAATGTAGGCTTCCCAGGTAAGTACCCATCATGGTGCTTGAATTTAAATAATCAGTGACAAAACAACATATATTAGGAACTTGAGGTAACACTCATTTAAGGAATACATTAATAAGATGATTTGAAGATATGATATTCAAAGATGGAAACAATCTCTCTTAAGAGTTTTTAAATATTGTCATTTGTATTTAAAACTATTATTCAAATAATTGTGAGAGAATTTTTTGGCATTATACATTTATTGTTTAAGGTCTTTTCTGAACTACATGTATGAACAAACTGTAAAAAAAAATGAGAA
The DNA here is from genome assembly GCF_028885655.2 of Pongo abelii. NCBI lineage: Eukaryota > Metazoa > Chordata > Mammalia > Primates > Hominidae > Pongo > Pongo abelii. The sequence goes on from NC_072002.2 coordinate 44,208,546, forward strand.
AAACAGATCTTCAAATATGAACAGATTAAGTTAGTAGAATGTCAATATTATATATAATGTGTTGTTGACAGTGTATGATCTTGCCCATATGAGAAGTAGTAACCAAGTTACTGCTCTTCAGCTTCTTGATCTATTCACAAGTCACAGAAATAATTATTTTCAATAATTATGTTCTAATTTGCTTTGATATATATATTTCATAAAATTTAAAACATATTTTTAAAGAAAATCTTATAATCAAACCCTAAATGAGTTTTAAAAATCCTTTATCTCATAATCAATGGCTAATCTGGTATTCTTTATTCCTTTGAAGAGTGTGCACAGTGCTTCAAATTTCAGCAAAAAAAAGTGTTGAGTTTACTGTTCTACTGGAAAAAATATGGTTTTGAAAAGTTTTGAGATTATTTAACAAGATTTTCATCTTTCAACGTGAAAAATATGAAATCTAGTTTATAACAAGTGATATATATTAAATTGCCTTGTTTCTTTGACTAGTGTGTTGTTCATCATTTTTCTGGATCCCAAATACTGAATTATGTGCTCATAGGCTTGGAAAAATCAACAAAATCAATTTAGAAATATGATAAAGATATGTAGTAGTTGACCATAACTCCTTGATATAGTCTGGCGCTGTATGCCCACTCAAATCTCACCTTGAATTGTAATAATCCCCATGAGTTAAAGGTGGGACAGGGTGGAGATAATTTAATCATGGGGGCAGTCTCCCCCCTGCTATTCTTGCGGTAGTGAGTGAATTCTCACGAGATCTGATGGTTTTATAAGGGGCTTCCCTCTTTGCTCGGTACTTCTCTCTCCTATTGCCATGTGAAGAGCACCATGATTGTAAGTCTCCTGAGGCCTCCCCAACCTGCAGAACTGTGAGTAAATTAAACCTGTTTTCTTTATAAACTACCGAGTCTAAGGTATTTCTTCATAGCAGCATGATAACAGACTAATACACTGGTCTTTCTGTTTTTAAAGAACTTTTTATCTGCAATCTATAGATAACATCCAATATACTTGAACCGGCTAGGAAAGGGCTGCCTATTTTTGTTTGTTTTTGCAATCTAGAAAGAGAAATTTCAAGAAAGCAAATTTAAAAAAGAAAAAGAATTAACTTTATAGAGCAACAAGAATCAAAGTAGTATGAACTGCTCACTATTTACTCATGGAGAGATAAAACTTGTAACCAAATATGCTTGTCATCTTATCACCCTTACAGTTTAAAAAAAGTATGTTTTGCCAACAGTACCTCCTGTAGAATCCATCTGTCCAATTGTCTTTCTATGAGTTGCAGTTTCCAAAAGATATTCATCTGTGTCATTTTACTAACTGAATAATCATAATTAAGGCAGCAGCTACATGCATTTTAGTTAATTTTAAAGCAATATCTGGTATCACTTAGCTTTTATGTACTTGGGACATGTCTTATAAAGAATCAGTGCAATAAAATACTCAAAGCTTTCCCAGATAGAAAGAGTGGTCAGATGAATTACTATAAAGATGTGCTCAAGGTGAAGTGGAAGAATGTCTCTTTTGATTATAAGACTTTTAAAGTAGCAATGAGATCAAGGAAATATCCTCTAAACTGAAATCAAGTGACTAAAGTTTCAGAGGAGTAGAGAGAGATGCCTTTCAGGAAATACCTCAGAATTGACTATCAATCAATTCTCAAATCAAAAGTAATTTCTATCTTCTTTAAATAGAAAAGGTAATTTTAAAAAAAGGAAAAGAAATGGAAGAAATGGAAAGGGGAATGAAGAAGTAATACTATATCAAGTATTTTGTAAAATGTAGCATATTATTATATCTAGTAAATTTTGTCTTAACTGAATAAAAATAAAGCTTAATATAAAATATAAAATATATTGGGTCACACCTTGATTATACATATATATAATATTTTACATATATAGATATGAACTAGGAGAGCTAGTTTCTTCCCCTGTATTAGGAAGATAAATCTGGAGATGATTTTTTAACATATTTAATGAGTTCTAGTCAAGAACACCGAAAAACAGAATATACAGGGAAGCAGGATGCAGAATGACCCCTGCTAAATGAGGAATAAACTTCATTTGCCTGATGTTCAGGTGGGTCCCAGGGAGGCACAGGAGTGACAAGGGTGACAAATTGTAGCTATTCATCTAAGTGTATGGAAATGCTTCAGTAATCTTACAACTGGTGCTGTCAATTAAACTCAGGACTGAGAAAATGTTTATGTTCTTCTCCACTTGAAGAAATGTCCATATGTATAACTTGGGAATTGCTTTCCAAGAGTCATGTTTTTGGCTATCTGAGAAACGCAGTGTGCTCTAAACAGGAATAAATACGGAGAAAGTAGATAACGATAAATTCATGATTCATGCCCATTCTTGTTTATAGTTGTTCCTGTAGCTCAACTGCATTCCTACCTTTCTTTGGGGTTTCCTTATTGACTCTCTCCTTCAGTCACATAATATATGCAAATGTCCTTTCAGAATGAGGACAAACTAGAGCTAAGGAGACTGGCTAAAGTATATTTGTTAAAAGAGAGGATGAGGCCAGGCACGGTTGCTCACGCCTGTAATCCCAGCACTTTGGGAGGCCAAGGTGGGCAGATCACGAGGACCGGAGATCAAGACCATCCTGGCTAACACGGTGAAATCCCATCTCTACTAAAAATACAAAAAAATTTGCCAGGCGTGGTGGCACGTGCCTGTAGTCCTAGCTACTCAGGAGGCTGAGGCAGGAGAATCGCTTGAACCTGGGAGGTGGAGGTTGCAGTGAGCTGAGATTGTGCCACTGCACTCTAGCCTGGGCGACAGAGTGAGACTCTGTCTCCCAAAAAAAAAAAAAAAAAAAAAAAAAAAAAAAAAAAAAAAAAAAAAAAAAAAAAAAGAGGATGATGATAAAATAGTCTTAGACAAATGAATAAGTGAATAGGCTAGCAGCATTTAAAACAAAGAAAAGGAAGATACACTGAAGTTATTTTGAACCTGGAAGCAGAAGAACTCCCCACCAAATAGATATCAGGGAAGGAGCTGAGTAGATATTAATATTTGCTTGGTCACCAAAAGAACAATGAGATACAAAAGCACTTGCTTTATTACAAAAAAAGTCTTTGGAGTAGTTAACAAATACAACTATATTAAAACAGGATAATACCAGTTTTGAAAAAGAACAAGAAAAAGTGTGGTACAATTAAGTCAGAGGCAATAATATAGATATAATGCATAAACCAATTTATTGTATTGCTTAAAGCTAATCAAAATTGCACATGTATTTGAGTAATCAAATAAACAAATTATTTGATTTTAAAGGTAAGAGTATGGACGAAAGAAAAAAGATTGTTTACTTTTCTGATGAAGCATTTTAACACCCTAAGGAGCCAACAGGTCATGTGATAGTGAAAAGGAATTTTGCAAGAGCTCTTACCTCAGATCTTATAAACATTTTGAGTGTGTGAGGCATATGTGATATTTTTAAAGTTTTTAAATAGATTTTAATTAATTTTTAATAGATTGCATGAAATGTAATCATTGGGCGGAGTGCAGTGGCTCATGCCTGTAATCCCAGAACTTTGGGAGGCCGAGGTGGGCAGATCACCTGAGGTAGGAGTTCAAGATCAGCCTGGCCAACATGGTGAAAACTTGTCTCTACTAAAAAGACAAAAAATTAGCCAGCTGTGGTGGTGTGTGCCTGTATTCCCAGCTACTTGGGAAGCTGAGGTACAAGAATCACTTGAACCCGGGAGGCGGAGGTTGTAGTGAGCCAAAATAATGCCACTGCACTCCAGCCTGGGCGACAGAGTGAGGCTCCATCTTAAAAAAATTTAAACAAATAAAATGTAATCATTTCTGTTAGGGAAAAAGAATAGCAAAGTAAGTGCAAGTGTCCCCACATTCTCAAATCAAGTGCTGGATCACTTAAGTAGTATATCCTCAAAGAATATAAAGAACAATTTGACATGTATTAATTAGCTTATTAATCACCTCTTATCTTCTTTATAACAAAGTTAAAGATGCTTTAAGGAGAAAAAAATAAGTCATTAGAGAATTGTTGTGGTGTTATATGTTTCTGTGCAATCTATGTCTATGTGATAAAGAGGTTTCCCTTCACCTTATTACAAGTGAGTATGAGTAGGGCATGCACATAAATCATCCACGGAGCTCGGCATGTGGGTCCAGGAATAATTTGGGGGAAATGAAGAAACAGCTAAAGGGAAGAGGTTCTGGCAGGGTTAGTCTCTGTCTGGCTACTTAACAAGGACAGGGCTACAGTGTGAAACCCTGTCTCAACAAATAAAAAAGTAAAAATAAAAAGTTGTTTATTGCATTTCTATACACAAAATTAAAAAAATTAAAATTCCATTTATGTAGTGACAAAAACATAATGCACATGAAAATAAGTAAAATACGATTTATGACTATTAAGGAGAAAAAATTATCTTTTTTGAAAGTATTCAATAAGAATAAATGAAATATTATATCGACATTGACAGGTAGAAAATTTCAATTATTAAAAAATATCATTTCTGATATATTGTTATAAGCATTTTCTTTCTTTTTTTTTTTGAGAGAGTCTCGCTCTGTCGCCCAGGCTGGAGGCGCGATCTTGGCTCACTGCAAGCGCTGCCTCCCGGGTTCACACCATTCTCCTTCCTCAGCCTCCCGAGAAGCTGGGACTACAGGTGCCCGCCACCACGCCCAGCTAATTTTTTGTATTTTTAGTAGAGACGGGGTTTCACCGTGTTAGCCAGGATGGTCTCAATCTCCTGAACTCATGATCCGCCTGCCTCTGCCTCCCAAAGTGCTGGGATTACAGCCGTGAGCCACCGCGCCTGGCCAGGATTTTCTTGTAAATTGATTACTTAATTCTAAAAGTTATATGAACAAGCAGAAGATTAATAAGGGCCAAGTTGATTTTTTAAAAAAATTATTTGAGAGGATCTGCCTAGAAAGACTGCCTTGGAAATTATGAAAATTAAGATAGTGTGCCACTGAATGTGCAGAAACAATTAACCAATAGAATATTTAAAGCCAGAAACAGACTTGTGTTTGAAAATCTGACATTTAATACATGGGTAAATACAACTCAATGATGGAAAGAAGAAAAAGAATGGATTATACAAGAAATGTGGTTGGAACTGGTTAATTATAAGGAAGAAAAGGAGAGAGATTTTGAATGTGTTTCTCACCAAGTAAATAATAACAAAAACATCAATTTCAAGAGGGCTAAGCAATTAAATGAAAAATAAATAATTATACTGTGTAAATGAAATGAAAGGATAAATTATATTTTAAGTCTCTTTAGAGGGAACATTTATTAAACAAGAGACAAAAATTATAAACCACAAATAAAGAGACTGATTAATTTGACTACATAAATAATGAGGCTTACAATTTATCAAAAGACACAAAAGTGAAAATCAATATTGTGTAATAAGAAAGTGAGAGGCCAGGTGAGGTGGCTCACGCCTGTAATCCCAGCCCTTTGCAAAGCCGAGGCAGGAAAATCATTGGAGGTAAGGAGTTTGAGACCAACCTGGACAACATGGTGAAACCCCATCTGTACTAAAAATACAAAAAAAATTTAGCCCATCGTGGTGGCGTGGGCCTGTAATCCCAGCTACTCAGGGGGCTGAAGCAGGGAATTCCTTGATCCCGGGAGGTGGAGGTTGCAGCGAGCTAGGATGGTCCACTGCACTCCAGCCTGGATAACAGTGCTAGATTCCATTAGCTCAAAACAAACAGACAAAAAAAAAAAAAAAAGGAAAAAGAAAAGAAAAGAAAACAAAATGAGAGACATACTACCAATATTTAATCTAAGGATTTTTAATTTTTTAATTGGCATATAATCGTATATATTTTGGGGGCACATAGTGATTAGATCAGGGTAATTAGCAAAACTATCATCTCAAACAGTTGTTTCTTGGTGTTAGGAACATTCAATATCTTCCTTCTAGCTATTTGAAACTATATATTATTGTTAACAATAGTCATCCTATTGTGGTATAGAGCACTAGAATTTATAGCTCCTATCTAGCTGTGATTTTGTATCCTTTAACAAATCTCTCCCCATCCTCCCTTCCTCCTATCCTTCCCAGCCTCTAGTATTTTTGTTTTACTTTTTACTTCTATGATATCAACACTTTTAGCTTCCACATGTGAGTGAGAAAATGTGATATTTGTCTTTCTGTGCTTGGCTTATTTAACTAACATAATTTCATTCAGTTTTATCCATGTTTCCACAAATGACAGGATTTCATTTGTTTTTATGGCTAAATAGTATTCCTTTGTGTGTATATTCCAACCACATTTTCTTTTTCTATTCGTCTGTTGTTGGACACGTAGGTTGATCCCATATTCTGGCTATTGTTATAGTGCTGCAATAAACATTAAGGTGTAAATGTCTTTTTGATACACTGATTTTCTTTTTTTAACTTTGGATAAATGCACAGTGGTGGAATTACTGGATCACATCATAGTTTTGTGTAGTTTTTTGAGAAACTTCCATGTCATTCTATACAGTGACTGTACGAGTTTATTCCTACCAACAGTATGTAAGGGTTCTGTTCTTTGTGAATTCTCATCAGCATTTGTTATTTTTTTGATAATAACAAAAATTGTCTTTTTGTTAATAGCCATACTAACTAGGAGGGAAGATGATACCTCACTGTGGCTTTGATTTGCATTTCTCTGATGATTACTGAAATTGAGCATTTTTTCACATATTTGTTGGTCATTTGTATGTCTCCTTTGGCCTACTTTTTAAATGATATTATTTTCTTGTTTTTCTTGCTGTTGAAATGTTTGCCTTCCTTGCATATTCTGTATATTAATCCTCATTAGATGAATGGTTTGCAAATATTTCCCCCATTCTGTAGGTTACCTTTTCATTCTGTTGATTGTTTCATTTTCTGTACAGAAGGTTTTTAGTTTGATAAAATCTCATTTGTTCATTTTTGTTTTTGTTGCCTGTGCTTTTGATGTCTTATTCATAAAGTCTTTTCCCAGAGCAGTGTTCTAAGCATCACCCTTATGTTTTCTTCTAGTAGTTTTATGGTATTGAGTCTTACATTTAGGTCTTTGATCCTTTTGGGGATGATTTTTGTATAGGATGAGAGGTGATAGTCTAGTTTCATTCCTCTGGATATGGATATCCAGTGTTCCCAGCACAATGTAATGAAGAGAATGTTCTTTCCCCAGTGAATGTTCTTGGTGCATTTGTCAAAAATCAGGTGGCTATAGATATGTGAGTTAATTTGGGGGGCTCTCAATTCTGTTCCATTGTTCTGGTCTGTTTTAATGGCGGTACTACACTGTTTTGGTTACTATAGCTTTATAGTATACTTTAAGGTCTGGTAGTGTGATGCTTCAAGCTTTGGTCTTTTTGCTCAAGATTGCTTTGGTTATCTGGGGTCTTTTGTAATTTCATACAAATTTCAAGATTATTTTCTTATATCTGTGAAGAATGTCAATGGTATTTTGATAGGGAATGCATTAAACCTGTAGATTGCTCTAGGTAACATGGTCATTTTGATGATATTAATTCTTCTGATTCAAAAGCATGAGGTGTCTTTCAAGTTTTTGGCATCTGCTTCAATTTCTTTCGTCAGTATTTTGAAGTTTTTCTTGTACAGGTCTTTTACCTTCTTGATTAAATTTCTTACCAGGTATTTTTTGTGTAGCTTTTGTCGATGGGGTTGCTTTCTTGATTTTTTTTCACCTAGTTTGTTGTTCATGTATAGAAATCTATTAATTTTTAAGTTGGTTTTGTATTCTGCAACTTTATTGAATTTATCAGTTCTAAGAGGTGTAATGTAGTCTTTTGGTTTTTCGATATATAAGATCATGCCATCTGCAAACAGGAAAAATTTGACGTTTTTTTCTTCTTTTCCACTTTGGATGTGCTTTATTTCTTCCTCTTGCCCACTACTGTCTAGGACTTCCAGTACTATGTTAAATAAGAGTGGTACAGGTGGGCATTCTAGTCTTGTTCCAGTACTTAGAGGAAAAGCTTCCTAGCTGTGAGTTTGCCATATACAGCCTTTATTTTGTTGAGGTACTTCCTATAAATCAATAAGAAATAAACAATCCAATAGGCAAAAAATATGAATTGGCATTGCCAAAAAGAGGAAACAAGAATGGTCCACAAACATAACTAAGATGCTTAATCTCATTAGCAGTCAGGGAAACACAAAATAGTTTAAAAATATAATTTTAATTATTTTATTTACCACATAAAAATACGTATTGGCAAAGATATAGAGCAATCAGGATTCTCATCTACTTCTTGCAGGCATATAAATTTGTGCAAAACCTTTGGAAAATAATTTAGTTTTACCTATTAAAATTGAATGCATACAAACCTAACAATCATCAATTCTCCTAAGAATGTTCTTTATATAAATATTAATTCTCTATACAGATACACTATATAAATTCACCGGAAGGCATGACAAAATCATCAACATCAGCATTGTTGCTATAGTGAAATAAAGCAAAATAAAATAACACAAATGTTTATGAAGAAGACAATGACTAAATAATTGTACCATGTTCAAATAGACAAATACTATATGATAATGGAAGTGAATGAATATGATATTTATCAAAATAAAGTGGAAACAGATGTTAGAAGAGTATGTGCATTAATTCATTTATGTAACATTTAAGATAGGCAAAACTAAATATATGTATATGTGTGTATATATCACATATCACATGTTGAAATCATATGTCATTATCATATATCATATAGGAATATAGATACAAATATGTTAAAATAGGTAAACATAGGTATCTTTGGGTTGGCCATGCAAGGATCAATATTTAATAAGATTTCTACATGATTCTTATGGCTTTCAGATTTTAGAACCAGGCTGTTATTTTTGTGGAAGTCTATATATTTTTCTTTCTTATTACATCATTATAATACTCCAAATCTGGTTGTTTTTCCGTCCTGGCCTTTGCACACTTACAACTTCACCTGGAGAACTAAGATTTAAGATTTCAAAAAAGCTTTCTTTTAATAAGTAGCCATTGTATAAAGACTCAAAAAAGCACTAAAATTATTATCTTAACCATTGTTTATACAGCTATAACCTAGATTTCGGAACTGTTTAGAGAATATTAAGATTACAATAAACCAACAGTAGTCTTATTATTTTAGTTTTAAAATGTTATACCATATTGTGCTGCATATTGTTTACACAACAGCATTGATATTGGTAATGCACTTGTTTTATTTCAACAAATATTCTATATGATAATAATGCATAATAAAAGTATTTTGTAAAGTAATTGCCTACAAAATTACTCATTATTGGCTTTATCACATTACATGCATCAGAAGCCATAATCATTATCTCGATTTTCATTACAGAAATATATTCAGTTTATACCTTGGCATTATTCTGATTACACAAAGTCTCATTAAAATTAGTAATAAAGCAAAGCTAAAAAGGTACAAACATTCGAGCTGTATATGTGTGGCAACTTTCCTTAATGACAATGTATTCAAAATATGTAGCTCTTTCACCCAGGAGGTTGGTAAACATTTTCTGGTTTGTGAAATAGGATTTTATATTTCAGTTTGGCTTGAGAGACTGAACTGTTATTTTACATAAAATGAGATTATTGGTGTATAAGAAATTGCAGTAATGCTAAGGAAAATAAAAAGGACTTTTTAATTAATGGACTATCAATCTCGAGGGTTTTTTATTATATTTATTATGTCACTATTTTTATTGTGTATAAGAAAAGTTGATTTCTCTAATTGTTTCCAAAATTCTTAAACCACCAGCTTATGTAGGCATTACACGAGGATAAGTTTAAGAATCATTTTAAACTGCTCTGCTGTCTTCTAAGAAATCCAGAAATGTCTGAACAAATGAGTGTACACTCATAAATGTAAGAGCCACAGGGAATCCATAGATGCCTAGAGAATTGATTTCTCATCTAGAGCTGCCTCCAGTGGCAGAATCATACCAGAAAGCATCAATTTTATTTTGTCCCAAGAGAATACACTCTAGTCTGGAAAAATGAGTTAGGATCACATCACATTCAGATTTCAATGGCCAGCTTTCAATAAACAATATATGAAGAAGCTCAGAAACCAAATGGAGAACATAATGAACTCTCCTGTTACATAACTCTACTTTTAGGACCAACCCAAAATCACACACACAGAAAAAATACAAAAAAAACCCTGCTGTAACTCAAATTTTGTCTCTTCTGTCTCCAAGGTAAGAATTTTCAGAAAGGAAAGACAAAGCAGTATTAAGCACATTTTATATTCTGAGGAATTGAGCTGACACAGAGAAGAAAATAAAACAAAACATTATATATTGAATGAAGGAATGATGGACAAATAGATAAATTAATCTAGTTGTTTAAAATTACACCCAAGTGTTATAATGAATTCTTTATCATATGACCCTACTCTGAAGATAGTGTTACAGCTTCAGTTAGTGGGAAATTAATGAAGCTTTAGAGAAAATATGTTTATATATACACACACATATATAGCTTCAGTTTTTAATTTACATTAATGACATTCCATTATATAACAAATCAAATTTGAAGAGAAATAAAAAATAAGAGGTCTTAGTGTTTTCTAGAAATGATGCTTGAAATACAAAAAAAGATAATTGTATAACAACATAAATGAGAATTATATATTTTTATTTAAAATATCTTGAATACACACATTTGTAATTTACTATTATTTCTGTTTTTTAGTTAATTAGAGTGAACGTTTCAAGCAATAACCGTGGTTTATCTTTTACCAGAATACCACAGTATTGGGCATTGGTTCAGATTTAGCACGTCTTCTAAAAGACAATGAACACTGAATGATTGCTTGTGAAATGAATAAATGGACAAGCACATGCTAAGCACACTCTGCCTTTAGACAGTACTGTAGGCAAGTTCTCCAAGATCAATTAGATTGACTGTTTACAAGTTTATCTTCAAGAAATCAATTCACTTGAAAATGAGGTGGGTGATTTATGCCTTTTAAACTACGTAGATAACCGCTAATTGAATCAGACAGAAAACGTGATTTAATACCTGAATATTATAATAGATTAGCTAACCAATTAGACATAAAAACTGATAAATCAACAATAACTTATATGCTTATATATTTATATAGTTTATGAAAGGTTCACATCTATTATTCCACTTTTTCAAAATAAGTAACTAGAGTTAAGCAAGCATGACTTGCCTCTGTTAAGTCCATAAAAATTAGCGAAGTCAGAACTTAGAATTCATGTTTCTGTCTTATTCATTTATTTATATATTTATTTATTTATATTGACTTTATTTTTAATTCACAAATAAAAATTGTATGTATTAATCATGTACACATAATGTTTTGAATATGTATACAATGTGGACTGGCTCAGTTGAGTTGATTAACATATTACCTCACATACTTATTATTGTTTGTGGAAAGAACACTTAAATTCTACTCTCAGCAATTTTCAGAATATAATACATGTTATTAACCATAGATACCATGTACAATAGATCTCTTGAACTTATTCCTCCTAACTGAAATTTCATATACTTTGACCAATATTTCCCGTCCCTGATAACAAACATTCTAATTTCTGCTTTCATGAGTTCAACTTTTTTAGACTCCACATATAAGTGATATCATGCAGTATTTTTCTTTATGTGTGGCTTATTCCACTTAACATAATGCACTCCAGGTTCATCCATTTATCTCAAATGGCAAGTCTTCGTTCTTTTTGAAATTGTTTTAAAGCTGAGTAATATTCTTGCATGTGTATGTGTGTATCATATATATATTTGTGATATGTGTTATATCTATAAATGTTATAGATAACAATAAACATGAAAGTGCAGACATTTCTTCAATATACCGATTTCCTTTTCTTTGAATAAATGCTCAGTCGTGGTTTTACTAAATTACATGATAGTTCTGTTTGTAGTTGTTTGAGGAACCCCCGTAGTGTTCTCCATCGTGGCTGTTACTAGCTAATATTCCTACCAACAGTGTATTAAGAGTTCCTTTTCTCTACATCCTAAACAGCATTTGTTCTTTTTTGTCTTTTTGATAACAGCCATTACAATACGTCTGAGGTGATACCTCATTGTTTTAATTTGCGTTTATCTAAAGGTTAGTAATGTTGAGCATTTTTTCACATACATTTGTATGTCTTTTTTTGAGAAATGTCTACTTAAGTCTTTTGCCCAATTTTAATTGGATTATTTATGTTTCTTATTGAGTTGATTGAATTCCTTACAAATTTTTGGTATTAACCCCTTATCAAATGATTGGAAAATTCTCCCATTCCGTAGGTTTTCTCTTCACTCTGTCGATTGTTTCCTTTGCAGTGCAGAAGATTTTTAGTTTGATGTAAATCTATTTGTCTATTTTTGCTTTTGTTGCCTGTGCTTTTGGGGTCACACCCAAAAATTTATTGCCCAGACCAAATGTCAGAGAGCTTTTTTCTTATGTTTCTTCTAGTAGTTTTACAGTTTAATGTCTTATGTTTAAAACCTTAATCCATCTCGAGTTGATTTTTGTGTATGGTGTGAGATAAGGATCTAATTTCATTCTGTATGTGGATTTTCACTTTTCTCAACAACATTTTTTGAAGAAACTATCCACTGTATTTTCTTGGCATCTTGATAAAAAATAAACTGAACATAAATATGTGAGTTTATTCTAGACTTGTTATCCTGTTTCATTGGTCAATTTGTCTGCTTTTATACCAGTAATACACTTTCTTAAATTACTGTAGCTTTGTAGTATATTCTGAATTCAGGTAGAATGAAAACTTCAGATTTTTTTTTTTCTCAAGATTTCTTTGTCTACTTGGGAGCTGCTGTGGTTCCATGTGAATTTTTTGATTGCTTTTTATCAGATTTTCATTTTCAAATTCTATGTTATTTTTACTATATGATAACCTATGAAATATTATTTCAGATACAGATAATAAAGCCACATACACATATGAGTACACATATAGACACAATTATATAAATTACATTGAAATATTATGATACTTAATTTTTCATATGTAATATAAAAATAGAAAATTTGTGTAACTGCTAACACTATTATTTTCTACATTTTACTGTTTAGCTATAATCTCTCATTACACAGTGCATATATTTGAAGATATTTCAATTGATTGAATTCTGACTTCCAGTAGAGCATTTTTTCTTTCCCAGATCAAATAAAGCAACAATATCAAAGAAAGAAAGAAAAAAAACTTCAGAATACTTAGCTTAAAAGGAGGAAAGACATAGGTAATTGGGATAGCTGATTTCAAACATTTTAAAAACATTTACATGAAAGAAAAGGAATTTGTTCTCTCTTTCATCAAATTCTGACATTAAGATAAGTAGACTTCATGAGATGTCATGTTTTTTCTGCAAGCAAAATTTATCTAGATTTTTGGACAATACAGGACTCAGGGAATATAAGCAGATGTTTATGCCCCAAAGGGAAGTTTAGTCTTCATCTCTGTAGTTACATTTGATGCATATATTGGAATGCTGTACTTTTCCTCTCAAAAAATTCTAAGCTAAATGAGATAATTTGATCATCAGAAAGAAATAATTCCTTAGGACAGGCTGTTTTCTTACAATCTGAGAATCCTAGTTTCAGAAATTGACATATGAGTACAAATGACTTGTGAGGGGTGACATCTGTGAAAGGTAAAGGGAGGAAGCATGATTTGGTAGGGGAACTATCGGACGTCATGATTTCAATTTGACAGTTGCTATCCACCAATGAGAAGATCCAGAGCAAATGATTAAGTCCCTGCACAATTAACTCAGTTTTTAACTGGGAGCTATTTTAAGTAAAATGTGCCCATGGTAACATCATCTTACACAGCTATTGTTCTTACTTAGCTGGGGCCACCCTGAGAATAGCATGACCTTGGCTTGAAAGCTGAAGCAAACCCCAGAGGAACTAGCAGTTGGAAACCATGAGCTAATTATATTTTTCAGAGTTGGGCTGGATTTATTTTCTTGAATAGAGACCTTGGAGCTTATATCTCTGCCTGCCAACTACTGACACCTCACTTTCATATATCCTGTGTGATTTATTAGTTAATTCTATTGGTTCTACCTTCAGACTCTCTGTGTCTCACCACTTCCACATCGACCATCCTGGTCCAAGCCATCATTATCTTCTTTTCTGTATTGTTGTGATAGCCCCTTCATCACTCTTCTGGTTCCTTCAACAATCTTCTGGTTCTGCCTCTACAGTCTATTCTTCACACATATATCAAATCACTGGTTTGCTCTCAAATTTTCTGTCCATATCCCCAAGTCATCCCCTATCCTTCTATCTTCTAACTCTCTGGTGGATTACCATCTTACTCTTAAGTTTAAGCAAACCCTACATTACCTAGTCCTCTCATTATTATTGTTTTACTTTTGTCCTGTGTTGTGACCTTCCCTTTTTCTGTTCCAAGCTTATTATTACTAAATATGACCTTCCTGCCTTAGGGCTTTGAATTTGCTATTCCCTCTTCCTTTCAGATATATGCAGGTCATTGATAAATTGTCGCCTTTTCAGAAAGGCTTTCTCTAGTTATTTAAAAGTGTAACCCATAACAAAATTCCACATTAACAAAGCTCTACCCTTTCTCTGTTCCTGCTTTATTTTTCTTTATGTAATTTATCAACAATTGTTAATTACTCTCTCCAGAGCCTAGACATCCTTTGGCATTTGGTAGGTTTTCAAATTAATAATTGTTGAATAAACAAACCATAAAAAATTACCAATTTTGTATTTAAGTATCTGCCTGTAATGGGAACTGAGTGTTTACATGTTATTCTATATGGAACAATGTGTAATATGGATACATATTATCATAATATGGATATTATTGAGAGATTAGGTCAAACTGAGATAGAAAAATAGCCAGGAGATTATTGGGAACAAAACCAGTATAAAGTGGTTGATAACATAAGAAATATTATTCAAAGTAACATTTATATTAAGCGCCTACATTGTGGCAGGCATATGACAATTACTTCATTTCTTTAATTCAGACTATGCCCTTAAATGGGCATTAGTATCATGTAATTTACTAATGGAAATAGATTTAGAAAAGACAAGTAGGTAATCAAGTTTTTGTTCACAGGGAGAAGCAGGGATTGTCATTCTCAAGGCTTTATTATTTCCACTACATTATAGGAATTAAGGATAAAAATATTTTATAGGAATTATGCAATGATTTAATAAATTTAACCCAAAATTATTTAATTTCTCAGTTTCTTATGGATTCCCCACAGTTTGATATAATATTTATTCCAGGCTTGTATTAAAGATTGTTGTTTACCAGAAGCCTTACCAATTATATAACCAGTCAATTAACACATATTTTTTATGACATATGGATTATATACTATATTCTGACAAGTAAGTCAGAGAAAAGTAAACATTATTAAGAAAATTATAACAAAAGAGAAAATATATTTAGTATTCACTAAGTGGAAGTAGATTATCATGTCTCCATCTTTGTCATCTTCACATTGAGTAGGCTGAGGGGAAACAGGAAGGGAAGGGGTTGGACTTGTCTCAGGGGTATCAGAGGCTGAAGAGGTGGGAGATGTCAAAGGGAAGGTAGGAGAGGCACAGTCAGTGTAATTAATGAAAATACATTGCAATTTCTGTCTTTTTTTTTTTTTTTTTTTTGCTTTTCTGTTTCTCTAAAAATGTTTTTATATGATGGCCGTCTTTCCTCCACTGTTTGCTTTAGGTTCAGTGCCCATATCATAGAAGGACTCATGTCATAAAAGAAGTCAAACGCAATCTTGAATGATTGGAACCCTTTTGCCAGATTACTGAATGTCAACTTGTTTTCTGGCCCTGCTGCTTCTACATCTTCTTCCTCATTATCTGGCACTGGATTGGAAATGCCCATTTCCTTCAAGTCGCCTTCTGTTATTCTTCTAGTGTGCTGCCTACTAGCTCTCAGATTTCTCCAAGGTCCATATATTGAAACACTTCACCATCCCCACCCCACCTTTTGTGGGTTTTTTTGTTTGTTTGTTTGTTTTGCCATATCGATGATCTCTTTTATGATTTCCTTAATTGGTTCTGTCACAAATCCTGTGAAGTCATGCACAACATCTGGAAACAGTTTTTCCTGCAGGAATTTATTGTTTCAGGCTTAATGGCTTTTATGGCTTTTTGTATAACAATGTTGACATCTTCAATAACGTAATCCTTCTGGACTCTCATAACATTCTATCAGAGTTTTCTTTCATAGCATTGATAATCCTTTCCATAATGTACAATGTGTAATGAGACTTAAAGGTCCTTATTACCACCTAATTTCAAGGCTGATATATATATATATTTGGTGTGGGGCAAGTTGACCACTTTGACATCTTCAATATTGAGTTCACAGGGTTCTGTGTGTCCAGGGGCATTGTTCAATATCAAAGGCACTTTAAAATGCAGATCCTTTGTGGCAAGGTATTTTCTGAATTCGAGGACAAAGCAATGGAACCAATCCAGAAAAAAGGGCACTTGTCCAGGCCTTCTTGTTGTGAAACCAAAAGATTGACAGCTGGTTATCTTTTCCCTTCAAGGCTCAGGGGTTAGCAGCTCTATAGATAAGAGCATTGCTGATGGTAAATTCAACTGCATTTGCACAAACTATCCCTTCCTCCCTTAAATCCTGGTACTCCTTCTATTTCTTACTAATAAATACCCTTTGTGGTGTTTTTGTCTTTTTTTTTTCAAAATAGGGCATTTTTGTCTGCAATTCAAAACCTCTTCAGGCAGATATCCTTTCTCCTCGATGATTTTCTTAATGGCATCCGGGAACTCTTTTGCTCCCTCTTGGTTCTCCTGTTACCTTGACATTTTTAAAGCCAAACCTCTTTCCAAAATTATCAAACCAGCCTTTGCTGGTATTGAATTCTCCAGCTTTAGATCTTTCAACTTCCATTTGCTTTGTTATATAATGCACTTTCTTTTTCTTGAATCATATTAGAGTTTATAGGTATGCCTTACTTATAGCAATATTATACCCACATAAATGTTGAGTTTTCAATATAAGACAAACAGGTGTTTCACAAAAAGTGCAGGTTTTGTGCCTGCTGGTGTATCAGCAGCAAGCCTTCACAAATTTCCTCTTCTTTGTTTTACAAACGTCTTTATGTTGGGTTCATGTATTTTTAAATGATGGGGAACTGCCGTGGCAGACCTCAATCCATGGTACATGTCAAGCAATTCAACTTTTTCCTGCAATGTCATGATTTTATTTCTAGAGGGCACTTCCAGGCAACACTAGGTGTACTTCATATGAGTCCCCTGGCCTTATTCAAGGTTTGTGGTATTGGACAAAGCATGATAAAAATATGCAAGAACTGTAAGAGATCACTTTTTGCTGTAATATGCAATTCATTGGAGAGATGCGCAACTCTTACAGAGATGATCAGCATCACACGGAGTTTTAAGTGTATGTTCACACTTGAAGTAATTGCAACAGTAACAGGAGCTGGCT
Source organism: Pongo abelii (assembly GCF_028885655.2). Classification (NCBI taxonomy): domain Eukaryota; kingdom Metazoa; phylum Chordata; class Mammalia; order Primates; family Hominidae; genus Pongo; species Pongo abelii. The sequence goes on from NC_072002.2 coordinate 44,226,049, forward strand.
ACAAAATTATTACCATGGTATGTTATATCCTACAATTAATTATATGCAGTTATAATTAATACTGCATCTTTATATTTGTTTACATTTTTTTCTACTGTGAATGGCACCATGTATGGTTTGTGTTTGTATGCATTCATTTTGATAAATTCTAACCTTTTTTAATAGAGTTGTGTAAATTTTATGTTAACAAATGATAAAATAAACCATTATCTACATATATTTTATGCATTCATAATATATATTTAATTTTTTTATATTTCTATGTTATGTGATTAGTTTGCAAGTTTTTTCAAATTGTTGCAAATCTCCATAAAATTTTCCAATATATTTATTTAAAAAGTCTGCCTCACCACTCCTATTCAACATAGTGTTGGAAGTTCTGGCCAGGGCAATCAGGCAGGAGAAAGAAATAAAGGGTATTCAATTAGGAAAACAGGAAGTCAAATTGTCCCTGTTTGCAGATGACATGATTGTATATTTAGAGAACCCCGTTGTCTCAGCCCAAAATCTCCTTAAGCTGATAAGCAACTTCAGCAAAGTCTCAGGATACAAAATCAATGTGCAAAAATCACAAGCATTCTTATACACCAATAACAGACAAACAGAGAGCCAAATCATGAGTGAACTCCCATTCACAATTGCTTCAAAGAGAAGAAAATACCCAGGAATCCAACTTACAAGGGATGTGAAGGACCTCTTCAAGGAGAACTACAAACCACTGCTCAAGGAAATAAAAGAGGATACAAACAAATGGAAGAACATTCCATGTTCATGGATAGGAAGAATCAATATCATGAAAATGGCCATACTGCCCAAGGTAATTTATAGATTCAATGCCATCCCCATCAAGCTACCAATGACTTTCTTCACAGAATTGGAAAAAACTACTTTCAAGTTCATATGGAACCAAAAAAGGGCCCACATTGCCAAGACAATCCTAAGCCAAAAGAACAAAGCTGGAGGCATCACACTACCTGACTTCAAACTATACTACAAGGCTACAGTAACCAAAACAGCATGGTACTGGTCCCAAAACAGAGATATAGACCAATGGAACAGAACAGAGACCTCAGAAATAATATCACACATCCACAACCATCTGATCTTTGACAAACCTGACAAAAACAAGAAATGGGGAAAGGATTCCCTATTTAATAAATGGTGCTGGGAAAACTGGCTAACCATATGTAGAAAGCTGAAACTGGATCCCTTCCTTACATCTTATACAAAAATTAATTCAAGATGGATTAAAGACTTAAACGTTAGACCTAAAACCATAAAAACCCTAGAAGAAAACCTAGGCAATACCATTCAGGACATAGGCATGGGCAAGGACTTCATGTCTAAAACACCAAAAGCAATGGCAACAAAAGCCAAAATTGACAAATGGGATCTAATTAAACTCAAGAGCTTCTGCACAGCAAAAGAAACTACCATCAGAGTGAACAGGCAATCTACAGAATGAAAGAAAATTTTTGCAATCTACTCATCTGACAAAGGGCTAATATCCAGAATCTACAAAGAACTCAAACAAATTTACAAGAAAAAAACAACCCCATCAAAAAGTGGGTGAAGGATATGAACAGATACTTCTCAAAAGAAGACATTTATGCAGCCAACAGACACATGGAAAAATGCTCATCATCACTGGCCATCAGAGAAATGCAAATCAAAACCACAATGAGATACCATCTCACATCAGTTAGAATGGTGATCATTAAAAAGTCAGGAAACAACAGGTGCTGGAGAGGATGTGGAGAAATAGGAACACTTTTACACTGTTGGTGGGACTGTAAACTAGTTCAACCATTGTGGAAGACAGTGTGGCGATTCCTCAAGGATCTAGAACTAGAAATACCATTTGACCCAGCCATCCCATTACTGGGTATATACCCAAAGGATTATAAATCATGCTGTTATAAAGACACATGCACACGTATGTTTATTGCTGCACTATTCACAATAGCAAAGACTTGGAACCAACCCAAATGTCCATCAATGGTAGACTGGATTAAGAAAATGTGGCATGTAGACACCATGAAATACTATGCAGCCATAAAAAAGGATGAGTTCATGTCCTTTGTAGGGACATGGATGAAGCTGGAAACCATCATTCTGAGCAAACTATCACAAGGACAAAAAACCAAACACTGCATGTTCTCACTCATAGGTGGGAAATGAATAATGAGAACACTTGGACACAGGAAGGGGAACATCACACACCAGGGCCTGTCATGGGGTGGGGGGTGGGGGAGGGATAGCATTAGGAGGTATACCTAATGTAAATGACGAGTTAATGGGTGCAGTACACCAACATGACACATGTATACATATGTAACAAACCTGCACGTTGTGCACATGCACCCTAGAACTTAAAGTATTATAACAATAATAATAATAATAAAGAAAGTGGAAAGAAAAAGAAAAAAAAAGTCTGCATACAAGTAGAACCCACACAGTTTGAACCAATGTTGTTCAAAACTCAACTTTGTAAACAGTTAATATAAATGAAGTGGCAGGTATTAAAAATAAAATTTTAGAACCAATGAGTACAAATATCATGAGTGTATTAGTCTATTTTCATGTTGCTGATAAAGACATACCTGGGACTGGGAAGAAAAGAGGTTTTATTGGACTTACAGTTCCACATGTCTAGGGAGGCCTCAGAATCATGGTGGGAGGCAAAAGGCACTTCTTACATGGTGGTGGCAATAGAAAAATGAGGAAGATGCAAAAGCAGAAACCCATGATAAAATCACCACATCTCATGAGACTTATTTACTACCATGAGAACCATACGGAGGAAACCACCCCCATGATTCAAATTCTCTCCCACTGGGTCCCTCCCACAACACATTGGAATTATGGGAGTAAAATTCAAGATGAGATTTGGGACACAGAGCCAAACTGTATCAATGAGAATCTTTTCTAATTTAGAGATTAACACACGTACACACAAACATAACAACAGCAACATCTCTAAAGAATGTGGTGTTTTAACCAGAGTCTTCATGGAGAAAATGGAGAAGAATTTAAGAATATTCGGCCCCAAAAGAATAGTATGCATAGAAGGCCAGAGTCAAGAAAGAATGAGGCATAGTTGAGTGAATGTATTTATGCTTAGCTTATTTTTCTAAGGTAAGTGGATCTTATCCTGAGAGTAATTGGAAGCCCTTTAAGTATTTTAAGCAGGGGACTGAAATGATTAGAATTGTATTATCAGGAAATTCCTTTTTTGGTAATGTGGAGGCTAGACTGACAAGGAGCATCTGCTGATAGGTAATCCCCCATGTCCTGATAGTTGATTGAAACTATTTTCACTAATGTTATCAATCACTGGCATGTTGCTAAATATAGTTTATATTTCTCATCTCTTATTTTGCTTGACTTTCTACTGTCATTACATATATATGTATATGTATGTGTGTGTGTATATATAGGTATATATATGTGTATGTATATATATAGTGATGGAAACTAACAATGACTTTATATTGACACAGATCTGAACTATGTCATTTTGTCCTATTATTCTTAGCTAAACCAACAAGTTCAAGAGTCAACCCCTGGCCATGGAAATTGATACCACATTCTGGATAGACAGGTATAAAGGAGGGATAAAAAGGTAAAAGAGTTTGGTGTACTGACAGAAGAGTGGCTGCCATTTGGGCCATGGCTCCTCATAAAGTGAAGAAGTATTTACAAGAGTTAAGTTGAAAATTATTGAATGGTAAATGTTGCTCTATGTAGCCATGTTTACATTCAACAAAGTGAGGTTAATAATGTTACCAAGTATGTATGTTTCAATCTTTTTTTGAAAACAAAGTTATTTAAGTAAATTTCTGAAATTATTAATTAATCTTGCACTTTAACTTTGTCATCCCAATTTTTTTCAGTCCTCATGGGCTAAATTCAGTCAATATACCTGTTTTTGTTGGGTTGACAAAACACTTTAAAAGAAGTGTTCCAAGATATTTAGTTCCAATGCCTCCTACCACATTATTGCTTCAAATATCCTCTTTATCTATGAGTAAAAACTGCCTAACCCATAGTGGCATTTGAGTTTAAAGCTCAAATGAAAACAAACATATATGTAAAACATGAAGTATAAAAACTAAATATCAAGCTACAGTATTTTCATTCTTTAAACACCATTATTCATATAGCTCATAATCTTGTGAGATAGATTTTCAGGCAAACATAAAGTATTGCTTTAAGAAAAGCAATTTTTTTAAGGTTTGCAGTTTCTTATGTTTAAACAAAGCAGTTTCTTAAATTATTAAGAAATAATACAAATGCAACTCTTTCTTAGGCATATGTAACCAATCCCTAAGGCCTTTTCTTAAGAATTTTGAGGTCTTCCAATGACATGGAAGTGAGAAATCTAAATATCATAACTACTTAGTTCAAGTATGCCCTTGTGTTATATATTTGTCTTCTCCACCCACTCCAAACTTCACACCTCATTTCACACTACCCTATATACTTGAAATAGCATACTGATTAATGTTCACTCTTTTCTCTCTGTCTGAAATAATTTTTTCTTTTCCTCTGCACTCCTTCCCAAGCCCATCTGTTTAGTGGCAAACCCACCTGCTTCAACTGTTCCTTTGTCTTTTTTTTATTTTTTATTTTCCCCCTTAGCAGTTTCTACAACTGCTGATAAAAACTTTCTCCTTTGGAATTGTGAACTCATTTGGGTGAGAATTCTAATGCTCTTGACCTGTTTTCCTTTCTACCCATTTCCATATGAAAGCCGGACACTCATAAATAATGCTTGGGGTAATAATATAACTTGAAATATTAAAAGATTATCTTCTGAAACCAGTAGAGATGCATAGAAATCTGAAATGTACACTTTTGGTTTACAGTTTAGATGGAAAATATATAAAGATTTAGCACTAGATATATAATAAAAAATGTTTTTACACCGCTTACCTAAAAGATAAGAGTAACATTTGTGTTTTCCTCTAAAGACAGCTTGAAAAGAATTTCAGAGAATAATTTTTAAAATTCAATATTTACAGTGTATACTGTTGACATATATTTTGTGTTATGGGTACCAATGGATTGATTTACAATATTTCCATTTTATGTTTGTTTGCAAATAATTTTTCTGTTAAAACTATAAAAATTGATCATCACTTTGAATACTGTCATTTTTTCTCACCATAATTTATAAAAATTTTAATAAAGCAACTCTTCCTTCCTGAACACATATACACACATACCTTTTACTGAACATCAAAAAAGGCATTATTTTTAAAATAATAAAACCACCAGGGCCATTTGTCATTGATAAATATCATTCCAAAAGACTGATGTTTCTTAATGATAACACTGCGGTTGATGATAGGGTAGAAATTTCTTCAAAAGCAGTTATTATACTTTCCAGTCATTTTGTGTTTATAATATAGTATGAGTCTCATGTATACCCTGAAATTTCTATATCACAACCATCTGGAATAAGATATTTTGTTTTATAGGACCCACATAATTCTATTCTCAGGATGTACACATATAAAACATATTTATTAATTTATAGTACAAATAATATACAGACAACTTTATTTTTTCCACAGGGAGGCTTCTATAATAAATTTGTTTTATGTGAATATTACTATTTACCTCTTCTGTGCTAAAGTAGATGTTTGTGCTTCTGTGATAACTCTTACCATCCTATTTCTTGTATTCGGGTTATTTGTGCATTTATCTGCCTTTTAAAGTGCATTTTTAAAAATGAGAGGTAGAAGATTTTTTTGCACTTTCTCACAGGCTATAGCACCTACCAGACCATTTTTGTACATTGATACATATTTATTGAAGTAAATGTTTAAGAAATATATTAAATTTCAGTTTTATATAAACCTACCATATAGATTTTATAATTCAATTTTAATATGTCTTATGTTAAAGCTTTTTTGTATAGCAATCAAATAGTGCAATACATTACTTTAAATGTAAAATTGATGTAATTCCTCTAGAAAAATATTAATCTCTATGGTAAACATAACTAACATTAAAATGTGTTGTATGTAAATATATATATATATATAAAATTTTTTGGAATTATTCAGTAAGCTACACAACTCAACTATTTTGGTATTTTTCTATTAAAACAATCATTTCATGTATCAAAGGCCAAAACAGCCATTCAGAGAGACACGTAGTTAACTTATATCAAAATTCTGAAGCTCTCCTGGTAAGAAGTAAACAACAAAATGAGAAGAAGACTACACTCACACTCATTTTCCTTAGCTCATAACTTAAGAGTTCAAAAGGAAAGAAGCACTTTTCATCAAGAATGGACTGTGAAATGCATCGGAGGTTGTTGTAAGCTGTGCCAAGGGATTTGTAGAAGCAAGTACACAGAGCCTCACAACAACTAGTAGTTAATTCAAATGTGACCTAGATCAGCAGTGACTAAATGCCGTTAACATTGCATCAGCAAAGCAACGTGCAAAGATAGCCATCCCCCATTTTTCTGTGGAGAATGATTTCTGCTTAAAAAGAATGATGTATAAAAGTCCTCATCATAGTAGTTGCTGCTTCAGAAGTAGATAAAAGTACATTTGCTTATTTTTCACTGCAAAGAGTACTGTGACAATTGTGAGGTCATCAGTTCAAAGGACAGCCTGAGATCAATTTCCAGTTAAGAAAACAAGACAAAGAAGCAATCTAAAATGTGAATAATATGTGTATGTGTATGTATATATTATTATATATAATCTATAATTATATTTTTCTCAATTATTGAAGCTGAAAAAATTGATCAACTTATATTTCATAATATGTTGGCTGTCACAAACTCAAAATAATACTTATAAGATTAGTAGTAATCCTTAAAATTTATAGACAACATATTAGTGAAAGCATTTGAAATTTTCATTTTTGTACCTTGAAAATGGTCACACATATGCAATTTCATATGGATCATCATAAATACATATAACTTCACAGAATTTCAGCTGCAGCCATTCAAGCAATGTGAAGGGAAAAACTCATTAAGCATGTACAAAAATGTTATTCACAACATTGACCACATATAAATGCACAAATGGAATATTTGTTAGATATCATCAATGAAGTAAGTTGGTTACATTTTAAAGTTTCATAAAATAATCATTAGATTTATCAGTAAAAATATGGTTGCTACTCATTTATCAAATTAGGCACTGTTAGTCTAATTTAATGCAGAGATTTTTAGAAAGATATTCTTGTTTATCACTAAAATATGAAAATCTACATCATTTCATAACTCACAGGGGGTAGGTCGTATGCCAATATTTCAGAATCTTACCTCAAATGTCAATTAATTTTCAACATCAGTGTAACCTTCCACGTGGAAGTTTCCACTACTGCACCATTACTCAGATCCTCGTGATTTTTACTTTATTCTTCATTCTTTAAGTGATCATTTATCAGTTTATTACATTTTATTAGTATTAAAATGAAAACAGAAATAGATGAAAAAATAAAAAATAGTTGGCTAAGGAGTCTTGTAGCATGTAGGCACGTTATTCAGTAATAATTAGTGAGTGCCTAACATGTGGCTAGGCTCTGTGAGATGCTGAGGATAGAAGACAGACAGATAAAGTCTCTGTCTCAGTGAGTCAAATATAGTTAAACAAGAGCTAAAATTTGTTTACTTCATTTAATGTTTTTATTTTTAATTTTTGTGGGAACATAGGTATATATGTTTATTTGTGTACATGAATGCAATGAGTAATAATCACATCATGAAAAATTGGGCCTCCATCTCCTCAATCATTTATTACATTTATTAAAATATCACTAGTCCCATTATTAAGGAGAGAAATTTACATTCCACATAAAACAAAATTAAAATAAAAATATCTTTTACCTATAGACAATTCCCTTAAATGAATTAATTCACAAATGGAAATCTGGATAAACCTTCATAAGACACCATTGTTATGGTTTAAATTATGACATTTTGATATGACTGACTATGATATCCGAGAAAGAAAAACAAGTTGTAAAACTGGTTTATAAACTTTCATTTTCAAGTTAATATTTTCAATGGTTATATTAAATCTACCACATGAGTAGATATGTGCCTTGAGTATTTAGATGTTTCTGCCATTAAGTGTATCCTCAGACTAGAAAATGAATGGATCAAAGGTATCCACGTTACCCCTACATACAGACTCAGAAGCTACACTCTAAGTTGTAAGTTATTAAATAGTTTCATGTGGCAAGCAGTCTACAGCATAACTGTGAAATCTGAAAAATCCCTTGAGAAGTTCACATTTAAATTGCTCGTTTTTACCAGAGCTGAAAGCAAACTATGTTCAGTAGAAAAATGTTGCCAGTTATGTTGAGGGAAGGGATAGGGCAGGCTGCTAAATTGCAGAAATTCTATACCAATTAAATATTTGGTAAATTAAGCAAATAAGGATGTGAAAAATTAGTTTCGCTTTGAAATCCATATGCATAGATTTATTTGATACTAAAGATGGTAAAATTTGAAAATGGATGGGAAATTTTCCAATCATTGTCAGCAGTTTTGATCAGGAGAGAGGAAGTCTCAGTATGTGTTTATGCACATTATCATCCAAAACACTGTCTTCATCATCATCTTCGTCATCATCCCCATGCTCATTTTTATCATCACCAAAGCTAGTTGCCAAGTATTATTTTAATAATCACATGTATGTTAACTCAGATTTTCTAAATAAGAAATTAGATGTTTATGGAAGAAGAAATGACTGTATGGAGATATTTCAAAGGAATTGCCCAAGGTCACATAGCTGGGAAATGGCAGTTGGGATTTTAACCTGTACTGTCTGGTTTTATAGTTCTTCCCTTATATTGAAAAAAAATCATTACATTATTACTTTAAACTAAAGTTTTGGAATAACAAATTTTCTAGAGTTCTCATACATGAGAAGGGTTAAAAAAGAGACTCAGAAGACCATTTTTTCTTATAGTTGGATTGCCTTTTGCAGACACTATTTTAGAAGCAATGGTTCAGAGACAAAGGTGCTCCTAAGCATGGAGACTGGATTTTGATTGAGCGACTGACCAACTGAGGTAGTAACACATCAGTGAAAGTAAACTGTTGTAACTGTTAAAACTATTTGTTTACAGTGAACCATTCCCCTGATATTTATGCTTTATATGGTACCTTTATGCATTAATTTTAGGTTTAGCTATGTGACTTTCTTTAGACAATTTAATAATAGTAAGCATTACACAAATTGAAGCCTGATAAACACTTGCAAACTGGGCTTGTTCTCTTGCATTACAGTCTCCATTTAAGGAACCCAAGCTATCTACATGCAGAGAACACAGGTAGAGATCGCAGGGCTATAGCCTTCCAGCTATTTACAACAAGCCTCCAATCGTGTGCGTGAAGTCTGTTTAGATTTTGTTTTAATCCAGCTCAGCATTTGAGTGATGCAAATCACCCAAATCACTTCCCCATGGAGCAAAATTGTTCAGCTGAGTCCAGCCAATCCACCTAATTATGAGAAGGAATAAACTATTGCTATCATAAATAATTACTTATTGGTATGGTTGTTACACAGCTACAGGCAATTAAAACACAGGGCATCTTGTTGACCAACTTTGCCAGGACTCTCATTTCGGTGAAGAAAAATAATTTATAGGAACATACTGAAATCCCATCTGACACTGTGATTATTTTGTACATATATTGAGTAGGCACTAGGACAAAATATATCATCAAAGACCTTTGTAATTTAAGCTATTTTGATGGCAAATATGCCATATATTAAATTTTTCACTAACAGACATTTGATGCCATATTCTAGAAAACCATGATTTCTTTCCAAATATCTTCCGTGTATATATATATATACATATACATACGTATGTTGTATGTATCTTTATATACATATATGTATATATGCATATATACATGAATTGTTTTGAGAGAAAAAGGTTTTCTTGACTAAATGACCCAGTAGATATTTAAAGGAGAGAAAAATCACTAGGTTACCAAGATTACAGTGAGTCTATTCATGTGGATAAAACAATAATTTCCCCCATGTGATTATCATACTTGTAGGTGTCAGTGTTGCAAAGTCAGGGATAAAGTTGTTTACATTAGAGAGTTAGCCATTTACAGGAAAGGGTTCAAGGCTTTGTTGATTTGGAATACTAATGCTAGGTAGAATCTTCTTCCTCATTTTTACCATACTACTCTCTTTCCTGTATAAACTATATCTTTGTGTATTTTTAAAACACTGCCATTAATAAAAAATAGCAGTAATATCATCAAATAATAATAATAGAATATAAATAGAATAATTTATTATAACTTTTTTTCATTTTAACAGAAGTTACTGTTATTTTGGAAGTTTTTACTACTCATGCTTGCTGTCTGCGCATTTATAAAAATAATAGTATATGGAGACCCTAGCATGTTTTTATTAATCTTATTTCAATGTTTCTAATTTTTTTCAGAATCAACCTTTGCTATCTTAGTCATCTTGCTTTCATGAGAAAAAATTAATATCTCTTTTATGACTCTATGAATGGTCATTACAATTTTGGCTATTTAGATGATCAATGATACGAAGATTTTATTCAATTTTAAAATATATAATTATTAGTCAATTTCATTAAATTTTCACAGATTATATAATTAATTATTAATGAATATAACATTTGAAATAAATCTATTTCTATTCACAAAATTTAAGGACACAGATAGAAACGCATGTAGTTTGAGAGATTTTGTTTAATTCCAACCAAAGATTTTGAGAACTATATAAATATTTCCTAATTCTAACCAAAATCTATATGTCCAATAAACAGTATAGATATATCTTTAAACATGTTTACAAAAAATTATTTTATTTTTCTGCCTTTTAATAATTAAACTCTTTAGAAATCACATCGTATATAGAAAAAACTATACAAAAGTTTTTCATCAAATTCATTTTGTAAAATAAATATCATTCATTAATTTATTGATTTTTTTGATAGAGTATTTTTTTATTATTATACTTTAACTTTTAGGGTACATGTGCACAACGTGCAGGTTTGTTACATAGGTATACATGTGCCATGTTGGTTTGCTGCGCCCATCAACTTGTCATTTACATTAGGTATCCTAATGCTATCCCTCCCCTAGTCCCCTACCCCATGACAGGCCCCAGTGTGTGATGTTCCGCATCCAGTGTCCATGTGTTCTCATTGTTCAACTCCCACCTATGAGTGAGAACATGCTGTGTTTGGTTTTCTGTCCTTGTGATAGTTTGCTTAGAATGATGTTTTCCAGCTTCATCCATGTCCCTGCAAAGGACATGAACTCATCCTTTTTATGGCTGCATAGTATTCCATGGTATCTATGTGCCACATTTTCTTAATCCAGTCTATCATTGATGGACACTTGGGTTGGTTCCAAGTCTTTGCTATTGTGAATAGTGCCACAATAAATATACGTGTACATGTGTCTTTATAGCAGCATGATTTATAATCCTTTGGGTATATACCCAGTAATGGGATGGCTGGGTCAAATGGTATTTCTAGTTCTAGATCCTTGAGGAATCGCCACACTGTCTTCCACAATGGTTGAACTAATTTACACTCCCACCAACAGATGTGGGGAAATAGCATTTCTATCTCTCCACATCCTCTCCCACATCTGTTGTTTCCTGACTTCTTAATGATCACCATTCGAAGAGGTATGAGATGGTATGTCATTGTGGTTTTGATTTGCATTTCTCTGATGACCTGTGATGATGAGCATTTTTTCATGTGTCTGTTGGCTGCATAAATGCCATCTTTTGAGAAGTGTCTATTCATATCCTTTGCCCACTTTTTGATGGGGTTGTTTTTTTCTTGTAAATTTAAGTTCATTGTAGCTTCTGGATATTAGCCCTTTGTCAGATGGGTAGATTGCAAAAATTTTCTCCCATTCTGTAGGTTGCCTGTTCACTCTGATGATAGTTTCTTTTGCTGCTCACAATCTCTTTAGTTTAATTAGATCCCATTTGACTATTTTGGCTTTTGTTGCTATTGCTTTTGGTGTTTTAGTCATGAAGTCTTTGCCCATGTCCTATGTTCTTTGTCCATGTCCTTTGTCCATGTCCTATGTCCTGAATTGTATTGCCTAGATTTTCTTCTAGGGTTTTTATGGTGTTTGGTCTTACGTTTAAGTCTTTAATCCATCTTGAGTTAATTTTTGTATAAGGTGTAAGAAAGGGATCCAGTTTTAGCTTTCCACATATGACAAGCCAATTTTCCCAGCACCATTTATTATGATTTATTTATTATGGTTTATTTTATTTTAATGTTTAATATTTAATTATTTAATGTTTTAATGTTTTTATATTTTATGTTTTATGATTTATGATTTTAATGTTTTTCTGATATATTAATAGCATGTAAGATATTCAGCAAAGTTACAGATACGTTATATACCTTCATGAACACTATGTTATTCTCTCATTTTCTACTGCAATGAGACATACAATTATACAGAATTGGCAAATACTTGTTTAAAACATTATTTTATCTCTTCTTTTCCCAATGAAGATGAACAATAGGGAAAAATAAATAAAACTATTGTATTTTGGAATTAGTTTAATAATATAGGGTGAAATTGGTAATAATAGGCAATAATCTATTGTAAATTATTTTTAAAGTTTGGACTTTGGGGTAAATACACATGTTTTCTTTTATTTTTATTCACTTATGCATGTATTCATTCAGCAGCTGCTCTGTGCAAGCCCTCTGGAAGAACTTGTTGGAAATAACTATGATTCCTGCTATCAAGAGCCATGCAGCATAAAAGGCAAGAAAAACAGGGAAACAAATGTGTTTACAGGACAAGGTCCATGAAACATACATGAATGAAGTGATATATAATCGCTTTGCTCGCTTGGAGTCCAAAATGCTTTCCTGAACGGAAATTCTCTGCTAGATTTGTGGATAATATAGTAAAGAACTAAGGGCAGAGCAAAACAACTTTCTGACAATTTTTTGTCAGAAAATTGTGATGTTTTTCAAAATATTGTTATGCATATATAAAGCCTTGATGATAGCAGGCAGGGAAGGAGTAATTTCCCTTTATTGTTCAGCAAATGGTTGCCCCTCATAGAGAACGAATAATAAGTGATTCTAGTGTCTGAAGAAACAGACGTTGTCATGGGGATAAGCATAGCTTCTCAACAATAGTTCATTTCTAGTACCGGAAGTATAGTGAATTGAAAGAGTCTAATTCGAGTCTTGGGGCATCTTCTCTTTTCCCTCTGTTTGTATTAATTCTTCCAGACGAATTGTTTTTATTTTGGCCATCAGGGATGATTGTATCACTAGCATGCCTCACCAAAAGCAACCTGGAAAATTTGTACATGAAACATTTTTAGCTACTTAATTTTAATAGAAATGGTACATAATATATTCACTTAATGACAACAAAGTATTAATAGAGAGAACATGTAACATTCACATTTTGATGGAGAAAATTAAAAATATTACATCTTGGAGGAACACATTTCAGAAAGTTTTTTTTCTTTTAGAGCATTGTTAATGCATACAAACTACAATTAAAGTAACTTTCATTGAGCAATGTTGCATAAAGTAAACAATAAGACTTTTTCATGATATTTAAGATTGTCTTTTTGAACTCTCACATTATGTTCTACATATAATGTGGCGTCATGTGGAGTGATCTGACATCAAAAAGCCCCAGCCTCCAGTAGGTGAACCTTTTCCTCACTTTCATGCGTAAGAAAAAACGAGCTCATGTTGGGTTTTCAGAGACAAAAAATAAATGGCAATGCCTTTTTCACTCAGTTTGTTCTAATTCCAAGACACTAAAAGCTTAGCTTTGAAGAACTAGATATCAATACCGCTAACACTCTAGGGTCCAACTTACCAATCCTGAATGTAATGTTAACATCACTGAATTTGTTTATTTAGTTCTTATTGCATATTTATCTTTTATGACTGAACTCCTTTGAAACAACAATTTTAGCAATATAACTTAATTATTTAAACCTCAAAATATCCATATTCTTATTATGATCATTCCAAACTCATATAAATTAAGTCATGTAATGATTTAATATGAAACTTCCCATGCACTTAAACAAATTGTTCTTGTGTTAAATTGATAAGGAACAATGAAAATTTCATAGCTGATAAGATATTGATGTAACTATACTACATTCTGAGTGTCCTCATTCTCTCTCCATCTCTCGCTGTCTCCTATGTGCTCTCTCTCACACACCATTTGTTAAAACAGAAAACTGATTACTTCTGTTCCATATTCGCTCATGTAGTAATTCAGCAAAGCTGTGAATGTCAGTGTATCAGCTTAAATGCAGGAGATGAGAGATGAGAATATATGAATCGCCTGTGGAGTTTGCTAAACTATGGAATTCCTTTTTCAAAGGCTCTAATGAAACTGAACACCAACTCTGATGTAAATTGTGTGTGCACTGCCATTTGTGACATTTAAGCTATAAAAACAGTGGACACTTTATTTATATTTCAACTAAAGGAAAATCTGAAAGAATTATTCCTTGCTGTGGCCTAAATCATTAAGTTAAAATACAGAAAAAAAGAGGAACAAGACATACAGTTTTAGCACCTTATGACATATGTAAGACACGTAGAATAACTAATAGGCAATCAATTAGCCTAGATAAAATTATCAAAATCAAACCAGGCATAAATTTCTTCCAATTTTAGATTGCATTAGGAAAATATACAGAAAGATTTTTAAAACCTTCATTAAGGCGTTTACATTCTTAATCCTTAAATTAGAAAATCCTTTCTAATCTCAATTAGAATATGTATGTTAATGAAATTTATTATTTTTTCCAGTGTTAACATGGTACATACAGTTGTTAAAGACATTCTTGTTAATACATGTGTCTATTGATCTTTTCTTACATTTCAATATTCTTTCATTATAAACAGGAGTAGTTGCCATTTAGTGAGCATAAGTTATGTGATGCATTCTTCTCATATGCTGTCTCAGTTAATTTACACAAAACTCAAGATATTACTTTGTCAATTTTCTGTGAGACTTAGTAGCATTCTGAAACCACATACCTGGAAGGTATCAGAACAACAGAACATAATCCCAAGATGTTTATCTCTCGCTTGCTCTTTTTTTTTTTTCTCCAGCAACATTGCTTTCCTATCTACCTACGGGAAGAAATCATTCTGCTCTCTCCATTGACATCAGTTTTGGCAATTAATTTTTTAAATTATAAGATAATGTTTACAACAATGAGATGAGTGCCCATTTCTGTATAAAGTGGCAAGAGAAGTACATGTCTTTGAGATGGAGATATTTTTGTCCACTTGCTTTGTTTTGTTTGGCATTGGGGAAATATTAGAAGTAAGTGTCCATTTTCTTTTGGCAAGTCTTGTCACTGTCATTTACATGGTACTGCCTCGAGGAAGCAATTTCTTAGCATAGTCTAATATGTCAGTAATAATAAAATTTATACTTTGTACATTATTTAAAAATGCTCATAAATATATGAAAATTCATGAGTATGCTGCTCTTCATTTAGAGGTTTTAGCTTTTATAGGAAGATACAAGTAATCCAGAAATAGCCTATTATCTAGTGAGTAGACAAAGGAGTACCTGGAGAATGAGAGAATTTTAGAGTAGGAGAAATTAAATGGTATAGTGTTGTCCAAAACATATTTAATACGGATAATTTGAACATTTATGGTAAGCCAGGCATCATCATGTAACTTCTTATGTGGAAAGTGTGTGCACAAAATTCAACACACTTTATTGAGGATGAATGGTATGGTGTATGTATGCTGTCTTATAGTCTAAAGAAAGAAGAAATGTCTTCACTAAGAAAGGTACTACAAATGAATTTAGAATCATTTATTAGGAATTAGTGAGGTAGGAAAGTAAAAAGAAAATTAACAAGTTTAAAACACAGACTTAAGCTAATTTTACAATAAAAAACATCGTGAATGACCTTTGAAGAAGACAAATAATTAAGGTGTAACTCTTTTAGGTATACAATGTGTTAGCAGTATTTTTTCAAAAGGCATGTTGCCTTATAGAATAGTCACGCAAAGTTTTTCCACCATTCATGTATATTAGCTATATTAGCTCACCTTCTTTTATCTCATTATGCCATATCCCAGATTAAAAGAGAAAATACAGTTTAGAGGTGTCCATGCCGAAGCAGAAGTTATCTTCTGAGTTTTTACAAACCTGTCTACACTAATGTACATTTAAGATCCAAATGGCTTATTTGCATGTTTGTAATTTGTTTTTCTTTTTTTCCTCTTAAATGGAATTGACTTCAAATTAGCTTTTGACTTTAATGTGAACACAAATAGAATAATGTATACATGTAACCAGTTTTGAAATAATCCATTCTCTGGAAATAGATTTAGTAACAACATACCTATTTTTAAAAATGGCAACAATTATCCAGAATTCAACACTAAGATTCCACAGAGGAACTTATATACCAATAGATTATAAAAGATCACTCAAATTGATAACACATTAAAAGTAACAATTTATGAGGGATTATAAGCCTTATTTGAATATGATATTTGGCCATACAAACTGTTCCATATAGTAAAATATGATACTAATAACAGTTTTAATAATATTTTATTATCTAATATCTTAAAACACAAGGGCTAAAAAGTTTATATTTTGGAAAACAGTACTGAAAGTATCATGTTTTAATTTAAGTGGCTTTCCAATATTATTTTATTATGGAGTGAAACACAATAAAACAAAAAAAGAACACACTAATGCCAGTCCAATTGCTAGGCGAAATATATATGACAAGTTCCTGGGACTTCCTTATACTCTCTGTTAAGTTCTTGTAAGGCTGTCAGATGGTATTTTCCTATTACCGTCTTTTTACCTATCCATCTCTATTAGACCTGGGATCTTCAAGCAGGTCACATCTTCACTGATTTTAAGTTTTTGACAATAAGCTTACTTGAAAACGTAAAATCAATGGAACTTAAAAATGAGTCTAACGTGGTTCAGAAGGCTGTATCATTATGAAGTCCAAGAGAAAGACTTTTTAAATCTAAGAAATTCATTTTAGAATTTAATAAATTTTATTGCTTAAATTTTAAAATATAATTTTCCAAATACATATTTCATTAAAAGTCAGTGAATATCCTTTCAATGTGTCAATATTTCTATTAGGGAAGGGAGGTGTTTACCTACATTTTTATTTTCCAAAGCATGTTCCACTTTGAGTGATACTCTAATGTTGCATGCCTGACCTGATCTAGAATTTGTGGAATCTGGGATTGATTTCTTTCTTTAAAGTGCTGAGATTACAACCCATACTATAAAATGAGGCCGAAAGACAAAGTACTTGTCATATCAACAAAGTGTTAATAGAAAAAAAAAAAAGGAAAGTAAGTGAGTGGATTTCTAATTTGTCTTCTTTCATTTAAAAAAAAAATTACAAATTCTAACATTTGTAAATGTATTATTTCTTGTATTTTTCTTAAATGGCGGTAGTTGTCAGTTAAACACAAGTGGTTTACTACCTTGAAAAATAAACTAAAATGACAAACGTTAAATTTCTAGAAAATCGTTATATGGATATTTGTGACTTTATTTTGTTTACTTTCCCTTTGTGAATCTTATAGTACATTTGATATTGGAGCAATGAAATGTTAAGTCTTAAATGCTCCAACACATATTCCAAAAAGTAAAAAGAGAAATAATATTTCTGTCAAGTACAATATTAAAGATTAATGTATATCAGTGAACTCTGGTAAATGAAAAAATAGCAGCTGGAAATTATCCACTTTTCTTGTACCAATCCAGTTATTAAACCCAACTGCACAGTACAATCATCCTACAAGCTTACAAAAATACTGCTTCTTAGATACCATCACAAAACTATTAAATTAAAATATCTAGGGGTGAAGCTTGGAGGACAGTCATGTTTTAAAGCTACCCATGTGATGCTAATGTGTGCTATTTGCAAAAAAAATAGTTGAGGTGAAGATGAATGGGTGGTGTATTTTTTTCACAGTAGTGGATACATTCTGGAAATAGAATATATAGTGGCATTATAGAACACAATGGAATGCACATTATAGAACACAATAGAATTGTATTATATACTATATATACAATATATACTACATATATACAATATATACAATAGAATTACATTATAGAATACAATAGAATGTATAGATGCCATTATACATTCTGGAAAATGTATAATGCCATCTTTCCCTTGGCTCCAGCAGCGGCTCTATTTTGAACATGGAGTCAGTATGTTATGTCACAATTTTTACCATATATATAAAATTTGTATTAAACTGTTACAAATGATCAAATTATTGATTTTGTAAAGTGTTCAGAATAAGAAATACACATGTATCTTAAAGTAGGTTTCCCTAAAAAGACGGAAGAAATAAAAAATAAAACTTTTTATTAACATTTTACTGAAATGTATAAAAGATATCTGTGACAGAATTTATATAGCAACCCATTTCCTTCCCTATAAATAGCTCTAATAGACATGATTACATTGCAATTGCAACTTTCCAGCTCACATGTTGCATAGATTCCTTTCTGGAAAAAAATATTGGTCAGGCAGACATGTTTAATTTTTTTATAACACAATGATCCTAGCTTCACTGGAATATCTCTTGATAAGTTAATTTTCAATTACTTAAAAGTCAAAAGAGAATTGGATTATTTCCCATTAATTGTAAAACCATGTTATTTATTTAAACTTTACTGAAAAAAAGTCCAATATTTTTCAAACAATTCTGTAGAATTGAGCAAACAACTATCACTGAGTTTTATGGTTCATAGCTTATAAATTACATATGTGTTAGTTTGTGAATAGCATATTAGGATGCTGTGGATTCACCAGATTTTCATTTGAATTCACTTAGAATCGTCTTTGATAAACTGTCCTTTTTTTTTTCAATCTTGTCTTAAATAGACAACCCTATGGTTTAAGGTTTCCTTTTGACATTTAAATGAACTAATGTATTAATTTAGACATTTGACCTGTCTAAAGTTCTTTGCATAGTAACACCTATAATTTAATCAATAAAAATAAATTATTAGAATTGGGGCAGGACCTTAAACATTTTTATAGTTTGACAAATGAACTGTAGAGGTGAATAATAATGCCTTTGTCCCTATCCTTATCAGCTTAATTATAGCTTAAACCCCTGTGTCTTTTTCTGTCTAACTCAGAAATGTATAGGCTCTTTCCAAAGGCGGAATTAGAAGGTGCATAATTCAAACACATTGTATTTATTAGTATTTATTATGTGTCTACAGAAGACTTAACTGTAACTTTCCAAGAAAATATGATGAAGCCTTTTTGTGTATGTATCAATTGTAGAATCATTTGGAGAGAGAGAGAGAGAGAGAGAGATAGAAAGAGATACACAGATATATGCTTTCAATAATTATTTGTAATATAATTGAATTTTAAAATTTGTCTTTAAGCAATACTATGTCTTTAATAAATATGTTATGATTCAGTTCAAATGAAGAACTAAGAATAAATCATTTTTATTTATGTAAAGGTAACCAGGATAATATGTATCTCAGCAGGTCAATGTCCAAGTGCAGCTATTAGATGGCATCCAGAAATAAATACTTGCATCTATAAGTAGAAATGTGACACTTGTGTTGAATTGGTGGCTCGGATAGTATGAGTGACCTTGTTATAAGAGAAAAAAATGTTCAAAAATAGTCTGTAACTCTAAATCCCTCATCTAAGGAATTTTAAATGCAAGTATGAGTAACTCATATTCACAGTTTGTCTGCATGCATATGTATTTTTTTTTTTTTTTGAGACAGAGTCTTGCTCTGTCTCCTAGGCTAGAGTGAAGTGATGAGATCTTGGCTCACTGCAACCTCTGCCTCATGGGTTCAAGCAATTCTCGTGACTCAGCCTCCCAAGTAGCTGGGACTAAAAGAGCATGCCACCACACCCGGCTAATTTTTGTATTTTTAGTAGAGACGGGGTTTCACCATATTGGTCAGGCTAGTCTTGAACTCCTCACCATATTGGCCAGGCTAGTCTTGAACTCCTGACCTGGTGATCCACCTGCCTCCCTGCCTCGGCCTACCAAAGTGTTGGGATTACAGGCATGAGCCACCGTGCCTGGTGGTATTTTTGCTCTTACCAGTATAATGGAAATACTGCACAAAACTTGACTCCAGTCTTTTCATTTTATCTTTTGATAATGCACACATACTACCAATGTTCTCTACCTTAGGTTTACTAATGAATATAGAAGGACTACAGGAAAAAAGAAATGGATTGGCTTCTTTCCCTTTCCTTCTATGTCATTTTTCAGCATAAGTTGTTCTGTTACTGAAACACCAGGGTTTCAGGCTAGGTCCTGCTGCTTGCCACAAAAAAAGCCAATGACTGAGATGATGAGTATTACCAAGGAAGAAGACTTTAATCGGATGCTGCAGCTGAGAAGATGGGAGCTCAGTCTCAAATCCATCTCCCTGACTAACTAAAACAAGGGGTTTATATAATAGGGAAGAAATGAAACAATGTGTAACTAAATGGGAATCATGATGAATGAGGTGTCCGGCATCTCCTTGTCTGGATGTCATGACCTGGTGACATCAGTTCTTTGATATTTTGTGAGGAGGCCTAAAGGCTGTTTCCTGAGGAAGGAACTCACATGAAACACATGTTTCAAGCTTTCATACCAGAGGGGTCAATTTCTATGTTTATCCAAAAAAACTGTCTATGGGACTACTGAATTGGTTTCAGTTGAATTATACAGGAAAGTAACCTGAGTAAGAAAAGGTATGATTGAACCACTTGATCATTTGTGTTTCTTTGAATGCCATTGCTTTCTTTTTGTATTCAAAGCTAGTTGTGCTTTTAATATGAAATACTGCCTGCTAGGTGTGTTGGGACAGTTAGTGCCTCTGCTTACTTAGTTGAAGGAATCCACATGTATCTGTATTCACTTTGAGCCTCGTTGAACTCCCATAAATCCTAAGTCTACTGGAACTGTGTTCCTAAGCATGACAAATGCTATATGTAAATTGGTGACAAGAAACAACCAGATGATATACATGCAGTATATATACATATTACACAATATATTATATAATATATACACATATGCCAATATATACATATATTATGTAATTTACATAATATATATGCCATACATCAGACTTCACATTAAAAAATAACTTCAAAGATAAAATTAACAAGGATATTAAGACAGTGACATCATTACATTAAATAAAACACAGCGTTCTTTTGAGCACCACACCCTAAGCACTGAATATATCACATACCATAAGACTGGACCTGGTTCCAGGTGATAAGATTACTATAGAAAGGTCCAGTTGTAGAAAAAACAAAGCAATGGTGTGCAAGTCAAAGAAAACATTTAATTTATAGAGTACCGACGGATGATTTTCCTAGAATAAAATTTCCAAAAGACCTAATTATTGTAGCAGCATGATTTATAGTCCTTTGGGTATATACCCAGTAATGGGATGGCTGGGTCAAATGGTATTTCTAGTTCTAGATCCCTGAGGAATCACCACACTGTCTTCCACAATGGTTGAACTAGTTTACAGTCCCACCAACAGTGTAAAAGTGTTACTATTTCTCCACATCCTCTCCAGCACCTGTTGTTTCCTGACTTTTTAATGATTGCCATTCTAACTGGTGTGAGATGGTATCTCACTGTGGTTTTGATTTGCATTTCTCTGATGGCCAGTGATGATGAGCATTTTTCATGTGTCTTTTGGCTGCATAAATGTCTTCTTTTGAGAAGTATCTGTTCATATCCTTTGCCCAGTTTTTGATGGGGTTGTTTGTTTTTTCTTGTAAATTTGTTTGAGTTCATTGTAGATTCTGGATATTAGCCCTTTGTCAGATGAGTAGGTTGCGAAAATTTTCTCCCATTTTGTAGGTTGCCTGTTCACTCTGATGGTAGTTTCTTTTGCTCTGCAGAAGTCCTTTAGTTTAATTAGATCCCATTTGTCAATTTTGGCTTTTGTTGCCATTGCTTTTGGTGTTTTAGACACGAAGTCCTTGCCCATGCCTATGTCCTGAATGGTATTGCCTAGGTTTTCTTCTAGGGTTTTTATGGTTTTAGGTCTAACGTTTAAGTCTTTAATTCATCTTGAATAAATTTTTGTATAAGGTGTAAGGAAGGGATCCAGTTTCAGCTTTCTGCATATGGCTAGCCAGTTTTCCCAGCACCATTTATTAAATAGGGAATCCTTTCCCCATTTCTTGTTTTTCTCAGGTTTGTCAAAGATCAGATAGTTGTAGATATGCGGTGTTATTTCTGAGGGCTCTGTTCTGTTCCATTGATCTATATCTCTGTTTTGGTAGCAGTACCATGCTGTTTTGGTTACTGTAGCCTTGTAGTATAGTTTGAAGTCAGGTAGCGTGATGCCTCCAGCTTTGTTCTTTTGGCTTAGGATTGACTTGGCGATGCGGGCTCTTTTTTGGTTCCATATGAACTTTAAAGTAGTTTTTTCCAATTCTGTGAAGAAAGTCATTGGTAGCTTGATGGGGATGGCATTGAATCTGTAAATTACCTTGGGCAGTATGGCCATTTTCACGGTACTGCTTCTTCCTACCCATGAGCATGGAATATTCTTCCATTTGTTTGTATCCTCTTTGATTTCATTGAGCAGTGGTTTGTAGTTCTCCTTGAAGAGGTCCTTCACGTCCCTTGTAAGTTGGAATCCTAAGTATTTTATTCTCTTTGAAGCAATTGTGAATGGGAGTTCACTCATGATTTGGCTCTCTGTTTGTCTGTTATTGGTGTATAAGAATGCTTGTGATTTTTGTACATTGATTTTGTATCCTGAGACTTTGCTGAAGTTGCTTATCAGCTTAAGGAGATTTTGGGCTGAGACAATGGGGTTTTCTAAATATACAATCATGTCATCTGCAAACAGGGACAATTTGACTTCCTCTTTTCCTAATTGAATACCCTTGATTTCCTTCTCCTGCCTAATTGCCCTGGCCAGAACTTCCAACACTATGTTGAATAGGAGTGGTGAGAGAGGGCATCCCTGTCTTGTGCCAGTTTTCAAAGGGAATGCTTCCAATTTTTGCCCATTCAGTATGATATTGGCTGTGGGTTTGTCATAGATAGCTCTTATTATTTTGAGATACATCCCATCAATACCTAATTTATTGAGAGTTTTTAGCATGAAGGGTTGTTGAATTTTGTCAAAGGCCTTTTCTGCATCTATTGAGATAATCATGTGGTTTTTGTCTTTGGTTCTGTTTATATGCTGGATTACATTTATTGATTTGCGTGTATTGAACCATCCTTGCATCCCAGGGATGAAGCCCAGTTGATCATAGTGGATAAGCTTTTTGATGTGCTGCTGGATTTGGTTTGCCAGTATTTTATTGAGGATTTTTGCATCAATGTTCGTCAAGGATATAGGTCTAAAATTCTCTTTTTTAGTTGTGTCTCTGCCCGGCTTTGGTATCAGGATGATGCTGGCCTCATAAAATGAGTTAGGGAGGATTCCCTCTTTTTCTATTGATTGGAATAGTTTCAGAAGGAATAGTACCAGTTCCTCCTTGTACCTCTGGTAGAATTCGGCTGTGAATCCGTCTGGTCCTGGACTCTTTTTGGTTGGTAAGCTATTGATTATTGCCTCAATTTCAGATCCTGTTATTGGTCTATTCAGAGATTCAACTTCTTCCTGGTTTAGTCTTGGGAGGGTGTATGTGTCGAGGAATTTATCCATTTCTTCTAGATTTTCTAGTTTATTTGCGTAGAGGTGTTTGTAGTATTCTCTGATACTAGTTTGTATTTCTGTGGGATCGGTGGTGATATCCCCTTTATCATTTTTTATTGTGTCTATTTGATTCTTCTCTCTTTTTTTCTTTATTAGTCTTGCTAGCGGTCTATCAATTTTGTTGATCCTTTCAAAAAACGAGCTCCTGGATTCATTAATTTTTTGAAGGGTTTTTTTGGTCTCTATTTCCTTCAATTCTGCTCTGATTTTAGTTATTTCTTGCCTTCTGCTAGCTTTTGAATGTGTTTGCTCTTGCTTTTCTAGTTCTTTTAATTGTGATGTTAGGGTGTCAATTTTGGATCTTTCCTGCTTTCTCTCGTGGGCATTTAGTGCTATAAGTTTCCCTCTACACACTGCTTTGAATGTGTCCCAGAGATTCTGGTATGTTGTATCTTTGTTCTCGTTGGTTTCAAAGAACATTGGACTATAAATCATGCTGCTATAAAGACACATACACACGTATGTTTATTGTGGCACTATTCACAATAGCAAAGACTTGGAACCAACCCAAATGTCCAACAATGATAGACTGGATTAAGAAAATGTGGCACATATACACCATGGAATACTATGCAGCCATAAAAAATGATGAGTTCACATCCTTTGTAGGGACATGGATGAAATTGGAAATCATCATTCTCAGTAAACTATCGCAAGGACAAAAAACCAAACACCGCATGTTCTCACTCATAGATGGGAATTGAACAATGAGAACACATGGACACAGGAAGGGGAACATCACACTCTGGGGACTGTTGTTGGGTGGGAGGAGGGCGGAGGGATAGCATTAGGAGATATACCTAATGCTAAATGACGAGTTAATGGGTACAGCACACCTGCATGGCACATATATATGTATGTAACTAACCTGCACATTGTGCACATGTACCCTAAAACTTAAAGTATAATAAAAAATAAAATAAAATAAATAAATAAACAAATAAATAAATCAAAAAATATTTTTATAGGTGAAAAAAAAAAAACCAAAGACCTAATTATTTTATTTGGGAGTGACAGGAGAGTTGGAAAAAAAGTAAACATAAGTTTATAAGAAGCAGATACAAAAAACTAAAGGGCCTTAATAATTGATAATTAACAAATGATGAAAGGAGACAAGAAGCTGGCCTAGTATTTCAATATGAAAACCAGATACCAAGTTCATGAACACTCACCAAGCAATGCAGCTTTGTAAGGGAAGTGTCTGGGAAGTTGGACACTGAGTAGAGTCTCTACAGTCTGGGGAGATACTTCATTTATGTGGAATTCTATAGTAGAGGATTCTGAACTCCTATTTCAGCATTCTGATCATTATGTGACTCTTATTTGAGACATTACAAAGAAGACAACTAGATCTAGACCTGGTAGAATCAGCAGCAGAGGTCAATTCAAGTCTCATGAGGAAGTCCTTAAAAGAATACTTCAAAGATTAGCTTGTCTCAGGAAATATCTAAGATCACCAACTCTCTCTAAATGACAGTGTAATAGACACTTGGTGTTTTACCCTTTGAAAGCATTTTATCTACTTTGTAAGGCTTTGAAAAAGCTGAAAACGACTAAACTTTGTTCAACATTAAAGAGCAATTCTGACAGTCTTAATATGAGAAAGAATTTTAGCATTTTCTAAGTTATCAGCAGTATCCACAACATATTAGGTAAAAATTATGCATTACAGAAGAGAAACCATTGGAAAACTAGATATGTGAGAATGTGTAGAGCTCTTAATAAATTGTTCAGAACATAGAATATACAACTTTTAGAGAAAGCAATGTGTGACTGCTAAAAGAAATAACAGGGAAATAATGAGATAAATGAAAAAAATATAAATATAAACATACATATAAATCAGCTGTGTCACTTCTATTAAATAAGTTCAATATATGTCTAAGACAAACTAAAAGGAAAAATACACAAGAAAAGGAGAAGAAAAAATGGAAAATAACTAAAAAATGATAATTAAAATTAAAAATATGACACAATGTAAAAGAGGAAACGTAAAAAGGCAATTGTAGAAGTGAATCAGAAGTAAAAGACCAGGGACATATGTTGCAAACCTTTGGAATGCTAGCAAATAATTTAGTAAAATATGAGGAAGCTATTATATATGCATTTTTTCAGTTCCAAAAGGAAAACAAGAAAAATATACTAGGAAAAAGAAGTAAGTACTTATCTAATAGTATATGGTTGGAAGTGGGGCTAAGAAAAATAATAAGTACACTAAAAACAGAAAAAAATCACCAAATGCCCTCAATTTTGTAGGCATGAGCACTCAGTTTTGAAGATAGTGTGAAATGCTGCTACTACTTCTACTACCATTGGCAGCTATATTAGTTAGAATGCTGTAAGAAAGACAATAATTATTTAAATTTAATATAAGCAATAAATCTTTTGTTTTTTCTCTTCCACAGGAGTTTAGGAGGGTTGAATGCATCTGGTTCCACAGTTCAGTGAGGTTGTCCAGGGCCCAGGTACTTTCCAGGTATAGGCTCTGCCACGGTGTTCCTTCAAAGATGGTAAGAGGACTCTAGGCCATCAAGTTCTCAGACAGCCATGCCCAAAGGCAGGAGAATATGGTAAATATTTTGTTTATGATCTTCTTCCTCTTTCTGTTAGGAACAGCAATATTTCTTAAAACTCCAAGCAGCATTTCTTTATATTCCAAAAGCCAAACTAGTTCATATTCACAACCCTAAGTGAATCTAGGGCAAAAATGGGATGAAATTCCACAAGCAGCCATGACCAATTCTGATTCATCCCCTTGAGGTTTGATTAGTAAGGGAGGGAGGTAGAGTGAAGTGGAAATGACTGCTGGGCGGGGAATCAACCGTTTGTGTTCCAGTAGTAAATACTGATGGAAATTTTTTCATTTACCAGGCACACTATACACATTTAAGTTTCTTCCAAACTTGGTATGTAGTTTACGCAGTTATTATCCCTATTTCACATGTGAACAAAAAAAAAATCTGCAAGATCAAGTAACTAACCTAAGAAAACAGCAAAATGATGCTGGATATGTACACAATTTTCTTTATATATCGAGTTTACAACTAGAGCACAAAACATATGAAGCATAAAAGTATATATCATAATAAAATATGAATTAATATTTTGCATAAAGCATCATTATATTATGAATTAAGCATTTAAGCATTATTAGAAATATATACACTTATCAATTATGATAGAAAAAAAGAAGCTTAACTCATTTTATAGATATTTGCTAGCACTTGTATTCCTTCAAGGGACCCATTGTTTATGGGAAACTGGATATTAAGATCTAAGTGTCATTTGTGTGTATATATGTGCTTGCATATCATTGATTTTAAAGGTAGAGAAACCCTATTCTTGCTAGAATAAGAGGAAAAAATGAAAAATGCTAATATTTATACTTAAAAACTTAAAAATGTATGTATTAAGTAAGAGTTGAGACAGATATCAAAGAGAGGTAATAGGTTTAAAGTTCACCCTTGGGATAAATTAAAGACAAACTTTCATATGGGGACAGAGAATGCAAAGAAGTAATTAAGAATGTTATTTTTGGTCACCTCTGTACCACTAAGGTGTAAACTCTGCTGACTTAAAGGCCTGTAATCACAACCTTGTTCTGTAGGGAATGTAACAAGCAAAGGCATCTAATATGCTTATTTCCTCCTAATTAATCCAAAGTAGCCAACAATAACTCAAGATAAATATAGTGTTTTCCTATGCATTTCAAAGCAGAAGCATTAATTTCTCAATAGCAAAGGTTCTTTCTCATATATTTTTACCTAGATATTCCAGATGAAGGAAGGCCTTATTGGTAAGTCTCATTTCCCAAGGAATCAAGAAGTCTGGAATCCAAGATACCAGAAGAGGTAACAGTTTTGCAAAAAAGGAAAGGTCCTCATCAATGAAAGTTCAAAGAAAGAAGGCCTATGTGGGGCATGTAGATGTTTTAAGTAGGTAGGTGTTATAAAAAAGAGCTAGGATGGCCTTCACCTGTTGGTCTCAAAGTTGTTTATTTCTTCACAGCAAGCCCAGACCTGTTAGCTCAAAAGCCTGCTCATGCCAAACTCAGATTTTTATACATCCAATTGTTTTAGCATTGCTAAAATAAGCATATTTTTAGCCATCTAGAGCCTGCCTGCTTTGCATAACCCACAAATTTGTGCCCAACGTCTGCTAACCAAAGATAATGTAAAACCCAGGGTTATAAAGACAAGAGCTACTGCATCCCATTGGAGCTCTCTGACCCAAAGACTTCCCACCGTGCTGCTAAAAAACATTATGTAGACACATAAGCCTCCTCTCCAATCCCCTTCTCCTCGAGGAGTCCCTTTGTGCTCCTTCTGTTCTGGATGGTGGCCCCCATGTTGCCATAGTCTCGAGAGTTTCATGCTCTGAGGGACTCTCCTCACATGCAAGCTTCTCAAAGAGTCCCCCAAATCAGGCTTTTGTGATCTACTGCAACCTCTTGTTTATATCTTTCTTTCTTACTCATCCCCCAAATCCCTTGAAGTCCCAACAGTGGGAAAACAACTGAGTATGTGTTCTGGCTTTACTTATCTTTGATGTTTCACATAAGCTAATATACTTGCAGAAAGAAGTGAAAAATCTTAAGAAGAGTCAGAATAGATTTAGAATAACTTGACTGTTGAGAATGTGATGGGGGCCTAATTATATGTGTTTTCAGGCTGATGAAGTGAAAATGAAAACAATGAATTTATTGTAGCTCACTCCACATCATTTTTGTTTGTTCCTGATTTTTCTATTCCATTGTTCAGCATTCGTGTGGCAAGTAAAAGATGGAAGTTTATGTTGATACAGTGTTTGACATTTTTATAAACAAATGAATAGCAGAAGGAGTCAAAAGGTTAAAAGTGTAGGTACAACTCTATAATGAGGGTCTATACAATCTCAGTTATAGAAAAGTAAGTGATAGTAGAATAATAGGAATAAATTTTAAAAATATATTAGAGCAGGTCTGTCCAATAGAACTTTCTGTAAATATGGGAATGTTCTATAATATTGGTGTTTAATATAATGTTTACTAGCTGCTTGTGACTATTAAACACTTGAAATGTGGCTAGAGTGTCTGAAGAACAGAATCTAATTGTATTTAATTTTTTTTATTTTTTAATTTTATTATTTGTTCTTTAGTGATGAGTTCTCACTATGCTGTCCAGGTTGGTCTCAAACTCTTGGTCTTGGACTCAAGCAATCCTCCTGCTCTGTCTCCTGAGTAGGTGGGACTACAGGTGCACACCATCATGCCCAGCTAATTGTATTTAATTTTAATTACTTATAATTAAAGTTTAAATAGCATCATGCAGATAGTGGCTACCACATAGAACAGCACAGTTCTAGAGATTGGATAAATCAATAAGCCTAGCACTTGTGGACCGATTTGAGTTTAATGTTTTAAAAGCTGAGCTCATTTATAGTGTGTTAATGTAGGAAATATAAAGATCATTTGACAATGCTGAATTGATTTTTCTTAAATTGCTTTAATAGGCCTATGAGGATGTACTATAATAAAAGCCTACTTACGCTCATACCTGGAGGGATTAGGCAAGGTTTTCCCAGTGACAGGCCTATTTGAGTTGTGTTTTCTCCTCTGCTTTGGAAGGCAGTAAGTCAATTCTAATATAGGTGTTGCTCTGTTGACAAGTGATGAGTTACCATTTAACATGGAAATCTGTTTATATTTGTAGGATACATTAAACTATGAGGAACCAGTAAGTTGTGCCAGAAATTTATCCTCGTGTTTGATGAAAAAACAAGCAAACAAACAAACTCTGAAGGAAATGAGAGGAAAGGAAGGAAGAAGTGAGGCGTAAACCAAGGAAAAATTGAGGCATATTTTCTTAATAGAAGTAAGATGCGATGTGATATGGTTTGGCTCTGTGTCCCCACCCAAATGTCATTTTGAATTGTAATCCCCACAATCCCCATGTGTCAAGGGAGGGACCTGGTGGGAGGTGATTGGATCATAGGGGCAGTTTTCCCCATGCTGTTCATGTGATAATGAGTTCTCACGAGATCTGATGGTTTTATAAGCATCTGACATTTCCCCTGCTTCTCTCACCTGCCGCCATTTAAGACGCGCCTTTGCTTCTCCTTTACCTTCTGTTCTGATTGTAAGTTTCCTAAGGCCTCCCAACCATTCAGAACTGTGAGTCAATTAAACCTCCTTCCTTTATAAAGTACCCCGTCTTGGGTATTTCTTTACAGCGGTGTGTAAAGGGACTAATACACTATGCAATTCCATATCTTGTTTATCGTCTTTTATAAGCTCTATTTTTCCCGAATGATTTCTGGTTTGTAACCTTGGGTTTTTCAAACTGATAGTTCCAATTTCTTCTAAAAGATCCAGTTTGTTGATCTGTTATCCATTTGGTCTACAAATAATTATATTAACTCCACCTTAATTAGCTCCTTCAAACTGTTTTAGAGGCTATATTCACTATGAAAAGAAGATCGACAAAATATGGCAACCAGATTCTCAATGAATATTTGATAAGTGTTGATGTATGAAGATTTTGATAGTCTGCAGTATGCGTATTTATTGTACTAAAATGAAATCTGGAAAACTCTCTGATTTACAAATTCCAAAGTTGCCTTTCTTTCTACAATCTCACCTAGACTTACATGCTCATAATATAAACCCATTTTCTTTTGTGCATTTTAATGCAGAGGGTAAGAGATGATCATATGCAATCACCTTATGCTTTGCTTTCTTTTCTATATAGGACAGAGAAAATGCAATTTTTAAATTCCCATGGTATCTCTATAGTGACTTTTAAAAAGTGGTTATTTTTGAAATCAGCAAGATAATTTTTTGTTTCAACATATGGTACTTAGTTGTTTCTCAGCTGAGGAGGAAGAAAAAAAGTATTTTATGCAGGCAAATTATTTATATGACTTGCAAATTTTCTAAAGTTGCTGACTTCTGACATTATAGTTTTCTAAACTATGCCAGCCTATTTGGAAGTTTTGATCTTCTATTATGCCTAGAGTTTTAATTGTTTTTATTTAGTCAATTTATCAGAATAGCATTTAGGTAGTATTGATGTTCATTTTCATCCTTGTAAAGGAAAAATTTTTACAACAGGCAGCCCATTTCAGTGGCACTAAGAACTAAATATGTACCTACATTTCTATCTATATCTATAAGTATATTAATATATCCAAGGTCAGCAAGAATTTTTATATGAAATTTAAGAGGTTATGTGCTCTCTGTTTATTCCCTAATGATTCCAGCATATCATAGACACATTCTCACTTATTGGTATTATTGTCCAAGAATCATAGGAAGGATCCTATAAATGCATGAGGGTTCTTTAATTGTGACTAATTCACATTCTCATGCATAGAAGAATATTTAGTTTAGTTCAGCATACTAATTATAACATTTCCATAGGGTAGAAAAAATAGAGCAGAGTCAAAACTACTTGTAAGTAGAACATTTGAAACAAAGATATAAATATCACCTACTTAAGCACCTTATTACACCCTAAATTAGACTGGAGATCAGACATCCAAGGTATTAGTACTCTAATCTTTCTTCCTAAGGTATAAAAGGGAAGCTGGTGTCATAGCCGGAACCGGTACTAATATCTTGGATGCCTGATCACCAGCCAATTGTAATCGTTGTGTGTATATGTTTACATCACTGAATGAGGACATTCTATTTGTAGTTAAGCCTTTGTCTGACTGCTTTTTTCAAATAAAAAAACACAATAGGTTACATAGTATATTGATAGGCATTCAGGAAAGAATGCATCGACTAATTTTCTAAAATGAGGATCAACATCAATTGTTTATATTTCTTTAAAATTAAAGCAAAGAAAACCACAGAAGCAGAGGGAAAATTAATTAAGGTTAAAATAAATATTAACAGGGGAAACTTCCAAACTCCAGTAAGGGGGTCCTTCATACCAATGTCCCTAACCCACTCATGCCTACTCTTTGATATCTGATAATCCTTAAGAATAATGTTTAAAAATGCAACATCTGGATTCAATTTTGCTTGGGTTCAAATTGCAGCTCTGCCATTTAGTAGCTGTATAAACTTGACCAAAATTACTTGTGCCTCAGTTTATTTTATGTTAAATGGGAGGGACATTATATGAGGACAGCTCCCAGAAAATACACTTTTAAATGTTTGTAATTGTTGTTGTTATTTTTTAAAATTTATTTATTTTTATTTATTTATTTTTTTGAGAAGGAGTCTCGCTCTGTCTCCCAGGCTGGAGTGCAGTGGTGCTATCTCGGCTCACTGCAAATTCCGCCTCCCGGGTTCATGCCATTCTCCTGTCTCAGCCTCCCAAGTAGCTGGGACTACAGGTGCCCGCCACCACACCCAGCTAATTTTTTGTGTTTATAGTAGAGATTGGTTTTCACCGTGTTGGCCAGGATGGTCTCAATCTCCTGACCTCGTGATCCACCCGCCTCAGCCTCCCAAAGTGCTGGGATTACAGGCGTGAGCCACCATGCCCGGCCTATTATTTATTTTTATTTTTATTTTGACTTCTCTGATATAGTGGCATCTTTAAGCATAAATGAATATTTCCTGGTCAAAACAATTCAATCAGGTACCCTCAACATCAGCAACTTACTGAGGGCACAGAGAGGTTCCCTCTAATGATTTCCCTAGTTTCATAAAATACTTTTACAAATTCTACTTTATAATAAAAAAATCAAAGACAGATAGTTATTAAAAGACAATAACTCTAAATATATGTATTCAAATATATAGTCATATATTGTCCACTGACATGATTCTTTTTTTTATTGCCACTGTGAAGCCAGTTGTGGAACGATAGAAAAAATATTTTATGTTTCTTTATGCTTATGGCTTTCTGAAAATCCTTAAGTATAGAGAAAATAAATTATTTTTTATAGTACCACAACTGGATTTAACCTTTAAAAATAAGGTAGTGGAAAAGATGATTTGAATTAGTGGACAATATATGACCAGAACAGATACTCGGACTTCCTGAGATTTGCTGGCTTGTAAAATAATTTGTCACTCAACTGGAACTGATTCATACTGAAGTCCATGGGCATTTGGACAAGTACTTGGTTTGAAAAGGAGTACAGGCAGTAATTTTTAAGTTGCTTGAAATAAAGTTGTTGAAAAACCTGAAACGTATCCTGAAAATATGGTGCACTAAACAATAAAAAGCAATTATTGAACAGTTAATTCTGTAGAGAATAAATGTTATGAAAAAATCTAATCTGAAATATTAATATAATTATTTTCCACAGAGAGTATGACTGAAAGCTAAAATAGTTGCCTTTTAAATTAATTTGCACATTATAATACATATGGTAAAACTACAGCTTATAAATGAGTAAGCACTAAAAAAATATAAAACAAAAACAGAAACAAAATTGCATTTAAGCCAATTGGAACAGAGCTTCCTAAGATAAATTTACAGAAATAGCAGTAAGCTACAACATTCTTATTTAAGGGGGAGAGATTAAAATTTCATAAATTTATTATTTCAAGAATTATATTTCTCTTTGTTATTTGGTTTTTGCAAACAAATTGTACTTGTGTTTGTTTAATGAAGTTTATTCAAAAATAACTTGTGCAGAGATTCATAAATGATATTCATAAGTGGAATTCATGAGAGCAGCATTAAATATCCTGCAATTTGCATGCAGGATATTTTTATTCTCAAAATAATTCTGACATATTCCTTTTGTAGTATTCAATTTCTCTATGATAATGTAAAAAAAGACTCATGTAAAGTGCAAACTTAAGAGAGACTTTACTAATAGCTTGGAGGAAGTCCATTTATTTTAGTACTTTTATCTGTAAAACTGAGATGTGCAAAAAAAATGGAAACATTAAATTTCATTATTAAAAAGTAAAACTTTCTTTAAAGCGTTGCTGTTTATTAATGCTCTATCTAGTATAATTATAAGGAAAAATATAAATGATTCCTTTTTCATTTAAGTTTCACCCTTATAACTTGTTGCTAAATGTGTAAGCATTTTGATTCTCTGAAACAAATAACAGCAATCTACATATTTGCTTTAATGGCATTAATAATTAATGAAGACTTCTATACATGCAATAGTTAAAATCATATTCTTAGTTTTCTCTATTACTAGCCTCAAAAATGGCTTAAATATTCCCAGGGAAATAAAAAAGTTCTAGTGTTAAGATAATAGTTATTTGTCCAGGTGAATTACTATTGACATTCAGGCAATTTTATCATAGAGTGGTTTCTGACTTGAACTTCAATAGAATTATTATTACCTTTCCTCTTACGTGCACATTACTAATTCTATTAACTATAAGAGAAAAGAAATGCTTCACTTCAATACTTGGAGACTTAATCCTTGCATTTGATTGAACTCTCCATGTGGAAAAAGTGAACCTGGGTGTGCAACTTAAGTTTTGTGCAGTTCAAGTAAATGAAAAAGCCCTAGGCCTGACACTAATCTTTTGAATTTATAGATTTCTTATTTGGCAGCACAAACTGTTTGGCTTATTTTGCTTTAGTTGTAAAATGAGCTACTACCTAAATTCTAGCAGAAGAGTCTGACCCATGAGAGTATTTCACTGCTGAAACAAGTGATTGCTTAAATCTAAATTTTGTATTAAAATTAAAATTAATAAAAATAAATTACTTGTTCACTACTTATATTATGCCCTCATGGTTCTCCTTATTTCTATCATAACACTTTCAATAATTTCTTCAGTGGTTTTGTTTTTGAGGAATGGATAAAACCTGATTTATTTGTAATTCTTCAGCACCGTGGACAGTGCCTGCTCATAGAAACAGTAATTTATTTGTTGAATCAATGATTGCAATTATGTGCTTAGGTACCTGGGGCAATTGATAATGAAAGAACAGGCAGCATGACCAGCGGTGGCTATTTTTCAAACATTTATATCATTATATATCTTAACACTTTTATTATATTTTTTTCTATTAGTTCAACGGAGCCACAGAAATGATCTATTATTTCCACCAGGTCACATTATAAATTTAATAACAGATGTGGGCATATGTTTGGAATAATATTCTAGATTTCAAACAAAGAAACATCTAAAACACAAATATTTCCAGCTTCCATATTCAAAGGGCAATATAATGAATGTACTCATAATGTAACATGTTAATTCTGGCCAGATTCATACCTTTGCTTAAGTTGGTGTTCATAGGTTCACTACAAAACTAGAAAACAAGTAATACAAACATTATACTATATAAGAGCTACATAGATCCTTGAATTCTCTTTTTCCTACAAAGAAAAAAAAAGCAGGACAGATCAAAAAAAAGAAGACTCTGAAGTTTAAACCATTATGCCAGAAGAAGACGTATTAGCAATCAGCCCATGAAGAAAACATATCAGCAATCAGGGCATGAAGAAAATGTGTCAGCAATATGAGGTCTTTCTAATACTAAAGTTACATGCAGACTTTTACTTTTGATTTCTTACTATATGACCAGTCCTGAAAATGACTTATTCATGGCCTTAAATCAACTGGATAATCCTTGAGACATCTACCTCTTGAACTGAAGTATACCAACTGCTTGTCCCTTTCTTTTTGTTCTGTGTTGTGCATATATGTGCTACAACTAATCTGTAGAGTAAGGGTGAGTTTTCCCTGGAAAATTGATTTTTCATTTAATTTCCTTTCATGGCAAGGTTAGATTGCAAGGCTCCGTGGCCCTTTATGATTTCTTTTATTTTTAAGAAATTCACTTGAGTGCTACTTTATCATTAGATGAGATATAATCCTTGATGAAAAATTTTGAATTATTCTTCACACCTGTTTTCTTGAGAAAATAGTAATTTTTGAGGCAGAGAAGCAGTTAAGAGATATAATACATTTTGACTTTTCCAGCTTCAATCAAATCTTAATAAAAATTTGCATACTCATATTTATACACAAAGCAAAATACACAGAAATATATTATCTTGATATAAATAAAATTAAGGCTTGCTTTAAGCAACCGTGGATTGCCTGTAGATTACCAATATTTTCTACCTTTTTAAAACATCTCTCTTCACCTGCATGACCTCCCGTGCTAAAGAATACAAGTGAGTTATATTATCATTTGGGGTCACCCTTCTCTAATCAAACTACATTGGACTCACTCTTATTTCTACTGTTCTGATCTCTGATTTCACAAGGCCCAAGGCCATGTGTTACTGAGTACACATTTCTCTAATTCCCTTTCAGCCAGTTTCACACACACACACACACAAGAAAAAGAAAAAAAAAAGAAACAAAACAAAAACCAAAACCTTCCGATATTGTATTTTATCCTTTTTTAGCCAGGGCTATTGGCTGTCCCTCTAATAAGGAAGACAAAAAGGAAGGCCTTTTAAGAAGGAGAGTCATGGGTTATTTGCTTGCTAGATTAATAGTAATGGTGAAGTAACTTAACAGGCATGCTCAGTAAGTATAGATAGGAAACTAGGTATCAGGAAGACTCTAATTAGAGATACAGATTTGCAAGCCATTTACATTGAGACTGAAGCCATGATTATTCTCAACAAATAGCATCTTGTAATTGCTACAGCCTAATGTACACATATCCAATCCTGAGGAAGGATGGATTCTATTAAGTTGAAAAAATGGTACATAAAAATGCAATCAGAGAACAAAAGACAGATAGATTAAATCAATTTCAAGCATATGAAGTCTGAAATAAAATAATTTTGAGTATGTATTTATGTTATACTTGTAAAAATCTAGGGTTGGTTTAAATTACATAATTATTTGTTCCCCTAATTCTACATTAAAATTAATAGTGAATTGGAAATAAGTTTGAATTTATATATGAAACAAGTAAATATATTTTCTTCTGCTCCTAATTTTGCCACACAAAACACATATTTTTAATTTGTTCATTCACATAACAACTTGATAATTACCTAATATACATTTTTTAGCAAATTACAGTCATCCCTCGGTATCCCCTGGGGATTGCTTCCAGGACCTCCAGCTATCAAAATTTGCAGATATTCAAGTTCCTGACATGAATGATGTAGTGTTTCTGTATAACTTATGTGCATTCTCCAATATATACTAATCATCCCGAGATTACTTATAATACCACATACAATGTAAATGCTATGTAAATATTTGTTATGCTGTGTTGTTTAGGACACAGTGACAAGAAAATCTATACATGTTCTGTACGGATGAAGTATACTTAAATATTGTTGGTCTGTGGTTGGTTGAATCCATGAATGTGGAACCCATGAATAATTAGGGCAGTATTTACATATCTAGGCTCATTTTCTCATCTGTAAAAAGTAAAAATGTTCATATAGCAATTGTGGTGATTGCGTGACATGCCATGTGATAGCAGATGGCAACAATCATATCACCTGCCAAATAGTAATTTATTCATTTCCTTTATTTAATTTTAGTATAATTTATATTCATTGTTTAAATAACTTATTGTTTTCTATCCTTGAGCCAAATATTATGTTACTCCATGTTTTTCCACCTTCTATTTGTTCGTCAACCAAATATAAAATTTTCAGGTGGTGCTGAGTGCCCACAGACATTGCCAGAAGCATAGAGGCAATTGATTTGATAGTTGTTGTTTTTGGATCACTGTGAGTCTGGCACTTCTAAGGATCTTCTGCAGCCAACCCAGCTTGGCGCACGGGGCAATATCAACTCCCAGGCCAATATGAGAGACCTGCTGAGTAAAATAAATCACTTAAAGTGGTACAAAAGCAAGATTTTATTTTATTCTTATTTTTCAGTCCCCAAATGTGTTGACCTTCTTCCACCAAAAACGTCCTCTATCTAGAGACCACAGGTGGCAGAAGGATCTTTAAAGGATACAGTGACAGAATAAACAACCACTTACTTATTAATATTAGAATGTAATATCAAATAAAGAGGATACAAAAATTTTTTTAAGATTAAACAATGACATCATATTTTAGGCTTAATGATATCCTCTCTAATTTAATTCAGGTTCCATCTCCATCAATCTAGGTAGAAATATTCATAAGCTCCCTCAGATTTTTTTCCTAAAACTTAACTTCAATAATATGTTTTAGAATGATAAATATTTAAGAAATTACTTCTCCTTATTGCTAATTGGAGTATCACCACTGCTTTTGATAAAAATTATTATTTTCTAATTCTGAAAATGAGTGAAAAATACGTATTTAAAGCTGTGTTTCTTTAAAAGTTTGCTTGGTTTTAAAATACTTGTTGGTTCCTATATTCTGATATGTTAGTGGAATGAGAAAAGTCAACGTTTCTGAAAGGGCCCAAAATCCTCTCTTTCATTGTTAAGGGTGTTAAGGTTTACTGAACACTATGTAGAGCTACCTCTGCCCTAAAAGATTGAGTTATTTCAAAAACACTTAATTGTGTGCAACTTAATTCCTGAGACAGATTTATGTTTAGAACACAGGCTCATTCAAACACTGTTGAGCAAATTAATGTATTATTTTTAATTTAAACAAGAT
Organism: Pongo abelii; assembly: GCF_028885655.2. Taxonomy (NCBI): domain Eukaryota; kingdom Metazoa; phylum Chordata; class Mammalia; order Primates; family Hominidae; genus Pongo; species Pongo abelii. Next base: position 44,264,291 of record NC_072002.2, read on the forward strand.
TTTTTATTTAAATTATATCAATTTTGCTAATTGAAAAATTTTGCCAGTTTTTTACAGTGAGCAAATGAGTATAACAATTGCTTATGTAATTGCTATTAGAGTAAAAAAGATCAACATTTAGAAGCAGAAATTCTCCTCCACAATAGTTCTGTGTCTTTGTAAGAACCAGCTGTCCTCAACCACAATTGTTTTCATCTGTGTAGTTGCAAAGGTGATACCTCCTCTATCACTCATCAAGATTATTATGGTTATAAACCTTGATGGGATTTTGAGCTATTGGATTGAATGTTAACACAAAGATAATGTAATTCTGTTTGAAAACTGCTGTAAAACCCCCTTTATACTTCTTTAGCAGTTCATTTTATAGCACTATTTATTTTTATATATTTATTAATTTATTTACCTCTTACTCATTGTTACCAACCTCTTTGGGAACCTCTCCCAACATCTATATGACTCTTAAATGCTTTGATAGAGATATAGACATAATGCTAACCTAAAATACATGGAAAAGTTAGGCTCTTCTAAATGGGAAAATGATTATCTCAGAACAGTTCTTAATATTGCCATCTTTGTATTTTAATATCATAATATCATAAACAAAAAACCTCATACCTTTTAACAGCACTGTGTTAAGGTTTGTATCCTTTTACTCTTCTGGTATAGTGATAGTTGTACATTTACATTAGTTATGGGGACAACACTAAAATGCTGTTTTTTAAAAATTGGGCTTATGATTGTACAATTTTGGAAAGGCATATTAATTTTTTATGAGAAGGCTTATACATTATATCATATACTCTTGGAGTAGAATTAAAAGCATCAATGAAAGTCATTGTAGTGATGACCAGCTTGGGAAATCACAAATAGGCACAACTGCAAGAATAGCCTATGTGCTATGTAATGGTTTGAGTTGATAGATTGTGATGCCATTTCATTAATTGGAACTTGGAGAGGTTCACTTCTGGTAGGAATAAAACAAGTTCAAACTTAAATATATAGAGGGTGAGGGATATTTATGGCATCAGAAAAGTGGTGTCAATCAGACTGAAAAGTGCTGGAAGCGTGGAGTTCATAGTTGTGGCCTGAACATTACTATCATCTGCAATTAAGGGAGAGGGAAGGGCAGTTGAATCTAGATTTGTGGATTATGTCTCTCAGAAAAAGGGTAGTAAGCAGAACAGAAAAAGACTGAAGATCGAGCTTTTAGAAATCTCCAACATATAAAAGACTGACATGAGAGAAAGAGTCAGCTAAGGTGACAGAAGTTAATAACAAGGGGTTAAGCAAAAATCAAGAGTGTATTCTGTTCTAGTAGTTTTTTAAAATGATGCAGGAAGGAGAGTGATCAACAAAGAGAAACACATTTTAGACATTAAATACAAGTGGACAAATGCTTGTTACAAATGCAAACAAACATATACATTCAATTAAGAGCATAGGATAATTCCTGTGTCCATGGCACTGTGCCAGGTGATTGGGATTTGCAAGCTGTATTTTAAATGCGTGAGTAGGGGGCGCCTCTAGAATGGATGAGTAAGGAGCTTGTAAATACTCTCTCCAAAAAGTAATAACATAGACAAAATTGTCAAAAACCATTACATTAGGATTCTGGACATTGATCAAAGGCATAAAAAAACTGAGAAATGTTTACTCAAGATGAAGTCCTGAACTTCTGTAAGAACGGTTGGAGTCTGTAGTGTTTTAGTCTGGTGTGGTAACCATCTTCCCCACTGTATCTTCAGTGCATGGAGAAAGTGCAGACCACAGGAACTTGCATCCTTATTGACAAAAAGACCGATTTGATTTGATATGAGAGCATGGAAAAGTCCACACAAGGAAAGACAGTTGAAACCATAGGAAACAATTTCAGAATAATAGTAAACAATCTGAGAGGGCCAACATCACATTTAGACTTTGCCATGATAGTTTGGAGCATAGAACATCAGAGGAGTCAAAAAGTTAACAGGAAGTTCTGGGTAACCAGACTGGTATAAAGAGCCCTGATAAGATTTCATATAACCCTGGTAGTATAGAATTCTGTGCACTTGTGCAAGGTTCTCTGCACAATCAGGAAACAAAAACAGAGACAGCTTTATTCATCTATTTGTATGTGGATAACTATGAGGCCATAAGCATGTAGAAACTAAAGGCTGGGGAAGAATTGCAAAAACACTGAAATTTGAATGTGTTCCTAATTCATGTACAAATCTATCAGCAAATACTAAAAGACTACTTGCACAATAATTTTAAGTATAACTACTCACCATTGGCTGATGACTAAGCTATGCTGATTTAAAGGAACCCCTAGGAAGTCCGCATAAAATTGTCTTAAATAAAATAAGCCAGTCATAGAAAGACAATACTCCATGTTTTCACTCACAGGTGGAAGCTTAAAATGTTTATCTTACGGAAGTAGAGAATACAAACGTGGTTACTAGAGGCTGGGAGGTATAGAGGGAGGGGAAATATGGAAAGGTCAGTTAATTAATGCAAAATTGAAGCTACATAGGAATAATAAGTTCTAGTGTTCTATAGGACTGTAGGGTAACCATAGTTAAGTAATTTATTGTATATTTTCAAATAGCTAGAAGATAGATTTTTGATTGTTCCCAATACAGGAAAATGACCAATGCTTGAGGTTATGGATATAGCAATTACCCTGATTTTATCAGTAAACATTGTATACATGTCTTGAAATACCACACTGTATCCCTTAAATATGTACAATTACTATGTGTCAATTAAAAATATAATAATAAAAATTTTGAAACTGAGCAAAGACTTCAGTGGCAATTCATTTGGGGCAGACTTACTCTATCGAATTAGTTGAAACAAACAAAACAAACAAAATCAGCACTGATTAGAATCTAGGGTTGCAACAATATTTTAGCTAAAATGTGTAATTTTGAACAAAATATAATGAGATACACAAAGAAACAGAAAACTGTAAGTTATGCACTCAGGGAACAAAACTAACCAGAAATGGTCTTGAAGTGTCACTGATAAAGGATTTAGCAGATAAAAATTTCAAACATGCTATTGTAAATATGGTTAGAGAACTAAAGGAGACTATGTGCAAAGAACGAAGGTATGGATGGGAAGTAAGAACTTATCAAATGCAGAACAACAATTAATAAAAATTATAAAGAACAACCAACCAAACTCTTGGAGTTAAAAAGCTAAATAATTGAAATAAAAATTCACTAGAGATTAACAGCAAATGTGACATGCCAAAAATAATCAGTGAATACGAAGAAAAAGTAAAATAGATAATCCAAGCTGAGAAACAAAAAAGAATAAAGAAATATAAACAGAGCCTTAGAAACCTGTAATACACCATCAAGTTTACCCACACATGTACAGTGGGAGTCCTGGAAAATGAACAGAAAGAGAAATGGTTGAAAAAACATTTGAGGTGACAGCCAAACACTTCCTATATTTGACGAAAAAGTTGATGCACAAATTCAAGATCTAAACAGATTCTAATTATTACACAGTGTTTATTTTCCCATAGAAAGCCATTCCACTATCACGCAGCTGCAGAAATTAGCTAAGATGTCTAGTAAGCAAAATTAAGACTAAAAAATACTATCATTGAATCATTTTTTGGGGGGAAGTTAATCCTGTGTAATGTCCTCTACAAAAAGCACTCACTAATCCTAACATCTCCTCTGGTTAGGTAGTCTATTATTGGTTTTTCTTACAGGACCTTCTGCTGTCAGCGTATTACTTACCATTGGGATATAAAACAACTGTAACTAGCTGTTAGAGCCTAATAGAATAGATATTGGTAATACTAAAGCAAATCTTGGAGTCCAGAAACCTTTATGGCCTGGATTGCCTCAACCCAAATCAGAAGATGAATTTTACCTGGAAAGTAGTTAGCTGACACTCTCCAGCACCCAATATGGTTAGGTGAGTTGTAAGAATTCTAGAGTACAGATGCTTAGAATATTGTCAGCTTACGAGTTCATGATTTGCCATTCACTAGTATCCAGGTTTTTACATGAAGCCTCAGGGCTCCAAAAGTGAGCACTCTGGTGAAAAAGGCAGGAAGTTCGTGCATTTAATGACTTGGATTCAGAAGTCACAGAGTGTCACTTCTAATTTATTCTATTGGTTGAAGCAGTCACAAGCCCAACCAGATTCAAGCGGAAGGGACACAGACCCTACCACTCAATAAGAAAAATGTCAAAAAATTACAGTCCATGTTTTAAAACCACCATAGCCTGCCTTTTGACTTCAATTTATTTACTTTTCTCATATGTATAAAATACAAGTTTCCACTTCCAACACATAACACCCATTTTAAGTTGCATTTAATTACAGAATCAGGCGTAAAGCCCAAGTTTTCATAATCTAAATTAGATTCAGCTGCAGATGAGGTTGCTTGAGTTTGGTTGCTGAACTTTGATTTCTCTTAACCTGAAAAGCTGTAAATTAAACAAATAAGCCGCACTTTGGGAGGCTGAGGCGGGTGGATTGCTTGAGGTCAGGAGTTCAAGACCAGCCTGACCAACATGGTGAAGCCGGCCTCTACTAAAAATACAGAAATTAGCTGGGCATGGTGGTGGGTGCCTGTAATCCCAGCTACTCTGGAGGCTGAGGCAGGAGAATCGCTTGAACCTGGGAGCCAGAGGTTGCAGTGAGCCAAGATTGTGCCATTGCACTCCAGCCTGGGTGACAGAGCGAGACTCCATCTCAAAAAAAAAAAAAAAAAAATTGAATAAGCCATATCTTTCTCCTATTCTCCCACCAAACAATGGCAGAATTGACATAATATAAGCTTAATAGACAAGCTATCCACCAAGGTAGGATGTGGGAGATGCAGCAGTCACTGGTCCATAGCAATTTTGAAGCCAGCCAGGCACAAACAACAGTTTTTCGCTTAGTTCCATGAGATTGCGTTTTTAATGTGTCATTATTTGGGGGAGAAGAAAGACTGAAAAAAAACTGCAGACTCAAACTAGATTTCCCTTTGTTTAACAAAACAACTTAGTTGATATTTGAATACTCAAAATTACATATGAAGCTGACTAGGTTCTTGTAATATGAGATAACAAAATACAATGATTTTAAACAAGGTGAAAATGTATTTCTCTCTCATATAATAGTCTGAGCAATGGTGCAGAACTTTTATAGTGGCTTGAGAAATTGAGAAACCAGCTCAAATCAATATCTTTAACTGACATCCTTAGTGTTGCATGCCCCAAGATGGACCAAAAATACTTACGAAAACATAGAAAACACAGGGTCACATATATAGTAAACAGCAACCTTTTGTCAGATTCATGGAGAGTATAAAATGAATGTTTTTTCCAAATAATATTTACTTTTATAGATAAGTATTTAACCTATTCAATTAAATTTAAATGCTATTAATTTGCAATCAGAGTATAATTTTTCCTAAATGTATACCCACACACCTGCATTTACAAAATATAAATTCATTCAAATTTATAGGTATTATTTGTGGACTAGGAAACTACAGAGATTTGATGTTTTTAATTAAAAATACTAATTAAAAATATCATGGATGTTTTACTTCCTATCTTTACAAGTCCTTTAGGTAAACATGGATGCTGATTTTAAGAGACATATATACTTTTGCTTAATTAATGCTTTAGCAGTGATGTAACTAATTAGAAAAAATATATTTTATAGATGCAACTTCAATTGAGTTATAAGTTGTTTCTTTCTCAAATAGATTCCTAGGACGCTTTGGTGATGAATTATGGGAAGCAAAGCCTCATTCCTGGTTGCAGACTTCTTTTACTCTATTGCTTTCTTGCCCTCTTTGTTTTGGTCACTGCCACTTTTAGACTTGATTTCTAAATTAAATCACTACATTACTGAATTAAACAGTGTTGAAAATTCATGTCCACCTGGAATCCATGAATGTAACCTTATTTGTAAGTAGGGATTTTGCAGATATAATTAGTTAAGAAGAGATCATGCTTGATTGGGATGGGCCTGAAATCCAATAAGTGGCATCCTCATAGGAAGAGGAGAGAAGCCACAGACACACACACAGGGAAGAAGACCATGCAAAGATAGAGACAGAAACTGGAGTGTTACAGCTATAGGCCAAGGCCAGGATTGTCTAGAGACACCAACAGCTACAAAAAGGCAAGAAAATTCCTCTTTTAAGACTCTAGAAGGAATATGGATCTACCAATACTTTGATATAAAACTTCCAGACTCCAAAATTGTGAGAAAATAATACATTTCTGTTGTTTTAAGGCCTACAGTTTGTGGCAATTTGTTATGGCAGCCCTGGGAAACTAATATATTTACCTTCCAGAGAAAGAAACACATTGTGTTAAAATAACTTGAAATAGGTAACAATATATGAGTATACAAATTTTTATATTATTCTCATAATGCCTAAGAAATAACATAGACTTTGAAATAACACAAGGAGTGAAAAAAAAGATTAATGTGACTTCTGACAAAAAGATAATATTTAGGAAAGTGTTTTGTTATAAATTGCTGTGTAAATGTTATTTGTACACTGGTTTATTCATTTTAGCTACTACCTCCATCTACAATATAAATTAGAATGATTTCCTTTTTCCCACCCACATCCTAAAACTGATCATTAGCACAGATATAAATTATTCCACGCTCTTTACACAATTCATCTCAATGAAGGATAAAACCTAAAATTTCAAACTCATAAATCAAAGACAATGCAGGAAACATGCCACTTACTAAATATTTGATAGTTCAATATAATTTTCTCTTATCTAGATTTTTCCTGGGAATGTAGAATTAACTACTAAATTAAATAAATCCCAATTAATTTTGAATGCATATAATGTAAATAATTAAAATCAAAATTTGAATACCAATGTTCTATTGTAGAAAATTTATCTTTGCTTTTATTTATTTAGTTACTAGAAAAAATACTGGAGTCCAAATACTGTCTCCTACATGCTCTGAAACAAAAAAAACCCTGAGAAATATTAAAATAATACTGCAAGTCATGATAACAAATTTGAAATAATAAATATTTATTGAATTTAATTTAGCGTATGTAGCATCCAAGAATATGTAGTGAAAAAAGCACTTATTTGAGTCTTATTTTCAGCAAAATGAAAATAATAGCCTTCTCATGAGACTGAGATATGATTAAATGACACCAGAAGGGTGTCTGTGATTTGTTCAAAGATGTATTACTTTGCTTTCATCCAATCTATTAATTATTTCAGGGGCTAAACTTTCACAGCCTATGTTTCTCAGGCTTTCGTGACCGTTGGCCTCCAGCATGAGCAATGGCAGTCCTGGTGGAAAATTGGAAGTTGAGAGTAAAATATAAGCCAAGATATTTCTTTCTTTTTTTCATCTCTGCTTCATCATAATCAGAAGAAAATCTCCTCTCTGTTTCTAATTCTCACTACTGGGCAGCACTAGGTTCTATAGATCCTGATCAAAGAAATAACATTCAGGAAAGTGTCACTATGGTTATAAATTGCCATCCAAAGCATTAGTGATACAACATAAGGATTTTAGCTTTTAATTTCATCCACAATGTAAGTTGGAAATATTTTTCTCCCTCCTGAACCCGAATTCTAAAGCCAATTATTACTAATGTAGTATGTTTCCAGGCCATTTATTATCCTAATCACCCTCTCCTTATCTGTTAATGCTGTTTTTAGATTTAAATAATCATTACCAGAATTAAATTCAGTACTTCAGAATTAGTGTCAATACTTCAGCACCTCAACTAATTCTCTATATGATAAGTAGAAATAAAGTCATTAGCATTTAAACCATTTTTCTACCTTCCTGCTCCATGACTCTATTTGATTTTGTTTCCACTTCCTGTTTCCATGTTTTGCTGTTCTTTCTCTTATTCTTCCGTTTTCATTCCTTGCCTATAAACAAGAACTGTTCCATCTGTACTGCCAACTTAACAGGATTTCTGTGAAGGCAAAATAAGCATCTGCATCTTATAGTGTTTTGTAAGCTGTAAAGAATTATTCACATATTAGTGTATTATTTTGTACCAGCTCTTCTTTTTCTTTTCCTCGTAGCACTGACTTTTGCCAAGGTTCATAATTCATGCTTCTTATTTAATCCTACAAAATGTCTTAGAGAACACATTAGTTTTATTTGGATGAATCTTGAATCTCGAATCTCTAATTCTGACACAGTTTGCTACTGTCTACTCACAATTTTGACTTAAACTTTCTACCTACCATCACTGCATTCTCATCAGTTCTACAAAACAAACTCACAACTCTTACTCAAAAACTGAATTATTGGGTTCTATTGACTGTCTTTACTTTCTCTATCAATACATTTTTTATCCCAAAGTCTAAAATATTGACATCACTTTTTACTCTCTATATATTATACCCTTTATTCTTACTTCCTAACATCCAGACTGTTGATTCTTCTTTAATAATATGTCTTTTGTTTCCTTTCGCTATATTTAGAGTTTTGCTTCCTTGTAATTTATTTTTCCTTTTAACATTTATTTTAAGTTTTTGAATTTATATAAATCAGGATCAGTATGGAAGTCACAGTTGGTATTAGTTCTAAGTAAAATTTTAAAATGAGATAATAGAAGAGCCAAAAGAACAAATAGAAAATGTGACACAATCCAGGAATTAGCAACAGCAGAAAGCTGCCATCATCCTGTGGTCCAGAGAAAAATGGGGAGTAGAGTCCAGAACGGTTTTGTTAATATTGTAACAAAAATTGTTGAATTAAATTTTAGGCACTGCACTAAAAGAAGATACTAAAAATTAACAAGAGGGCTACAATGATAGTAAAAAGCCTGGAAAGTATCAAATAAATAATCACGGAGAGAACTATAATCATTTTTCCTAAATAATAGGTGAGTTGGTGGCGACAGGGAAGACATATTAATAGCAATAGTTGTCTCCAAATACTGAAAGAATGAATGGAAATATATATTGTGCTTTTCATTATACCTAAGACAGCTTAGAAGCTTGGGACACTGATTTTGTTCAATATGAGGCATGATTTTTCTAGTAATTACGGCTGCTGAAAAAATACACTTTGCTTGAAAATAATGAGTTTGCTATCACAAATAAGACACTAGAATATTCATCCAAAGGTTGACTTTGAAGGTAAAGAAAAATTTGCATTTTGAAGGAGGATAAACATTATAACTTCCTAGTTTCTTGCCAGTTTAAGGTTTTACATTAGTTTGGGGAAGAACAGCAAATGAGTTTAATAATGAATGGTTAAAGTTTTCACATACTGCAGAAAATTAAAAATTAAGATGATCCAGTTTATGTGACAAATGAAAATTTCACCAGTGACTTTCATGGTTGCATTCATTTATGCATTTATATGTACAAAACAAAGTTGTCAAATAGAACCACTGCTGTGAATCACCAAAGTAAGGAGAAAAATAAATCAGTGTAGGGAAGAACCATCAGTGTGAATCGAATTTTTGTAGGTTACAGAAGTAGCTAGTTACGCTTGCATGCTGTGGAGACACAGTATTGGATTAAAGAGAGAAACAAAGATTTTATTTTAAAATAGGATAATTAGATAATAGAAATGATGGAAATATGAATGTAGATAGAGACTTAGTCATGCCAGCCAAGAGAGTCTAGGGGAAAGGGATGTGACTCTGGCAGCAAGATTTGAGTCTCGTGGACCTTGAAATTTCCCACCATAAACTAGACAAATCAGATGATGCTTTCCTGCCCCATTGACATAAAGAAATCCCACTACCATCTGGCTTCACTTCAGAGTGTTCTGCAGCTTTTCAACTTTATTCCACATCTTGTTGTGGCCTCCATTAATCCTCAGGAATAGACCTGATCTTCCACAGTGAGGATCTTAGTGGAAGAAGCAGGTTAGGGAGGACCAACATCTAGACAAATGAAGAAAGATAAAGTATGGATATATACACTGACATGTTAGAAAGTGGAGGGAAAACAGACTTGAGTCTTCAATGAACAGAGTTTGTTTTCTGTTTCTGAGAATTGCAAAAGTAGATATGATTTTGGTTTTGAAGAGACCAAGGCTTCTGGAAATAAGCATAATGATAAATTCAATATAGTTCTGTGAGGATTACTGAGCATCACACAGGAAATTATTGAAGACAGAAATCGTAACACATAATAGGTGAAAGTTGCATGGCTTACCATTTTCCCCTATTAAAATCTTACATGTTTGTGTAAGAGAGAAAAAATACAAATAAAAGTAACTGGTATGTTTAAAGGAATCAAGTTTTTTATCAGTAAGAAAACTATTTCTTTAGAGTGTATTTTAGGAAATAGTTGGGCACAAGAGAGTTTTAAGAGGTATGGATGTGAAAGTAATGGAGTAGGAAAGAGACACAATATAGAGATGGACTAAGATTTTTTTAAATTGCACAATTCATGTTAAATATTGTCAGTTATAAGATATAGTGTCATATAAACACATTGAAATATGTATTTAAATCAAATAAAGCATAAAACCTTAATCTAAGGTAAATATGAAAATATAATGGGAACTCCATGACTGCATACCCCTTCAATTCAGTGAGTTTATTATAACTAAATAGAAAAATAAACTTATAGATTGCTTTATATAAGCATTGGGGCTGATAGAAAAAATGTAAAAGGTTAATAAGGGAGAGTTTTTGGATATTCCTATCAACTTCAACAAACATGATTTTGATAACTTATTTTGTTCAGATTTTGTAAGCCTCAGGTACATTTCAAATAGATATAGGTGTGCTCATCAGATTTGTTTAAATTAAGTAAATATTCTTTTTAAAAGTATATGTCCCAGTGGTATATTTTGATGCACTTCATGTATGCTCTGAAAAAAAAAGGACTATCAAAAATAAAAATCTTAATATTTGTTGGATTTAAACTGGTTGGATTTGGAATTTAAAATATTTTATACTGTCTGTATTTTCCAAGTTATTCATTGCACATATATGCTCTTGAAATTGATATTTTAATGTGTATTTATATATATGTAACATATGTATATAATGTGTTCTCTCTATACATTTATCTGTGAGTGTATGTATATATGTAAAAATGAATGTGAATGATGGAAGAAATTTTAAAGTATAGACTGCTTCAGGAAGACATGCAAAAAATGGCAAGCATTCCCACGGTTTTAATGTGCCATAATGTAACCCTAATCTGGATGAGATGTGAAGTGCAGTCAAAACCAGGCTAATGTACAGAATAATGTGAGGTGATCTGGCCACAATTTAAATAAGTGTGGGACAGGTGGGTAGAGTAAGATGGTCAAATCAAAGCCACCACCGATCATTCTCCCCACAGGAACACCAAATTGAACAACTATTGACACAAAAAAGAATCTTCATAAGAATAAAAAATCAGGTGAATGATCACAGTACCTGGTTTTAACTTCATATCACTGACAGAGGCACTGAAGAGGATAGTAAAGACAGCCTTGAATTGCCAATCCCAACTCTCCCCCATATGCCAGCAGCAGCTAATCAATATTATTTCTTTTACTAATTTTGGTTTTGATTTGTTTTTGCCTTTCTAGTTTTTTAAAATGCATCATTAAGTTGTTTCTTTTTTTTTGTTCTTTTTTTTTGAAGACGGAGTCTCTCTCTGTTGCCCAGGCTGGAGGGCAGTGGTGTGATCTCAGCTCACTGCAACCTCCACCTCCTGGTTTCACCTGGTGGCACTGAGAATCTGTGTGCTTAGGAGAGGGAGCGCATAGTGACTGTGGGACTTTGCAATGGAATTTAGTGCTTCCCTGACACAGTGGAAAACAACACCATGCAGAACTCAGCTGATGCCCATGGAGGGAGCATTTAGACCAGCCCTAGCCAGAGGGGAGTCATCCATCCCAGTGGTTGGAACCTGAGTTCTGATAAGCTTTGCCACTTGAGGCTAAAGTGTTCTGGGGTTCTAAATAAACTTGAAAGACAGTCTAGGCCAAAAGGACTAGACTGTGCAATTCCTGCACAAGTGCTAATGCTGTGTTGGGTTCAGACCACTGGACTTGGGGAGCATGTGACCTAGTGAGGTAACAGCTGAAGGAGCCAGTGGAGTGCTTGTGCCACCCTTCCCTCAAATCTAGGCAGTGCAGCTTGCAGCTCCAAAAAAGACCCCTTCCTTCCACTTGAGGAAAGAAGAGGAAAAAGCAAACAGGACTTTGTCTTGCAACTTGGATACTAGATCAGCCACAGTAGGATAGGCCACTGGGTGGAATTGTGAGGCAGCCTTTCCAGACCCTAGCTCTCAGATAACATTTCTAGACACACCTGGGCCAGAAGGGAACCCATAGCCTTGAAGGGAAGCACTGAGTCCTGGCAGTATTCATCACCTGCTAACTGAAAAGCCCTTGAGCCTTGAATAATTAGCAGCAGTAGCCCAGTAGTACACACTTTTTCATCTCTGATTTTATTACTTGAGTTTTTTCTTTTTTTTCTTAGCCTGTCTAAAGGTTTGTCAATTTTGTTTATTTTTTCAAAAAAAAAAAAAAACACCTTTTGGTTTTATTGACCTTTTTTAATGTTTTAGTCACTTCAATTTCATTTATTTGTGTTCTAATCTATATTATTTCTTTTCTTTTACTAATTTTGGTTTTGATTTGCTTTTGCCTTTCTAGTTCTTTAAGATGCATCATTAAGTTGTTTCTTTTTTTTTTTCTTTTTTTTGGAGACAGAGTCTCTCTCTGTTGCCCAGGCTGGAGGGCAGTGGTGTGATCTCAGCTCACTGCAATCTCCACCTCCCGGTTTCAAGCAGTTCTCTTGCCTCAGCCTCCCAAGTAGCTGGGACTACAGGTGCACACTGCCACGCCTGGCTATTTTTTGTATTTTAGCAGAGACAGGGTTTCACCGTGTTGCCCAGGCTAATCTCGAACTCCTGAGCTCAGGCAGTCCACCTGCCTCAACCTCCCAAAGTCCTAGGATTACAGGTGTGAGCCACTACGACTGGCAAAGTTGTTTCTTTAGTGTTTTTCTACATATTTGCTGCAGGCACTTATAAATACTAACTTTTCTCTTAGTACAGCTTTGCTGTATCCCATAGGTTTTGGTATGTTATGTTTTCATTGTCATTTGTAACATGAAATTCTTCCATTTTCATGGAGCCAATAAAATCTCTTTTTTAATAAATTACACAACCTTAGGTATTTCTTTTTAGCAATAAGGTATATGGTTTAACACAGACAATTGATAGCAAGAATGAAACATTGCTATAACGATATCTGAAAATATGGAAGAAGCTTTGGTACTGGGTAACGAGCAGAGGTTGGAAGGGATTGGAGGGCTCAGAGGAAGACAAGAAGATGAGGGGAAGGTTGGAACTTCTTAGAGACTGGTTGAATGGTTGTGACCAAAATGCTGACAGTGATATAAACAATGAAGTCCAGGCTGCTGAGGTCTCAAATGGAAATGAGGAAATTTGGGGGAATTGGAGCAAAGGTTATGCATATTATGCCTTAGCAGAGAGCTTGACTGTATTGTTCCCTCCCCTAGGGCTCTATAGAAGTTTGAGCTTCAGAGTAATGATTTAGCATATCTGGTCATAGACATTTCTAAGTAGTGAAGCATTCAAGATGTGACCTGGGTGCTCCTAAGAACCTACGCTTAAGTGTGGGAGTAAAGAGATGACTTAAGGTTGGAATTTTTACTTACAAGAAAAGCAGAGCATGAATATTTGGAAACTCTGTAGCCTGGTCATGTGGCAGAGAAAGGAAAAACTTTTTGTGGGTAGAGGAATCCAAGCAGGCTGCATAACAATCACTTGCAAGAAAAAGAAGCCAAGTGCTGATAGTCAAGATAATGAGAAAAAGGTCTTGATGGCATTTTAGAGAACTTCATGATAGCCCCTCCTATCACAGGCCCTAATGCCTAGGAGAGAAGAATGGTTTAGTGGGCTAGGCCCAGGGCCCCACTGCCCTGTGCAACCTTGGGACACTGCTTCCCACATCCTGGCTGCAGGGGCTTCAGCTTCTGCTCAAAGGGGCCCAAGTACAGCTCAGGCTACAGCTCCAGAGGGTGCAAGCTGTAAGCCTGGGCAGCTTCCACATGGCATTAAGCCTGTGGGTACAGAGTGCAAGAGTTAAGGCTTGGGAGCCTCCAAAAAAGCTTGGGTGTCCAGGCAGAAGCCTTCTGCAAGGATGGAGCCCTCACAGTGAACCTTTACTAGGGCAGTGTGGAAGAGAAATTTGGGGTTGGAGCTCCCACACAGAGCACCCACTGGGGCACTTCCTAGTGGAGATGTTAGAAGAGGGTCACCATACTGCAGACCAAAGAATGGTAGATTCACCAGCAGCTGGCACCCTCTACCCGGAAAAGCTGTAACCACTCAACTCTAGCTCGTGGGAGCAGCCTTGAGGGCTGCACCATGCAAAACCACAGGGCTGCCTAATGCCTTGAAATCCCACCCCTTGCCCCAGTGTACCATGGATGTGGAGCATGGAACCAAAGGATATTGTTTTGAAGCTTTAAAACTCAATGACTGCCTGCTGGATTTCAAACTTGTGTGGGGCCTATAGCCCCTTTCTTTTGGCTGATTTCTCCCTTTTGGAATAGAAATTTTTACCCAGTGCCTACCCACATACACCCATTGCATCTTAGGAATAACTAACTTGTTTTGATTTTACTTGCCCCTTGGTGGAAGAAGATGAGGCTCATCTATCAGATGAGCCTTCATACTTGAATTCAGGACCTTTGGTTTAATGCTAGAACAAGCTAAGCCTTTGGGAGACTATTGGAAAGGAATAATTATATTTTGAAATGTAAGAAGGACATGAGATTTAAGAGGGGTCGGGGTGAAATTACATGGTTTAGATCTGTGTTCTCACTCAAATATTGGGTTGAATTGTAATCCCCAGTATTGGAGGTGGGGCCTTGTGGGAGGTTATTGGATCATGGAGGTGGGCCCTACATCAATGATTTATCACTATCTCCTTGGTGCTGTCCTTACAATAGTGAGTTCTCATGAGATCTGGCTGTTTAAAAGTGTGTAGCACCTCCTCTGCCTCCCTTTCTCTTGCTTTTACCACATGATGTACCTGCACTCCCTTTGCCTTCTGCTATGATCATAAGCTTTCTGAGGCTTCCCTAGAAGCAGATGACACTATACTTCCTGTACAGCCTGCAAAACCATAAGCCAATGAACGCTATTTTCTTATAAATTACCCAGTCTCAGCTATTTCTTTATAGCAATGCAAGAATGGCCTAACACACCCATCAAAATTAAAAATTTTAAAAATAAACAAATAAATAACGTGGGCAGCCTGAATAAAATGAAGGTAAGAAGATTATAATTTGTGGGGAAAATGCCCATCCACAAATTTGGAGAGAGAAAAGACTATGATGATGATGTCCAGATTGAAGATATTCTGGTTAGGAGCTGGTATAGAGTTGAGAAAACCAATGAAGATGGGGAAAGCTGATCCAGTCTAGACTTATTATCAATCTCAATCATAATAAAGCACAGTGATTAGAAGTAGAATTCAAGGTTGATTTTAAAAAATGGATGTGAATCAGATTTAGCCACAGTAAATACAATTTGTTTTTTTTTTCCTTACACTTGAGTTTGTCTTCAAAAATGAGACAATTTTTAAACTTTTGGAAACTGATACCTATTTTATACTGACCTGGAATAACTGATCTCTATAGTTACAGTAATGAGCACAATTGAATTAGAAGTTGTGGCAATATATGTTTTATATTTAAGTGATATCCACTTACACTTGAAAATGTGTGATTATTATGATTATCTAGAATCATGTCATGCACCAAAAGTAAGAAGATAAATGATTTTAAACAACGATTATTATTTATTTGATGGAATGACTTCTGAAAGTGTAGACTAGGTAGAGGAAAGCCCTGTTTGAAACTCATTTTTAAAATAGCATAATTAAAGTAACTTCTATTTAGAACATAAAGGCAAATTCCAAAGATCCAAAAGTGTCCTGTTGAAATGTATCTCAAAAATTTCAGACAATCTGTTATGAAACAATATGGTTGCCTGCATGAAGAAATATGTTCATGCCAAATCAGCTAGTAGGCAGATCATTAACAAACAGTATAAACAGAGAAGGAAAAGATGGATCCCCTCAAGAGATAAAGTATTTATGTATCTTGGCTCAGAAACTCACTTGTGTTCAGCCTAACAGGTAGTCCCATACAAAGACACCATCTGCTAAGTGAAGTAAAACAAATTTGGAGTTTCAAGTAATATATATCACAACAATTCAAATTTATGTAAATTTGTAACACCTTCTCTTACAAACTTTAAAGAGAGAAAATGTGTTTTCATTAGGTCAATTAGTTATGATAAATGCAGACTTGTTCAGACTTAATAGGCTGCTACCACATGTTAGAACGTGTGTGTAAGGGAGGCCACTGAATGAGATTAACTAAATAGTCCCTCCATTCCAGCTAATCTGCCAAGTCTAGTTAGAGCACAATGCAAAGAACTGTGTTAATCATACCCTCAGTTCTTGACATGATATCATCATAAGCACCAACTTTGACCCTCCCTTGACTATTAATTTGATTTTATTCCGATATAACTCTCCTATTTGTCTCCTATCCTACTGACAACTATTCACACAGACTGCATTTGTTCACAGAAAATGACTTTCGTGATATTGTCAACACACAATAATGGTAATCTTCCATATATTTCATTGTTTCTTTTTATTTCATGCAGACTTACGCTTTTAAAGTTTAATCTATGTAGCTAACGTTTTGTCTCAGCAATTCCTTTTAGCACAGTTGTATACTCTGGTGTCCATACACTACATTTTGCCTGGTGTCATTCCCAATGATGGATACCCTACCCAGGTTCCTACCACACTCTAAATCCCCACCACAAACATCAGTGCAAGAAACACCCTTTTGCATATTCCCTTAACAGATCCATGTGAGAAGAAACAAAACAAACATATACCATATATGTTGTTATATATGTTATATATTACATACTTACACACACATATACACACATATGTGATGAAATTGCTTGTTCATAGAAGAGATTATTTTATTTTTATCTTGACTATTGTCAGATTTGTTGCTAGAATGCCTACAAATGTTGATATTTCTGATAGGTACATGAGTGTATGTATATATCAATATTCCCACTGTAACTCTCTAAATAGCATTATTCAGCTCTCTAATTTGTTTTTTTCAAATAAATGTAGAAAGCATGAAATATTCTCTAAGAATTCACTCTTTTTCTTATTACTACCAAATATGAGATCCGTTTTATATGCCAGTTAAACCTTGTGGTTTTACTCTTTAGTAAAACACCTATTTACCAAATATTGAACTGATTTCAGCATATTTTGGAAATATAAATCTTTAATAGTAATTCTAAGTAAAGGTTGAAAATAAGAGCAGATTTCAAAGAGATCATCATTATTTAAAACAACACAGAACCAAAAATAATGTATTGCCTAGTAGTGAAGAGTGACTCTGCCCAAGTTTGGATACCTACTCTGTGCCTGGCTTGCTATACCTTCTGTGAGGATTGTGTCAGTGTTTTGAAAAGGTGGCATCATTTTACTGCTTACACTATAGAGTACTTGGGAGATTAATAAAATAATACACAGAAGAGACAAAATACAAAGCCTCAAGTATAAACACTCATTATTCCATTAATTTGTTTAGATTTCTCTAATTTTGCATAGGCGATTTTTCTTCCCATACAATATTATTCAATACATTCAATATTAATGAAAGTACATAAATTGCATTCAAATAAGCTTCAAGTACTCACATCATCCTCCTTTCCACATTTTGCTGTGCATATATTCTGCCGTTTTTTTCATAGTTCAGTTGAACAAAGCTCACATCAGGACATGAATGGAGAAGCCAAAAACGTGTTCACTCAGCATCCTCCCTACACTCATGAGATGTTCTGATTATATGCTTTAAAAAGTTAGCAAGAAAACAGATGCTGTCTTAAAAATTAACTAAATAATGTACTTCAGAAAGGCAAGCCACCCACCAGCCTTTTGTAAATTCAGGTATTTCATTCCCTCTCCACCTCTGCTGCATTTGTCTTTAGTCATTTTTTTTCATCCATAAGCAAAATCTTAGTCACAAATGTTAATATCACTCATTTTTAATTAGATGAAATTTGCCACCTCTAACTATGAATTTTGTGCAAATATCTCACATCTTATACTGCTCATAAATAAAATATGTTCAGGAAAAAATGGTACAGAATTACAAGCACTCTTCCAAAACCTGTTTATACAATTTTATGAGCAGTTTATTAAATTCTCTAAAAAATGTGTATTTTTAATATGGATTAAGGCTTTGTTCTCAACATTACTAGGAAAAAAAAAGAATTTACAAAACTTCACCAAAGAAACATATTTTAAGGCCAACAGCTTAAATGGAAGTGAAATATAATCTGCTCTCTCAATAACAAGGGTTTTATCTTAGGATTTTTGTTTTACTAAAAAGACAAGTTGTTAAACATTTAACATAGTTGCTTCTGACATGTTAAGTCTTATCATAAAAATAGAATTAATTCATTCCTCAAAAATGAGAAGGAAACTAGAAAAAGAATTTATGAAATTATATAAATAAAGGTATTATGACTGGACAAAAACTATGATTTAATTGACTGACTGTACAAAATACCTTGCTGGATTTCAATATCTGATCAATTTGACACTGGTTTTAAAAATTTGAATAACATTGTTTAGAAATATATTTCTGCAATTTATATTGCATTTCAGTTCTGGATATCAAGGAATATTTTGAGATTGTGTGTTTGTTTCTCACTATTTTTATTCTTATTTATTTGTTGCTCCTTTATAACTGTCATCTTCTTCTATTAACCACAGTTAACCATTCCCTATTAATTATTGACATATTCTGCCTTTGTTCTTATAGATTTAGTGTCATGTAGATATCTAAGCATATGGGCTTATGCATATATGGATAGTGAAATAAATATAATTTAGCAAGATAAAATATTTGAATTAGGTGATAATGAAATAATGAAAAAAGGAAGTAGGAAAGTAAGAGTAAGTTTACTAGGAAAAACAATCTATGCAAGATAGAGTAATATGACACTGTGGGTAAGAGCACAAATTTAAACTCAAATAGGTTTGAATTCCTTTTTGCAAACTTACCTGACTTTGGAAAGATTGCTTTAACTCTCTAAGATTTAATAGTCTCAAATATAAATTGGTATATTGGTACTTGCTTAATGGAGGTTGTATAAAAATCAAGTTATAAAATGTCCCAAAGCAGGTAAACCTGTTCATGAAGTATAGGAAATGTTAAATAAACGCTAACTGTGATCATGATGATAATGTCTTATACACTTCACAAAGGGTTTGGCTTTAAGTTTTATTGTGGCAATCACTTAAAAATAGTTACATGATTTTTTTTATTTTCACTAAATTAAATGCAAACATAGCTATGGTGAAACACAAATCTGTTAAATAAAACAAGATTCTCTAATACTTCCTCACAAATAAAACCAGTGACAAGTTTTAGAGGATTTATTATCACATAGTCTCTTGCTATATGTTGATGGCTGAAAGACAAATTGCAATTTTTTAAGAGTATGGGAGTAGGTTTGGAGGAAATAATTGAAAGACTAAAGTATCTTCAAAATATTCCAATTTAACAGATTGAATAAATCCAGAGAGTCATCATAGCATATGTGAAATAATAGGTAGCCCGCTTTTTGCCTATATTAATGATACTAGGTAAACAACAAGTGATTATATTTTGGAGATTATAATATTCTGATAATAAATGAAACTATGAAATGATGACTTCTATTTTCAAGGCGTTTGCTTTAAGTGTTAATCAAAAAGAAGGTAGGCCTAATACTCTCCTAATATTTACACGAATACCAGTTTACACAAATACCAGTTTGTATAAAATAAAAAACAAGCTACAAGACCTACATATCCCCACCTCTCTCTCTCCTATCACTAAGTTCTTGTTAACCAACCACCTTCTTTTTCATTCTTCTTGGACTTTATTTTCCTTTTTGTCGAGAGAAAAATAAAACAGAAACAAAAAATGTCTAATTAGATGCTCACAGAGGAGGGGAATGTACTCAGAGGTACAAATAAAACCCGTTAGATTTCCTACCCTTGTAAGCTCTGTGAACCACCAAAATCCATTGAAAGAAAAGGTAATGGGATTTGACCTAATCAGTTCTTCTAAGGTGCTTTGTGGTTGCTCTGAAATAGCACAAGCATTTCACAGGTACCTGATGTCAAATTGAAGCCATTTTCAGTGCCAAAGGAAAGATCTTAGTGACATCTGGAGAAATATTAAACCATCCAGGCTGTTCTAGGGGAGAGTAAGGAAATCAGCATTCCAGAATTCCATTGAGGGTTATGAATTATCTTATAAGAATTTGGGGTAGAAATAGCAAAATGTTCAGAGTTTACACTGAATTTTTTAGGAGGTCTATGGAAAGTTTGGAAACCTTTGATTCCTGTCAAGAGAAGGAATGAAATTCAAAAGACAAAAATACAAAAAATATATATATATAAAGGCTAGACAGGGATTAGATACTATTGAAAGCATGGATTCTGGAGCTCTTCTGCCTCGGTTTGAGTCATGATATACCCATTCATCAGCTGTGAGACCTCAATTATCTAAGCTCTATTTCCCCTAATCTTCTTATCTGTAAAATGAAACTCATATCATAATATATGTAAAACACATATAATAATACTTAACATACATAAATTTCATATGCATGTTTGTTAACTGAATGTATGCTGGGTACTGTGATATGTATTTTTATGTATTATCTTGTTTGATTATTCTAAAATCCTTGCTTAGATAGCTACTTTTTTCTCCAACTCAAAATGGAAACATTTCTACTTTTGAGACATTTAGAATATTGCCTAAACTCCCAGTAAACCGAGATTCGAACTCAGACTATGTTGAGTCTGTGGCCAGTGCATTTATTGTTGTTGTTAAACCTGAAAAAGATATTCCATGGAGTCTGATTTTATATTTGTTTTGTACTTTATAAACAGCAACCATCTTTCCTCCCACAATACACAGCCACAGGCTGCTGAACTTGATAGCCAAGATATTCCCAAATAAGTGGGGCTTGGGTGTGGGGGTGATAGTGGGGCAGACAGTCAATTCACTTGTGCATAAAGAAGTAAATGTTATGACTATTTTATTCTTGCAGGCACATCAGATCTCTTGGCTAATACCTGCCTCATGCGGTTGTAACATTACAAACATATATCCTAGTTACAAGTTCTAGCCTATAATGATGACTTTGTCAGCATTTCTCACAAAGACATTTAGTAACGCTTATGTTAAAATCACATTGGTGACAATTTCATGACGGCTTTTATAACACTTAAAATGCTAGGAGTTCATATCTTTAAAAGGAATTTCTGAAAAAAAATCACCAAGAGCAGAACATCAGAGAAATAATTGTCTTTCACTGCCTCAGGCATGCTCTCACCAATTCAATTTTAAAGTAGAGACAAAACACAGAGCACAGTGATAATAACAGCCATGTTTTAGAAGATAAAGCAGAAATGTTAGAGGATTTGAGGAAAGTACTATAGGTTGAGATTTTTAGCTGGCCCCAAGGGGTGGGCCATGAAGAGAAAAAAAAACAAAATTAATATAAGCAAACACCCTCTCAGTAATTGGAAGCCCAGCACTAGAATAAACTGTGTAACAATAAAAAAAGATAAGTAAATAAAATGAATGGCTGCCTAGATGGTGATATAAAAGAAACATCACTATGCACATAGAATAACTTGTTTTATATAAGGAAACTCTGATAACAAATGAATTCCCAGGATGCTGAAGCTAGAAGAAGTATTCATCTGAATTCAGCCTAATCTCTTACTTTTATTTAAGATGTGATGAACAGAACATTTTTGAAATGTATCCCTACTATAGGTAGATGTTTACCTTTTTCTTTCTTTTGAAGTGAGAGAAAAGAGCATAGGATCTGTCAGTCAGTTGTAGTGGCAATAGTCTTATACTTAGATAACAAACTCACCACTTTTTTTGTATGTAATCTGAGCATTTTCCCCAAGCAAGGGCTCTCCTCAAAGCAATGTGTAAAGCATCAATTTCTTATTTCTTTTTCTTTTCTTTCTTTTTTTTTTTTTTTGAGACAGTGTCTCACTCTGTTGCCCAGGCTGGAGTGCAGTGGCGCCATCTTGGCACACTGCAACCTCTGCCTCCTGGGTTTAAGCGATTGATGCCTCAGCCTCCCAAGTAGCTGGGATTACAGGCACGCGCCACCACGCTTGGCTAATTTTTGTATTTTTAGTAGAGATGGGGTTTCACGATATTGGCCAAGCTGGTCTTGAACACCTAACCTCAAGAGACCCACCCGCCTTGGCCTCCCAAAGTGTTGGGATTACAGGCGTGAGCCATTGCGCCTGGCTAAAGCATCAATTTCTAAGCTTGTCCGCTAAAACGACTCCCGTGGGCTGCATTGATACTGGAGCTTCTTATTCTTGGTCATTGCTGCTGCTGGATAAATATGGTAGAGGAATCTGGACGGTGGGAGAAAGACATAGACATTCCCTTCCAGAATTAAGCGACAGGATCCAGCACTCTGAACAGATTTTTTAAAGCTATAGGATAGTACATAACATATTTCTCAATATTTTCCCATTTGTAGTGACAAATTACATTCCAAAGATAACAAAATATTTGTTTTGGAATTCTATTGAACTATATGTTGAATGCTGGGAAACTGTACCTGTAGTAAACAATATTAAAATGTCTATTAATGATGAATAGTAATACAATAAATTTTACCTGTGAAATGATTTTAAGCCATTTATTTTTTGTCATATCAGTTAATGTTCTCCCCACAGTTCCCTTTATCCCTTTATAGATTACTTGATGTATTCTATTTAAAGAAGTGCATAAAGAGGTGTAAGCTTTATTCTGTATGATTCATTTTTTTTCTTTTTTTTTTTTTTTTGAGACTAGTCTCGCCCAGGCTGGATTGCAGTGGTACAATCTCGGCTCACTGCAAATTCCGCCTCACAGATTCAAGCAATTCTCCTCCCTCAGCCTCCTGAGTAGCTGGGATTACAGGCATGTACTACCACACTTGGCTAATTTTTGTATTTTTGTGGAGTTGGGGTTCACCATATTGCCCAGGCTGGTCTTGAACTCTCGACCTCAAGTGATCCACCGGCCTCAACCTCCCAAAGTGCTGGGATTACAGGCATGAGCCACTGTGCCTGGCCTTAGATTCTCTTTTGAATGTTTTCTACTTACAAAATGATAACTGGAAGTATATTTGTATACTTGCTTTTACTTAAGTGATACGTGTTTTGCTCTCTGAAGCTGTAAACCAATGTACAATATACTAGAAAGCAAATTAAGAGTAAAAAATCAATCTCTGCAAAACTAAATATTTACAGACATATTTTATCTAATAGATGATTTCATTCTATGTAAAAACCAAAGTGCTTAATACCTGCCAAAAGATGTCTAAATATGATAGAGTTGTAGATTACACACAGATAACATACTATCTACCAGCCTGGGCAAGTGGTGTATTTGCAGTGAATGGCACCCTGCCATCTTCATTACTGAGATGTATAGGGGATTTTTTCTGTGCTTTATTTTGGAAGAGAGGTAATGGGAAGGCTGGTGAATAGGTGGCTGGCCCAGAAACAAAGGGTGTGAGTTTTAAAAATACGTTTTCTCCTTCACATGGGCTTGAACACCCTACAAGAACAAAGATCAGAAGCTAAAAGAGTCATTTATTTTTACAAGATATGGGTGATTCAGGGAAGATGTATTGGTCAAGAGAGACTGAAAGAGGCTGTAAATCCAAGGAGAGCAGGTTTTGAGTCAGATGAAAAAGAATGTTGCAGAGTTGCTGAGAAGGCACACATCTGCCAATCTGTATGTTGAACAAAAATATTCTGGCACCTGAAATACAGAACACTTATGTATTGAATTCTAGAAATCTCAGTGCCTTTAATTATCTTAACTGCCAAAAGAGAATAATGATAATAGTAGCACTTGGTTTACAGTGTTGCCCTAAACATTAAATTGGAACATTCTAGGTAAAATGCTTAGAAGATGATCTGCTACATTCTATGCACTGAGTTAATGTCAAGTATTATTTTTTCATACTATTATATTTTGTTAATGTTAAATTTGTGAAAATGCTCACACTTTACCAAAAGTATTCGCAGAATCCCCTGTAATATAAAGACGTTGATAAAAAAATATATTCCAAAATTCATAGGATTGTGTGGTGTATAGTAACTTAATGATGAAGATTTAGAATAATGGATAGAGAAGAGATTGTTACATATTTACTTACTGTCTAATCAGTACATGTGAAGATTCTTGTAGTGTGGAGAAAAATATCTCTTTTTGTTCTTTATTTTTAAATATGTTGCTCCTAACTAATTTCACTTGTCTCAGAAGGAGGAAAAGGTGGCAATGCTGCTATTACAATGACATGGGTTTTTAAAAATGTGTTTATATGGCAACAATATATATCTGGCCTCCACGGTTTCCTAATGCTATTTATTTATTTAATTCAGGTTACATTATTATTCATAATGCTGCATCATTCAATAAATTACACACAGATCCTGGATTCCAGTGAATCTCTCAAAGGTCATTAATGCGTTTCATTGATAATAAACACAAATACAAGTCTCATCTAGAGGATGCAATATCATTTATAAATAATTACTTTGTTTTGGTCATATTGCACTATTTTGATTAGGGTCATTGTTGTTTAGAAGTCAGACTCTCTTCCACTTCCAACTTCTTCTTACCACCTGTATTCGGGCTCCCTCAGTAATCCAGTGAATTTTTTTTCTCTTTCTTGTGAATTCCAATAACATTCTTGTACCACATTTACAGCATCTTGTAAATACTTCCTTGAATATAGTACTTTATCAAGAACTTTCCCTCAGGAATTTTAAGTTTCAACATGTATTCTATATCTTATATATTTTCCCCCAACATATTTTCTTACATGCATTAGGATGTTATTCAATAAATGATCACTGAATTATAAGACACAGTTTATTTTACCCCAGTGTTAAGCAAGGTTAAACAACAATCAGATTATGGCATTTCTTGTTTTATTCATGTATACTCACTAACTGCTGAGATAGACCATTGTCATATTTAATCTGTGTCTAAGAAAGACCTATTATACATAGACTAGCATATGCCTCAGTGCTTTTTCCTGGGACCCTCAATTTGTCTGCTATTTGCTCTCAGCAATTTCACTATTAGAACTTTATCCATTTAGGGCAGCCTCCGTGGCTCACGTCTGTAATCTCAGCACCTTGGGAGGCCGAGGCTGGCAGATCACTTGAGCTCAGGAGTTCCAGACCAGCCTGGCCAACACGGTGAAACCCTGTCTCTTCTAAAAATACAAAAAAAATAGCCAAATATTGTTGCTCGTACCTGTAATCCCAGCTACTTGGGAGGCAGAGGCAGAAGCAGGAAAATTGCTTGAACCTGGAAGGTAGAGGTTGCAGAGGGCCGAGATCAAACAACTGCACTCCAGCCTGTCTAAAAACAAACAAATAAATAAATAAATAAATAAGAAATGTATCCATTTAGATTAAGATGTTAATCCATGTTAAATTATAATTAGTTTTATTTTGAACTCATGTTACCTCTTCAGACATTGCTAGTAATAAATCTGAGATCACTTATGAAAGCAAAATTTGATACAGAAAGTAAGAAAGTAAGATGAAAATATTAGGGAGCTAGGGTCCAGAGGAAAAGAGAAACATTTTGTATAATGTGCATACTGAGGTGCTAGGGCTAAACTTTGGCCTCACTTTTAAAGATTATTATTTTGATCTGCTAGTTAGAGAGTTTTGTGTCTTCCCTACACCACTCATAATCTTCAATCCTAATTATTTTATAAATCTGAATAGTAAAAACAAATTAATAAAGAAGCTTGAAAATTTCATTTGTAAAACCCCCAAGGTTTAAGAATTTCTTAAATGTTAAATAAACGAGAAAGAATTTACACATCTTAAATAATGTAAACTGTAAATACACTGTTAAGTGGCAAATCACTTCTCTTTTAACATAAGCTGCGTTCTCTTTACTGATAAATCAAACTGTTTGCCATATCTAATAATGTGCTGACTGAGCTTCTAGATCACTCAGGACAGTTGACTATTTCTCTCTGTTATAGAAATCTAAATAATATTAAAATCCTCAAAAATATAACCAGATTATTATATACATACATATATAATTACATATATAAAATATGCACACAAGGATAAATCTATCTACTCTTTTTAATGAAAATATCCTATGAAGATCAGGCATGTTTCCCAAAAACTCTGTAACATGTTCACCATTATTCATATAGATCTTTCTCCATTCAATTTTTGCAAGGAAAAAGAAAAGACACCTATACTCCCAAGGGTTAAAACTATTATGAACCACAAAGAAAGCAAATTAGTGCATGTCAGGGGCAGGGAGTAAGGGAAATGGGGAGTGATTGCTTAATAGATTTGGGGTTTCATTTTGGGATGATGAAAATAATATTTTGGATATAGCTAAAGGTAATGGCTACAAAATATTGTGAATGTATCCACTTTAAAATTGTTAATTTTATGGTACATTAATTTTACCTCAATACGTTGTTTTAAAGTTGTTTTATGGAAATCCAACTCCAAAACTTTCACACTTCCTAACAAAAGTTAATGATTCACATATGTATGGCTCTGAGGGAGACCATAACAAAAGTAATATTTCAATATCTTTTTGTCCAAATCTGGTCTTAATTATATATTTTCTTTTCTAGTTACTCAGTCACCAACCCACTCCTCTGTCATAATCTTCCTCTTCTTTTTGTTCTCTCTCCACGTTACATTAGCCATAATGTCCTAGCATTTCTTACTCTCTTCTTATCTATCTCAGGGAACAAAATTTTTACTTTCCTTGCCTCAGATTTTCCAGTTCAGAAAAAAGTGTCTCACCTTTGACCTTTTTCTTTCTGTGGTACACAGAATAATGGCCATCAAGGATATCCATATCTTAACTTAATATCCAGAACCTGTGAATTTGTTGCATTCTATGGCTATGGGAACTGCAAAGACATAATTGAATCAGTGATCCTAAGAGGAGGAGATTACCTTGCACTACCTAAGTGGACCCAATCTAACTCAGTCCTTAAAATCCTCTACTCTTTCCCAACTGTGGTAAGAGAGGACAATGTGACTATAAAAGCAAGACTTGAAAGATGCAACATTAATGGCTTTGAAGGTGGAGGAAGGTGTCAGGAGGCAAAGACTGAAGACTATTCCTAGAAGTTGGAAAAGGGAAGGAAACAGATTATCCCCTAGGCCTTAGAGAAAACTATTCAACCCTGCTGACAACTTGATTTTAGCTCAGTGAGACCTGTGCCAGAGTTCTAATCTACCAAACTATGAAATAGCAGTTTTGTGGGTTTTTTGTGTTCTGTTTTGTTTTTTTGAGATGGAGTCTCACTCTGTCACCCAGGCTGGAGTGCAGTGGTCCAATCTCAGTTCACTGCAAGCTCCACCTCCCGGGTTCAAACGATTCTCCTGCCTCAGCCTCCCAAGTAGCTGGGACTACAGGTGCGTGCCACCATGCTTGGCTAATTTTTGTATTTTCAGTAGAGATGGGATTTCACCATGTTAGCCAGGATGGTCTCGATCTCCTGACCTTGTGATCCACCTGCCTCGGCATCCCAAAGTGCTAGGATTACATGCATGAGCCACCGAGTCCAGCCATTGTTTTAAGCTACTAAATTGCTGGTGATTTATTATGGCTTCAATAGGAAACATACATTTTCCTTTATCCGCACATCATATAATTTGTGGTAACTGTTTTCTTATCTTTGAAATCTATCTACTTTTCCCCACTTACACTTTTACTTCCCCATTATGATTCATTACATTTTTGGATGATAGCAATAAATTCATAAATACTTCCTCTTTATTTTGAAGTGACTTCACTCCATTCATTTTCCACACTGCAGTCAGCATTGCCATACTAAGAGACAAATCTAACTATAGTTACTATCAAATCCCTTCAATCATTCCTATTACCTTCAGCATAAAGTCCAACCTCCTCATGTTTCACCAAGGCCTTCATGATCTATTTCCTGATATCTCTCCATTTATCCTCTAGTGATTTATGACATAGATAGACATGAAGTTCCTGGAGAATACGGTATTTTCTCTTTCCTTTAGATATGTAGGAATTTTCCCTCATCTATGCGCCACCTCTACCTAGTTACTGTGTACTTATTGTTTATCCATCAATATAAATATCACTTTTTTGGAAGTCTTTCCTGAATCCAAAATTTGGGTTTCTTATCAATATTATGTTCTTACTTCCATAGACTATCTGATAATCTCAATCATAGTATTAATCAGTCTAATAAATATTTTGGTTTAGTTTTGAAATATAAGTAATGTACATTTTCTTGCTGGTTATATTAGTTATTAAGTATTCTAAATAATATGTCAATAAATAAATATAATATTTACCTTTTGCAGTATGTATGTATAAGTACATGTATATCAGTGTTTTAATGATCACTTAATATAATATCTACCTTTTATAACTTTAACTTGACAGTTGCATGTTATAGTATTGTTTTAATCAAGATTATAACCCTATAGAAAAAGCAATGCTTACTAAAGGTTGTAAAGAGTCTTCTCAAAGAGTACTTCCAGTATAAGTTGAAGGAATTCATTTGTGGCTACCCCATTGCATCCAAAATAATGCACTTATTGGCTCCTATCTAAATTTTAGGCATACTGCCTAGGAGGAATTAACCAGCTTTTTAAAGTTTGATTTGCAAATTCAAACTTATTAAATGACACAGAATGTCTCAGCATGTTATACGGTAAAGCAATTATCACTGACATTAATTATTACATTCTAAATTGCCCTTTTAATCATGTCTTAAAAAAGGAAATTATGATTACTTTTTGCTCTCTATCATTTATCTCTTCTTACTCTATTTGAAGAAGCAGTGTCTAGGTCCAAAAGAGTAGTTGTATAAAGCCATAAATAAATATTTTAGTTAATAATACCCTTAAAGTTCTAAAAAAAAAAGCCATACAATATTTAAATCTCAGTTGTATTAGCCTCTTCTTATACTGGTGCTAGTTAATTACTTTATCAATTCAAAGGCCATTATATATTATCTTAATATGAAAAAATTTAAAATATTTTATCATAAATATAAGTTGGAAATTCTTTACATAATTATTGAACATGGAAAATATGTAAAAATACAAGCAGAATTTTGTTGCTGAAAAGAGCCATTTGGGTATTCAGTGATGTACTATATAGCATAATATTCTAACTCAGTAAAGGTCCAAATAACTTTGTTCTAATTTAAATTATTCATGGACTAATTATTTGCCTTTAGGTACTTCTTGGGGTATAGTTTATTAATCCATAAAATTAGGTTAATATTAAGTTGGTGAAAACATAATTGTGGTTTTCACAATATTGAAATTTGCCATTTGATATTGGAATACATTCTTAAGTAAATGTGGTTATATTATACATCATTTTAATGTGCATTTCTTGCTTTTTTTTGCTAATGACTTATTACTTGCTGTTTATTTTATATTTATTTTAGATTATGAAAATGATATTAGACAAAAAGCAAATTTGTGTGATTTTCTTATTCAAGTTCAAAATAGGTCATAAAGCAGCGGAGACAACTCATAACATCAACAACGCATTTGGCCCAGGAGCTGCTAACAAACATACAGTGCAGTGGTCATTAAAGAAGTTTTGCAAAGGAGACGGGAGCCTGGAAGATGAGAAGCATAGTGGCTGGCCATTAAAAGTTGACAACAACCAAATGAGAGCAATCATCGAAGCTGATCCTCTTACAACTACATTCTGAAGAACTCATCATTGACCATTCTATGGTCGTTTGACATTTGAAGCAAATTGGAAAGGTGAAAAAGCTCTATAAGTGGGTGCCTCATGAGCTGAGCGAAAATTAAAAAAAAACAAAAAACAAACAAACAAAAAAACACGTCATTTTAAAGCATTGTCTTCTCTTATTCTGCACAACAGCAACAAACCATTTCTCGATTGGATTGTGATGTGTAGTAAAAAGTGGATTTTATACAACAACTGGTGATTATCAGCTCCATGGCTGGACTGAGAAGAAGCTTCAAAGCACTTCCCAAAGCTAAACTTGCACCAAAAATAATCGTGGTCATTGTTTGGCGGTCTGCTGCCGGTCAGATTCACTATACAACTTTTTGAATCCCTGCAAAACCATTACATCTGAGAAATATGCTCAGCAAATCAATGAGCTGCACCGAAAACTGCAATGCCTGCGGCTGGCATTAGTCAACAGAAAGGGCCCAATTCTTCTCAGCTACAATGCCTGACCGCACGTTGCAAAACCGAGGCTTAAAAAGTTAAACAAATTGGGCTATGAAGTTTTACCTCATCCTCCATATTCACCTGACTTCTCACCAACTGACTACCACTTCTTCAAGGATCTTGACAACTTTTTGCAGGGAAAACACGTCCACAACCAGCAGGATGCAGAAAATGCTTTCCAAGAGTTCGTCGAATCCTGAAGCACAGACTTTTACACTACAGGAATAAACAAACTTATTTCTCATTGGCAATAATGTGTTGATTGTAATGGTTCCTATTTTGAATAATAAATATGTGTTTGAGCCTAGGTATGATGATTTAAAATTCACAGTCTAAAATCGCAATTACTTTTGCAACCTAATATTTATTCTTCCTCCTTATGTCATAGACTTGAGGGTAAATCAAACATGATAGAATATTATAAAACCTTAAAATCGGAACAATTTAACATTATTACTAAAATGAAAAATATTTAGCTATGACCAGGGTGAACACTTATGAAACTAAATGGATAATATAAATAATTTGAGAATTAACAATTTACCATTTTTAAAATGTTCTCTGACAGTCACTAAATTAAAACATCTCCCACTGAAGCTATTCTACATGATAAATTCATTATGTTGTTATGAATTGTTGCTAACTTCTATTAAAATAACACTTCAAAGTACTAAAACCATAAAACCAGATTGTTTGTATTGAGTGTCGGATGGTGCTGAGCACAGAGAATATGTTTGATATTGTTGTCCATGTAATTTGTATTAAATAAAGAGCAATAACTTGCATCAAAGACAAATAAAGAAAAGGATCTTGTTCTAAAAGAGATTCTAATAAGGTCAAAAATCAGATCTTTCTTTAATTCCAAAATCTTGTTAGTTATAAATCTTGTTATTTTATAAGGCTTGTCATGAAATATAAAATACTAAATAGTGCAACTGAATATTCCATGCATGCATGTATGCAGTGGATATCACATAATTTCATATACACCACAATACATTAATTAAACTTAATTGTTAAAGATCAGAGAAATTAATCAGTTTGCACACATAACTATTACATTAAAAATTTTAAGTTTATGGAATAATATCTAAATTGAGAAGTGACAAAAGACAAAATCTCTAACACCTCTGAAAAATATAGAACAGAGCTATGTTCTAATAAGAAAGCCCATTTCTCTAAGGAACAAAGGATGTGTGTTTGAACCCTGTTTCCCAAATATTTAATTGTATGACTTCTGGTAATTGATGGAATTTCTCTGAGTCTTAGGTTTCTGTGAAATAAAAATTTAAGGTCTACTCCACTGAGGTACAAAGCTTAACTAAAACCTATAACTTAATATATCAACTACGTAGAAGTCAGTATGTATGGTACTTAATGATAGAAAACTGTAATAATAAAGGGAAAACATTCATTGAAACTAATGGGAGATTAAATATTACATATTATAAATATATTATTTACAATGAGGAAAAGTGCGGGTACCTACACTGAGAAATTATAAAATATAGGTAGCCTTTTAAAATAATATATAACATATCAAGGATAAGAAAAAATTAGAGGATATTGTATTAAGGGGAAACAAAGGAATTAATGGAGCAAGTCATACAAATATTTCTATCCCTTTTAGACACAGGGCAGACAATTCAAGATCACAAAGTGGGTTCATATGTAACCTATTCAAGAAATAGCATGAAAGCAAGTGTGTTTGTTTAGAGAGGAAGAGACTTGCAAGACATAAAAATCAGAGTTAGCCTGTGGTCAGATCAAGTAAGATTTTCAAGGTCCTTGTAAGGATTTGGGCTTTTGTTCAAAAGAGATGGACTGCTTTGGGGACATCTGAATAGAGTAATGACATAATCTTTCTAAAATATCTCTTTTTCTGAGTGAAGACAGTCATTCAGAGGCTATTACAATAATTCAGTTGCTGAAGGTCGAAGCGGGGTAAGAAGTCAGGAGGCTATTGCAAAATCGGCAAGAGATGATGAGATTTTTGATCAAAGAATTAACAAATTAAATTATAAGTTATGGTCAGATTTTGAAAAAATACTGAATTTAGAACTAGTAGAATTTTCTTGTAGACATAAAATAGCCTGTGAAAAATACTCAAAAATTACTCCAAATCTTTTCTATTTTATTTTATTTTTTTTCACTTGCATAGCTGGCAGAATGAAGTGGCATTTGCTAAGATGAAGATGATTACAGGAGCAATAGATTTAGGATATGAGGAATCTGAAGGTAAGTTTAGATAATTACTACTAGACAGCTCCAGTGAAGGTATCACATAAACCATTTGGCATACATGCCTTGCATTCCAAAGATATGTCTGGCTTGGGCTGGAGATTTAAATTTGAGTTAGTTACCATATACATAATATCTAAAGTGCTGAGTCACTTGGAATTGATTATCGATTGTAAAGAGCAGAGGTTTCGAGATTCTTAAAAACTTCAGAGGCCGAAGACACAGAGAAAAGAGAACCACTAATAGAAATTAAGAAAGGTGTTGTGGTGAGGTAGAATGTAACTGAAGACAGCGGTGTCCTGGAAGTCACCTTTTGCCACTACAGAGATAAAAATAGCAACTATACATAAAATATTAATGCAATGGTGACATCAAATTAATCTACAAGAGATGATGAGATTTTTCATCAAAGAACAGAAATGTTTGAATCCATCCTGCAAAAATATTTGTAAACATAAAACCTTATTTAGGTCTATTCTATTGTTCATGATTATTTGGATTAGAAGTTACAGAAATTGAACTTTAACTCACTTAGAAAAACAGTACATTCAAAAAGAAAAATGGTTTGAATAATCAAAGTATAAAGTAAGAAAAGAATATTTTTACACCTTAAAACTAACACACACAAAACAAAACCACTCTAGAGCCAGGGACTTGAATGCCATTTGACCTCTCTTTCAGTTTTCCAACTATGTTTTTCCCCACTTGTATGTTTTATTTGCTCTCACTGCAAGTTTATTTCTCATGGGAGGACACTTGACTTCTCATAGATCTCAAGCCTCTTATAGACATTATTATATCCAATAGCATCTGCTACCACAAAGCCTGAATATTTTGAAAACTCCCAGGGAAAATCTCTGTATGGGTTAAGCTCTCTCCTGGACTAATCAGTCATGGGCAGAGAGATGGATTCATGAGAATAATAGGAGTTTTCAATGAAAACAAAAGCATGAGGAAGGAAAAATACAAGTTTCAAAAAGAAAAGGAAAGACACTGTGATTATTGTTAAGGAAAGGATAAGAATAAAGAGAAAATGAGCTCCATCAAACCTCGAGGCCTATTGTCATATATGTGCAAGCCTCATGATCAAACATTTTTTTCAGAAATTATTTGTTTTGATTGACTTTTGCTAAGTGTCAAAGGGTCAAAAACATTAATGATGAAGTTGGTATAAATTATAATTACACTATATAAAATTAGGATTAAATTGATTGAATCTAAACTTCCTGGAATTATAATTAATTTTTAAAATTTAAGCACAATTTTAATTCATACGACCAAAGAAATTAATAGTACTTGCACTATTATTGGAAACAGTCTTTTGAGGTTCCCTGTAAAGATCTATGAGGTACATACAATTCTTCAGCAAAATACAAGTTCTAAAGAAAAGATCTATGAGGTACATACAATTCTTCAGCAAAACCCAAGTTCTAAAGAATACAAGAGAGGGGATCATCTTTGAAGCAATAAAATTTTGACTAGATTTTTATAAAGGTAAATTTATATCAAGCTGGCTTTAAGTTTTGGAGTGGAATTCTATTACAATGTAATGAATAGTCCCTCCAAACACACATATTATGTATATTTAATTTCAGAACAAACTATCTCACATAATACTCATTTATGTAATGAAGTGCAAATCTGATTCTAGCTAAAAAAGTATCCATAACTCGTAAATTATGATAATGAAAATAATTAAAATTCTATACTCCTTAGCATTTATAAAATATTCATGTTAATAATCAAAATAATAGCACATTTATTCTTTAGAACAATCTCTTCATGATGCTTCTGCATCTTTTGATTGCGTTTTTGCCTTTCAACCTTATTTCAGATTGTAGAGAAAAAATATATTATTTTCCATTTATTTAATGTATCTTAATTCTGTTTTACCAGTTCCCTGTGGAGCTTAATTTTATGTTACACCAACTCAATCTCACATAAGCACAACATTGGGTGTTTAAAATCTTACCTACAATGATCTCACATCATCTTTCAAGAGCTGGTAAACTCATATACTTAATATTGTGTACATTTTGCCCAGCTACTTTTGTGTATCCCAAAATATTCTTAATTTAAAAAAATAAGTTCAAAGCTTTTTTATTTTTTTATATTTTTGAGGCAGAGCTTTGCTCTTCTTGTTGCCCAGGCTGGAGTGCAACGGCTTGATCTCGGCTCACTGCAACCTCCGCCTCCTGGGATCAAGTGATTCTCCTGCCTCCGCCTCCTGAGTGGCTGGGATTACAGGCGTGCACCACCACGTCTGGCTAATTTTGTATTTTTAGTAGAGACAGGGTTTCTCCACATTGGTCAGGCTGGTCTCGAACTCCCGACCTCAGGTGATCCACCAGCCTCGGCTTCCCAAAGTGCTGGGATTACAGGTGTGAGCCACTGTGCTCGGCCTGTTCAATGCTTTTTAATAAATATTAAATGTAAACTATTTAGAGGCCTAGTGATTGATATCTCTTCATCATCAGAAACATATCCTACATTGGCCATGTACCAGGCACTCTTCTAGTATGTATGTTTTTGATCACAGTGCATGTATAGTTTTTTCCAATATGTCAACTGTATTTTTTAATTATCTGAATTTCACCTCAATAAGCAATAAAAATAGGAAAATAAATATATTCCTCCAATGCCTTTCATTTTATTTCAAGTTGATATACCAGAGCTTGACGTTCAGTAAAAAATTCTAAGAATGTAAAAACAAGATTAAACATTTATTTTTTTATTTTCCATCCTTGCAGGTCTTCAGAGAAAAATACAAGTAACACACTGACCTGGTGTTTCTTAATAATACTTTAGTACTTTTTACAAAATATAAGAGGGATGATATTTTTATTATATTTTTATATTTTAAGATCGAGATTCATGTACGTGTATATACTGTTAGCTAATAAATGAACATATATAGATAATTAAACATAAGTATATTGGTGATAACTTATATGGAGGTACTATTTTTGTATTTCACTAAATAATTTTATACAATTAAGATAGTAATTTTGTCAGTGTAATGAAGTGAATTTTTTATAGAACGCAAGAGAAAAAATACATATTATCTATAGTGCTGAAATAGAATTATGAGTTAATTGCCTGTTTAAAGCAGTGGGATACTCTGGTGAAAGAAATCACTTTGATTCTGACAACATCCAAGGTATTAGCTACCTGAAATAGATTATTTCTGCTTTCCTTTGTTAACATTTTGTTTGAGGCTGTAACTGCAAACTTACTGTCAATGCTCTGTTCCAAGTAATCAACATTCCAAGCCATCTTTTTTCTCTCACATAATTATAGAGATGACATTTTCTCCCTGCAAAGTTTCAAATTTGAGTTTCTACTTCCACAGAAAGGTATTTTCATGGTACAACCCATTGGCTGTCACCACCAACTGTGTTTGCACTGCCCCAAATTCTGGAAAACAAGAAAGCAGTGGAACACATTCAAAAGATCTCTAGAAGACAGTAGACCAGAGGTTTTGTCTCCCATTTTACTAATTGTGACCTTAGATAAGCCAGTTAATCTGCTTAGATCCCAGTTTTCTAAATTGTAAAATCATACATTATAGCAAAATAACATCTATCTTCTTTATATTTTTATATTTATTATTTGTAGCTAATCAATTTGCTGATTTACTAAGAAACTTTCCCTTGCCATTTGTGATATATTGAACAAAAATTAGACTCTAATAAAGTCTTCCTCAGTGTTCCTTGAATAAAGTTGCATTTTTAGTTGATGATCCTCTTACTTATATGTAGTCAGAAATGCAAAACAAAACAAAACCAAATAAACAAAATAAAAAACATGTCTGTCTAATGTCTTTTTTCTTTGTTAATTTCCTCTTTGTTCACCAGTCAGTGTTGGCATAAGAATATACACACAGTGGGCATGAAGACCCATGCAAGTAACTTATTTTTCTGGATTTCCTATTTTATATGGCATAATTTCTACAAAGAACAATGAGATCTTTTCTCACTTTATGTGGTAATGATCTAGCTATGGAAACACCAATTAATCAATAGTAGAGCATGCCAATGTCTTACCAAAGCACCATAAGTTCTGTCACATAGTTCCAACATGACATGAAGAATATGCAACAATCGATTTGACCACACAGTCCTGGACGTGGAAAATTGTGTGAGTCTCTAATAAAAGTGCTCACTATGTGTTCCTTCTTTCTCTCTCAAATATTTCTATACTCTAGGCAGACATAATCATGACAGGAGGCCTGATTGCAGGATATAGTCCAACAGACTAATGCATCCAAAAGAATTAACGGTGAGGCACTCATTTACTATATGCTGGAAGCTCTTGATTAATCCACTCTTTGCCCAGTCTCAGTGAACACTTCTGAAGATGACATGAGCCACAGAACTCAAAGAAGCATGAGATTCATTTCTAAAAGTAAACTCACATCAATAACAGATTTTCCATAAGTAACACCAGAATGAAACTTTTAAAAATTACTTTGTAGTCTTCAGTTTTTTCAGGAAAATAACCTGTAATAAACAAAGACAATTTAGAACAGTGCAAAGTGACTCAATTTGGGATATCACTTACTTATCACAGCTCAGCCTATTTAGTTACAGATTGCAGATTCTCACACCTAGAGATTCTCATCTGGTATGTCTGTGTGGTGCCTAGAAATCTGCCCTTTAAGCAATATCACCAAGTGTTGTTGCAAATGATACGTGTGTAAGATCTGAAAGAACAAGGCTTTAGACAAATTTACCACATCTGGGCTATCAGAGCCTTGCTTTTTATAGACAATTCAAAATTACATATCTTGCAAATACTGTGTGTACAAAGTTGTGGAGTAATATGAGCAATAAAGTTACACAGTTTGTTTTTTACTTAAGAAGTGATTATTAGGATAAAAATTCAGTCCTAATTATACTGACCAAGTTCACAGTAATTGAAGCCTATAACCCAAATCTTTTTTTTTCTCTTTTTTTTAAATTATACTTTCAGTTCTAGGGTACATGTGCACAACGTGCAGGTTTGTTACATATGTATACATGTGCCATGTTGGTGTGCTGCACCCACTAACTCGTCATTTACGGGCGGGATGGCATTAAGAGATATAACCCAAATCTTTTAATTTTAAACTAACAAATGAACTAGTTGCCCTGTGGTTGAGTTACGCAGAGGGTTTAGTTTATAAATAGGTTGATCATGAGTTTCTCATGATCGTGTGTTTCTCATCTTTGGTAGCTAAGGAATCAGAGTCGCATGTACTCTACTTATGCGCAACACCTGCTTCTAACACCTTAAGGACTCACATTTCCTGTGGCCGTCTTTTCTGTTAAAACAACTTCCTTCTCTTTGATGTAGGAATGCCACAAGTTGTGTTTGAGCTAATAGTTGGAATTTTGACTACAAGCTATATTTCTTGAGGAAAATCTTCAGATAACCTGCAAAATTTATGTTTTTTTTTTAAAAAGTGAAGAAGTGCAACTTATTTATTTGAAATCCAATGAAAACTGTGGCGCTTTTCTCGGGAAATGAATATATCCTCATAATCATAATAGGTTACCAAAATTGTATGAAGGAGGAGAGTTCTGAGACTACTTTAAGTCAATCATTAGACATCCTTAAAAATTATAGACTACATGTGGGCTGGATTGAGTAATTTACATAAAATGGCTGCTCCTGTCATGTATGTTTAGTTTAATATCTCAGTCTGGTAGTTTCACATCTCAAAGTCTCAGTGTTTTACTAGAGAAAACACCAACCTAGTGACTGCGTTAAATACAAAAATGAGTACGAGAGGGTCCTGTCCTCAAGAAGTTTACACTCTATTTGAAAATATGTAAGTTCCTTTTGCTTTCCATTTCTTTATTTATTTATAGCATGCCTTCTATAATCTGATGAAGTAAACAATATTAGTAGAAAGAAATAATGAGACATGTCAAGATAATTTTCTTCTTACTTAAAAAATGTAGAGACTCAATTTCTAATGACCACCTTGATGTATATAGAAAATACAAATTGTGTCATAAAACTTCAAAACAGAATCTGTACCCCTCCCATGAGACAACGTACATAGCTGCGGGCCGAGCACCCATATTTCTGCCTCATGTTGCTAGAAGTTTCAGAACACTAGATAGGTGATGTATTATAAGTATGTACTGAGTTTGTTGTCCTGTTGGCTCTAATTCATTGGTAAATCAATAAAATTTTGGAAGGCCAATCTTATACAACTATCGCTCTGCAATAAAGTTCATTTTTGTTTCTCTGTTTCTTCATTTTTATTTACTTTGTTAGTTTTCAATCTGCATTTATTACATTTAGGTAGGTGTCAATTATACTAATTATTTACAAAAGAGTTCCACATGTTTACCTCTTAAAAAGATCTTCCTAGTATATTTAAGATGTGATAGGTGAAACTAACAAACCCTATTTTTATGACTAATTTAAGTTTAAATTTTTAATTAATGGACAATTAAGAATAAATATCTTTGACAACTGGTAAAATGAGCTGAAGTAAGCATGAGGCAAAAGCTTTACAAAATGTAAGTAATGAGTAAAAATATTAGTGCTTTCAATAACAGTTAAGTTTAACTAGAACCTCATATGATCATCATCATGGAAGGGAGTAAACTAGAAATGTACTGAAGTGTCAAAGTGGGTTTCCTAATAATAACTAAATGGAATATATATATATATATAGAGAGAGAGAGAGAGAGAGTTAGAAAATTATATTTTATATTGTGAAGTACAGCCTAGCATAATTTGAGATTTTAAAAATAATGTAGTTTATTCCATTTGTCTATTAAAAACTGACTTGTACTTTTCAGAAAAAACATCTTACCTTCTTATAAGACATGCTCTAAACCCCCAATGGGAGAAAAAACACTTATGTTCTCCTTAGGAAAAAAATGCTTGTAAAAGTTGAGAAAATTAATATTAATATTTGAAAAAACAAATATACCCTGTACTCAATACACATTTCAAATATGTGTTTAAAATTGAAAGTGAGGAAAATCCACAGCAATTTTAGTAGTAAAAATATTTTTTCAAAGTTCAGATACTACATTATTAAATATTTATTCTGTAGAATAAATGATTAGATTTGTATTAATATTACTTATACAGTTTGAATTATTATGAAAATATGTCAATAAATATAAAATATATTTGGAGGGTGAAGCTTTTTATGTTTGTCATGGATATGTGAGAACTTACACTTATTTTGTCATTTAAATGTAGCCTAATATTAAGCTGTGGCTTGGCATCTTACCAACAAGGAAGGAAACAACAGAATTTGAGTGGTAGGGTAATATAATAATATTATAGTTTTCAGTAAGAAACCCTATGATTAAAACCTCTGAAAGGTCCTTTATTTTACCTAGTTTTCTCACATAATTTTTTGGGTTTTCTTTTTGGGGATGAACTTTTTTTATAATCTAAGCCTAGAGGCAAATTTTTTTTAGGAAATTAGATCTAAATCAATTATGTATTTTAAAGTTAAGTTTATGACTGGAATAGAAATGCCTCGAAAAATGTTCTTCATCAGACTTCACAATTGTATTCATAACAACTTTGGCTGCTATATATGGCAGCACCCTACTGTTAAGAGACACAGATGAAAGCCCTCTAGTCTTTTACATGACTTATTGATGAGACTATACACAGAGAATAAGTGAAATATTTAAACTTGGTATAGTATTTATTTTAAAGAATATTAAAAAATTTAGTAGTGCTTTTTAAAATATTTAAATAACTATCATCTGGTTTTGGTGAGGTAGAATAGAAAAGTAAGGTCTCCAAACAAAGATCCAAATTAAATCATTGTGTGCTGTCTTTTACTTAGAAAAATTTTTGTGGATAATTTTTCTAATGCACACATAAATGTTTGCTAGAACAAACCTTGTATCTGTTATACAATAAATACAAGTGAAACAATAAGACACAGGATGTATCATGTTAATTATATGTGTTGGGGTTAATTTGGATATTGTGAAGTTTATTTGTTAAGAAAGAGTCTGAGGAAGAGTAAAAATTACTAATTTCATGACAAAAAAGGAGGAAAAAAGGCTTAGAACAATGACATCAGTATGAACAAATGAAGAAAGAAAATAAGGCAGAGGAAAAAATGATCTATTTCTTCAATTCATTTGTAGCCTAAGTGGAAAGGGGTTATATATGGCTCTCATATTCTGCTGGATTTAAAATAGATGAGCATGCATATATTGATATACAAGAAAAAACTATGCAGTAAGAAGGGCAGAAACTAGAGCTTTTCATTTTGTAGTTTTGTATGTTGGAGAAACATGACTACAGTTATGGTGAGAGTGTGCTGCACAAGAGATTGGTCTGAAAGAGGAGGTCTTCTAACACCTCAGGCAAGGAGAGCAAGCCAAAGAAATTTTAATATTTAACATTTAAACATTCAGTAATTTTAAAATATACAAACATCTATTAATTAAAAAGTTTATTCATGCTGGTAATCCCAGACCTTTGGGAGGCCAAGGTGGGTGGATCACCTGAGGTCAGGAGTTCAAGACCAGCCTGACCAGCATGGAGAAATCCCATCTCTACTAAAAATACGAAATTAGCTGGGTGTGGTGGTGCACACCTGTAATCCCAGCTACTAGGGAGGCTGAGGCAGGAGAATCACTTGAACCTGGGAAGTGGAGGTTGTTGTGAGCTGAGATCGTGCCACTGCACTCCAGCCTGGGCAACAAGAGTGAAACTCCATCTCAAAAAAAAAAAAAAAAAAAAGCCTATGCAAACAACACTTTCAAAATATTGAAAAGAAGAAAGCAATAATAATTTATGATGCATGAAAGGTATCTTCAGGTTTTATCACATACAAATAATTTTTTTAAAAATATCTTGATCCAAATTCTGTATGACTAACAGCCTGAAGTTGGCATTACAGTAATAATAAACTTCAACATATGCTTTTCAGTTTAATCTAATTTACCAATGTCCTACTGTCTGATCATCACTAATATACATACAAGTCAGCTGTTACAAGGAAGTTTAAAACTTGAAAACTTTAGTTCTATCCTGCTGTGTTTTTAAATTTTATTTAAAAGTATAATGGAGATATACAAATAGTTATAAAAATTGACATCCATTTCCAGAAAATTTGCTTAAAAATGGTCTGTCGGCCAGGCGTGGTGGCTCACTCCTGTAATCCTAGCACTTTGGGAGGCCGAGGTGGGCAGGTTGCCTGAGCTCATGAGTTCAAGACCAGCCTGGGCAGCATGGTGAAACCCCGTCTCTACTAAAATACAAAACAATTAGCCAAGTGTGGTGGCATGCACTTGTAGTCCCAGCTACTTGGGAGGCTGGGGCAGGAGAATTGCTTGAACCTGGGAGGCTGAGGTTGCAGTGAGCAGAGATCGCACCACTGCATTCCAGCCTGGGTGACAGAGCGAGACTCTGTCTCCAAAAAAAAAAAAAAAAAAAAATGGCCTGTTAACAGTTCTCACGACTTACTCTTTTTCCCATGTGCTCGAGTCTTGCATATTGCATAATTGTATTCTTGGGTAGCTTACCCTTAAATACAATTTATTGTTGAGTAAAGAAAACTCTAATGTCTGTGAAAAGGTATCCAAGATAGCTGAATTGCATACTATACTATACACGCATTTTTTTCTACAAACACGTGTTTAGAATTTACTTGGATAAAATCTCTCACTTAAAAATATTCTGATAAATGAACCATATGATGTTAGATTTAAAATACTGTTACATAGTTGTAGAATAGAGTAAGTTTGCATGAGGATATTAATGAGTAAATGGATCTATCAATCAAAAAGATTAAAGTAATTGATTCTGTTTATATAGTAAGGAAAATTACTGAAGTTCCTACACTTAAATTCTAAAATAAGAACTAATTTTTAAAATGTTGAAATTATTTCTATCTAATTTAAATTTACTCAGTTTTTCATTGCTTCAGGACAAAATGTTTGGCAAAAAATAAATCTATGATTTTTCAGATAAAAAAGTCCAACTTTAAC
Source organism: Pongo abelii (assembly GCF_028885655.2). Classification (NCBI taxonomy): domain Eukaryota; kingdom Metazoa; phylum Chordata; class Mammalia; order Primates; family Hominidae; genus Pongo; species Pongo abelii. The sequence goes on from NC_072002.2 coordinate 44,306,861, forward strand.
CTTCTGAAGATAAACTTTTATAATTTCAGATGTTCATTTTTAACTTTCCTTTGGGATCCACCTGAGAAAAAGCTAACCTGCTTTCTAAATATGAAAAGGTTGTATGCATTTAAAAAAATTATAAATGCTTTCTCTGAAGTTAGCAAAACACACATAAATGTGCTGTATTGTTTCCAAAAATCTATGAAAAATAACCACTAAACACTCTAAATATAAATCTGACTATTAATCTGTATTTACAAATTATAAAATCCATGTCTCATGCAGGGATTTAAAACCAAATTTCTGGTATTTTAGTATAATTATTTCTCAAGATTTAAGTGATCTGAAATTTTGCTTATAAAAATGATTTAATAAATTCATCTGATTAAAATTGTATATGGAGAATAGATGCTGACACAGGCTGTGTAGGGAAAAGGAGAAATCACTATACGATTGAGTTGAAGTGATTAGTTTGTTGTGAAGTATGATTAGCAAAAGGCAATGACATAATATTACCTTCTAAGTACTCCAATTTTAAGGAAGCATTTTTATTAAACACATGCGGCCAAATGCAGATTATCAAATTTGGCTATTCCTCCTCTATAAAATACCTCATCCCAAATTATACTTAAAAATCTAAATGTGCAATCATTGATGTTATTTTGAATGTTCCCTCATTTTAGTGGTTTTTAAAGCATGTGGATTTAATTGGATTATAATTTAACGTGGCCATGTTTCTATGCTTGTCTAAAATCTCTTTATTTTTTTACCAGACACTAAAATCACCATTAGCAGACACATTTCCACTTCCTTCCTCCCATTGTGGTAATTAAAAGATTATATTTACAAGCCTCTTGAATCAAATATTTTCATGAAATATTTATTACATGCCCATGAGACACCTGATTTCATTCATTTACTATTCTGAATTTGTTGATTATATCCTCTATAACAATGAATCTTTCATATTCCTACAGTACTATGAGCTACACGAGCATGAAGTCATCTATTTGGCTTTGGATAATGGTACAATAAGTTGATTCTATCTGTCTCTTTTGCCTTTCTCTAAAGGCTGATTCTGTGCCCTTCGGGGAGACATGACTATGATTTGAATCATTTAGGGACCCTGAGCATGCTTTCTGTGCTACATCCAATCCATTCTTACAAAGTTTTAAAAAGTTGAATTTAGAAGAAACATCATTGTTGTCCTCAATGAAATTATTCCTTTGTTGATAACTGTGCATTAGATATTTCTATGTAGACATAGAGGAGGTAAATTTAAAAATCAAGATGAGTAGCCATGTTCTATTACTCAGAGATTTAGTATTTACTCATCTAAGTTCACAAGTATTCCTGTCCCAGTGGCCTGACCAAATCTATGTATTTTGATTTAGGAATCATGGCACAGTACAGTGGGGTTCTAGCTACAGGAATTGTAAACAGTATGACAATTAGAAGCTGGATAAATTAATTACCTACCATTGGTACAACCAGGTGTTGATCAAGTGACTTTATAACCTGTTTTTGTTCAGTATATTTTCACCTTGCTATTCACAATATTGTTTCAATATTGTTAAATGTAAAAATCATATTCTCTTTGACTCTTTTTTTTGTTCTTCTAAAAATAATAGGATACATGGGCAGAACATGCTAGGTTTGTTACACAGGTATATACATGTGCCATGGTGGTTTGCTGCACCTATTGACCCATCTTCTAAGTTCCCTCCCCTCACCTCCACCTCCCAACAGGTCCTGGTGTGTGTTCCCCTCTCAGTGTCCATGTGTTCTCATTGTTCATCTCCCATTTATGAGTGAGAACATGTGTGTTTGGTTTTCTGTTCTTGTGTTAGTTTGCTGAGGATAATCATTTTCAGCTTCATCCATGTTCCTGCAAAGGACATGATCTCATTCCTTGTTATGGCTGCATAATATTCCATGGTGTATATATACCACATTTTCTTTATCCAGTCTATCATTGATGGGCATTTGGGTTGGTTCCCAGTCTTTGCTATTATAAATAGTGCTGCAATGAACACATGTGTACATATGTCTTTATAGTAGAATGATTTATATTCCTTTGGATATATACCCAGTAATGGGATTGCTGTGTCAAATGGTATTTCTAGTTCTAGATCCTTGAGGAGTTGCCATAATTGACAAATGGTATCTAATTAAACCAAAGAGCTTCTGTACAGCAGAAGAAACTATCATCAGAGTGAACAGGAAACCTACAGCATGGGATTTTCTTAATTTTTCCATACTATTATCAAGATAACTGGAAGAGTTTATACATGGCATAAAATCTATTTTTCTTACAATATTTTTCAAGCTTATTCGCATGCTTATTTTGTAAATAAATTTACTGTACATTTTATTTAATCTTGCTTTCCTCTTTTATTTTGAACTTTATATTCACAAAATTGCATTGCAATATTTAGTGATATACTTTCATCATTGTTCTATATAAGGTCTGGTTTTTGTTTTTATTATATTTATTGTCCATTGGACGTTTATCTATGATAACATTATACTCTGTCATAAGGAACTCACTGTTTTATGTTAAATTTGCATATTAAGTTTGCATAAATGATATCATGTCTTACATTATTTCAAAGAATATTATATATTTTTACAAATTCAATAATGATGCAGGCTTATCTAGTTACTTCCTGTAACTACAACAAAATTTTCATAATATATGACATTTTATTGATTCTGTTTTTTAATGGGCATTTGGGTGGTTTCCATTACTTTGCTATGATGCATTTTACAGTAATGAACTTACTTATGCATAGTTTTTTGAATATTTATACTCAAGTTTCTCTGGGTATATACTTGGAAAAGGAATTTCTGAGTGATAAGAGCACAGTAAATCTGATAAAATATATTTATTTTCTCCCAACATTGTATTCCCACCAACAGTACATGGGCAGCCCCTCCCATGACAGGCCTAGAGGCCTAGGAGGAGAAAATGGTTTCATGGGCTGGGTCCAGGGTGCTGTGCTGTATGCACTCTAGGGACTTAGTGCCCTGCATCCCAGCCGCTCCAACCGTGACTAAATGGGGCCAAGGTATAGCTCAGACTGTAGCTTCAGAAGGTGCAAGCCCCATGCCTTGACAGCTTCCACGTGGTATTAGGCCTGCAGGTGCATAGAAGTCAAGAATTGACATTTGGGAAGCTCTGCCTAGATTTCAGAGGATGGATGGAAACACCTGGATGCCCAGGCAGTAGTTTGCTGCAGGGGCAAGGCACTCATGGAGAATCTCTGCTAGGGAAGTATGGCAGGGAAATGTGGGGTCAGAGCCCCCACACAGAGTCCCTACTAGGACACTGTCTTGTGAAGCTGTGAGAAGAGGGCCACCATCTTTCAGTCCCCAGAAGGGTGGATCCATCAACAGCTTGCATTGTGTGCCTGGAAAAGCTGCAGACACTCAATGCCAGTCCATGAAAGCAGCCAGGAAGGAGGTTGTACCCTGCAAAGCCACAGGGGCAGAGCTTCCCAAGACCATGGCAACCCACCTCTTGCATCAGCATGACCAGATGTGAGACATGCAGTCAAAGGAGATCATTTTGGAGCATTAGGATTTCACTGCCCTGCTGGATTTCAGACTTGCATGGGGCCTGTAGCCTCTTTGTTTTGGCCAATTTCTCCCATTTGGTATGGCTGTATTTACCCTATGCCTATAAACCCCATAGTATCTAGGAAGTAACTAATTTGCTTTTGATTTTACAGATTCATTGGCAAAAGGGGCTTGCCTTGTATTGGGTGAGACTTTGGACTGTGGCTTTTGAGTTAATGCTGAAATGAGTTGAGACTTTGACAGACTGTTGGGAAGGGATAATTGTTTTTAAAATGTGAGGATATGAGATTTGGAGGGGCCGGGGCAGAATGATATGGTTTGGCTCTGTGTCCCCACCCAAATCTCATCTTGTAGCTCCCATAATTCCCACGTGTTGTGGGAGAGACCCAGTGGGAGATGATTGAATCATGGGGTCAGGTCTTTTCCATGCTGTTCCCATGAAAATAAACGGATCTCACAAGATTTGATGGTTTTAAAAATGGGAGTCTGCATGCACAAGCTCTCTCTTTGCCTGCCGCCCTCCAGGTAAGATGTGACTTTCTCCTCCTTGCCTCCTGCCATTATTGTGAGGTCTATCCAGCCATGTGGAACTGTAAGTCCATTACACATTTTTTTCTTCCCAGTTTCAGGTATGCCTTTAACAGAGGCATGAAAATGGACGAGTGCAAATACTCTGAATATTAGATAATACTCTTTACTAGTTTAATGTTGCAGATATTTTCACCTAATGTACATTTGTTTGTTAAATTTTGCCATTGGCTTTCCTGAATTTTGATACTATAAAATTTCCCCATTTCTTTTCAGTTCAGTGTCTTATTTAAATACTTTTCATCATATAAACATAGCACTATTCTACTACATTTTTCTCTCATATCCTGTGTGAAGTAAGCCCTATTTTTTTTAATATCAATGACATTTTCCTAAATTTAGAAAATAATATCTGCATGGATTAGTGATACCAACTGTCTTAGTCTGTTTTGCATTACTATAAAGGTGTATTCAAGACTGGGTAATTTATAAAGAAAAGAGGTTTATTTTACTCATGGTTCTACAGGTTTTACAAGCATGGCACCAGCATCTGCTAGGCTTCTGGTGAGGACTCAGGAAGTTTGCACTCATGGCAGAAAGCAAAAGGAAAGTAGGCATGTCATGTAGCAGGAGAGGGAGCAAGAGAGAAGAGAGGAGATGCTGGGCTTTTTTAAAAAACCAGCTTTCCCATGAACTAATTATCTCAAAGAGGGTATCAAGCCATTCATAAGGGATCCACCCCAATGACCCAAACATGCTCCCTAGGCCCATCTCCAATATTGGAGGTCACATTTCAACTTGAGATTTGCAGGAGACAAAACATCCATCCCATACTACCAACTCAATCATTCCATGAACACAAAAAGAGATCACCTATCAGTTTTAATTACTTATTATCATGTATCAAGTACTAAACAAAGATTATGTCATTTAATCCTTACAGAAAATTTTGAAGTAGGACATTTTTTGTTCTTGTTGTTTGTTTTGCTGAAGTGTAAATGACATCTTTTGAGAAGTGGATTATTTCACCCAAGGTCATACAACTATAATTAGTGGAGGTAGGAACTAAGACTGTAATATTCCAAAATGGTTATATACAATCTAATGTCTTTTATAGGTAAACATAATACATCCAAGATAAAAGCTTCTTTATCTCATGATATTATCCCCACTTGTAATTATTCAATGTCTCTCCGTCCCTAAGCAAAAGCATACATTTCTTGGTATGGCTTAGAAAACGTTTTTTATCTAGCCACACCCTGCATTTTTTATAAGCTTTTCTGCTTCCACTTTCTATCTCCCACTTCATACACGTATGTCACTTCCGTATGGAATGAGAGTTTAAGCTTTTCATTTTTGGCTAATGCTTTTTTTCTGTCAGGAAACAGTGACCAACTTCACCTACATAATTTGGTTATCTCTCCTGACAGCTAGAGTCAGCTTTTCTAGGAAGCCTGTCCTGAATCCCCAATTTGAACCAAGTCCATACTCTGTTCTGCTAAACATAGTCTGTCATAACATTTGCCACCTCACACTTATTTTTTTTTTTATTTTTGCAGGATAGGCTGCAAGAAGGCTCAAGCAGAAATGCTATCTACTCTTGTATCTCAAGCATACAGCACAGGGTCTGATATATAGTGGAAACACAATAAAAGCTGGTTCACTAAGCTAAACTGAAATATCTTTATAGTAAAAGGCATACATTAATATTTATAAAAATTTTCACATTAAAATGTATTTGGCAGTGTTTACAAACATTGTTCTATCATTGTTCCACCTTAAGTTGTCTCATTCTCCTAATGTGATTTAATGATCTTCGGCAAGGGAAATTCATCCTTCCGCAATCAGGAAATAGGATGACTACATGTCACATACATGTCATAGATCTCCTCAATGACCAAAATTCCCCACAAATCAAGATTTGTGTCTGGTTTGTAGTATGAGAGGTGGATGAATTGACCTCATCTAACCAGACACTGTTAAGCAAGGTGCACAATTAGGGAATTCATGATTATCTTTCAGTGGATTTCAATCTGAGTATGATTTTTTTTCCTGTTGCAGCTATAATTAGTGTAAGAAATGTGAAACTATATCCCATAGTTATTTAACAACCACATTAAATTGTCATGAACTTTGACCATTTTTACCTTCAGTAAACAGGAATGTATACATGAATAATTTTCCATAAGAGAGATTGCATATTCTACAAAAATTATCCTATTTAAGTTTTATTTTCAGAATTTACAAATCAGCTTTTACAACAGTTAAGCAGGACAGCTAAAGACAACAAATTTTTCATTTATCTGTTACTATACTCTCAAAAATTATCTGTTTGAGGCTGGCTATTGGAAGAATATAAGAGAGAAACAAATCTTTAACACCTACTAAAATAAATAATTTAGTAGTTTTTTTCCTACAGATCATTAGTTGATTCCTCACTCAGAACCCAGCTTCAAAATAGCAATCCTCTTTTTTTTTTTTTTTTTTTTTGGTCAAGAACTTTATAAAAGTAAATTCCTTCATTAACTCAAAGAAAAACAACCTAATGTTTCCTGGAGACTGAAATACTCATGCCTCTGGTGCTGCCTTAGAGGCTGGAATTAACAGTTACTAATCTGTTATTTCTTGTGCAGAGCACCTGTAACTCCTTCTCTGATTCTATAATTAATTAAAATAACACTGCTTGATTCACACTGCATAATGTCAAATTCTCTTAAAACTCAAGTCTTCCTCCTAATACTAAAAAGTCAGATAAAACTGACTGAGTAAATATACCAGATACCTAAATCAAAACACAACATCATTCTTCACGGAAAGTGCAAGCAAATCATTTTATTCCTGTTTGTGGAGCTTAACCTTCTGCAAAAGTAATTAGGTCTATAATTAAAAAGCTATTTGGAATGATTAAAACTCTGTTATCTTGTGGCATTTAAAGACAAATGCAAATGTCAGAAAGGATGAATTCATTAAAATTTCTATTTAAGAAAAAAATTGTGGATAGAAGGTGTTATTTATTAAAATGTTACAGTTTCAGAGAAGTTTTGATCTGTAAAGAAGACACTGAAGATGGGAGGTATCTTTTTGTGTTAGCATTGTACAATGTAGGTAGCATTTGTAGTAGCATTTGATGTAGCAATCAGTTGCTATTCACAAATATTTATTTTGAGGGTTATTTTAAACTAACAACTGATAATGTCACAGTGTTATTTCAAAGATGATGTCATTTTTCTGAGGGACTTTATCTTTTTCTATATATTAAGACTTGTCAATGTATCTAGTTTGGAGTTAACTACCATATACATATATATTTTATATATATATAGTCATCTATCTAAAAAGCTATAGTATGTTATCAATTGAGATTTTCAAGCTGTGAATTCAAAGACCAATTACTTTGAATGAAATGGTCAAGTTTTTAAGTCTCCTGTTGCCCAAACAATCTAATAAAATTAAAAAAAGACAACTGAGGCACTGTGGAAACTCGGGCTGCAGGCTGTTTAATGATCATTTTCAAACCAATGTGATTTAGGAGCAGTCTGCTGGTGGTTTCCAGTTAAGTGTGTTGCCTTCCTTGAAAGAAAGTGCAGTTATTCCTGAACAAGCGAAATGTATCTCTAGTGATGGAAGTTATTGACTAGTATCACATGTGCTTTGTATGACCATAATATCACACATTCCCTATATCTTTAGCATTTCTATTCAACTCATCATTAGAAATATAAGAAAGCATATGCATAGAGAAATAAACTTTAAGAAGGCATATTGCAAAATAATGGCGACATTAACTGCCACCAAAAACAGCAATAAAACCAATCAAACAAACAAACAAAAAAACTTTCCTTTAGATATTATCCTGAAATTCAGGATTAATAAAAAGGATACAGACAGAAACTCATCATGATTGGTTGGAAATGAGAAATATTGTTTTATTTAGTCATTAGTGAGTCACGTACAAAGCCAAGAGCAAATAAGATAAGGATTACTGAGTAGAATATCAGTCCTAAATTTTAAAATAATAATCTTTTCTCTAATTTGATATGGTCTCATAGCATCATTATTTTTCTACAATTTAAAAAAGCATATATGGCCAGGCATGGTGGCTCACACCTGTAATCCCAGCACTTTGGGAGGCAGAGGCAAGAGGATACTTTGAGCTCAGGAGTTAGAGACCAGCGTGGACAACATGACAAAACTGCACCTCTTAAAAAAAAAAATAGCCGTGGGTGGTGGCATGTGCCTCTAGTCCCAGCTACTCAGGAGGCTGAGGTGAGAGAATCACTTGAGCTCAGGAAGCACAGGTTGCAGTGAGTGAAGATAGCACCATGGCACTCTAGCCTGGGCAATAGAGTGAGACCCTGTCTCAATAAAAAGATAGAAAATAATTTTTAAAAAGAAATAGAGCCTAGCTATAAGAACCACATAACACACAAGGTGTCATGTGGCCTCGACTTCTCGATGTATTTTGCAAAAAAAAAAAAACAAAAAACAGAATAGTCTCAAAGAGAACCAATCACCTCTTGAGAATATAAACGACAAGGCCCATGAAACAGTCATTTTCAGTGGTGTGATTGCAGATTTCACTCGGGGGGATGAGAATCACTCTAATCAGAGGTTTTATACAGGAAACCTTTAGATACTTGATGTTAATGGGACTTAATATTTCTAATTTTTTTAACCCCCTTATTGGAGTAAAGGCAGGATAGATGATAGAAAGCTGACAAGAGGTTTGTAGTTAGACTAAAAATCAAGGGATAAGAGCAAGAAATTATCTTGCAAAACTGAAATAGACTAAATAGAATCATTCAAATGGAAAATTATGAAAAAATGGAAAAATTAAATAGATGAATCTGAATTCTGTTGCTGAAGAGATTATTAGAAATAGGACATCCAGTTTGAACAAACAAACAAAAATAATGGATCTCAAGAAGACATTTCAATTATGTAATAATCGCCTAGACATGCTCACTCTCAGCATACATTCTTTATCCTACACACAACTATTAATAATGAATGGAATGCTCTGAAGGTAAAAATTATAGAAATAACTGTATTTTTGGCTCAGATCTACTCAAAATCAGAGAGTCCTTCTGGTGAGAAACTAGACGAATGTTGACAATCTAGATATGCCTTTAGTCCATACATACAGTTTATTTTATCATTGGATAATGTACAATAGTGACAAACCCTGAAATACAAGAAATGTGTGAAGGCATTTAATAGTTGATAGTTTTTTTCACAATATCTGAGAATTCATCCAGGTGAAAACCAACGAATACAAGGAATGTCAGAAGGCCTTTCCACATGACTCATGACTTCCCAAACACAGGTTGGTTACAGTGGCAAGAAACTCTTGTAAGAAATGTGAAAAAGCATCTGGGAAGGGTTCCTATCTTACTGGCTACCCCATAGGTGATAACTGGTGAGAAACCTTTCAAATGTGGTCACTATGGTTAATATGGATAAAAATTTTAGGGCTCTAGAAAAAATCTGTTATACTCAAGAATTATTTCTCAACAAAGAATTCATTTCAGTGAGCAAATTTAAAATGAATGCTATGGCTTTGAGGCCTGCACATATAGCTTTTTAACTATCTCAGTATCAGACAATCTATATTATTTAGAAACCCTATGAACTGAACCACTGTAAGAACGCCTTTCTTTTTCTGTTAGGATCACATAGCAACTTGAAAAAGAATGTAAAAAAGAAGAAACCGCCCACAAACAAGTTATTTTGTTATTTTTTTTAAGGGGAAGGTCATTATCAAGAGGCACTACTTTATTTGGTAAGTGAGCACTTTTGTCATCTTTTAACATTTTTAAAATAAAAAAAATATATATGAAAGAGTAATTCAGTGAATTTTGCTCCCTTTCTAAAACACTGTGTAGTTATATGCAGAACTTTTACATCTCTCTCATTTATTTCACTATACAATGCATATTATGAATCTAAGCTAATCTCAGCAAAATTCTTATCACACTACTTATTTCATATTTTCTTCCTCTCCTTTTTTCCTACTTCTTGATATATTATATTCTTCTATGAATTTGTATTTCAGCATAGACTCTTTTATACTTCTGATTAAATACTTATAATTGTTTCTATATTACACAGCAAACATTATTTTATTTTGTAAGTTAGCCCTTTTAACAAATAAATAATAAATACATTGTCATTAGCTTAAAAGGAAGATATGTGTGCTTTTTGGTTCTATCTTTCACTAAGTATTTAAATTATTTAAAAAATCAGTTTATTGAGGTATTATACATAAAATTCAACCAATTTGGGTGTAAAAATAAAGGAATCATGATATCATATACATATTACTACAATCATCATATATAACTTTCCATCACCTTGAAAAATTATCTCATGGCTTTTTCCTACTTAGTATGCTATTCTCCATCCCTAGGTCCAGCAACCACAGCTCTGGTTTATGTCACTATATCTTTGCTTTCTAGATTTTATATGAATGAAAGTACAACATACATGGGTTTTGTGCCTGCTTCTTTCATTAGAATCTTTTACTTATCATAGTATTATTGTTCTGTTTTGATTTTAGATATTCTTCCATGCTGTTGCATGCGTCAGTAGCTCCTTCTATATTACTTACTAATATTCCATTGCATGGGTATAATATTTCTTTAATTCATTTACCAGTAAATGAACATTTGGATTTATTCCAGGTTTTGGCAATTGCAAATCAAGCTACTATAAACATTGCACTACAAGTTTTGGTGGACGTATGCCTTTACTTCTGTTGGGTGAGTATCTAAGGATAGGATTGGTCTTTTGTATGCCAAGTGTGTTACTAACTTTATATGAAAGTGCCATCCAGGAGCGGTGGCTCACACCTGTAATCTAGAGGCTGAGGTGGGTGGATCACCTGAGGTCAGGAGTTCTAGACCACGCTGGCTAACATGGGAAAACCAAGTTTCTACCAAAAACACAAAAAATTAGTCAAGTGTGGTGGCCCGCGCCTGTAATCCCAGCTACGCAGGAGGCTGAGGCAGGAGAATCACTTGAACCCAGGAGGCGGAGGTTGCAGTGAGCTGAGATCGCACCATTGCACTCCAGCTTGGGCAGCAAGAGCAAAACTCCATCTCAAAAAGAAAAAAAAAGTGCCATTTTAAATTTTTTTCCCCAAAGTGGATGCATCTTTTCAGGTACATGATGTGATGTGTCTCTAACATAGGCTATTTTAGTTTTAGCCATTCTTTGCAATGGTGTCTCACTGTGGTGTTAATTTGCATTTCCCATGAGCATCTTTTCACATGCTTATTTGTCATCTGTACTTTCTTTGTTCAACTGTCTGTTCAAATCTTCTGCCCATAATGTTCAACCAAGTTCATTGTTTTATTTAGTTATGAGTTCTTAATATAGTCAGGAACTATTTGGGTTATTACATACATGTTTTCTTCTAACTTTTTATTTTGAAGTCAGTTTAGACTTACAAATGTGCAAAAATGATACAGAGAATTCCCTCACCCACTTCACCCAGCATCCTCTAATGATAATATCTTATGTAATTATAGCTTAATTACAGAAACCAGAAAATTGACCTTTATTTAGTAGTATTAACTAATCCTGATTTAACCCTTGGCATTTTTCTACTAGTATATATATATGTGTGTGTGTGTGTGTGCGTGTGTATACATATGTGTATATATATAGAGAGAGAGAGAGAGAGAGAGAGAGAGACTTTTTTTTTTTTTTGAGACAGAGTCTCACTTGGTCACCCAGGCTGGAGTGCAGTGGTGCAATCTTGGCTTACTGCAAGCTCTGCCTCCTGGGTTCATGCCATTCTCCTGCCTCAGCCTCCCAAGTAGCTGGGACTACAGGCGCCCGCCACCACGTCTGGCTAATTTTTTTTTTGTATTTTCAGCAAAGATGGGTTTTCACTGTGTTCACCAGGATAGTCTCAATCTCCTGACCTCGTGATCCACCTGCCTTGGCCTCCCAAAGTGCTGGGATTACAGGCGTGAGCCACCGCGCCCAGCCTAGTATATGTATTTTTTTTTACTGTGCTATCGCTATTTTAATGATAAGCAAATTGAATTGCAGTAGGGTTAGGTAACTTCCCTGACATCCATAGTTTCCAAGTAACAAACATTGAAATAGAAGAAGGAAGAGAGAGAAGGAAGTTGAAAGGAGATTTTGTTAAATACACTAAATGAAAATTATGTCTTTGTTTAAAACTTGTTATTGTTGGTAGAAGAGCTGAGGCAGGACTGGCTTGTCTGTCATAATATAAAAGAGTCTTGGAAGATGTCCGGAGTCCAGGGTCTAAAACCCCTCGTGGCCTTTGGAACACCAAGCTCTTTGCCAAAGGATGGAAGGCCACCCTGCCGCACCACAAATCTAAGCCCAGGGCATAAAACCCCTTGTGGCTTGGATGGAACCCAGGACTCAGGGCATAAAACCCCTGGTAGCCTCTGGAATGTGCACAGACTTGTTAGTTCCTTGCTTCTTACTCATAAACATGTCCTTTATTATCTCAAGCAGCAGAATATATTCTATATGCGTCAAAGAAAATGCTAAACCATCACAGTTACGCTTAATGCACAACTACCTTTCTACCCCCACGTCCTCACATCCTCACCTGTTTATCCTCACATCCGCACATCCTCACCACCTGCTTGCTTCTTTGTTTGATCACCAATAAATAGTGTGGGCTCCCAGAGCTCAGGGCCTTCGCAGCCTCCAATCTAGCATTGGCCCCCTGGACCCACTTTATGTGCTTTTAATTTGTCTTTTCTCATTCCTTTGACTCTGCCGGACTTTGTAGCCCCCGCAGCCTGGTGTTGGGCCTGATCACCCCAACAGTTATGTTGTTTTTGCAAAGTTTTTAGTGTGAGTCTTTTTTGTAAGAGTTGTGAATGTTAACAAACGGAGATTGTGAAATTGTTTCTGATTTTGAATTTAATTGGGGTGAATAATACATATTTTCTGTAATTAATATTCTTGAGACCTATTATGTTGCTGTTTTCCAGATTTCTAGAAAACCTGAAAATTGAAAACTATGTTTAGAGAAAGTAGAATTATTCAAACGAAACGTATCAAGAAGAAAACTATAAGGACATTGAAAGAGTTATTTTATTATGTTACTGATCCATTCAGTGCAAAAAGCACTTTTAACTTTCTTAGGGCAGGAAAGTTTTAATACAGAAGTTGTAACTTATTTAACTTCTTATTTACAGAAGTTGTAACTTTTGTAAATTTTATTTTGATTTTGCATGTGTTTGTTTTATTTTTAATCAATAAAATAATTTTTGAATATTATGTTAAGAGTCTTGGCTGGGTATGGTGGCTCATGCCTATAATGCGGGCACTTTGAAAAGCTGAGGCAGGAGGATTCTTTAAAGCTGGGAGTTGGGACCAGCCTGGTGAAGATGGTGAGATCCTGTCTCTAGAAAAATTTTTTTTACAAGTCAGCTGGGCATGGTGGCATGGGCCTGTCGTTCCAGGTACTAGGAAGGCTGAGGTGGGAAGATCACCTGAACCCAGGAATTCAAAGCTGCAGAGAGCCAATGACTGCACCAGGGCACTCCAGCCAGTGAAAGAAAGTGAGACTCAGTGTCAAGAAAAATAAATTCCTCACATAAATATGGCTGAATATCATCTCTAATTATCCAACAAGTAATTCCACTAGCCAATGAGAGCCCACAGGTCTGGAAGAAATCTTGGTTCTTAAAAAAGAAATTAGCATGTAGATAACACAGTAAACATTAGACCGTGCAGCAAGAAACTGAAGTATATAGAATAATTTATTTTAATATAAATATAAGGTATTTTATATAAGGTATATAAGAAGAGTAAGCAACTAAGCACCATCGGGTGGTATAGAAATAAAGTGTCTAGAATAAATAGGCATTATATTATTCAGAAATTAAACTTGATGCTAACAGCAAATTCAAACATAGCTAATACTAATCGAATTTTTTCATTATGCGAGGCACTGTATAAGAGCTGCACAATCAATCTCTGCAAAAACCTATGAAGGAAATACTATTATTATCTTCATTTTACAAATGAATAAATTGAGACAGACATTAAATAACTGACAAAGCCACTCAGATAATCGTGGCAGAGCCAGTTTTGGAATCTAGGTTTTCAAACACTGGAGACAGACACATACAAACTCCTAGCTACGAAGTAATTTAAACATTATTTAGCCCTATTTCAATTGTTTAATAATTTAAAAAGTGTAAAGTAGTCAAATGAATCACTCAGATTAGGCCAGTTCTTTAGGTTCTAAGTTGCACTGGTCTGATTTCCTGAACTTCAGCCTAAATATTTAATTTTATTAATAATATTACTGCTATTAATGTTATAATGTTAACCATTTACATACACAGATATATTTAAATATCTAGATATTTAAATATAGTTAAATAAATTATGTGTATTTAAGTATATAAATAAGTACTTAAGTAAACTAATAAGGACTTACATATGTATAATTGATATATACTTGAATATATAATGCAGTTCATTCAGCATATTTCAATAACTTGTGAATGAGATTTACAAGTGGATAAATGGCATGATTTTGAAAATGTTAATAAATTACAAACTCTGGTACTAGCTAGAATTGATATTGACTAAGTCACCATTCTATGAAGAACATTTGCTTGTTGTTAAAAATTGATTAAGAAGTACAATCTCGGGGGGAGGAGCCAAGATGGCCGAATAGGAACAGCTCCGGTCTACAGCTCCCAGCATGAGCGACGCAGAAGACGAGTGATTTCTGCATTTCCATCTGAGGTACCGTGTTCATCTCACTAGGGAGTGCCAGACAGTGGGCGCAGGTCAGTGGGTGAGTGCACCGTGCGCCAGCCGAAGCAGGGGCGAGGCATTGCCTCACTCGGGAAGTGCAAGGGGTCAGGGAGTTCCCTTTCCAGGGGTGACAGACAGCACCTGGAAAATCGGGCCACTCCCACCCGAATACTGTGCTTTTCCGAAGGGCTTAGGAAACGGTGCCCCAGGAGAGTATAGCCCACACCTGGCTCAGAGGGTCCTACGCCCACGGAGTCTCGCTGATTGCTAGCACAGCAGTCTGAGATCAAACAGCAAGTCGGCAGCGAGGCTGGGGGAGGGGCGCCCGCCATTGCCCAGGCTCGCTTAGGTAAACAAAGCAGCCTGGAAGCTTGAACTGGGTGGAGCCCACCACAGCTCAAGGAGGCCTGCCTGCCTCTGTAGGCTCCACCTCTGGGGGCAGGGCACAGACAAACAAAAAGACAGCAGTAACCTCTGCAGACTTAAATGTCCCTGTCTGACAGCTTTGAGGAGAGCAGTGGTTCTCCCAGCACGCAGCTGGAGATCTGAGAACCGGCAGACTGCCTCCTCAAGTGGGTCCCTGACCCCTGACCCCTGAGCAGCCTAACTGGGAGGCACCCCCCAGCAGGGGCAGACTGACACCTCACACGGCCGGCCAGGTACTCCAACAGACCTGCAGCTGAGGGTCCTGTCTGTTAGAAGGAAAACTAACAGAAAGCACATCCACACCAAAAACCCATCTGTATATCACCACCATCAAAGACCAAAAGTAGATAAAACCACAAAGATGGGGAAAAAACAGAGCAGAAAAACTGGAAACTCTAAAAAGCAGAGTACCTCTCCTCCTCCAAAGGAACGCACTTCCTCACCAGCAACGGAACAAAGCTGGACGGAGAATGACTTCGACGAGCTGAGAGAAGAAGGCTTCAGACGATCAATTAATCCGAGCTACGGGAGGATATTCAAACCAAAGGCAAAGAAGTTGAAAACTTTGAAAAAAATTTAGAAGAATGTATAACTAGAATAACCAATACAGAGAAGTGCTTAAAGGAGCTGATGGAGCTGAAAACCAAGGCTCGAGAACTACATGAAGAATGCAGAAGCCTCAGGAGCCGATGCAATCAAATGGAAGAAAGGGTATCAGCCCTGGAAGATGAAATGAATGAAATGAAGCGAGAAGGGAAGTTTAGAGAAAAAAGAATAAAAAGAAACGAGCAAAGCCTCCAAGAAATGTGGGACTATGTGAAAAGACCAAATCTACATCTGATTGGTGTACCTGAAAGTGACGGGGAGAATGGAAACCAGTTGGAAAACACTCTGCAGGATATTATCCAGGAGAACTTCCCCAATCTAGCAAGGCAGGCCAACATTCAGATTCAGGAAATACAGAGAACGCCACAAAGATACTCCTCGAGAAGAGCAACTCCAAGACACATAATTGTGAGATTCACCAAAGTTGAAATGAAGGAAAAAATGTTAAGGGCAGCCAGAGAGAAAGGTCGGGTTACCATCAAAGGGAAGCCCATCAGACTAACAGCGGATCTCTCGGCAGAAACCCTACAAGCCAGAAGAGAGTGCGGGCCAATATTCAACATTCTTAAAGAAAAGAATTTTCAACCCAGAATTTCATATCCTGCCAAACTAAGCTTCATAAGTGAAGGAGAAATAAAATACTTTACAGACAAGCAAATGCTGAGAGATTTTGTCACCACCAGGCCTGCCCTAAAAGAGCTCCTGAAGGAAGCGCTAAACATGGAAAGGCACAACCGGTACCAGCCACTGCAAAATCATACCAAAATGTAAAGACCATCGAGACTAGGAAGAGACTGCATCAACTAACGAGCAAAATAACCAGCTAACATCATAATGACAGGATCAAATTCACACATAACAATATTAACTTTAAATGTAAATGGACTAAATGCTCCAATTAAAAGACACAGACTGGCAAATTGGATAAAGACTCAAGACCCATCAGTATGCTGTATTCAGGAAACCCATCTCATGTGCAGAGACACACATAGGCTCAAAATAAAAGGATGGAGGAAGATCTACCAAGCAAATGGAAAACAAAAAAAGGCAGGGGTTGCAATCCTAGTCTCTGATAAAACAGACTTTAAACCAACAAAGATCAAAAGAGACAAAGAAGGCCATTACATAATGGTAAAGGGATTAATTCAACAAGAAGAGCTAACTATCCTAAATATATATGCACCCAATACAGGAGCACCCAGATTCATAAAGCAAGTCCTGAGTGACCTACAAAGAGACTTAGACTCCCACACATTAATAATGGGAGACTTTAACACCCCACTGTCAACATTAGACAGATCAACGAGACAGAAAGTCAACAAGGATACCCAGGAATTGAACTCAGCTCTGCACCAAGCGGACCTAATAGACATCTACAGAACTCTCCACCCCAAATCAACAGAATATACATTTTTTTCAGCACCACACCACACCTATTCCAAAATTGACCACATACTTGGAAGTAAAGCTCTCCTCAATAAATGTAAAAGAACAGAAATTATAACAAACTATCTCTCAGATCACAGTGCAATCAAGCTAGAACTCAGGATTAAGAATCTCACTCAAAACCGCTCAACTTCATGGAAACTGAACAACCTGCTCCTGAATGACTACTGGGTACATAACGAAATGAAGGCAGAAATAAAGATGTTCTTTGAAACCAATGAGAACCAAGACACAACATACCAGAATCTCTGGGATGCATTCAAAGCAGTGTGTAGAGGGAAATTTATAGCACTAAATGCCCACAAGAGAAAGCAGGAAAGATCCAAAATTGACACCCTAACATCACAATTAAAAGAACTAGAAAAGCAAGAGCAAACACATTCAAAAGCTAGCAGAAGGCAAGAAATAACTAAAATCAGAGCAGAACTGAAGGAAATAGAGACACAAAAACCCTTAAAAGAATAAATGAATCCAGGAGCTGGTTTTTTTGAAAGGATCAACAAAATTGATAGACCGCTGGCAAGATTAATAAAGAAAAAAAGAGAGAAGAATCAAATAGATGCAATAAAAAATGATAAAGGGGATATCACCACCGATCCCACAGAAATACAAACTACCATCAGAGAATATTACAAACACCTCTATGCAAATAAACTAGAAAATCTAGAAGAAATGGATAAATTCTTTGACACATACACCCTCCCAAGACTAAACCAGGAAGAAGTTGAATCTCTGAATAGACCAATAACAGGAGCTGAAATTGTGGCAATAATCAATAGCTTACCAACCAAAAAAAATCCAGGACCAGATGGGTTCACAGCCGAATTCTACCAGAGGTACAAGGAGGAGCTGGTACCATTCCTTCTGAAACTATTCCAATCAATAGAAAAAGAGGGAATCCTCTCTAACTCATTGTATGAGGCCAGCATCATCCTGATACCAAAGCCTGGCAGAGACACAACCAAAAAAGAGAATTTTAGACCAATATCCTTGATGAACATTGACGCGAAAATCCTCAATAAAATACTGGCAAACAGAATCCAGCAGCACATCAAAAAGCTTATCCACCATGATCAACTGGGCTTCATCCCTGGGATGCAAGGCTGGTTCAATATACGCAAATCAATAAATGTAATCCAGCATATAAACAGAACCAAAGACAAAAACCACATGATTATCTCAATAGATGCAGAAAAGGCCTTTGACAAAATTCAACAACCCTTCATGCTAAAAACTCTCAATAAATTAGGTATTGATGGGATGTATCTCAAAATAATAAGAGCTATCTATAACAAACCCACAGCCAATATCATACTGAATGGGCAAAAACTGGAAGCATTCCCTTTGAAAACTGGCACAAGACAGGGATGCCCTCTCTCACCACTTCTATTCAACATAGTGTTGGAAGTTCTGACCAGAGCAATTAGGCAGGAGAAGGAAATCAAGGGTATTCAATTAGGAAAAGAGGAAGTCAAATTGTCCCTGTTTGCAGATGACATGACAGTATATTTAGAAAACCCCATTGTCTCAGCCCAAAATCTCCTTAAGCTGATAAGCAACTTCAGCAAAGTCTCAGGATACAAAATCAATGTACAAAAATCACAAGCATTCTTATACACCAATAACAGACAAACAGAGAGCCAAATCATGAGTGAACTCCCATTCACAATTGCTTCAAAGAGAATAAAATACCTAGGAATCCAACTTACAAGGGATGTGAAGGACCTCTTCAAGGAGAACTACAAACCACTGCTCAAGGAAATAAAAGAGGATACAAACAAATGGAAGAACATTCCATGCTCATGGGTAGGAAGAATCAATATCGTGAAAATGGCCATCCTTCCCAAGGTAATTTACAGATTCAATGCCATCCCCATCAAGTTACCAATGACTTTCTTCACAGAATTGGAAAAAACTACTTTAAAGTTCATATGGAACCAAAAAAGAGCCCGCATCGCCAAGTCAATCCTAAGCCAAAAGAACAAAGCTGGAGGCATCACACTACCTGACTTCAAACTATACTACAAGGCTACAGTAACCAAAACAGCATGGTACTGGTACCAAAACAGAGATATAGATCAATGGAACAGAACAGAGCCCTCAGAAATAATGCCACATACCTACAACTATCTGATCTTTGACAAACCTGAGAAAAACAAGAAATGGGGCTGGGAAAACTGGCTAGCCATATGTAGAAAGCTGAAACTGGATCCCTTCCTTACACCTTATACAAAAATCAATTCAAGATGGATTAAAGACTTAAATGTTAGACCTAAAACCATAAAAACCCTAGAAGAAAACCTAGGCATTACCATTCAGGACATAGGCATGGGCAAGGACTTCATGTCTAAAACACCAAAAGCAATGGCAACAAAAGCCAAAATTGACAAATGGGATCTAATTAAACTAAAGAGCTTCTGCACAGCAAAGGCAACTACCATCAGAGTGAACAGGCAACCTACAAAATGGGAGAAAATTTTTGCAACCTACTCATCTGACAAAGGGCTAATATCCAGAATCTACAACGAACTCAAACAAATTTACAAGAAAAAACAAACAACCCAATCAAAAAGTGGGCGAAGGACATGAACAGACATTTCTCAAAAGAAGACATTTATGCAGCCAAAAAACACATGAAAAAATGCTCACCATCACTGGCCGTCAGAGAAATGCAAATCAAAACCACAATGAGATACCATCTCACACCAGTTAGAATGGCAATCATTAAAAAGTCAGGAAACAACAGGTGCTGGAGAGGATGTGGAGAAACAGGAACACTTTTACACTGTTGGTGGGACTGTAAACTAGTTCAACCCTTGTGGAAGTCAGTGTGGCGATTCCTCAGGGATCTAGAACTAGAAATTCCATTCGACCCAGCCATCCCATTACTGGGTATATACCCAAAGGACTATAAATCATGCTGCTATAAAGACACATGCACACGTATGTTTATTGTGGCATTATTCACAATAGCAAAGACTTGGAACCAACCCAAATGTCCAACAATGATAGACTGGATTAAGAATATGTGGCACATATACACCATGGAATACTATGCAGCCATAAAAAATGATGAGTTCATGTCCTTTGTAGGGACATGGATGAAATTGGAAATCATCATTCTCAGTAAACTATCGCAAGAACAAAAAACCAAACACCGCATATTCTCACTCATAGGTGGGAATTGAACAATGAGAACACATGGACACAGGAAGGGGAACATCACACTTCGGGGACTGTTGTGGGGTGGGGGGAGGGGGGAGGGATAGCATTGGGAGATATACCTAATGCTAGATGACGAGTTAGTGGGTGCAGCGCACCAGCATGGCACATGTATACATATGTAACTTACCTGTACATTGCGCACATGTACCATAAAACCTAAAGTATAATAATAATAATAAAAAAAATAAATAAAATCAACAGAAAAATAGAAATATGGGCAAAAAATTCAACAGAAACTTTCCAAAACAGGAAATTCATTTGACCAATGAAATATGAAGAAAAAAAATCTACCATAACCAGCCCTCAGCTTCTTTAGAGAAGTGAAAATAAAATCTACCATATACCACTACACAGTCAACAGTAGAACCGTTAAAATTTTGAAGATTAAAAATATGAAAGTAATAGTAAAAAAAAAAGAAGTATAATCTCTATATAAAATCTAATGCTGAAAATGTATTATTTTATTACATAAAGTTGTAATAACTTCATGTAATAACTGACAAAGAAAACAAAGAAGTTATCACAACTTTTTGTAACCACATTCAAAAAGTGTTTAGATTTCTCTGTCGTTTTTAAGTTTTTTCTAAATATTTACTTAGAGTGAAAGAAGTTCAGAAATGTGATACATTCTTACTCAGCCATTTGAAAAAACAGCAAATTATAACATGAGGCTCAACTTTGCTCAGGTTTAAGGCACTAGCGTTTATAAAAAATAAAGCATATCTGGAAATAGGCATAACTGTATGCATTTTAGACATTGTTTAGCTCAACAATACTGTTTTTCAATTATTTCCACATTTAACCCAATAAAAATAATATAATGTGTATTTTTCAGTCCTGTGTAATGGTGTCTGTTATTCGTGAACCTTAAATACTCAGTACATACAATTTAGTTTATTATTCAGTGATGCCTTGCAGTCTGTTTTAATGCTTGGAAGTGATCAAAGGAAGCAAATGCATTAGAGTTTATCTAGTTCCGCTTCCTAACCAAGCGAAACCCAAATAAGCTAGCTCAGCACAGTCCCAACCTGGTGTTTTTCATCATTTTTCAAATTCTTAACATTCGATTTGACTGATGGTTTCTGTATGTCCTAGACTTCACATTGCCATGGTCACTAAGTAAAAAAATTTAGTTTCTATATCAAGTAACTTCTGAAACCAAATAATAAAATTATAAACCTCAATGAAGAGTATGACAAAATGAGAAATGATCTGAATATATTTATATAGTATATTATTTTTATACAGTGGTATTAATATAAATTGATTCTCCATTTTTCTAAAAGAAGACAAAAAAGGCATCTCACATTCTTTTCCAGCACTCAATTGAACCAGGGCAATATAGATATCCATTTATTGAAATGATTTTCTACTAACACACAGTTAAATATTGTTCTCAATATGTGACACAGAAATCTTTCATTAATCATTGATTGGTATGTGCTGTTCATATGATTTTTTTTCTAAAGAAGTACAAGCAATACTTGTATTTTTCCCTGATCCTATAGACTAGTAGTCAGTGCAATAAACTGTTTTCTAGTAATGGCAGTTCCTAGAGGACGTTGTTAGCTCACAAGATGGAATTGTAGGATATATGTTGAACTGCTGTATTGAGACAGGAAGACCTCAGACACTTAACAGAATGTGTCTGTGGGAGTTCACTATTGTACACTATAGTACCTCAAAATCTTTAAGACATGGCATGAAATAACTTCTAAGCATACTGCCACTGTAAGCTAACACGCTGACACTCATGTCTTATTTGGGTAAAATCAAAGAAATCATATAGCTGGGAGAGGATGAAACATCTATTTTCTGTGAGGTATCAACAACAAGTGAAGATACACCTTTTTAGAAGATTTTATTTTGATGCCAGCTAGAATCTTACAGTCAGTAACTCAGTTTACAAAGAAGTAAGTAATTACAAAAGAAATATTCCATCTGTCTGTTATTAAAATGGGATGGATATTATGATTCCTGGAAATGGCTTGTTTAGAGACAGATTATTCAATTTTCTGGCTGGAATACATTCATTTTTTAAGATTGCATGTCTATGATATCAATTTACTGTACTTTGGCTTTTGATAAAACTATACCCATTAAATTCTTTGTCATGTTAATGTTTAAATTCTTTGGTTCTCAAAATCAATATTATAAGAGACTAGTGTATATCGACGGAAGTCTGCATTTTCTCTCTGTTCACAGATGGAATACCTAAACGTCTTCACTAAGAGTCCCATAGACAATCACACAAAGAGGACTCCTCATGTGGCATACCACTCAGTTCTTTTTGTTTTGTTTTGTTTTTTGGCCAAGAAAGATGTGGAATTTTTTGTTGTTGTTGTTCAGAGAGGGAGTCTTGCACTGTCACCCAGGGTGGAGTGCAATGGCACGATCTCGGCTCACTGCAACCTCCGCCTCCCAGGTTCAAGCTATTCTGCCTCAGCCTCCCGAGTAGCTGGGATTACAGGTGCACAGCACCACGCCCAGCTAATTTTTTGTATTTTTAGTAAAGACGAGGTTTCACTATGTTGGCCAGACTGGTCTCAAACTCCTGACCTCATGATCCACCCACCTCGTCCTCCTAAAGTGTTGGGATTACAGGCATGAGCTACCACACCCAGCCAGTGGAACTTATTTAACATGACTTAAGCAGTGATCACAAATTATCTGCAGTTAGCAAAGAACAAGATGATAAAACCATGGCAGCATTTCAAAGAAAATAAAACAAAACAAAACAAAACAAACATGCATTTGTTGCTTCTTGAATATGTTGACTAGCAAAGGACAAAGATAATATTCACTTGCTGCAAACGTTAAAGGAGTAAAAAACTTAAGTATTAGCAAAGCTGTTTTTGTCATTCAAGGCTATCCTATCCTTTCTACTTGTAGCTTAATTGTAGCCAGTATAGAGATTGAAAAATTGTCTAGTAATAGATAACAAATACATAGTAATTATTATTCATCAGGCACTCTTTTAATTGCTTTACACATATCACTTTTTTCAATCTTTGCCAACTGATGAAAAAGGTGTTATTATTATTCACATTTTATTGGTGATAAAACTCACAAAGTTAGTGTGACTTACCTAAGCGTCACACAGATAGTTTATTAAATAATTAACATTTGAGAACAGGCAGTCCATGCTCTTAACACTCTGTCACTATACCCTTTAAGAAAAGTAGGCTTGGTCATCATATACACTCTTGCAACCTACATAAGCCTATGTTACGCCAGAATGGAGACAATTTTGTTCAGTATATGAAAATAAGAATATCAAAAGTGAGAAAACTATGCCAATATTACACCAATAGAGCCATAAACTTGGGGGCAAGATCAGAAAACATGGTCAGGAGAGTGAGCACAGACATTGTGTGGCAAAAGAAGTCAGCCCTACCTGAGCCCACACCAGGATATCCCCTACTATTCAAATCCTCACAGGAGTCCGGTTTTGCCTTTATGACACTGTGCTTGATTGTAATTGTTCATAAAAATATGTGCATAATAATGCCTAATCATTTGTTAAATTGTATTTTCAGGTAGAATATTATGCCTGACACATTAGAAGTATTCAATAAATACTTTCAAAGGATTCCAAGTTGAATACTCATGAAAAGGGAAACTAAACAGAAAAAAAAATCATAAACAATTCCTAAAACTTTCCAAAAGACAAATTATTTTCAAAAAGAAGTTTCAAATTTTAACGGTGTCATTTGTCTGCTGATCTTTCTCTGTGCTTTTTAACTTGGCAGTAAGTTATGAGACTGCAGGAGGGATATTTAAGGGCACTATTCTTTTTGGAAAGTAAATCTCAAATATATGCTTCCTTGAATCTTCCAAGTATTTTTAACTTTGATCAGAAATTCATTATTGTCTTTCATATATAAATTAGCTGTGAACAAATCAACTAAATAAGAAATATACCATTAAACAAAACGCATAAAATTCTCCAAGCATTTACCTATTGGGAAAAAAATTTTCCATTCTATCTTGAGAGTTTAATTTAATCCACCTATAAATCAGCAGATAAAACAAACTACAGTGTTTGTGTGTATATATATGTGTGTATCTATCTATCTAGACACACACACACACACACACACACACACACACACACAGGAATATTATCCAGCCTTAAGGAGGAAAGAAATTCTGACATGTGCTAGAACATAGATGAACCTGAAATATATTAAGCTAAGTGAAATAAACCCATCACGAAACAACAAATAATGTATGATTCCATTTATATAAGGTACTCAGAGTAGTAAATTTATAAAGACAAGAAAGTAGAATGACAGTCACCAAGGTTTAAGCGAATTAAGGAATGAGAAGTTAAGGTTTAATGGGTACAGAGTTGTAGTTGGGGAAGATGAGAAAGGTTTGGAGATGAATGATAATGATATTTGTACAACAATGTGACTATACTTACTGTCACAGAACTGCATGCATGAAAATGGTTAAAATGGTAGCTCATGTTATGTATACTTTCCCTCAATGAAAAATAGGATTAAAAAAAGTTTTATTTGAAATCAACAACTCATTAGAAATATTGTCAAAATTGTATCCATGGTATTATAGGTTTCATTAAGATATGCATAATTATTATTGAGTCTATTGAGATAAAATTTGAGATTTTATCTTATGAAAACAATGAATTTAGAATTTAATTTGAATCATTTAATTTTATTTTTCCTTATATTACTCAGATATTTTTATTTCCAATTAATTTGTCAATTGTTTGAGATACTTTACTTACTCTATTTTACTTGTTTATAAATCTCAATACTAGAAGTCATTCACTTAACATGTTTTAATAAGAATATGTACAAATTTAGCAAGTAATGGTCTTGATCATTGCCTGTAATATATATTTTTATAATTTATTATATTTTTATGATAATCAGAAGTAGATATAATGTTTTGGGACACAAACATACACATAACAAAAGATGGTGCTATTGATTGCATAATTTCTATGTCAATGTTATTCTTAATGCTAATAATACTTTTATGGTGATTTTGCTGAAACACATTATTATAGTTCTTTCCTATAACATGCATTTGTGTACTGGCAAACAGAAGAATTAAAAGTTTAGGTTCTGACATCAGCATTTCTGGGAATAAATGTCAACTCTTTTACACACAATAGTGAGGACTTGGTGATACTTCATCTCTCTGGGCTTCAGTTTTCTTTTTTATAACATCAAAATGGAAATGTTTCAACTTCATATAAATATTTAAATGAGTTACTTATGTTAAATACCTATGAACTTGCCTGGTACATATTTAACCCAAAATAAATGCCCAGGTATATTATCATCACTCAAATGCATAATATGTGGCTTCCTACTGAAATTATAGACAAGAACTTCAAAGGATTTTAAAATAAGTGTTTATCAAGTTATGCAGCAGTCTTTAGATTTACCTAGCAGAAATATTTCAAACCATTCACATTTTTAAGATGATAAACATCAGTTTTAGAGCAAAACCTTTTAAGCCATTCAAAACCATTATGAAGTCAAAGAGATATAGTTATTGAAATATGAAATTCTCTGTAAACCAGTTATGAACAAATGGATCTAGGTTTATATGGCTATTCTGTGGTATAAGATAAAAGGGACCCTATCCGAATAGATTCGTAAAATATTTCTCGTTTGGTGTTTCTAATGAGAATAGAAAAGAAATGCTAGTTAATACTGCAGCTTATATTTAGCTAATACATTTATAAATTCTGACCTTTATCAGATATAGAAGTTATTAAAAATATCAATTTCAAATCTATTTACCTATATTCACACAGAACAAAATATGCTGTTTAAAGAGGCGATAATCTGGATGAATCTGAAAAACAAAGTGCGCATATGATTCAACATTTAATTTTATAGCCTATCATTCATCTATTTAAATGGCAATATATTACAAATAAAGAGAAAATGAAATGTCAGTAAGACAGTACTGTATAGTAACATGTGAGTTCCTGCAAGGTACTTTAGATTATGGAACACAGATAGGCTTGTGCTAATAGCCATTCACAATAGACATACATCAGAATTCACGATAAATGGAACCAACGCCTTTTGTGAGAAAGCTAATTTACAAATAAATGCCAGAAAATATATACTAATACTATGTCTTTCAACAGTTCTCTAAGTAAATATTCAAATATTTTTGTTCTTATCGAGTGATTATGCTATATTAACTCTATTCAGAAAAAAACAATCTAAGAAAAGTTTAATGTGATGTAAAAATTAAGCTTTAGAGTAATTTTCTGTTTTTAAACAACGTTCTTGATATGGTATGCATCATGTGAAAATAAACTAACTTTTTCAGATAAGTACAACTTTTGGTTTTACATGAGTCACTATAACTAATAACTTTTATTCATATTTTAAAGTGTTTCAAACATAGCAATGAAATTATTACATTTTATATAATATCAAAGTAAAAAAGAGAAAAATGCACAATTCATCAGAAATGTTAAGGTACGAATGTATTGCTACAAAATGTTATTTGACCTTCATATATGCACAGCAATCATAAAGAAGTATAAAGAAACAACGTGAAATGCTAAGAAACCAAGAAGCTCTGATATTAAAACTCTTAGGAAGACAGGAATGATTCTTCACACCCAGTCATTTCCTCTCATTTATATGAACTGAACAGATACACTGGTTTAAAGTCTGAATACAAAGAAGGACTATCTTTTAACTAAAATGAAATCCTGATAAAATACACCATAGCATAAACTTTTATCTTTTTATTCACTTACTACTTACATATTGCTCCTTTTTATTTTTTAGGTGCTTTTTCCCAAATAACTATCTTTTAGCTCCCAAAGATGCCACAAAATTAAACAAAATAAAATAATTTAAAAGTAAAAAAAGACAAATTAGCCCAATGGAGAAGAATTGTAGGAAAATACAATACAGTTTTGGCAAATGCAAGGTCAGAACAGAAGCACCATGTCACAAATTCTGTGCAGTTTCCAGACATGGATAGGCATTTAGATTCAGGCTTTCCAGAGCAAGTGTAAAACACAATAACAGGACCATCACCACCACTATTAATGCTTCAATCAGAGAGAAATTTTCTCTGTATGTCTTCAGAAATAAGAGAAAGCCATGTCTTTTGGGTAGCATTTTCTAATGTTCCCAGTAAAATTTTTTTTTTAGATGCTTTACACAAACACACAGACAAAAGCGGTTCTGATAAAATGCATTTTGAAAATTCTACATATATAGCACCTCACACCATCCTCAAACTTTCTTAGATCCATGGCAGATATCAGCATATTAAAACATATTTATTTTCAATTAACCTAATTTTTAAAAACTGGATTTTCCCAAACTCCCTTCATTTTCCCTACATCTGAGTTTTTCTTGGATATTAGTGTTGGTGTGTAACATAGTTTAGAGTGTGGAGTTGATTCCTATAGACTGTGTATAAAGGAAAGCAAAAATACATTTTATACGACCACATCTAAAAAGATTTTCAGAGTGTGTTCTTCTTCACAATAATCAGCTGCAGGTTTGCAGACTTCTACTCATTTCCTCTGGGAATCAGGGGCACCTTAAAGGTGTCCAGAGAACTAATGCTAATCTAACTGTAGCCAAGGTTTAGGGCATGGATAGGATCAAAGAGATATCCACATAGATAATGGGGCCTTGGCCATAGGCAAAGCTCAAGGCACAAATAGGAATCAGGGCCACAAACAGTGACAGGATTGAGTCATGGTTGCCGTTATAAAGAAGCCTTTCCAGGTTGGGCATGGTGACTCAAGCCTGTAATCCCAGCACTTTGGGAGGTCAAGGCAGGTGGATCATTTGAGATCAGAAGTTCATGACCAGCCTGCCAATGTGGTCTCTACTAAAAATACAAAAAAATAGCTGGGTGTGGTGGCATCCACCTGTAATCCCAGCTACTGGGAAGGCTGAAGCAGGAGAATTGCTTGATCCCAGGAAACGGAGGTTGCAGTGAGCAGAGATTGCTCCATTGCCACTCCAGCCTGGGCAACAGAGTAAGACTCTTGTCTTGAAAAAATAAAAAAATAAAAAAATAATAAATAAATAAATAAAGCCTTCCCAGAGCAAGAACCTGGGAAGACAAAGACACTGTGGGGGCTTCTTCAGGGGCTTGCTCTAGGAATCTGAATCTGATACCACAAGCTCTACTCACTTGCCTTTGGTCCCTTCAGATCAGATTTATTCTCAGCACATACTCTGTCTGGTTCTGTTAAATCAACTGCCTCTCTTTCTTTACCTTCAGTCCAGAAAACTCCCTCAAATTGTGGAGGGAGAAAAACAAAGGAAGGAGCAGGAGGAATTTCTCCCTCTACATATTTAATCCTCTTACCCTCTTAGCTAAACCCAGATTGTCTCTCTGCCCTCAAAAGTGTTACCTTAAAAACATTCTTCACTAAACATTTTTTAAAAACTTTTCTTTATGAAGACCTGAAGAGAAAATTTCTCCCCAATTGAAATATTAGCAGTGATGCTAACAATCTTGGTATTGCATTTCACATGTGCCTTGGATAACATAATCTAACTATGTACCCATGTCCAGCAAATGCACAGAAATTGTGGCATGGTGTTTGTGTCCTAATCTTATAAAACAAGATTTGATAAAATATTACTTTACTTCTTTAACTAAATATTTACCATTTGGCTAAGGCTTTGACCACAAAAATCAGAAGAACTTCTATCTACTTCATTCTAACTCACATCCTCAGTTTGTAGGATCTAAAGACCTAAAGACCTAAAGAATTAAATGGTAAGAGAAAAAAAAGTTTTAAAAATTAACACAAAATGTGAGGTAGGTGTGGAAACAAAAAAGATGGTTAATTATAAAAGAAATCCGTTTGGCACATGTGGAATACATTTTGGAAGTGTTGCCTTGAACACAACAATGATTGGTTTAGTTACACTTTTTTATAAAGTCCTTTCATATTTGCTTATTTTATTAAGCCAATATTGAAACAAATAGGTTAAAAATGTCATCTGATTCTATGGACTTTTGTTCATGAGGACCTTCATATAGATAGGTTTCTAAGTATTTAAAGGAAGAGATAGGCTATGTATCTTCCAGGCAGTCCTCTATGTAGAGAAATAAACAACCTTATACAACTATTAAAACATGGTAAATATATTTATCTCTCATATTCAGGTTTCCTTATGCAGTTATGCTTAATTATTATGATTTCGTCTACTTACTTCCTTGATATCTCAAATTTTCATTTAGAAGAAACTTGAGATAGGTATTATAAACTAGTATAAATCAATCTAATATCTTCTCTAGGCCTTATATTAATCAAAGCAAATAAACTGAGTGACTATTACTAAGGTCTGACATGTTATAATTCAGTCACACATCTTAAACATTCTTTTATAAGGTATCTACATATTTTCTCCGATATAAACTTTTCCAATCTGAGCCACTTGTTAAGCAGAAACCAAGAAACTTCCTTAACTTAAAAGAAAGGAAAATATGACTTATGAGAAATGACAAAGCCACTCACAAACTTTTGAAATGGCTCTAAAATCAGATTTTCTTACCACACTGCATTAAAATAATTTAAAGGATTTATAATGTCTTCCCAGAAACGTAATAACTATAAAACCTTATAGATTATAAATTGCAGTCTTAGCTCTCTGTTGTTGACTTCTGTTAAATTTCTATTGTTTCCAAATTAGAAACCTATTAAAACATTACCATAATAAACATTAACATCAAAAGTACTTTGCCTTTCTCTTACAATTTCAAACAACATTCTTATATGTATTTTCTTACTTGGTAACTAAATTTTTATTGTTCACCAAGTAAAGAATGAGGATTGAATAAGTAACATACATGGAGAGAAATGTATCATGTGCTTGATAAGCCAGGTATAGTAAACTATAAACCAAAGGAGGGTTTAAGAATCAGGGTGGAGTCAATACTTAGGGAGGAACTGAAAGTCAAGGCAGAATGAGAGAGATGAAAGAAAGGGCTGCTGTCAGTGTCAGTGAAGACTGTACGTGCTCTACAGTGCAGAAAATAAATAATATGAAGTGACTTTTAAATCCCTTAAGATAAGCCTGGAGAAATTTTTCTTAGTAAACCTAGTAAAATTCACTGATATTATCAAAAAGGCTCAATTGCCTAAATTCATTATGTAATCTAGAATATTACAAGAGCTGTTAACCAATCAGAATGTAACACTTCCATAATGACACTTTATAAGACCTATTTTCTACCTTGCTGCGCCTAAAAATTAAATTAGATAAATTTAGCAATTTTCTAAGTGCTTTAAAATATCTTTATTCTCTCATCTTGCTATTTGAAATTGTATTTCTCAATCTGGTATTTTCTGCAAGAATATGAGAAAAAGAGAAATAATGGGAAAGGCAAATGATACTTAGAATATGATTTTATTTCCTTATAAGATTAGTGGTACCAAAGGACAGTTCATTTTAGTTTTGTTTAAATTTGTTTAATTTTGGTTTTGTTGTTGTTCTTTTTAAAATATCATGGTAGAAATACTGACTTGCCTAGACAATCGGGAAAATAACTGGGGGATACTCCACTATATAAGTAGCAACTCTTAGACACTTGCTAGGAGCTTTGAGCCATGAGACTCTGGCTGTATAATCTTTATGGCTTCCATTAAAATGTCTCACTCTAGACCAGCACCATTCAAAGAGCTTCCTTCCTTCCTTCTTTCCTCCCTCCCTCTTTCTTTTCTTTTCTCTTTTCTTTTCTTTTATTTTTTCCTTCTTTCCTTCCTTCCTTCCTTCCCTCCTTCCTTCCTTCCTTCCTTCCCTTTCCCTTCTTTCCTTTCCTTTCTTTTTTCTTCCTTTTTTTTCTTTTGTTGAGATGGAGTCTCACTCTGTCTCCCAGGTTGGAGTGCAATGGCATAATCTTGGCTCACCTTAACGTCTGCCTCCCAGATTCAAGAGATTCTCGTGCCTCAGCCTCCCGAGTAGCTGGAATTACAGGCATGCACCACCATGCCCAGCTAATTACTGTAGAACATGCAGGACATTTATTTTACTGAAGTGACTTGGCCAGGCTGGTCTCTAATTCCTGACCTCAGCCTCCAAAAGTGCTGGGATTACAGGGGTGAGCCACTGCACCTGGCCCAAAGAGCTATTTTTCAAGAAATTAAAATGCTTATCCAAGAATAAAATGTAAGACACTGCTTCCTTCCTTAAGAAAGTTTGCCTAAAATAATTTTCATCTGAACCAACAAATGTGATTCAAATAACAGTTGATTTACACTTTGTCTAATTACCTTACATCCTCATCAACCAGTAACAAACACTTTGGGGACGATGGTCAGTCTGAGAAGTACACATTGAGTAGCACTACCTAGACCACATAGTGAAATCCTAGAAGCACCTGCTTGTCAGGATCCTGACACATTGTATACTGTCATGCCTAGAAGACTCACATTGTAATAGGAAACAAAAATAAAACCAGTGGTTATAAACTATTGTGATAGTTACTATAACAAACATATGCGATAGGTTTTCTCTGAAGAGACAAAGGAGGTACTTAATGATGTATCAAAAGCCGAATACAAGCAGAGGCAATAATTGAACAAGAGAATAAACTAGATATTGAAAGACTGGAGTCAGAGGTAAAAGCAAGTAAAAAAGACAAAGGAAGATTTGATGATGGGGAAAAAAAGACTCAAGAATAAATGAAACTGCAGAATTAAACATGTTACATAGAAAAGGAGGAACCAGGCAAAAAAATAATAACTATTTATGTCTGAGACATTTAGTGGGTGCTATCCTGAAAATTCCAAGGTTTTAGTAACTGTCTAATAACTGATCTACAATTACTTTACTAGTAGTTATATCCCTGGCTTAAAAGCAAGCAAAAGAATCACAACAAAGCACACACAAACACACACACACACATCTTCTACTGCCACCCAAACAGAAACAGGAATTACTTGCACAAATGAAACAACTAAAGAACCAATCACTCTTATCCTCACAACAACATCAAAAGCTGAACAAATGGCAAATCAACATCTTTTCTTGAACCCATCATAAAACTGAAGTAACAGGGAAACCTGGAGAGATAGGTGAATCCAGAGTCACAGCTGAGATCTGCTTATGTGGAGCAGAAGCTGCTGAAGCCATAAATGTGTTTGAACACTTAAAGGTAATTCTGATGAATTACTAGAAGCTGAACGTAGCCTAAAATTCCTGGGTGCCACTTTCTTAGTTGGCCCTGTTACAGGTAGTTAGATAGGCATGAGCAGGGCAGGAGAGAGGTCTCCCCTTACCCACCAGGAATGTCAGGCGATGGTTTGACAATTATCACACTGCCTCTCTAGAAATGATAATTTGGCAGCCCACCCAAGGCTCCAGGGAGAGGCCATTTCCTGATGATCCACAGTTATTAACATTAAAGTGTTAATTGAATGCAGGTGCTTGGGACAATAAACTTCCTGGGCATGCATACAACTTCCCAAACACACTGCCTGTGCTCAATTCCCAAGGGTAAGGAGGGCACTGCACATGGGGGAAGCTCACCCTAAGAGAAGAATCATGGAAAAGAGGCAACTCTACAAAGTCCTAGAATCAAGGTTAAAAGCTCTTTTCTCTTTTTGACCTTCAGGCACCCTCTTGGATCTCTTCCAAGTGAATTTCTCTGCCACCAGTAAAAGTCCCCATATGTTTATGAGCTGTATATATAGAGATACCTCTAGATTCTCATAGCAAAGATCCAAGAAATGTCCTTCTCTGGTTTTGTCCAGTGGAGGGGAAAAGTAATCACTGTGAAATCCTCCCAGGTCATTCTGTTGCAGGTCTTTCTCTTTAATTCAGCTAAAAGCCGGGTTCTTGTCACACGGCCATGAAATATTAGGCTCACAGACACTTTGAAGGGTGAGAAAAATGGAATTTTTGTTGTGAAAAGGAAAAACCAAAAGGAAAATAGGAACTCTCTCAGCAAAGCAAGAGCCCTGCTGGCCGGTTTCCCGCCTCACAGATTGAATCCCCGGTATACTCTGGAACAGGAGAGGCCAGGCTCCTCCCCGCTGCAAAGGGCACAAACTTCCTGAGGCTCCACCCCTGTGTGCACTCCTCCCAGTGTGCAGGCTGGTTGGAGGTTCTCCAGTGACCCC
Source organism: Pongo abelii (assembly GCF_028885655.2). NCBI lineage: Eukaryota > Metazoa > Chordata > Mammalia > Primates > Hominidae > Pongo > Pongo abelii. Next base: position 44,340,552 of record NC_072002.2, read on the forward strand.
TTTGTGCTTGGGTGTCTCAATTCTCCATAACAAAGGACAAAGGTCTCCAAAGAAAGAGACTAAGCTCATCCTATCTGGGCACTGGCATTTGGCCAATTCCAGATATCTCTACCTTGATATTTTACGTGTAGAGAGAAATAAAAGTTAAGAAACCATTGTGAAGGTAACAGCTAATGAACACACACCAATTTTACACTTGGATAAGTAGAAAGATGACAGAATGCATCTCTCCCCACAGGTTCCCACCAAATCAACAGAGCTTCAGTATAATAGCCATGGGTTGTAGCTGACAGAGCCACATGATGCAGATTCTAACTGAGGAGTAGTTTTTAGGGAAACACAGAGAAACCTGGGAAGAAAACTACAAGAATGTTAGATGAATCTGAAACCTTTGGCAGTAGTTATGTCACCGGTAGAGGGTCGTAACTGCAAGTTGTCTAGGTTCTTGGTGTTTTGAACAAAGAATTGGACAAAGCTCCCAGCAAAGCAAAGAAAGAAGCAACAAAATAATGAAAGCAGAGGTTTATTGAAAAGGAAAGTACACTCCACAGTGTGGGAGCGGACCGAGCAGCTGCTCAAGGGCCCGGATACAGAATCTTATTGGGTCCAAATATCTCCTAGAAGTTTGCCATTGGCCACTTCATGCTCACCTCTTGTAACTGAAATGTTAGCCCTCAGTCAGTCTGATTGGCTGCCAGCAGCAACCATTCAGAGGCTGGAGTGAAGTTATGAAGTTGGAAAAGAAGACTGGACCCGCACTCAGTATGATTTGTTGCAGACAGCCATCTGCCATCTGCCACGTAGGAAAGGTCAAAAGGAGTAGCCTCTAGTCCTTTTGTTACTTAGGCATGGAAAGTTAGGGTTTTCCTTTCAGTTTAGTTCTAGGAAGTCGGCGTGAAACAGCCTTAGGTTCCCTGCCTCCAGACCCTATTCTCCTGCCTCAGTTACAGTAAATATTAAATGTAGCCCAATGCAGCCAGATTAACATAAATCCTAACATTAAAGGTTTAGTTACCTCAGTTTCTGTTACCCAAAACATGGTATTCAGCTTTCAACAGAATTTTAGAAAGCATGCCGAAAAGAAAAAAAAAAAAAAAAAAGCAATCTTTGTTTAAAAAAAAAAAACACCAGAACTAGACTCCAATATGATGCTGAGAACAAAATTCTCCTCAAAACAGGAATTTAAAATGACTATGATCAGTATGTTAAGGGTTCCAATAAAATCATAGAAAAACTATAAGAACAAATGGTTCATGAAGCTGATAGACAATTACTCTAAAAAAGAATTTTTAAAATGCTAGGAAACAGACACACTGTAATAGAAATTAAGCCTTTCTTTGATATGTTAATCGCCATACTCTATGCAACTAAGGAAAGAATTAGTAAGCTTAATGATTAGTTAATAGAATCTTGACAAACTAAACTGCAAAGTAAATGATAATGATGATGATAATAGAAGAGAACCTCCAAGAACTTTGGAACAATTTTAAAGGTTTAATAACATACATGTTTTTGGGATAACAGAAGGAGAGAAATTGAGACTAGAGTGGAAAAAATATTTGAAGTAACAATAGCAGACAATTTCTCAAAATTAATGACAACCAGTACACTACAGCTCAGAGAAGCTCAGAGAAGCCAACAGGATAAATGCCCAAAAAAAACAAAAAAAAAAAATCTACACCAGGAAAATAATATTCAAACTACAAGAAACTAAAGACAAAGAGAAAAACTTTCAAAGATGTGACATTAAAAGGATAATAAATATAATGAGCAAATCTGTGCCCCTAAATTTGGTAACTTAGATAAAACGGATGAATTCCTTGAAAGATACACATGACCAACGTTTATACAAAGAGAAATATATAATCTGGATGTCTATATCTGTTAAAGAATTGAATCAAAATTAATAAGTTCCCAAAGAAAGAAAGCACCAGGCGAGATGGTTTCACTGGTTAATGCTATGAGATAATTAAGAATTAAATGATACAAATTCTTCAAACGGTCTTCCAGGACACAGAAACAGAAGTGAGCATGTAAAGCATCAAAGGAAAGAAAAACTACAGGCTTATATCTAACATGAATATAGACAAAAATATGCTCAACAATATATAAGGAAATCCTATATAATATTGCCTGAAAAAGAAATACATGAGCTGGGAAAATAATTATTTCAGGTATTTAAGGCTGATTCAATGTTCAAAAATCAATTAATGTAGCCAATTACATTAAAAGGCCAAAGTAGAACAATCATACAATTGTGCAAATTGATGCAGAAAAAGCAGTTAACAAAATCCAACACTCATTCATGGTGTTGGATAGCACAGCAACCTAGAAACAGTTTACTCCTCAACAGAAAACATTTATCAACGAAAGGGATATCCAAAACTAATATCATACCTAATTGTAGAAAAATGGTCATCTTCCCCCTAATATTGGAAACAAAGCAAGAATGTCATCTCCCAAAACTTCTAGTCAACAGTGTAGTGGAAGTGTTAGCTGTTAAAATAAAACAGAAAAAAAATGAGATACATATTGGGAAGAAAGAAATATAGTTGCCTTTGTTTGCTGATAATAAAATTGTTATGTAGAAAATCCCAAAGAACTGATAAAAACTATATACTGGAACTAATATATTAGTATAGCAAGGTTGCAGAATATAAGGTTAAGATACAAAAGTCTATTGCTTTCTTATAAACCATCAATGGAAAACGGGAAATTTAAATTAAAATTGCAACACTATAATAACAATTTAAAAATATTAAAAACAGGTACAAATCTAAAAAATATGTAGAGGCTCTAATCAAAGATTCTGCAATTCTTCTCAACATGATATAAGGACTCAACACAAGCCCAGATGAATTTCCAGAAAACCATTTTATAGATATCAACGAAATAATTTTTAAGTAGATATGGAAAATCATAGGATCCAGAATAGTGTATACAATATTACAAATGAACAAAGTTGGAGGACTGACTCTATATGAATTTAAGACTTACTATAAAGATACAAATATCAATACAACATTGCATCAGTAAAAAATAGACACATAGATCAATAGAACAGAACAGACAGCCCATAAAGAGATCCATACAAATATAATCCAGTGACCTCTGATAAAGGAGCAAAGGCAATTAAACAAAGGAAGAATAGTCTTTTCAACATCTGGTGCTGAAACATTTGGATATTTATATGTTAAAAAAATGCATCTATGTATTGACCTTACATCTTTTAGAGAAATAAATTCAAAATGGATCACAGAGCTTACTATAAAACACAAAACTGTAAACATTTTAGAAGAAAACATAGGAGAAAATCTAAATGACTACGGGTTTGGCAATGAGTTTTTAGATAAAACACCAAAAGCTTAATCCATGAGAGAAAAAAATTTATTAGTAAGCCTTTATTAAAATTACAAGATTTCTGCTTTGTGAATCACACTGGTAAGCGAATAAAAAGACCAGATACAGAATGGGAGAAAAATATTTTCTAAACATATATTTGATACTTATATCCATAAATATACAAAGAACTATTAAATCTAACAATAAGAAAACATATGACCCAGTCTAATAGAAAAATCAATCTCATTTGTCATTAAGGAATTGCAGATTAAAATAGTACTTCAATACCATTTTATACTTGTTAGAATGGCCAAAATAAAACAAAAACCTGATGATACCAAATGCTTGTGAGGATGTGGAGCAAGAGGAATTCTCACTTATTTCTGGAAGGAATGCAAAATGTTACAGTCACTTTGGAAACTAGTGTCTTGGACTGCTATAAAAAATACTGTAGACTTGAGAATTTATAAATAAATTTGTTGCTCACAGTTCTGGATACTGGAAAGTCTTAGATTAAGACACCAGCAAATTTAGCGTTTGGTGGGGGCTTCTTCCTCATAGATGGTGTCTTTGTTGCTGCATCCTCCCATGGCAGAAAAGCCAGACACTCTCAAGCTTTTCTACAAGGGTATTAATTCTGTCTATGACAGCAGAACCCTCATGATCAAATCACCTCCCAAAGGCTCTGCCTCTTAACAGTATCACCATGGGCGTTAGATTTTCAACACTTTAAAGGAACAAAAGCATTCCAGCTGTAACATTTTATTCCTGTTCCCCCAAAATTTATGTTCTTCTCACATGGAAAACACATTCATTTCATCCCAATAGTTTCAAAATTCTGAAGTCATTCTATAATCAACCCGAAAGTCTAAATTCCAAAGTCTCATTTAAATATTATCTAAATCACATGTGAGTGAGAGGCAAGGTATGATTCATCCCAAGATAAATTTTCCTCCAGCTGTGAACCCATGAAATTAAACCAATTACGTGCTTCCAAAATACAATTGTGTGACAAGCATAGAATAAACTTTCCCATCATGGAAAAGAAAAAATAGGAAAGAAGAAAGGGGTAATTGGCACAAGTTAGTCCAAAACCCAACAACGCAAATATTAAATTTAAAGTTTCCAGAATAATCTTATTTGACTTCAAGCACCACCTTTTAGACATACCTGGAGAGGGGTTGAGCTCCTAACAGTCTGAGTGCCCTTACCCCCATGGCTCTGGTAGGAATAGCTCATGCTATAGTTCTCACAACTGGAGTGACTGCCACTTTCCCAGAATTGAGCCACATGCCAGCGCCTCTACCAATCTATTGTCTCAGGAGTGCCCCCCAACTCCATGTATCTAATGGGCAATATCCAAGTGAGTATTCTCTGCAGTGGCCCCACACTTGCAGCAATTCTCTACCTGGGCCCCAAAACTCTCCAGGGCATCCTTTAAAACCTAGGTGAAAGCAGCTGTATTAGTCTATTTTCATACTGTTATGAAGAAATACCTGAGACTGGGTAATTTTTAAAGAAAAAGAGGTTTAATGGACTCACAGTTCCACATGGCTGGGGGCCTCACAATCATGGTGGAAAGTGAAGGAGGAACAAAGGCACATCTTACATGGTGGCAAGCAAGAGAGCATGTGCAGGGGAAACTGCCCTTTATAAAACCATCAGATCGTGTAAGACTCATTCACTATCACCAGAACAGCACTGGAAAACCCGCTCCCGTTATTCAATTACCTCCCACTAGGTCCCTCCCATGACCTGTGGAGATTATGGGAGCTACAATTCAAGATGAGACTTGTTTAGGGACACAGCCAAACCATATCAGCAGCCATGTCCTCACAGCTCTTGTACTCTGTGCACCTGTAGAGTTGGCACCATATGGATGCTACCAAAGTTTACAACTTGTGCTCTCCTGAGAGACAGCCTGAGCCAAACCTGGACCCACTTGAGCCAAAGCTGGGAGAGCTAAAACGCACTGTAAAAGAATGTAGGGAGAGGAACCTTGAAATCATTTCTTCACCAAAGCCCTGGTGTTCTCGGGCCGTGATTGGCTTGGCAGTGTGAAAATCTTCAAAATGCCTCTGGGGTAACTCTATTGTCTTCCACCCATACTAATCTCCTTATCAAATTGTTCACCTGACAACACCATTGGTGTTCTCTCCTAATCCTGTTTTTTCATTCTTTACAACATGTTAAGGCTAAGAATTTTCCAAATATTTAAGTTTTGATTCCATCTTGATTACAAGTTCCACCTTTAATTCATTGATCTTATCTTGCATTTCCCTATAAGCAGTCAAGAGAAGCCATGTGGCATCCTCAACACCTTGCTTAGCCATTTCTTTCACCAAATATCCAATTTCATCACTCTTAATTTTCTCCTTCCACAAAACACTAGGACAGGAACACAATTAAGACAAATTATTTGCCACCATATAACAAAGATGACCTTTTTGTCTGTTTCTAATAATTCATCTTTTTACTCCCTTTTAAGATCTCATCAGAATGGCCTTTATTATTTATATGTCTGTCAACATTCCATTCAAAGCCCCATTAGATAATCTCTAAGAAGTTTGAGGCTCTCTCTACAGTTCCCCTCTTCTGAGCACTTGCCAGAATTGCCTTTAACACTGAGTTCAAGGAATCTAGGTTTTTCCTCACATGCACCTCCAAACTTTTCCAGTCTCTGCCCATTACCCAATTCTAAAGTCGTTTTCACATTTCTAGGCATTTTTTATGGCAGCACCCTACTTCCTGCTACCAGTCTATCTTAGTTCATTTGGACTGCTATAACAAAACACCCTAGACTGGGTAATTTATAAACATCATAAATATATTGCTTACCGTTCTGGAGACTGGGAAGTTCCAGATCGAAGTGACAGCAGATTTGGTGCTTGGTAAGGGCCTGTTCTTCATGGATGGTGCCTTTTTGCTGTGTCTTCACATGGAGGAAGGAGCAAACAAGTTTCCTCAAGTCCTTTTATAAGGGCACTAATTCCATTCATGAGGGTAGAGTTTTTCCTGATGTAATCACCTCCCAAAGACCCACCTCTTAACGTTATTGCCTTGAGGGCTAGGTTTTTAACATATACATTTTGTAAGAACACAAATATTCAGATCATAGCAGGAAGTTTTTTACATAACTGAAAATAGTCTTACAATATGATCCAGCAATTACACTCCTAGGTTGTTACTCAATTGATATGAAAAATTTCTCCACATAAAAACTTGCATATAAATGTGAATAGCAGCTTTATTCTTAATTTACATGTATATCTAATTTGAATATTTAAGTATTATAAATATTACAGATATTCATATTATTCATATTATAACTGAATGTTCATAATTTATTCCCATTGCCAAAAACTAAAAGCAACCAAACTGCACTTCCGTAGGTATAAATAAACAATGGTACTGCCATACAATGAAATAGTACTTAGTGATAAAAAGAAACAGATTATTGAAATGCAAAGTGTCATAAGTAAATTTTATATGTATATTGCTAAGTGAGAGAAGCTGATGTAAAAATGTCACATGGTATATGATTACAGTTATATGACATTCTGAAAAAATCAAAACTGTAAAGGCAATTAAAAAATTAGTGATTGCCAGAGGTTTGGGTGTGAAATGTGCTGGCTGAGTAGGCAAACATAAGCGGATTTTAGGATGTTAACCTATTTGTATTATATTGTAATTGTGGATATAGTTTTGTACTTGTCAAAGCTAATTGAACTCCACAGCACAAAGAATGAACTTTGATGTATACATATCTGTAAAATAGACAACCTGAAGAATCCCACAATGGAATGCAATGTGTGACAAGAAAATCTAACTGTAATATAAATAGGTGATACAACCTCAGTGAAGGAGATGGGGGAAAATGTGCTGACTGAAGTGATTTTGGAAATGAGTCTGCAAGATTAAGGACAAAAGAGGAACATGAAATCACTGCGCTCTACTTGCTAAAGTTGTTTCATAAAGGAGTAAGGGTTAATAATTGTATATATATATCTCGAAATTGTTGATATATATAATATAATATACGCTAAAAATGGAACAATGAAGCACATGGAAGAATGATAGTGAGAGCCAGGTTTCTCACTGTTGGAAAGGGAATTTACAGACAAGCAAAAAGAGGAGGCTATAATTATCTACATGATAATGCAGTAAGTTGGCAGCATCAGTATAAATTCATGTTTAGCTTAACATAGATACAAATAATTACATATGGAAATATTTGTAGATACATGTATATACACTGCTAAGTATACTCACATATATTTCCTTCCTCTTTCAGCTGAAGGCCTAAAAGCAACTGCACCAAAATAGCAACTAGCACACTTAGGGTCCAGCCATTGGTTTCTAATAACATTCTCCAATAAAAGAAACCACTTATTGGAGAAGTGCCATTCTAGAACTGAGACAGACAACATACAAGCTGAGCCTGGAGCATCTTAATAGTAACAGAATTTTAAGGAAGTGTTAACAAACAGAAAACCCACAAAAACTCCACAATAATAAGGCTATATAGAAGGGGCAAAGGGGACATCTGAAAGAGCCCTCAATGCCAAAACTGAAACACTTTCAGCAACAAAATAAATACTGTAAATGAATAACAACTCAAATTATAAAATAATCATCCACCAGTGCAAATGATGTAAGTTATTAAATACATAAATGAAAAGGCAAACAGGAAGTAAAGCCACAGATAAAGGAGGAATACAGCTAAGAGCTACAGTGGGGAAATGGGGTATTACTGTGTAGTTGGCACAGATAGATATAATGAGTTTAATGGATATAGAGCTTAGACATTAAAAGTGTTCTGGAGATTGGCTGCACAACAGTGAGAACATACCTAATACCACTGAACTGTACACTTATAAATGATTAAATGGTACATTTTATACAATGTATATTTTACCACACTAAAATTATTACTACACTAAAAATATAAAGTAATAATAGAAATGAAGTAATAAAAAATGATTCCCAGATTTCATTTTTTGAGACAGAGTCTCACTCTGTTACCCGGGCTAGAGTGCAATGGCATGATCTTGGCTCATTGCAGCCTCTGCCTCCCAGGTTCAAGCAATTCTCCTGCCTCAACCCTCCAGGTACCAGGGACTATAGACCTGCACCACCACACCCAGCTAATTTTTGTATTTTTGTTAGAGATGGGGTTTCACTATGTTGGCCAGGCTGGTCTTGAACTCCTGACCTCAGGTGATCCACCTGCCTCAACCTCCCAAAGTGCTGGGATTACAGGTATGAGGCACCGCACCTGGCCTCCTAGATTTCTTAAAAACTGAAAAGACTTATTAATTCCACCAGTTGTTCAATATATGACCAAAAATATCTCATGTATTATCTCTGAACAAAGAGAAATTTATTTTGGCGCTGTGTTCTAAGTTCCCCCTCACCCCCGAGACATTTAAATAAATCAAAATCAACTATTAGATTATTTTGGGGGTTTGTGTCTCAGTCTATGTGCTGGGGAAGGGAACTGAGGCAGACCTGGTGGGGCAGACATATTACTTTCACCTTCCACGAGCTATTGTTTTATGTTAAGATTTTCAATAAATATTTGTTGAATATAATGCATATTCAGCATGACCTTAAATGATATTATTTATATATATGAGTTAGTAATATCTCCAGTTTACTTTTTAGATTCTCTCTCTCTCCTTTCTTTCTTTCTCCGCCCTTCCATCCCCCACTATTCCTACCTCTTTTCTTTCTTCCTCCATCTTTCTCTCTCACTATAATTTTTGCTACCACAGAGCAGAAAAACTTAGTGCTAATCTATGGTCCAAAGTTAATAGAACCTATGGTTGTAAATCATACATAAATAAAACATGAAGTGAATAAAAGCACAGTTATGAAACTGACAAAATTTTAGTTGTTTTGTCTTATAACAATAACTTCCCAGTAGGAAAGAGACCTGTATTTGATCTTAAGTAAAAATGGATAATAATGAAGTTTGATTTGCTATATTATCCCCTTAATGTCACTTGTTATTCGTGCAGAAATATGCAAACTTTGACTCTGCAGTATGTAGCCAGTAACACAATTTCAATACAATATTGTATATTATGACTTTCAGCATGATGTTTAATATTGAGTTGCTTGTTCTTTCACAGTGAATTAGAATTAAGAAATGCCTCAAGAAAATTGAATCTAGATTAGCATTTCAGGCTTCAGTTATTCCTTAGTTTCTCTTTTAATGTAGTATGTAGAAATACTTATTCTTCCACTTCTCTCCATTTCTTTCCCTATCAAGGTTTACTCTTTTGCTTAGCTGATATGCCCTTTTCTTCTGAACTTAAATTCACAGACAAAAGAAATATTTTTACATCTTCTTATTCTATGTACATCATGCTTCTAACATTAATTGCAACTGAAGCAGCATGAAAAGAAATGACATTTACAGTGAGGAAGAAAAATAGATTCTGGAGTAACTTCAAGATACCAATGTAAATTAAATAAAAATTCGGAGAACTAGATTTTTTTTCACATGAAGAGATATTTTCTCACAGAATAAATACAAGTTTGCTTGAGTGGAAAAACCACTGATTGGCAAAAGACAGGAGAAAGGCTGTCCTATTTTACATATAAATGAAATATGTTTTCGAAAATATGTATATTGAAGTTATAGGAACAATTTGAACTATCAGAAAGAACCTCTAGCCCCTCCTGCCCAAAAATCTACCATCCTAATTAATGAGTGATTTTTTTTTCTGCTTATCAGAACATTTAAAAAATAAATTCAGCCAGGCGCGGTGGCTGACACCTGTAATCCCTCCACTTTGGGAGGCCAAGGCGAGCAGATTATTTGAGGTCAAGAGTTCTAGACCAGCCTGACCAACATGGTGAAACCCCATCTATATTCAAAATACAAAACATTAGCCAGGTATGGTGGTGCATGCCAGTAATCCCAGCTACTTGGGAGGCTGAGGTATGAGAATCGTTTGAACCCCAAAGGCAGAGGCTGCAGTGAGCCAAAATAGCACCACTGCCCTTCAGCCTGGGCATCAGAACAAGACTCTGTCTCAAAAAATAATTAAGTAATTAATTAATTATAAATAAATCCACCCTTACTCTTTCTGCAAAAAATAAGCAAAATCTAAAGTATAAATTAAAGCTTACTTTCAAAGAAGAGAATAATACTAAAATCAACAGCAATGATTCTTTTAATACTTTTGCTATCTAACTACATAAAAGTTAATATATCAGAGATGAGTATTTCATCATAGCTTTTTGTAGCAGAGAAAAATAATTTAATTTAAATATTTGTTATAAAATAATATTAGCATCCTGATAATATATTATATGTAAAGACAAACATCAATACAATTCTTCACCTTCCAGGCTCTACTGGTAAGTTGCAAATTGATACTTTATTATTTTATTTAAAAGTGGACAATTTAGATACCTGGAGTAAGTAGTCACAGCCCACGTTTTAAAAAGATTGGTGTAATTTTGCCATTTTATAACAAAAAAAGCCTGAAATTTTTCTGAGTTGTGGTGGCTGTATTTCAGTAATTTAACTGTAAACATATTTGTAATCAGAAGCCTATGCTGGGTAATGTTTATTTTAATTAAAAGTTGTCTGCAACTAAAGTGCTCAAGAAGGACATGATTTCAAATTTCATATTTTTCAAAGTAAAAATATTTCTCTGGAATTATAAGTAAATTAAGTGTTTCGTATATAATGGTGTCTGATGACTGATATAAGTAGAGGGAGAGAGAAAGAGAGAGAGAGGGAGAGAGAGAGAGAGAGAATCTGTCTGTTTGGGTAGCTTTAACAGAAGTACCATAAACTAGTTGGCTTATAAATAACACGTTTATTTTGGAGTCTTGGAACTTCAAAATCGAGGCACTGGCATATTCAGTGTCTCACGTCTGGTGAGGGCCTCACTTCACCTCATAAATGGTATCTTCTTGATGACGGAAGTGGCAAGGAAACTCACTGGAGCTTCTTTTGTAAGGACACTAACCCCACTATCAAGGCTCTGCTCTCATGATCTAATCACCTCTCATGTTCCCCATCTCCTAATACCATCACCTTGGTGGTTAGGATTCCAATGTATGATTTTTTAGTGAATACAGACATTTTGATCATAGTAGATAAACAGGTATATAGAAGATAGAGATAAGGGAGGCAGATATGTGTCTATCTATCTATCTATCTATCTATATATATACCATTTTTCTGTGAAAACATATCTTTATGATATTTATTAAATCATTAATTATTCTGTTAAAATACTTGATGTGATGATGACTTAGAAATGATTGCTAGGAATGACGTTGAAACTATCAACTGATTTAGGTAGATTACAGAGCTGTAATTTGTTATAAGCACCGTCATTAAGCCAAACTTAAATACTTGTCTAAAGGATACAAATAAATTATTCTTGCTTTTATGAATTAAAAAATAATAATAGTACTAAACATACTAGTTTATGTAGATTGTTGAGCCCTTATAGATTATATTTTCCTATTTTCAATATTCATCATTTATTACAGATTAAAACATTTGAGTGTGACAGTTTTTCTCATAACAAAGATGAAATACAGATCTCAAATGCTAGGAAAGGAAGACACCAGGAATACTTGTGTATGGCATGTGACACAGGATCTTCAAATAAATATGCCCTTTATATAAATTTCATAGAATCACATGAATGAAGGAGTTTGCAAAACCACAGGTGACAGTTAATTTCTTGTGTCATTTTGCCTAGAGTATGGTGCCCTGTTGTTTGTTCAAACAATAGTCTTGATATTGCTATTAATGTATTTTTACATGATAAATATTTACAATCAGTTGAACTAAATTAAAGCAGATTATATTCCCTAATGTGAGTGGGCTTCAAACAATCAGTTGAAGGCGGTAGAGCAAAGGCTGAGTTTTCTTGAAGGAGAAAGAATTCTGCTTCAATAACTCTTGACCCCTGTATTATTTGGATCTGTGTCCCATTCAAGTCTCATGTCAAATTGTAATCTCTAATGTTGGAGGTGGGGCCTGGTGGGAGGTGATTGAATCATGGGTGCAGATTTTCTCCTTAGTACTGTACTTGAGATAGTGAGTGAGTTCCATAAGATCTGTTTGTTTAAAAGTGTGTAGCACCTTCCCACTCTTTTCCTCCTGCTCAGACTTTGTGAAGTGCTGACTCCTCCTTTGCCTTTTGACATGATTGGAAGCTTCCTGAGGCCTCCCCAGAAACACTAGCCATTATGCTTTCTATACAGCCTGTAGAACTGTATCCAATTAAACTATTTTCTTTATAAATTGCTCAGTCTCAGGTATTTCTTTATAGCAGTGTGAGAACAGACTAATATGGAAAGTTGATACCAGGAGTGGGGTGTTGATAAAAAAGTTTCTGAAAATGTGGAAGCCACTTTAGAACTGGATAACAGGCAGAGATTGGAGGAGTGTGGAGTGTTTAGAAGAAGACAGGAAAATGAGGGAAAATTTGGAACTTCCTAGAGATTTGTTGAAAGGTTGTGACCAAAATACTGATAGAGATAAGGACAATGAAGTCCAGGCTGAGGAGGTCTCAGATGGAAATGAGGAACTTCTTGGGAACTGGCATAAAGGTCACTTTTTCTATGCTTTAGTGAAGAGCCTGCCTGCATTGTGCCCTTGCTCTTTAGAACTGTCGAACTTTTGAACCTGAGAGTGGTAATTTAGGATATTTGGTGAAAGAAATTTTCTAAGCAACATAGAGCTTAAGATGTGACCTGGCTGCTTCTAACAGCCTATGCTTATATACATGAGCAAAAACTTGATGTAAAACTAGATATTTCAAAGGGAAGCAGAGCATAAAAGTTTGGAAAGGGCATGGTGTGGTGGCTCACACCTGTAATCCCAGCATTTTGGGAGGCCAAGGTGGGTGGGTGCCTGAGCTCAGGAGTTCGAGACCAGTCTGGGTAAGTTGGTGAAACCCCGTCTCTACTAAAATACAAAAAAATTAGCCAGGTGTGGTGGTGTGTGCCTGTAATCCCAGCTACTTGGGAAGCTGAGTCAGGAGAATCACTTGAACCCGGGAGATGGAGGTTGCAGTGAGCCAAAATGGTGCCATTGCACTCCAGCCTGTGCAACAGAGGGAGAATTCATCTCAAAAAAAAAAGTTTGGAAGATTTGCAGCCTGGCCATGTTATAGAAAAGAAAGACCCATGCTCAGGGGAGGAATTCAAGTAGGCTTCAGAAATCTGCATAAGTAAAGAGGAGTCAAGTGCTAATAGCTAGGATAATGCAGAGAAGTCCCCAAAGGCATTTCAGAGACTGTGCAGCAGTGGCTCCCATCACAGGCCAGAGCCCTAGTGGGGAAGAATGTTTTCATGAGCCAGGCCCAGGGCTCTGCTGCCCCCTTCAGCTTCAGGAAACTGATCCCCATATACCAGTCACTCCAGCTCCTGCCATGGCTCAAAGGGGCCCAGGTACAGCTCAAGCTGCTGCTTCAGAGGGTCCAAGCTGTAAGCCTTGGTGGCTCCATGTGGTATTAAGCATGGGGGTGTGCACAGAGGGCAAGAGTTAAGGCTTGGGACCTTCATCTAGAATTCAGAGGATGTATGGAATAGTCTGGATGTTCAGGCAGAAGCCTGATGCAGGGGCAGAGGCCTCATGGAGAACCTATACTAGGTCAGTGCAGAGGGGAAATGTGGGGTTGGAGTTCCCACTGGGGCACTACCTAGTGGAACTGAGAAAAGAGGGCCCCACCATACTCCAGACTCCAGAATGGCAGATCCACCTGCAGCTTGCACTCTGTGCCTTTATAAGTTGCAGGCATTCAACACAAGCCATGAGAGCAGCTGTAGGGGCTGGACCTTGCAAAGCTACAGGGGTGGAGCTTCCCAAGGCCTTGGGAGCATATCCCTCACACAGGCATTCTCTGGATGTCATTTGTGGAGTAAAAGGAGACCATTTTGAAGCTTTAAGATATAATGACTGCCCTGCTAGGTTTTGAACTTGCCTGGGGCTTGTTGCCCCTTTCTTTTAGCCAGTTTCTACCTTTTGGAATGACAGTATTTACCCAATGCCTATATACTCATTATATCTTGGAAGTAACTAATCTGCTTTTCATTTTACGGGCTCATAAGTAGAAGGGATTTGCCTTGTCTCAGATGAGACTTAGGACTGTGGATTTTTGAGTTAATGCTGGAATGAATTAAGACTTTGGGGGACTGTTTGGAAGGCATGATTGTATTTTGAAATGTGAGAAGGATATGAGATTTGGAAAGGATTGGGGGTGGAATGATATTCTTCAGACCCGTGTCCCTACCCATATCTCATGTCAAATTGTAATCCCCAATGTTGGAGGTGGGGCTTGGTGGGAGGAGATTGAATTATTGCAGTGGATTTCCCCCTTGATAATCTCCTTGCAAGAGTGAATGAGTGCTCATGAAATCTGTTTGTTTAAAAGTGCATTGCACCTCCCCACTTTGCTCTCTTCCTCCTGATCTGGCCATGTGAAGTGATGCAACCCCAGAAGCAGAAGCCACTGTGCTTTCTGTACAGCCTGTGGAACCAAGAGCCAATTAAAATCCTGTATTATAAATTATCCAATCTCAGATACTTCTTCATAGCAGTGTGAGAATGGATTAATACAACCACCAAATTACTACATATTAATACACTGTTGTTGCAGTTACTCTCTCTTATTTGCTTTCCTTTGAAAATACTAGTTTTCATGTTTTGATCTCTTTTTGGTTTTTACATGCCCTCATTTTATTAATTCTCTAAGCATTATTATAACCTATAATGAAGAAAAAGCAAAAGAGTTGGGTAGAAAGACAAAAATATGTTACTAAAACTAGGGTTGACTGTTTAATAAGAGAAGCTTGAAGAAATTCCGTTTTGTAATTTATAGTTTTCTCACTATTTAAGCAACTTCAGTCAAGACCATCCATCAAACAGTATGGAGACATCCATATGGAAGTCCTAGCTTCCAGTTAAATGGGGCAGTTATTTTGTTGTTGATTATGTTGTTATTTGTCTGTTTTTGCTTATTCTCCTGAAGGAAGAACTACTCCTTGGAATACTGAAACTAGCTAAATACCAGTGCTAAGAGACATAGAAATTGGGAACACATTTTTTTTTTTAAAGAATCATTGGGAAGAATTGTGAGTGGTGACATACTCACTCCCACAATATGGTTTGTGAAATATATTTTAAAATGTGAGAAGTAATACCACATCACATAAAGCCTTATATAGGTACATTGCCCAAATTCACGAAATGTTCTGTTTCTCTTTCCTCATTTGTTTTTTATTCAGTCATTTATTTATATACATCACATCATTATTTTATTTTTTTATTATAATCCAACACTAGATTATTAATGTTTTTCTCAAGTCATTCCAAATTTATCCATTAGGAGCTGTTTTATTTTGGCTTCTCTGATCCTTTGTCATCTCTCATCTTTTTGTTTCGGAGCTTTTCCTTCCTTTCAGATACTACAAGATGCTACAGACTTATCTTGTTTTTTTTTCTAGCTCTATTTTTAGAATCAGTCATTTTTACAAAGACCTTAGATCTTTATATTTGAGAATAAAATTAAAAAACCCAGGTCTTTGCTCAGTGTTGGTTGGGTGCCACTGTTTCTAAGACTCTCAGGAGACAGAGCTAGAAAATTTATGTATGAATACTAAACTCTGCATCCACACATTTGTGTATGCTCATCTATACCTATACTGTCTGTAAATCCATATGTACTTATACTAAGCAAAACATGAATTTATACTGATATCTCCCATGCTAACTCAGCACCACATGATTCATTCTAGGCTTCGTCCTTTGTTTACCAGTAACTTCCCTCCCAGACAGTGAGAAAACTCACTGTTGACCTTTACCTTCCATTTGTTCAACCCTAATGTATATGTAAAGCAGTTTCAGAACTGTTAACCTGAAACCCCATGAGAAAAGACCAACTGGAGTACAGTGTTTATATAAAGTTCCTTTTCTCTTTAGCCTTATAGTTTTCAGTCAAAACAATATTTTACAAGGTTACTCCTATTAGTTTCTTTTTACTGCTCACCTCCTTCAATGAGGTTATGGCATACACTTGTAGTACAACTAAATTATTTTCCCCCAGTCTTCAGTATGTTTTTTATGTATTTGGAAAATTTATATATGTACTATGCAAACTGAGAAAACATATATGCTACATGAGTCATCATTTCTGTCAACACATAGGATATAGAAAAAGCTTATTCACAAATAATATTCACAAATGGTCTACATTTTATCATACCTTGGACTTTTTATTGATGTGATGATGTCACATTTTTCTATTTCTTATATATTGAATATACACAATAGGTATTAAATAATTTATTTTAATTGAGCATAGATGTACATATATTTATATATTAATTTGAAAATTCATTTTTAATTTTATTTTTATTACTTCTTGAACTAAGAATAATTTTATATTTTTAATTAAATAATGATTAAATGATCACATATTGATATTATTATATTTGTCAAAATATTTCTGAACCAACGTGATGGGACTGTTCATGGTATCAATATATTTGCTAATCATAACCATAATTTAGAATCACACAGCTTGTATATATGCTTTCATCGTTATAATCCTAGTAAAAATGGAGATGGCAAGACTATTTTTATAGCAAAGACACAATATTTCACTAGAAAATAGAAACCAAATAATAATAAATTACTATTACTACATTTCAAATACTGAAACAGTGCTCAATTTACTTTGTCAACATCTGATATAATTTTCTAAATCATAAATATAAATTAAGTGTATATTCTTAAATAGTTTCTAAATTTAGAAGTTTTTATGGTGCTAAAATATACATGACATGGAATTTACTATTTTAACCATTTTTTCACTCTCATTATTTTTTATTGATACGTAATATTTGTAACATATTTAAGGGGTACATGTGATATCTTGTTGGATGCATAGAATGTGTAATGATTAAGTCAGGATATTTAGAGTATCCATCACCTCAGTATCTATTATTTCTATGTGTAAGAAACATTTCAAGTCCTCTCTTCTAGCTATTTTGAAATATGCAATACCTTCTTGTTAACTATAGTCACCCAACCCTGTTATCAAACTTATTTCTTTTATCTAACTTTATGTTTGTACCCATTAACCAAGCTCTTTCATTATCTCCCTATCCCTCACACATACCATTCTCAGCTTCTGATATCTATCATTCTACTCTCTACCTTCATGGGATCAACAGTTTTAGCTCCCACATATGACTGAGAACACGTAATATTTGTTATTCTGTGCTCTGCTTGTATCACTTAACATGATGACTTCCAGTTCTATCCATGTTGCTGCAAATGATATGATTTTATTATTTTATGTGGCTGAGCAGTATTCCACTGTGTATATAGATCACATTTTCTTTATCCATTTATCTGATGGTGGATACTTAGTTTGATTCCATTTCTTTACTACTGCAAATAGTGCTGCAATACACATGCAAATACAGGTATTATTTGATATATTGGTTTTTCTCCTGTGGGTAAACATGCAGTAGTAGAATTGCTACATCATATGGTAGTGCTGCTTTTAGTTTTTTGAGAAATCACCATACTTATTCCTATAGTAGCTGCATTAATTTACATTCCCACCAAGATTGTATGAGAGTTCCCTTTTCTCTGCATCCATGCCAGCAATGTATTTTTTGTCTTTTTAATAATAACTTTTCTAATAGGTATAAGATAATCTCTCTTTGTGATTTTGATTTGCATTTCCCTGACGATTAGTGATGCTGAGCATACTTCATATGCCAGATAGTCACGTATGTTCTCTTTGAGAAATGTATATGTGTATACCCATATATATATCCTTTGCCCACTTTTTAATAGCATATATTTTATTTTTTTCTGTTGAATTGTTTGGGTTTCTTTTTTACTGTGGATATTAGTTCCTTGAATAAATAGATTGCAAGAACTTACTCCCATTCAACAGGTTTTCTCGACTCTATTGATTGATTCTTTTACTGTGTAGAAGCTGTTTTAGTTTAACATAGTCTCATTTGTCTATTTTTGGTTTTGTTGCTTGTGACTTTGAGGTCTAAGCCATATAATCTTTGCCTAGATCAATGTCCTGAAGTGTTTTCTTTAAGTTTACTTCTAGACATTTTACAATTTTGGTTCTTAAATTTATACATTTAATCCATCTTGAATTGATTTTTGTATATGTTGAGAGATAGGGGTACTGTTTATTTCTTGTGCATATAGATAACCAATTTGCCCCTCGACATTTATTGAAGAGGGTATCCTTTCCCCAGTGTATGATCTTGGCAACTTTGTTACAAACTGGTTTGCTATAAATAAGTGGATTTATTTCTGAGTTTTCTATTCTGTTCTGTTTGTCTCTGTGCCTGTTTTTATATAAATCCCATAATGCTTTGGTTACTATATCCTTGTAATATATTTTGAGGTCAGGTAATATGATACCTCCAGGTTTTTTAATTTTTGTTGTTGTTTGTTTGTTTTGCTCAGAATTTCTTTTTTTATTCCATGTAAATTTTAGAATTTTTTCTATTTCTTTGTAAAAAATGACATAGGCATTTCAATAGAGATTGTATTGAATTGGTAGTTTGTTTGAGATAGTATGGTCATTTTGAAGAATTATATATGTTGATTCTTCCCATCCATCAGCATACAATGTCTTTACATTTTCTTGTGTCTTCTTAAATTTTTTTCATCAGGGGTTTATAGTTTTCCTTGTAGTGGTCTTTAAATATCCTTGGTTAAATTTATTTCTGGTTATTTTATATTTTGGTAGCCATTATAAAGGGGATTACTTTCTTGATTTCTTTCCCATTAAGTTCATTAGTGGTGTAAAGAAACACAACTCATTTTTGTAGACTGGTTTTGTATTCTGCAACAATAGTGAATTTATTTATCAGATATAAGAGTTTTCGATGGAGGCTTTAGATTTTTCTCTACATAAAATCACGTCATCTGCAAAGAGAGATGATTTGAATTCCTCTTTTTTAATTTGGACATTGTTTCATTCTCTTGCTTGTTTGCTTTGGCTAGGGCTTGAGTACTATTAAATAGGAGTAGTGAAAATGGGCATCCTTGTCATGTCTCAATCCTTAGAAGCAAGCTTGTAGCTTTTACCCATTCATATATAAGGTAAATGACACATATATATGTTAGCTGTGGGTATTTGTCCCATGTGTTATTTACTATATTGAGGTGTGTTCCATGCCTCATTTGTTAAGAGTTTTAGTCATGAAAGATGTTGAAGTCCCCAACTATTATTGTATTAGAGTCCATATTTCCCTTGGGCTCTAATAGTGTTTGCTCTATTATGTGGGTGCTCAGGTGTTGGGTGTATATATGTTCAGAATTGTTATATCCTCTTGATGGATTAATCCCTCCGTGATTATGTAATGACTTTGTCATTGGATGTAATGTCATTGGATGTCAAGGGATTGATCCTTTATAATTATGTAATGACTTTTTTTTTTACTCTTTTTACTCTTTATCTTATATAAGTATAGTTACTCCTGCTCCCTTTTGGTTTCTGTTTGCATGGAATATCTTTTTCTGTCTCTTTACTTTTAGTCCATCCATATGTGTCTTTACAGGCGAGATGAAGATCGTGTAGGCAGCATATAGTTTAATCATGTTTTTCAATCCATTCAGTCAGCCTATATATTATATGTGAAAAGTTTAATCTGTATACATTCAAGGTTATTCTTGATATATGAGTGTTTATTTCTGTCAATTTATTAATTGATTTTTTATTGTTTTGTATATCTTTCATCACTTTCCTTATCTGTTATTGTTTATCACTGTGGTTGGGTGGTTTTCTGTAGTGGTCACATCTGAGGTCTCTCTCTTCCTCATTTGTGTTTTGCTTTACCACTGACTTTTATACTTTCATGTGTTTTCATGATGGTACATATCATCCATTCACTTCCAAGTGTCAGACTCCCTTAAGCATTTCTTGTAGGTCCAGTCTAGTGGTGATGAATTCCCACAACTTTGCTTGTCTCAGAAAGACTATTTCTCTCATTTATGAAGAATGACTTCGCAGTGTACCATATCCTTAGCTGGTAGTTTTTTTTTCTTTCAGCACTTTAAATATATTGTCCAATTCTGTCCTGGCCTTGTAGTTTCTGCTGAGAAATCTGCTGTTAATCTTATGGTGGTTTGCTTACATGTACCTAGTTGGATTATTTCAAATGACTGTTTTCTAGTTCTGAAATTCTTTCATTTGCTTGATCTGGTGTATTGTTGAAGCTTTCAAATGTATTTTATATTTTATTCAATGAATCTTTTGGTTAAATAATTTCCGTGTGGTTCTTTGTTATGATCTCTACCTCTTTTGAACATTTCTTATTCACATGATGAATTATTTTTCTGTTTTTCATTTTATTTTTTCCAAGTTCTCTCATATCCCACTGAGCTTCCTTAATATCATTATTTTGAATTCCTTTTCTGGGATTTCATAAAAAGATTTTTTTCATTGGAATCTTTTGGTGGGTAATTATTGTGTTTCTTTGGAGGTGTCATATTTCTTTTTTTTTTTTTTTCTTGTGTCTTTATGTTGATATCTGTGCACCTGGGGTAATAGTCACTTTATCCAATCATTCGAATTTGCTTTACTGGGTGAGGACTTTCTCTTGATATATCTGTGGTGTTGGTTATGTAGGACATCTGGGCTTTGATTCTGCACAGTCTCTATATGATTTTTGGGCTGTAAACAATATCAGTAGTGTCTGTGATTTCCTCACTGCCTTAGGGTGTAGTTGTCAGTGAAGGCTCTGATGAAGTTTTCCTGTAGATGGGGACATCAAGTTGGCCAGTTCTCAGGCTCCACTGGTGGCAGTGGCAGGCCAAGCTTCCTTATCCCTGAGCCCCAGGGTGCTGTATGCTGGCAACAGTGTCAGTGAGTCCAGATAAACCATTTTTGTGGTTTTCAGGTGTTTTGTTTGGTTGCTGGCAGTGATAATGGCAGGTGGGGTTGGTGAGTGGGTCCATGAGCCCCTGGGCAGTCAGTGTGGCATGGCAATGGCAATAGCAATGGCAGGACAAGTTTCAAGCAGTCCACACTCATGTTGGTGGTGGCTGCAATGGGCTGGGTAAACTAGTCCCCAGGCCCATGAGTGGCATGAGGCTGGGTGCCAGCTATGGTGGTAATGTCAGGTTGGGTGGGTCCTTACTCAGGACACTTTGAGGATTACTCAAATGCTAATAATGGTGGTGGATAGGGCAGGGCAATCCCCAGGCTTCTACTTGGTAGAAGTAGAAGTAGTACCTTGGGTACTAGGGGTGGTGGAGCCTGGCCAGGTGGGCCTATCCTCAGGCCCTCCACCAGTGTGTATGTGTGCTGGCTGTGGTAGGAGAAGTGAGTTGATTCCCAGTTTCCCAGCACAATATTTGGATGGGGGCAGCGATCCTGCTGCTGGGAGGGAGGGTTGCTTTCAGTGGCAGCAACTGTAAACAGGTGGCTGGGGAGTACACGCATCAGCCCCAGGTGGTGGCTATAAGTGAGGTACCCCTTCCTTGGTGTGCTTTTCAATATATCATGGCCAGGCTCCTGGGAGTAGCAGGGTCACTGCCATTGGCTCATGCTTTAACTTGGTAGCAGCAGCCCGAAGAGGCACTTGGCTGCAAGTAGAGGATGTTAATGGTGCTTCAGGGATATGAAGATGTAAGTATTGTTGGGCCCCAGAACAAGATCCACCACGATGGAGGCTGAGCTCTCAAAATGGAACCTTGTTATAGCTGCTTAGGACTTAAGTGGTGATGTGGGACCCTGCATGAGCTTCCTCTAGGGAGTCATACCCTTGTACAGTCTCTAGGCAGCTCCTTATTTTAACCTCAAGACCCTTGTAGGTTGAGGGATTCTCTCGTGGCTAGGTTTGCAGGAGTCCACAGTGAAAATGTGGACCACCGAGTGTCACTCACTTACCTTTTCCTCACACTGGGGAGCCTCTCCAGACTTCCAGCTGATCTCACCAAGCTTGTTGTCTTACTTCCTTCTCCTTCCTTACTTTAATTGTTTCCTGTCAGTTATTTGTTGAATTCCAGCATTCTCTCTTAAGTGATCTATTGGAAGAGCAGTTATCTACTTGCTATTTCAGTTCTTCTTTGCGGAGAAGGCATGTACCAGATGACTCTAGTCAGCCATTTTGAAACTACTTCCATTTTAACCATTTTTAGATGTACAGTTCAGTTAAGTACATTCACATTATGCGTGTTTAGAAAATTATATACTTGCATTTACAGCATCTAAATGCTGACTAAAGTTTGAAACATTGCCCCGAATCATCAGAAGTTTCAAAGTAATATAACCCAACTGCTACTTA
Source organism: Pongo abelii (assembly GCF_028885655.2). Classification (NCBI taxonomy): domain Eukaryota; kingdom Metazoa; phylum Chordata; class Mammalia; order Primates; family Hominidae; genus Pongo; species Pongo abelii. The sequence continues at coordinate 44,363,223 of NC_072002.2, forward strand.
AATAAGACAGTATAACGTTTTATACTATTGTGTTTAATTTATTGCATAGATTCTAATTCTTTGCTATATATATATACATATATATGTGTATATATATATACATATATGTGTATATATATATGTGTGTATATATATATATTTTTTTTTTTGAGACGGGAGTCTCGCTCTGCCGCCCAGGCTGGAGTGCAGTGGTGCGATCTCAGCTCACTGCAAGCTCCGCCTCCCAGGTTCATGCCATTCTCTTGCCTCAGCCTCCCGAGTAGCTGGGACTACAGGCACCCGCCACCATGCCCAGCTAATTTTTTTTTTGTATTTTTAGTAGAGACGGGGTTTCACTGTGTTAGCCAGGATGATCTCAATCTCCTGACCTCGTGATCCGCCCGCCTCGGCTTTGCTATATTTTAAAATATATATTTATTATAAGATATTTCTGGAAATATAAGAAAGCAACCAACAATATTGGCTTCATACAATGCGGAAATTTCAGGGTCATTATTTATTGTATAATGTTTAGTGTAAAATAATTACATTTGCAATAAATGTTTATTTCAAATTTTAGATACCATATTATAGTTTCCTAAACCATTTTGAATAGAGCAGAATTCAATTTTAAAGGTAATGATTGGGTTTTACAAAACAAGAGTCAGTTTTATTAGTATTACTACATATTTCACAAAAAAGCAAATAAATAATGATGGTATTATGAATAACACAGAGTCAATTTAACTCATGAATGGAAAAAACAGTCTCCTGAAAAAGCGTAGGTGGGATATATAGAACTGCTTAACTGCCAAAACATTTAGTTAAATAATATTTACCCCTATGAGCAAGAGTCTTATTTCTCAGTTGGTTAAACAACATTGTCAAAGATAGATAAAATACAGAAATAGATAAAATATAATTTTTAGTTTCTAAGATTACATTTGTTTTAACACATACTGATTTCAAGAAGCAACATTCAAACATTTAAAACATAAGCATGAAACAATCAAATAAACCTTAAATGAATGTATCATCAGTTTCTCATCTCCTCACCCAAGTGGACCAAAAACCATAGTTAATACAAGTCTATAACCAGATAGGTTTCTTATTTCTTATCTCCTTCTAAATTAATAGCCTGCGACAAGCAGGAGAGATGGGGATAAAATCCAGTTAATGCCTGTACTGTGAGTACTGAGTTGCACTGATATTCAGTAACTTAGGTTACAGAAATTGCAATGCAGAAAACATAGTCTGAAAGATACCATTTTCTAGTCTTTCGAGCATTTTCCATCACAGAAGTTTCAAACTTTCCTTCTTTTTCAAAGCTTGTTCATTACTGTCAGCAAATATATGGGGTCCACATATGAAGAACCTGAGTATATTACGTATGATTTCCCTTATGTATCATATCTCCCACTTTCAACTCCCTGTTTTTATTCTTAATTACGTCTGTTTCAAATTCAGAAGAATCTACTTTGGGTTCAAGGTAAATAACTCTTCCCGTGCTTCTGTGGCCCCCACTCCCTTCTTTTTACCTAAAACTTAAATTCTTTCAAAGGTCATATTAGGTAAGGATTTCTGGTTGTTTTCTTTTACATTGCTGCATGCCTCGCCTAAATACCATATATATATATATATATATATATATATATATATATATATATGTATGTGTATGTAAGAGACGTAAGGAAGAATTGAGACTGAAGAAACATGAAAAGGCTGAGAAAGTTTATACTGAAAATAAAGTGGAAAAGAGGCATATATATTGTGTGTGAAACACACACACAATATATACATATATACATATACATATATATGTATATGTTTCACACACAATATATACTCTTCCACTTTATTTTCAGTATAAACTTTCTCAGTCTTTTCATGTTTCTTCATACAGTCTCAATTCTTCCTTACAGTTCTCCCTTCTAGAGGCATCGCTAATCTCTCCTTATCATCTTCTTGTAATGGTAAAATATATATGCTTCCTTCTGGCTCTTCATCTTATTAACTCTTTGACCTACTAAACTTCTCTCTTGTCTCCTTATTCTGCTGAAATATACTAAATTTTTTTAAATTTGCAATTAGATAATCTCCAAATCCAGTGGCCTCTTCACATTCTCTCTGCCATTTTGTCTTTGCATGACAAATTACACTATTTGCTCTTTTTGCTTTTTTATTCGTATTTTACTTTTGAGGTATAAAATATCATTCTGTTCTCATTTTTTTCTCTCATTTTGTTCTTTCTCTCTTTCCTCATTCACTTCCATCCTTATAATTGTTCATGGGGTGCTCCTGAAAGTTTTCCCTTAAACATATTTTTGAATGCATGCATTCTTTTCTTGTGAAATTTTATTTCCTGTCACAGCTCTAAGTACTTTAGTGATGGATGTTCATTAGCATCTACTCAGATGAGCTCTCTACTAGGTTTATCTTTTCATATAATGCCCAAGTAATTGCATCAGCAGGCACTGCTTCCCACATTTTAAAACAAAGTGTATTTCCATTCCACATGGCTAAGGAAGTCTCCACATTATTTCCATTTCATCCAGATAACACTTTATTCTGATTTTATATCCCCCTTTCTTATAAAGTACACAGAGATGAGAAAACCTTAGCTCCAAGGGAGAAGTTCGTCAGTTGAGGTAAGTAGCAACCTTGTAGGAAATGAGTTTTTACAGGTGTTTTGAGCCTGGGATGTAATTGGAAAAGAGACATGGAAATGAAGAGTTGGTCACATATCTGAATCACTTTATAAAATGGTCTTTTTTCAACTGCTATTGGAGCCACCTACATTCAGGACTCCCAAAAAATGCCACACAGGGTTAAATGTGTTACAGTTTCTGGGTAGTTGTTTCACATTTAATAATCATTCTGGAAAGAAATCTGCCATGCATCCATTGTCACACACCAGTAAGTCAGAAATAAGTTTGGATCTTGATTTTTCAATAGAAATCCTGACACAATATAAAGTCAAAACCAGATTCATATGGGCTGATAACAACTTCTTCTTGAATCAGGAGAATAAAAATACTGAATCATAAAGCTAGGCACATTCAGTGGAAAGTTGTATTTGATCCCTTTATTGAATAGTTTTTTTGGAGAAAATGGCTGATGAGCTTTCTTGGATGACAAATACATCAGAGCATCTAACAACAACAACAAAAAAACTGAATAAGAATGGCTTGAAAAAAATAAAAGTTCCCCTAAGTGTGGTTGTTTTCTAAACTGTTCATACTATGTGTTATTTGACTTCGAAGACATTTATATAATTTATAAAGTAAAATCAGATATGAATTGAGCTAAATGTTTCTCTGCTCCTATTATTTATTATCTGGTAATGATAGTGAAACTTTAGGAAAGTCTCACAAAAAAATAGCGGAAGAAGAGCAGAACAATGTATCATTGAAAACAAAAGGTGTTCTTTCTTTTTAAATGCCATCAGTAGATGAATTTATCTCAAATGCTCATTTTAAATATATTGTGTGTATAAATACCAAACCAATATACTTGCAACAAGTAGAGGCAATTCCATGTAATGGAAAGCACACTGGAACTCAATCACATAAAAATTGTTTTCTGATAACTCAAAACCCCTGCAATATGTCACTGCTGAGCTACCAAGCTAAAATGCTCATAAGTGAGTTTCGCTATCAAGTGCAGAAAGAAAAGGTGCAAGATTATTTTGGTCCTCACAGAAAACAAGGTTTCACACATCTGACAACACTTTAATCAGGACACCAAAGCAAATGTGGTACTGTTGCCATTTTTAGTTTCACAACTCATTTGTTAGTGTTGCAAAGGAACAGAGTGTTATATAATAACCATTTGATGTGTATTTTAGGTGTGCATTATTCTGAATGTGGAAGTTCCCTGATGCAAAAGCTTAGTTATTCTTCATACCACCATCTGGTTGGTGTTTGCCTCAGTGGAAGCTTTCTATAATCTGGTTTGAAGTCAGAAAAATTATTTCAATAAGTTTCCTGAAGTTTAGCATCTAAAGACTTTTGTAAATGTTTATTTTGATACCTATATATTTAATAAATATAGGAACACCATCAAAGCCTGCAATATTCAGTGCAAAGAAAGACAAAGACAATTTTCTCATTAGTTTCCCTTCTGCCTAGCTTGAAATAAAGGTACATAATAGCCAAATATGGGACAGATATTTTGAAAACTCAGGGATGAGTAACTACCAGATAGCAATAAACACCTCTTGCTCCTTCTACCAATGCTCTCCATAGCATCCATTACCAATCCTCTTAATGTCAGCACACCTCCCAAGTTAAATTCCAACAAATCCCTACTCTCAGTCACCCTTTAACTAATCCGCAATTACTGTTGACCGACAATGTCCTCAAGGTATAGTTTTTCCTTTGAGTTTACGTAAGGGATTTTTGAAAGCTGCAACATTTTCAGACCTAAACACTGTCACTTAACTTGTGATATTTATGGAAATTGACAAAAAATAATCCCTTCTGCATGCACTTTTCTGAGGAAGGTTCAAATGTAGTACTTGACCACAAACAATGTGCTATAATGACAGTATATTGCATAGCAGGACACAATCTGTACAGAGAGGTGATGGAAGCCGATTTTCCTTTTCTGTCTCAATACACACCAAACCATGTGCCTTTGCTCTAAAGCATTGTCTTAATTTATGTGTTTGGTTGTTTGTTAGGCCAGAAACATATTCTTTTTTGTTTGTTTCTTTTTTGAGATGGATTCTTTTCTTTTGCCCAGGCTGGAGTGCAGTGGCACAATCTTGGCTTACTGCAATCTCTGCCTCCTGGGTTCAAGTGATTCTCCTGCCTCAGCCTCCCGAGTAATACGGATTAAAGACACCCACTACCATGCATGGCTAATTTTTATATTTTTAGTAGAGACGGGGTTTCACCGTTTTGGCCAGGCTGGTCTCAAACTCCTAACCTCAAGTGATCAACCCACCCTTGGCCTCCTAAAATGTGCTGGGATTACAGGTGTGAGCCACCATTTCCAGCCAGGATACATATTCTAAACAAAACCAAACAAAATAAAGCAAAAAAACTAACAAAATAAATGGAATGCTTACTTTCCTCAGTGAGCATAAGCTCTCACTGAGTAAAATCGATATATTAAATAAGATCATTTGACTGATATTCAGTTGCTGTATTTTTTCATTTTAATTTCTTATCTCAGAAAAATAAAGGGGCAACATTTTTTAATTTATACTCTATTTTAAATCATTTACTGTGCAGATTTTCAGGGGATATGTCTTGCTGGAAAACCCAAGGGAATTAAGTATAGATAAAATCATTAGTAGTCTTTATTATCAGTAATAGAACATTGAAAATTACAAGGGAAATTATGTTATCTCACAATAGTAACAAAAAATAATAGTAAACTAATAATACATTTAGCAAGAAGTTTGCCAAATCATTATGAATAGTAATTTTCTTAAAATAGAGTCCCCAAGAAGTTCCTGGAACCTATAAAAAATGTAAGTAAAGCAAAGATCAATCTGATTTATGAACATTATAAGCTCATTTGTCACCATGGGAACTGTAACATGAAAAATTTAAATCTAATAATGTTGAATGAAAGTATTTAAAGAATTCATGAGGTCCTAACTATAACATCTTCTTTCATAGCATATGATGCAGGCTCCTCTCTTCAAAATCAAATTCACATTGCAAAATAAACAGTTTCACCATTAACAAAATTATAAAAATGAAACTCTGGAATTTAATTTTGGAATTTTTAATCCGAATCCTTATCTTTTTGTAATCGTATAATGTATGTGACCAGGCTACTGCAAAGGATGTTATATACAGTTCAAATTGAGTTTGATCTCTCAACATTTTGTCACTATATATTTTCACATTATAGACATTCATATAATAATTTTGCTACATAATCTTTTGTAGTTAGTAAAAGAAAACACACTAATATTCATATGTCCAAATTTAGTTTCCAGGCATGCTAAAATAAATACCTCTGGAATGTTTATACTCTCATAAGGAGAAAAGGGGGTTAGGAGAAGCCATTTGGACATAAAAGTGTGATTCACCATTAAAGTAGTTTGCTATTACAAACTAGCAGAAAAACAGAAAATAACTAATGCAAATGTAACACATTCTAAATTTCTATGTTATTCACATGCATGATTTGAATGGTCTGAATTTGAAAACCATGGATAGGATATCTTGTTAATGCATTTTATATGGCCAGTACAGAGGATACTTCATTTGTTTGTGTGCTATTTAGTATCTTTAGGTTGGATTAAACTCTAGTTTTCTTAATACCATTTGATAGAGGCAGGAGGCAGAGAAATTCTAGGCAGACAGGGGAAGGTTCCTGGTGAAACCCCACCTTCAAGCCAAAGTAGCCTGAAACCCACGGCCCAAAGTGAGAACTTCTATTCCTGTGTGTCCCCTCTCTCCAGTTTGTTTCTTTCTGAATGTCTTTTTACCAATCCAATGTTGCCTTTTCCAAAACTGCTTATAGCCTACCCTGCACCCCCCATCCTGTGCCTATAAAGAACCCAGACTCAGTCAGTAAGACAGATGGCTTGACTTTGGGGAGAACTACCTGACCCTCCCATCCCCTCTCCAGCTCCCTTCTCCACTGAGAGCCATTCCCACTGCTCAATAAATTTCTCCACCCTCACCGTCCTTCAAGTGTCCATATGACTTCATTCTTCCTGGAAGCTGGACAAGAGCTCAGGACCCACTGAGTGCAGGTACCTAAAAAGGCTATCACACTAGCCCTTCGCCTCACCGATGGAGGGCTGCCACCCCACACTATGAGGCAAGGGGCCAACTGAGCTGTTAACACATAGCCGTCTGTGGACAGTGAAACTACATGAGCCCTGTAACAGCCTCTCTGGGGCTTCAGGTTCACGGGCACCCCCACCTGGACACCATCACAGGTCCCCCACATAACTTGCTCCTGCTGGCGCCCGGAGTGGGTGCCTGGATCCTGCACTCACTCAATTGCACCTGATGGGGCAGGAACGTGCTTCTGGTGCCCGGAGCAACCAGCCAGGTCTTCACTTGCTCTCTCATGGGCTCCCTCCTGCAATGGGTTGAACATGGCCGGCCAAGTAAACATTTGCCCCTGTCATGAGTCTGATGAAGGGACCAAGAAAAAATCTTGCATTAACTTCACTTACTATTATTTTATAAGCTTTTACTTTTAGTATTGACTGCATCAACCTGGCCCCCGAAGAGATTTGAGTGTCTAATCCTGGTTAGCATACTCCCTTGTCTATAGGATATCCACTTCCAGAAAAGTTGATAAACTTGGTTCAGTCCAACTATCCCTTATAGAAGAACTGTAAAAAGTTCATAGAACTAAATATACATATATTATTTTAATATATACACATATATATTTCATACATATATTTATATATATATATATATATATATAACTATAAAACTTAACTTCAATCCTAAAAAAAAATCTGACAACTACAAATTAAGGGACATTCTACAAAATATCTGATTAGTACTTTTCAAAACTGGCAAAGTCATAAATAACAAGGAAAGTATGAGAAAATGTTATAGCTGAAATGACCCTACATGACAATGGCATGTATTATGGTATGCTGGATAGAGTCCTGGGACAGAAAAAGGGACATATGGAACACTAATCTGAATAAAATGTTGACTTATGTATCAAGATTTGCTCATTACTTGTAATAAATGCACCATAAAAGATAACATGTTAATAATAGGAAAAACAGTGTATGGTGTATATTAGAGCTCTCTGTCTTATCTTTGCCATTTTTTTGGTAACTGTAAAATTAATACAAATAAAATATTTATTTTAAAATGCTGCAAAGACATAAAACCATGAAGATTATAAGAAGAAAACCCAAGTAAATACAAATTAGAGATGTTAAAACATGCCATGAAAACATGACTAAATATGCCTGCATTATTTCATTCATTAAAAAGTCATGATTGGCAAGGCGCAGTGGCTCATGCCTGTAATCCCAGCACTTTGGGAGGCCGAGGTGTGTGGATCCCCTGAGGTCAGGAGTTCAAGACCAGCCTGGCCAACATGGCAAAACCCCGTCTCTACTAAAAATACAAAAATTAGCCAGGTGTGGTGGTGTGTGCCTGTAGTCCCAGCTACTTGAGGAGGCTGAGGCAGGAGAATCACTTGAACTCGGAGGCAGAGGTTGCAGTGAGCTGAGATAGCACCACTGCACTTCAGCCTGGGTGACAGAGCAAGACTCCATCTCAAAAAAAAAAAAAAGTCATGATTGTGAATATCAACTAAGGAAAACTGCATGATTACATAAATCAATTAGCAATTTTCCTCCATTAATTATAAGGATAATATCAGATATTAATAAGCTTAAGTCTTTATTTCTAGCTGTTAGCAATATCCATTCATAAAAAACAAGTTAAATAAATTATATATAGTGAAAAATGTTGGAGAAATTATCACAATATCAATATTCAACTAAGGAAAGCAGGAAAATTAAAATTTAAGTATAAGATATATAGTTTAGAAATCATAAAATGATAGGATTGATAAATAGATTAAAATGTTCACTCTTTAAAAGCATGAAGAAACAAACATTAAGGCAAATAAAAACAGAAAGATGATTAAACGCATATACACAAAAATTAATTTAAAAATTAAAGTATTTTTTAAATTGTATTTGTTTAATTTTAAGACACTAGATATTGCACACATTTTTCTTACATATTAGAAAATAAGAATTAGAATGCTTGAATAAATAGAGTTCTATTCCAATCCTAATATAGTCTCCTAAAAAATGTATGAAGTATTTTTCTGTGAGCCTTTTGCTGCACACCAAAAAGACAATGGAATATTCTTACATCTTCAATAAGAAGTTGTTCAGTGTAAATTTACATTAATAGAGTGTTAATATACAAAATGAAGACTATAGCAAATAAAATCATGTTGGACTAAAGTTTTTTGTTAAATAAGTAGATTTTTAGCTCCCCTTGTAAAAAAAGAATAACCTTGTGAGATGATAGATCTGTTAATTTGCTTCATTATAGCAACCATTTTATTATCTATATGTATCCCATAACATCCTGTCATAAATCTCAAATAGGCAAAATCAAACTTATTTTTTATAAATTTACATTAATAGACCATTATCTCAACAGCCTCATATAAGTCAGAGGAGAATTAAAGCCTTCAGTAATCCAGGTAATTTCCTCTGTAATTTGTATGTTTGTGCTGTTGAAAAACCTGTAGTAAGGGACTAGGCATTTTTATCATATGCATGTAAAACAGGGGTATTTTTTCCTATAAAAGACAATACTTACTGATGTAAATACTTAATCTCCCCAAAACAAATCATTTTTCAAGCACAGTTCTCCTACTCCATGTATTTGTTTGCTAGGGCTGAGACAACAAAATATTAATAGTACAGAGTACATGGCTTACATGGCAGAAATTTATCTTCTCACAGTGTTAAGAGTGGAAGTCTGAGATTAAAGTGTCAGTCGATTTGGATTCTCTGAGGACTCTCTCCTTGGCTTGAGGATGGCCACATTCTCACTGTGTCTTCACATGGTCATCCCTCGATCTTTGTGTTGTCTGTGCCCGAATGTTTTTCATAAGAACATCAGTTGTATTGGATTAAGGACCCCCCATAGGACCTCATTTCTACCTTAATTACCCTCGTAGGCCCTTTCCCAAAATGTAGGCATATTCTGAGGCACTGGTAGTTTGGAAAGACACAATTCAGCCCACAGCACTCCAGATGACCACGCCTCTACTGTAACATTTGCATGATTTCCAAGCATCCTGGACAACTGTAAGCAGCACTTTGTAACCAGCAGTTTAAAGAGTCCTGCCTAAAGGTTCATGACTGGCTCACTTCTCATTGGTTGGTAGTCACTTTGTGAAAATTCTAAGCTCGGAAAAGAAGACAAAGAAAATGTGAGAGAGATTAATACTGGCCGAGAAACAACTATAATGTAGACAGTTGTTTCACATTTTTTGTATATGGTTGTGGGTATGTTATAACAAATCATAATTTAATTCATGTAGATTCAGAAAATGGGCTATTTTAGTTTTCAATGGCTGTAAAAAAATACTGCAAAGTTAACAGCTTTGGACAACTTACATTTATTATCTCACAATTTCTGTGGGTTAGGAAACTGGACCTGGCTTAGCTGAATGCTCTGCTCAAGGTCTTACTAAGCTATAGCCAGTATGTCAGGAAGGCTAGGATTTCATTCAGAGCTTAGGATCTTCTTCCAAGCTCCCTAAGATTGCTGGCAGAATACAGTTCAATATAGTTTTAGGATAAAGTGCCCAAATCTTAGAGGTCAACCCTCTTCATAAGGAGTTCTAAACATTGCCGTTTACGGCTGGCCAGGCACTGTGGCTCATGCCTGTAATCCCAGCATTTGAGAGGCAGAGGCAGGCGAATCAAGTGAGGTCAAGAGTGTGGGCAGGAGTCTGAGACCAGCTTGGCCAACATGGTGAAACCCTATCTCTACTAAAAATACAAAAATCAGCTGGGTGTGGTGGCATGCACCTGTAATCCCAGCTACTCGGGAGGCTGAGCCAGGAGAATTGCTTGAACCCGGAGGTGGAGGTTGCAGTGAGCTGAGATTGCACCACTTCACTCCAGCCTGGGCTACAAAGCGAGACTCTATCTCAATAATAATAATAATAATAATAATAATAATAAATATTGCCATTTTCTTTCTTCTAGAAAATGGGGAGAGCATTTCTTTAATACTTCACTGTCTTGTGAAGGGCTCACTTGAATATGTAAGGCTGACTCATTGTAATATTCCTTTCGATTGACTCAAAGTCAACTGATAAGTAGTCTAAACATGACAATAATATTCCATCATATTCCTGAGTACCAGCCACATTGAAAGGTAGGGGATTATATAAAGCATGTATACCAAGGATCAGGAATCTTAATTCTGCCTATCATAGGGACCGTATTGAATTATTTTTGAGCTCAGATCATGAGAATTTATTTTTTCATTCCTAGAAATTACAGCTTTAAACTTGATGGAAAAAAATTAATCTCAGGAAAACTTAAAGGGGTCTTTAATTTCAAGATTACGCCGTACTAGTTAAAAGAACTATGAGATTCGAATGGTAGAAGAGAAATAAATTTTGAAGAGCAATGCCTATTTGAAAAGTCCAAAAGATAATCTGTGGTCTATTTGCATTGTGCAATTGTTTGCAAGGCTGCTATACGGGGGAAGTGTAATATTGATAATTTCCCTGCAACTTGTCAAGTGAAGTACTGCTCTTGCTAATTGTGGCACAATTTGGCAACTGCATTATTAAATCAAGGTTCCAATAAAATAGGGTGGAAGCCTAAGACCAGCATCTTTTAATTACAAACTAGAATATGGTTTATATCTTAGCAGGTGTCCATTGAACCTCAAATTTCATTCTAAACACTAGATGGATGGATGGCTTAAATTAAGCTCTTTCCTTCCATGTGTTACATGGTCAATTTTTTCTGCTGATGCTTGGCCTTTCCATTCTTTGGTACTGCAGTACTTATTGACTTCTTCTGCAGAGGGTCCTTGTGCTGTTTCTTATTTATGCCTCAGTTATTTCCAGTATCTTAAGCTACATTAAATTAATAAAATGTTACTTGAAGATTCATAATGTAGTAAAATCACTCTGAGAAACCAATTTCCTAAATCACTCAAAAATAGTCTTTAATTTCCTAAGACACTGTATAATGGTTTAACCTGATGAAAAAATAATTTAGAAGGAGATAAAAGGAAGTAAGTCTCAGTATATTCTGCAATTGTTTGTCTGTCTCTCTCATAACTCTATTTCTTTCTTTCATTCCTTTTTGTATCAATAGATCACTTATCTTTAGATTAGTGAAATTTAGTATGTGTTTATTGAGTTATTTTCACAGTTTTCTCTGTAGGATAAATATTTAATGCATATTCATTTAACTTAAGTGAGTTTTCTTCATCTGTTTCCTGTTTCTTAATTCAGTTGTGAGTAATAACAAAAGAATGTCTATGCATGAGAAAAAGAATGTTGATGAAGTAACACCAATTTGGGTCTATCGATATCATAAAATTACTAAAATGTTAAAAAATAATTTTGATAGTTTAGTCAAAATGTTTCTTTACCACAATTATCAAGTTATATTTGTCTGTATTTTGTGCATTTTATTATTTTTCTTTTCAAAATAATTTTTCTCTCTAATATTATTTGTTTTCCTAAGTATCTAAATATATAGATTTTCTCTTGGCTCTATATGTACATTTCCTTTGTATAAGAAATTTTGATGATAGGGAAAAGTTTTCTGGGGAAATACATTTATTACAAGATTATTTTAGTAATTATTTTAAATTATTTTAGTTTGTTGAGTCTCTCCATTGCAAGTTTTTTTTCATTGATTTTTACAAATTTTCTTTTTTAAAAAATCAACATACTAGGAAAAGTTAATGAGAGTAAGATGAAAATAGAGTGGAATGACAGTTGCTGCCCAAAAAGAGTTAAAAAGAACTCTGGCATGATACTGTGTTCTTTATTCCGTTGCTTTCTTTTCTTTTCTTTCTTTTTCTTTTTTTTTTTTTCTGAGACAAAGTCACGCTCTGTTGCCCCGGCTGGAGGGCAGTGGCGTGACCTTGGCTTACTGCAACCTCCACCTCTCGGATTCAAGCGATTCTCCTGCCTCAGCCTCCTGAGTAGCTGTGATTACAGGTGCATGCCACCTAATTCTTTTTTGTGTGTTTTTAGTAGAGACGAGGTTTCGCCATGTTGGCAAGGCTGGTCTTGAACTCCTGGCCTCAAGTGATCCACCAAGCATAGCCTCCCAAAGTGCTGGGATTACAGGTGTTTGATTCCATTGCTTTAAAGTCCTACCTATTTTGATCTATCTTTCAATGCACTAATATTGTTCCTATCATATTACATCCAGGGAGTGTGTCATGCAGGCTTTTTTTTTTTTTTAGAACAAAGTAACACTATACCTTCTTTTCCATGCAGAAGTTCATTATTATTTCTAAAACAGTAAAGTATGCAATAAACAAATTTCACACCTTGTCAAAGTAGTAATATGTAATCCAAATTTCTATTTTTGTACCCACCAAAATTAAAATACTCTTGATACAGCCTTAATGATGATCACTCTACTCTGATGTTTAAGTTTGTATTTCTTTTATTTATAATCAGTAATTCTTGTTCAGTGAAAAAACATTTAAATATGCAATTGGCAATAATTTTAAAAATGCTTATAGCAACAAAATAAACATGTATCTATGAATTCACATGAGGTACACACTCTTATCAGACATACAAAAGCTAATTTTCTGAGTAACTTGCTGTTTTTCTGTCTTCCTAACTGTGGTTGGTAACTCTATAGAGCCCTAATACTCTTTTTTATAATTTTAATGTAACTGTTGCAATCCACTAATCTCTTCTCAAATGCATGTCAAACGAGAAAAAGGAGGTCACAATAAATAGGAATTATCAGCTTTAGATATCATATCATTATTTTATTTGTGTGTTTGCATGTTTGTAGTATTACGTTATTTTTAATAAAAATTACAGAACTTACTATAGGCTTGCCTTTTCCAAAATGTCATATACATAGATAGATACAGATAAATATGCATAGTGACATAGATAGATAACAGGTATTGCTGTTCTCTATTACCTCAATACTATTCATAATTATCCATTAATAAATAACAGCACGTTTGAAGTGGGAGAGCTCCAGTTTTACAATAATTTTCTTACAAAAGCTATAACATGCTAACAAATGATGAATTGCCTATTTGGTAATAGTCATTCAGGCTAAAGCACAATTTGCCTATTGATTACTGAAAGTTTTGGTAATTTTCTATCCACTTGAGCCTCTTCCACATTACTAACACTATTTATTACGTCTCAGCAAAGGTATTTCATGGGGTGGAATTTTTAACTCAAACAAAGCCATCCTGATTGTGAATAGAGGTAGGTTTTTCTCCTCACCCAAAACTCTTTGAAATTGTAAAGGAAGAAATAAATATGCCTTGTCAAATTGAATGAATTGTCAATTGACCAGTAGTTCTTGCGCTCCTTTCCACCAGGCAAAATGAAGAATTCTATAAGGGAGAAGAGGAGAAAAACACCATAAAATTGGTGTGGATTCTTTCACTGGATAAAGAAAAAAAAGTGTCACAGACAAAGAAAAGAGACTTTGGACTTGAAATATAATGAAAGTGATTTTTCTGAACAGACGAAGCAGATGGCATTTAGAAAAGCTACTAAACTTTGTGAATAGTGTGGAGTTTTCTTTGGTTCTCTTCTTTTCAGAGAATATAGCACTTGAAAAAGCAACAGGTTTGAAAGTTGATTACCAGGACTTCACTTCTGTGGAACCAGATTAAATTTAACCCTTACTACTTTTAACTAACTGAATTTTGTTGATAACCGTTAATTCTAATGTGAATAATATGAGATATATTTTGAAAATATTATATTTGTTTGTCATTAAAATTACTGTTTTTACAAACCTCAAGTGCTAAATCTAGGAAAAGGCAAATAATATATCAATAAAGAAATTAAAAAGTTTTGTAGCTCTCTTAAACTGACCAATCCTTCTGGTAAGTAAAAGTTCTCTTAATAGTGTCCAGCATAAAGCAGGTAATGGATAAATGCATGCTCTCTCAAACACCTTTGGAAAATAACAAAGATATTTGTACCAGTCATAGAGAATGGTAAACAATTCTTTCAGTGTTCCTTAGATATAAATGCAATATTATTAAATATATACTGGCATTAGGACTATGAAATTCTCAGTCTAGATGTAGCCAATCCAAGCCGCTGTGGATATACATTTAGCTGCCGTGGATATACATTTAGCCACTGTGGCTATACATTTAGCTCTCCATATCTGAGGGTTCCATATCTGTGGGTTCAACCAACCATGAATTGAACACATTCCCCCCAAAAAAAACTATGAAAATAGCAACACAACAATAAAAAGTAATACAAATACAAAACAATCATTATAACAACTATTTAAATAGCATTTACATTGTATTAAGTGTTACATGTTATCTATTATTTAAAGTATATGGAAGGATGTGTGAAGGTTACATGCCAATACTATGCCATTTTACAAGCATCAATGGATTTTGATATCCATGTGTAAAACTTGGTCCTGGAACCAATTCCTCCGTGGATAACAAAGGATAATTGCATATATAACTTTTGTGTTGACTATCTAAAACAATGGGCTAAAACAGAGAGTCTTGGATTCATTGTATTTTAGAGCTATATGTTCTATTATATTGCTCAGACCCTGCATTTTACAGATAATAACACTGAGGTCCTAACAAGTCATATAATTTACTCCAAATCTTGTGGCTAGTAACTAACATACCTTGAAATAATAATCAAGTTCTGATGCCCTAAAATGTAGACATTCAAGATTTTTCTTTCTCTGTATTTTCTTCTAGTGAACTTATTCATTTTCACAATTCCATTGTGTACCTAACTGTTGATGATGTCAGATCTTTATGTCCTGCTCAGTCTCCTCTTCCACTCAGACTCGTATATCCAACCAGCAACCATTGGTGTATTACAAGCTCCTCAAAGTCACTATGCCCAAAATGAAACTCTTCTTCTTCATAAGTTCAGCTTTCAAAGATACTATCTCTAATCAACTCAGCTTCTAAGGCTAAAGCAGTGAAAGTCATCCTTGGGCTGTCTTACCCTCTACACTCATATCCAATTAGTCACATTTGTCAAATACCATTTTTTAACCATTTCTGCTCCTACTACATTCTACATATCTTGAGTTTCCTCCAACAACCTCCTAAGATTTCTTAGTCCACGCTACGTCCATAAGAACTTTTTCTTTAATTTTGTGATTTGTATTTCCTCAAATGCTCTCTGTCCCATTTAGAACTTGCTGTTTTTCTGCCTGAATGTTCTTCCTTCCATGTACAAGCTCCAGCAACCAGGCTAATTTGAGTTATCCTTCAAAACTAAGTCAAAATGCAGTTTCTTCATCAAACTTGTTTGAATTAAATGTCTCTATCATGTGCTTCTATAGCTGTATATATAAATACACACACACACACACACACACACACACACAAGATCTCACTCTGTCGCCCAGTGCAGTGGTGTGATCTAGGCTCACTGCAGCCTCAACCTCCTGGGCTCAAGCGATCCTCCTGCCTCAACCTCCTGAGCAGCTAAAACCAGAGGCATGAGCCACCACACCCAGCTAATTTTTGTATTCTTAGTAGAAACAGTCTCACTATGTGGCCCAGGCTGGTCTCGAACTCCTGGGCTGAAGCAACCCACCACCCTCTGCCTCCTAAAGTGCTGGGATTACAGGCATGAACCGTCATGCCCAGCCTATCTGCCTGTTTTTAATAGCATAAGTGACACTGTTTATATTTTATCTCTTCTTATAATCTTCCCCATCTCTGTAAATTAGTCTGTAGAAAGGTGGTAATTATGTCTTTCGTATTTCCTGTTATATCTCCAAAGTTTATCCCAAGGCCAGAACATTAGTAGTCTTTCAATAAATAATTATGTGATAAATATATAAGCAACTGAATTAACAAATGTCAGACATCATTCTTCAAAATCAAGGTAGAATGTAAAAATTGAAAAGCTATATTTCCAAATAGCCCATGTGTTTCTATGGTTCATCTAAATATTAAAACCTGTTAGCTATTGTCTGGTTTCACTTTTTTTTTTTTTTTTTGAGATGGAGTCTTGCTCTGTTGTCCAGGCTGGAGTGCAGTGGTACAATCTCAGCTCACTGCAAGCTCCGTCTCTCGGGTTCATGCCATTCTCCTGCCTCAGCCTCCGAGTAGCTGGGACTACAGGCATCCGCCACCACTCCCGGCTAATTTTTTTCTATTTTTAGTAGAGACGGGGTTTCACTGTGTTAGCCAAGACGGTCTCGATCTCCGGACTTCGTGATCCACCCGCCTCCCCCTCCCAAAGTGCTGGGATTACAGGCGTGAGCTACCGCGCCCGGCCTGGTTTCTAATATTAAGATAATTTAACCCCCAATATAACTTCTTTCCTTTTACCACCCTGAGTGTGGTTTGGTCAGACAATACAATCTTTAAAAAATAGGCCATTATACACTAAAATTTCTTCAAAGGAAAAAAAAATTATATTTGTACAGAGTATTCACACTCTGCATGATAAATATGTAATTAATTTTTAATTATCTTTATTTTATTTGCAAGTCCATTTAATTCATTTTATTTATTATTGATTTTTAAAAACTATTCAGGATATAGCAATTATTATTGGTTCAAATTTAAGTATTAGTATAACACAGCATAAAATGTCCTGTTGATTTTTTATATTGAAATTGAAGTTGCAATTGAAATGGAAGTTAATATTCAAAAATAAAAGCATGTTTATCTCTGTTAAGAGAATAGAAAAGAATCAACATGATTCTCTCAATAGACATAGAAAGAAAATTTGCAAAGAAAAATTAACACCTATTCAAATTAAACCTCTTCAATCTCATGAAGGACATCAATGTTGAGAAGTGTTTGTTCTGCTTTTTTGGAAAACGTTGTACAATTGGGATTATTTCTTTCTTAAACATTTGACTGACTTTTTAATGAAGCCGTCTGTGCCTAGATTTGAATTGTTTATGGTCTGAATTTTCAAACATGAATACAATATATTTCTTTACTATAAGGCTACTCAGCTGACCTACTTCTTCTTGAACGATCTTTTGTAGTACATAATTTTCTATAAATATTTCCACTTTACCTGTTTCATATTTATTGGCATGCATTCTTCATTATATTCTCTTTAATCGTTTACGTATGGATATTGCAAAAAAAGTTGGAGACCACTGCTCTATACAATTATTAATTCAAAATATATAACAAATGTTTTACAGATTTGGAATAGCCAAAGATGATTAAAATAGTACACAATAAGTATAAATCATTAGAAATGAAATATTTACCTCTATCAAAATTAAATTATCTGTTGTATTAAAGACATTTTTTAAAAGAACAAAAATTCTAGCTACAACCTAGAAGAAACTACTTTAAGATATGTATTTGATAAAAAGCTTATAACTATATATATATAAATAATTTGTTAGAACCAATAATAAAACGAAACACAGCAAAATAGCAAAAGACTTGGAAATAGCAAAACAAGTCATAAAATAGCAAAAGACTTGAAAAGACATTTCAGAAAGGAAAATTTAAGAATGGTCGACAAGCACAAGCAAAGACCCTCAACATCATTTGGCATCACAGAAATGCAATAAATAATATGATATGAATTCACATCCACTAAAATGACTGAAATCAAGTACCAAACATTGCAGAGGAAGTAGATAAACCCTCATCCATTGCTGGAGGAACTATAATAGCATGATCCTTTCAGGTAATACTTAAACAGTATCTTGTAAGTTAAGCAACAGACTTCTATGACCTATTGGTTCTCCTTTTAAGTATTTATCCAAGAAGTGGAAATACCTGAATTTTTTTTTTTTTTTTTTTTTTGGTCAGCAACAAAAAGAAAGAAACTGCAACAATCTTGATGAGTCTCAAATAAACTGCAAAAATCTTGAATAGTCTCAAAAAACATTATCCTGTTAAAATGAAGCCAGACACAAAAGATCTCAAACTATATGAAACCGGTTATTTGAAGTAATAGAAATGGAAACTAATCAATAGTGGCAGAAAAAATATTAGTCTTTGTCCAGGGGTGGGGTGTGGTTGGTAGGAATTAAGTGCAAAAGAGAACCAGAGAATTTATGTGGGACAACAGCAATACACTATTTCTTGATTGTGCTGGTGATTACATAGGACTTACACAGATGTCAAATCTCAACTTATACTTAAAATGGATATGTTACATGGTATGTAAAGTAAAATAAAGTATGAAAGTATGTGAATATATTTGTTAGATGCTCTTTATCAGGCTACAGATACTCCCTTCTACTCTTATTTTTAAGAGTTCTAAATCATGAGTGAACTTGAATTTTATCAAATCCTTTCATTCTGACCTTGAAATTATTTAATCTATTGATGTGACAAATACACAGTAGGTTTTCCTCAATTTCTATTTAGAAATAATGTCATATTTACAGTGAAGTTGTAAGAGTAGTACAAAGAACCTCATATAACCATTACACAGATTACTGGTTGCTAGTGTTTTTCCAAACTGCTTTATTATAAACCATTTGAAAGTAATTTAAATATATCAGTTCTTCTAAATATTTTAATGTATATTTCAAAAAATCAGTAATATTGTCTTACATACAGTACAATGATCAACTTCAATGCCTTTATTTTCTGCAATTTGTTAAAAGTATTTGTATTAAAAACAGTTTCATGATTTATCCATACTAATTGTTATTTCTGTTATCATTACAATTATTTTATATTTTTGACTAGTTCATTAATTTCTGTTTTTACCTTTGGTATTATTTCCTTCTACTTTTAAATTTTTCTTCTTTTTTTATCTTCAGAGAGTAATTATAATTACAACTGCAACAATAATAGTAAAAATGTAAGTTGATAGAGTCACTTGGATAAAAAATGTCTAGGGATATCTATTAATGCTTAATATATGGATATTCTAGTACTTCTAATTGTTTTCCTGAACAGAAATGTGTATACATGTATATCAAAATACAGGTAGAATGATGTTCATAGCAGCATTATTTATAATTCCAAATTGGAAACAATTTAAGTTATCCAAGAGATAAATTGTGATATATTGATACCATGCCACTAATAAAAATGAATGAACTACAATTGCAAACACTACTCATCAATTAAAATAAATAAGCCACTCCACCAAACCAACGTAGATGTATCTCCTACATATAATGTTGACTGTAAGAATCTAGACATCAAAAGGACATATTACGTGATACTAATTTATAAATTTAGAAATCAAAGTAGTGATTAACTTGTACAGGATAAAAGAGGGACAATGACAGGGCAGAAGAAGACCTTTGGATTTGTTGGTAATATTTTATTTTTTGCTGCGGGGGGGATTCCATCGTGTTTATTTTATGCAGATTCATCAAGGTGAACATTTATGGTTTGTTCACTTTTATTTAGGAATTAGTTCATTATTAATTCCTTTATTAAATACTGTTCATTTAATAATATTACATTGCACAATATAAATATTTTATCTGGATTCAGTGACCTATTTTATAAGTTATTCCCAGAAGACAAAATTCTCATATGTTGCATTACACAGTTTTCTTACAAGGATTTATCCATCTACCCCATAAATCTGGGTATAACTATAGATGTTGGGGTCAAATTCTATACAAAATTTTATGTGGGTGTTCTTTATCTTCATAGTGACTGCTGCTAGCTTTGTAATTGAAGTGAAATCATCGGAGTGATGTAAGGAACGGTCTTTACAAAATTTATTATTGAAGAATTATAGTTTCTGTTAAGGACTGTCAAATATTTATAAGGCTCTACTTTGAAGGTGATGCGGACAGGAGACAGGGAAATCCTGGGTAGAAGAGGGCGGTTCTCCAGCAAAGGCCCCAACCTCAAGCCTGAAGACCTACTGCCCTAAAGAACAGGCATTCCTGTTTTCACACCCAAAAAGTTGCCTTTTGGCCCGCCATGTCCCCTATCCTGCACTCATATAAACCCCAAACCCCAACCTCCAGAAGCCGACTAGCACCAGCAGAGCAGCAGACACACAGTGGAATGATGGGTAGAGAAAGAGAAAAGAGGAGGAACACTTGAATACCCAGGGGAGTTCGGTTGGGGGCAGTGGGAAAGGAGTCCGGCTGCTGGGCGGCCGGACTCCAGGAGAAGATCACTTTCCCACTCCATCCCTCTATTCCAGCTCCCCATCCATCCCACTGAAAGCCACCTCCACCTCTCAATAAATCCTTACATTCATCCTTCCAGTCCGTGTGTGATCCGATTTTTCCCGGAAGCTGGACAACGGCTTGGGATACAGAAAACTGTCACGCTGGCCCTCTGCCCTTGTGAAAAGTCAGAGGGTTCACTGAGCTGGTTAACACTCAAGCCTTCTGCAGGCAGCAAAGCTGAAAAAGCTTTGTAACACTGGGTTTGCAGGCACCCACCCCTAGACACTACCACGGGACTGGAGCCCAAAGCACTCGTCCTGGCCTCTTCACCGCCCATCTGCATGCTCCCCCTCCCATAAAGGTTTTGAGCAGTCAGCAGTGCAACCAAGCAGGTGAGCCACA
The DNA here is from genome assembly GCF_028885655.2 of Pongo abelii. Classification (NCBI taxonomy): domain Eukaryota; kingdom Metazoa; phylum Chordata; class Mammalia; order Primates; family Hominidae; genus Pongo; species Pongo abelii. The sequence continues at coordinate 44,384,392 of NC_072002.2, forward strand.
CCCCTGTGGCAGGTCCTAGAATGGGGATCAGGGAACTTTCCCATTTCAGTGTTATATACCTTGGTTTTAAATCACGTTAACTCAAATTGTTTTCATTCATCCTCATAGCAAGGGTGTGGAAAGTAGGTAACATTACCAGTCCCGCAACTAGTGATTGATGTGTAAGATTGAAATTACAGTTTTCTGATTCCTCTATTTGAATTCTTTCTGAACCCCCGCTTTATCATACTACTAGGCCATGTCATTAATTGTACTCCAATGCATACCAACCAGAGGGTTGTTTCATGCTTCTTTACAATTGAAATGCATTCACTAAATCTATCATATTTCAGGGGTACATTTTTTTAAAATCACAAATAAGAAGTCTGATATAGGTGATAGTAATCATATCTCGATTCATGTTACTCTCTATAGATAATAGAGATCCGGGTCTAATTACCAGATGTTTGAGCATTTTGGTTTCAGTAGAAATTGTTTCTTGACACTCTAATTGGATTGGGAAAACTAAATGTGATAGAAACACTTTCAACATTTCTCCCTACAATACATATGTTACACCAATAATGTGAGATGAAAACTATGATCGTCAAGAAAGTGTTATTGTTTTAGACAGAAATCACCATTCTTCGTTTTCAAAAATACTGGCTTAAAATGAAAATATTATGTCATAAAAATGGTTGCATTTGAAGGAGATATGCTGTTTAGAAAAGCTGAGGTTTAAGGCACATTATAAAATGTCAGTGTATATGAAAATTGACATACATATTAATTTTCAGGGTACTAATCTCTTTGATACAAAATTTAGACTTAAGGATATGATTTTTCTAAAAAAGCAGAACCTATTTTGAAAATGGGAGCTTTAAACTAGTTCTTTTAACAGACTCATATACTAATTCTTAGGAAAGCTGTTGTATGCTTATCAGTATCAGAAGATAAAGAGTGAGCTTTAGGCCTAAGATTTGCCATACCTGACCAGAAGATGAAGTTTCCATTCGTATATTGCATTTCACAGTTTTGTTATAAACATCTATCTTAAGCTGACATTCATGCCTGCAAAGATTTACCAAGTGGCTGTTTTAAAAGCAGTATAAACCTCAAGGTCATTTTCTCCTAATTACCCTCTGTTGCACAGAAACTTTATTGAAACGTTTTTTGCAAACTGAGACGTGCTGAATAGAAAAAAAAAATAGACTTCTTTCAGGTTAAGCTTTGTGCTCTGTAACATATTTACTGATTCTTTGTTCTACAACTGGCCTTTTTATTACCTAATGCAATGAGATAAGATTCAGATAATAAATCCAATATATCTAACTGCCCTTAAGTCCAGATTTAGTTGTGAAACATGCAAGAAAAGTATCCACTCCTCTTCTTTACTATTGATTTTATCTCCTCATTTTTTTCACCCCACACTGAATTGTCAAATTTTCTCATTGTGTTAGATGTGACAAAGTCTATAGCAAAAAATCGTGACATTTAAATCATTCTATATAAGATTTTTCTGAAAGCCAGTTGCCAAGGAAGGGCAGTAAATATATGCAAGAGTCAAGCTATAGTATTTTTTTAAATATGAAATTTTCTAAAAAAGAACAACTTGTGTCAAGAAGAACCTCATCCCCTAACGCATACATTAAAGTGATAGCATCAACAGGCTTTGACAAGTGTGGAACCAAGTTTAAATACATTTAACCGAGGATTTTCTTTCTAAAACCAATTAGCACTACTAAATTTGCTTATAAATTGTAATATGTGATGGTAAATTATTTGATAATAAGAAGTGAGTAGAACTTAGCAGAAACTGATAAAGAGAAGTTCAGGAAGCAAGAAGAAGTGAGTAGACAGTATGATCAGTGCAGTTTCACAGAAAATGCGTCTTTTACCTCAGAATTAGCTGATAGCGGAAGGATTTTCTGCATCTTGCTCAGGCTTTGGAGCAAGTCAAAGTTCAAGGAACTTTGAACTTTGAGAAAGAGAGTAGCTTCACTAAAGTTTAGTCAACACAGAGCAAAGGGGAAACATGAGCAGTTGTGAACACTTGGGCAATCACAAGGTACATGATACAATTTAAAATATTCAAGCATGTGTTAGAGAACTGGAGGTCAATATTAAAATACATATAGACATGTATTTTAAGTTTAAGTTCAGGAGTATATGTGCAGGTTTGCTATATAGAAAAACATATGTTGTGGGGTTTGTAGTACAGATTATTTTGTCACCCATGTAATAAGCCTAGAAGTCATCAGTTATTTTTCCTAACCCTCTCCCTCCTTCCACCCTGTACCCTCAGATAGTCCCCAGTGTGTGTTGTTCCCCTCTATGTGTCCATGTGTTCTCATCATTTAGCTCCCACTTACAAGTGACAGCATACGGTATTTGGTTTTCTGTTCCTGGGTTAGTTTGCTAAAGATGATGGCCTCCAGCTCCATCCATGTTCCTGCAAAGGACACGATCTCCTTTTTTTTTTTTTTTTTTTTTTTTTGGCTACACAGTATTCCATGGTGTGTATGTCGTATGTCGCACCTTTTCTTTATTCACTCTACCATTGATGAGCATTTAGGTTGTTTCCATGGGTTTGCTATAGTGAATAGTGCTACAATGAACATTCACATGCATGTGTGTATTTATGGTAGAAAATTTATGTTCTTTTGGGTATATACCCAGAAATGGGATTGCTGGGTCAAATGGTAGTTCTGTTTTTAGCTCTTTGAGAAATTGTCACACTGCTTTCCACAATGGTTCAACTAATTTACATTCCTATTAACAGTATATAAGCATTTATTTTTTACTCTGCACTGACACTTTTCAAAAGAAGAAATACATGCAACCAAAAAGTATATGTGAAAAAGGCTCCACATCACTGATTATTGGAGAAATGCAAATCAAAACCATAATGAGATATTATCTCACACAAGTCAGGATGGCTTCTATTAAAAAGTCAATAAATATATGTTAACATTCAGTCTATTCCCCTAAAAGAGACCTGGGACATGGCTGACTTAAATTTTCTTTATTTTTTTCTATATGGTACTTTTATTTTACTCATAATACATATAATACATAATCAACAGTATCCTAGCTTCAAAATTGTACTTGTCTACATAAAAAGTCTAAGGTATTTTCCAAATATATATCAATTTATTACAGACAAAAAGGAAAAAAAAAACCTGCCAGTTGACTAAATAGGATCTTTTTTTTATCAAGGATGACTGAGTTAAAAATACAGTGTACAAGCTATAACCCCACTGAGTATGATTTAAATAACTTTTTGGAAAATTTTCAAGAGCTATCACTCAATATGATTTGATTCATGCTCAGTAAATTTGTGGAGTTTTAGGTTTCAATTTTTTGGTTATTAGCTGTTGTTTTTTATTCCTTTTACCAATGAAATATTGTGTTCTTTGAGGCATACCTGTCAATATATTTTTCTAAAATAAGTAATATTCTCTGCCGTTTGGTACTTCATATTCACAATTCCAAATAATAGTAATATATAATTAAATTATAAATATGGTTACATACTTCTTTAAATATAAAATATAAACATACACATAAGTAAAATATTATAAAATGGAGACAAAGGAAGATTTGTATTACAGTCTACGTAAAATGCTATTAAATTCCATAAAGCCCCAGTGACTCATCCATGGCCCCAGGGCTGGAAAGTCGCATAGCAATGGTTAAAGCCAAGGTCGGCTGAGGTCTCCACTACTACTGTCCCATTACATCATTACATCACACTGCCCTGGAGGTTAGCATGAACCCTAGCTAAAAATATCAAGTTAAGGCTTGGAAATTTTCAGCATCAGATCAGTTACCCTTTTCCAATAAGGGAGGATTCAAAGAGCCTTTGAAAATCAAGTCTAGCAGCATACTGATAGGATTAGTGAATCACAAAATGTTAATATCGAAAGAATCTAATTCATCCAACTGATGAACTTAACTCCCAGTTGTGAGTTGTCACTTCCAAACCTCGTTGAGCCATAAATTTGTTAAAATGGAACCAGATATAGGTTAGTGGATTCAAAATGATTGTGATCTTCACATTTTAGCAAAAGTTGAGTATATGTTTTACATTTTGTATGAGTTATCACATATATTCAACACAATTCTCTTCCAGGCTATATTTTATTATTTCTCTTTTAATTTTTTTTTTACAAATGACAAAACCAAGCTTCCAAGAATTTAAATTATTTGCCACACACTTAATAAGTGGCTAAGCCAAGACTTAAAATACAATACATATATCTAACTCAAGCTGTAGTATTACTGCAATTATTATTGCAACACCCACTCAACACAAACTGCAAAGATGTCAATTTTCTAAAACACTTAGACAAAATTCTAAGTGGTTGCAGGCCATTATGATATCAAATTTCTAGGGAAATTGAAGTTATCCTTTTGGCTACTGGTGAATATATGATGGATACAGGGTAATAAATGTACGTTTTCTATATTTCTGCTTGATTCATTTTTAAGAGCTTAACAAAAGTGATAATAAAGAACAAAATGGAAAAATTACTTATAAAGAATTACAGTACTATCAATAGAGCTCTCCTTCCTGAAAACTGTGATTTATGAGGTCTGAGAGCTTTCAGGATGAAATATGATTCAGATAAATTCCATCCTAGTCCTTCATATACTTCTTCTCAGCTATTTCTTATGAATTAACATATTTAATATGAGAATAATACTGAAAGATGCATTCCTTTTAGTGTAAATGCCAGCTATTATATATGTTAGGATTTTAAAGTCATTAATACATAATAAAAGGCAATTATGTTAATGTGAATTAAATTTATTCTTTCCTGTATTTGAAAAATTGAATAAAATTCCCCAGTTAAAGTTTTTACAATCTACTCTACGTGATTTTTTTCTTTTTAAATAAAGCCCTACTGATTGTAGCTAATGCAGAAGACTACAATAATCAACTAACTTTTTACACATACAGAAAATAAACTAGCCCCGGCGCGGTGGCTCACGCCTGTAATCCCAGCACAACATACTTGTATCACTGTAGGTTTGTGGCTGTTTTACTTATTATGATTTTTATATATATATATAAAATATGTGTATATATGATATATGTATATGTATACACATATATATATATACATATATATGCCTAAATTTATCTTTATTTTGGTTCTATGTATTTACATATTGATGATTTTATATTTATTACAAATTAATTTTATATTGCATATGCTTTAGATTATATTTAGGACATTCTGTTGGTTATTACTAAAATTATATTTGTAGGTTATATTATCTATTTAATTTGTTTCAAGATAATATTGTTTTTAAAATGCTTGTTTTAAAAAAATTGATTACCACTAACCTAGGACATTTACAAACCTTGGTGTAATTAAAAAAGTTACAGTTGAAGGTGAGACAATACAGTCTAACGTAAGAAGAGATTTAAAATAGTAGGTAAATAAAAATTAAAAGGTAGCCTGACCAACATGGACAAACTCTGTCTCTACTAAAAATACAAAAAAAAAAAATTAGCTGGGAGTGGTGGTGCATACCTGTAATCCCAGCTTCTCAGAAGGCTGAGGCAGAAGAACAGCTTGAACCCAGGAGGTGGAGGTTGGGGTGAGCCGAGATCACGCCATTGCACTCCAGTCTATGCAACAAGAGCAAAACTCCATCTCCAAAAAAAAAAACAAAAAACAAAAAACAAAACAAAAAACAATCCTAAAGACAGTGAAGTGGTATCTTGAAGTAGTAAAAACAAACCATTGTCAACCATGAATTCTGCAGCTGTCATAAACATCTTGCAAAAAGAAAGGTGAAGTAAAGGCAATTTCAGGGGGAAAAAAAAGCGTGACTTTACAAATATTGACTGCATAAACCAACAATCCAACAACAGCAAGAACAATGACAATAATAATGTCTTGTGAGATTTAGAAATATATAGAATCAAAATACATAGCAAAAAAATAGCAAGTAATTTAAGAAGGAGGTAATAGTACTTAAAATAATCTATAGTCTTTTCATTACACGGAAAGAAATAGGAGTTCTTATTTCAATTAGACTTTGGTAAGTTAAGAACGATTTACTTTTATATCTCTAATTGCTGATTGAATAAAATAGTCAAGAATCTAATAATAATGGGGATATGTTCTGAGGAAATGCATAGGTGATTTTGTAATTAGGTAAACATCATAGTGCACCTTGACAAACCTAGCTGGTAAAGCCTACATATGGTGTAGCCTATTGCGCCTAGGCTACAAACCTGTACAGTATGTTACTGTACTGAATTCTGTCATTGATTGCAACACAATATAATTATTTTGCAACACAGTATATATAATTTGTATATATAAACATATCTAGACATAGAAAAGGGCAGTAAAAATATGGGATTAAAATCTTATGGGACAATTACGTCTGTGGTCTTCTGTGAACTGAAGTGTCATCATGTGATGCAAGACTATAATTATATCATTATTGTGGAGACTTTATGTTGAAATTAATGCTCTTATAAGGAAGAGATAGGATAGCTTAATTCTCCTTTTATCTCTCTTCTCTGTCTCTCTCTCTCTCTCTCTGTTTTTATGTCTTCTCTTTTTCTTTTCCTAGCCAAGCTGTGTTAGTACCTTCGTGCTGCTATGACAAAATATTCGGGAATGGGTAATGTATAAATAAAACAAATCTATTTCTCATGTTTCCGGAGGCTAGAAAGTACAAGGTCAAGAAGCTGACAGGATTGGTGTCTGGTGAGAGTGTTGCTCCATGCTCCCAAGATGTCACCTTGTTGCTACATCTTATGGAGAGAAGATATCCTGTGTCTTCATACAGTGAAAGAGATGGAAAGGCAAGGAAGAACTCCCCTTAAACGTCAGCCATTATATAAGGGCTCTAATTCCATTCATGGGAGTAGAGCCCTCATGAAGTAGTCACCTCCCAAAGGTGCACCTAGTTGCAATGAAGATTAGGTTTCAACCTGAATTTCTGAGGGGACACCATCACTCAAATCATAGAAAATGTGAAGAGACAAGAAGATGACTGTCAGCAAATCAAGAAGAGCACCCTCACCAGACATAGAATCTGCCTTGATCTTGGATTTCCTGGCCTCCAGCACTATGAGAAAAAATGTGTGTTTTATTAACCACCTAGTCTCTGGCATTCTGTTATAGCCACCCAAGCTGGCTAAGACAGTAGGGAATCTGGAAGCCTCACTGAAACCAAGATTTTGACTCCAGATCTATTTAAGGCCTATTAGACTCAAATAAAAAGGAAGGACGGGGTTACCTTGATTTTTACTCTTTTATGCTGATAATGCTGCTGACTAGTTAACAAGAATTCAGCTCTGTGGCCATAGATAAACCTTAAAGCTCTTACCAATCATGATACAAGAAACAGATGCAAAGCCCTGCTCCCTTGTGTCTTACAAAACTCATGGCAGTAGGTCTAGTTGGAATGTAAATCCAACCTGGAACCTTCAGAGGAAAGCCATCAGGGAAGTTCAATTTTTATTCCAGATGACCATATGTCCAGGTAATGTTAGGACTTTACTATTATAAAAGAAAGGGAAAATGAATATTACATAACCAATAGCTGTCCCTGCCACACTGAGCATGTAACAGAAATTTGAGAGGCAATTTGTGTTAAAAGATTATAAAAGCCATATATATTATGTTAATGACTATGCATGTGCATGTGTGTGTGTATTATTCCCATCTCATAACCAGGAGAAAACTAATTTGGCATTCAAACAATAATAAGCCATAATTGATCATTTATTATTTCCATTATCTATTTTTTTAAAGCAGGAAAGTGATGATATACACAATGTTAATGCTAGTGACAGCTGTGATCATAGTCGAGAATAGAAAGAGAGAGAAGAAATCCTTTAGTATAAACTTCTGGTTCTAACAGCATAGCAGAGAAATAACTTATTTTACAAGTGATATCTCATTGTTTATCTATTTAATAAAAATACATGACCATTGTTATATAGCATTTTCTGATTAGAAAAGTGATATCACAAACAAACTATGAACACTGGAGGTAAATGAAGGCATTTGATTTGATTTGATTTGATTTAATAATGATGCTTATCTGTGGTTGTAAGTGCCTAGGCATCTTTAGCGTAGCTTTAATCAATTGTAATTTCCCTGTTAATTAAGAACTAATTAAAATTATCTGCTGGAATTATTTAATGTTAATATTTACTGCAATGTTTTATATAGTTTAAGAAAATATACACTATGGCACAGTCTTTCATCTTACACAAATACCAAGTTATAAAACATTCATTTAAAAATAAATTTCAACTATCATCAATAACTCTTTATCCTACTTTCCCTAGTAAATTAGCTCTGTATTCAGCTTTCTTCATATTTTCCTCCATCTTTATTTATTAAACTTTTTAATTTTTATTTATTTATTTTTATTTTTATTTTAAGTTCCAGGGTACATGTTCAGGATGTGCAGGTTTGTTAGCTAGGTATATGTGTGCCATGGTGGTTTGCTGCACCTATCAACCCATCACCTAGGTATTAAGCTCAGCACATATTAGCTATTTTTCCTAATGCTCTCCCTCCCCCAATCCCACACCCTAACATGCCCCAGTGTGTGTTTTTCTCCCTCCCTGTGTCCATCTGTTCTCATTATTCAACATGTAGTGTTTGGTTTTATGTTCCTGCGTTAGTTTGCAGAGGATAACGGCTTCCAGCTCCATCCATGTCCCTGCAAAGGACATGATCTCATTCCTTTTTATGGTTGCATCGTATTCCATGGTGTATATGTCCACATTTTATTTATCCAGTCTATCACTCATGGGCATTTGGGTTGACAATAAAGCAATAAAGGCAATTTAAAAGCTTTTGATAAGATACAATAAATTTATATGACACAAAGTTTTTCTAATTTACAATCTAAATTATACAGATTGTTCACTCCCTCATCCTCCATTTCCTAAATGGGTATTGACATTTCAGTTGATACTTTCCAATCTCACAGGTAAAATGGTTTATTATTGTGATTTTAATGTCCACTGTTTTATTAATAGTAAGGGCATATGTATTTCTAATGTTTAATGGTTGTAGCTATTTCATTATTTGTAAATACGTGTTTAATACCCATATTATGTTCTGCCTATTTACCATAACATCTTTGTGTCACATCTAGTTTGTACATTTTTTCCTGTTTTGTTGTCCTTCTATTTTATTACATGATGATTTTACTTCATAGACTTTTTCCCCTCTTCTAAATTTTATGTTCAATTATCTTTCTTTATGGAATAAATCCATGATTTTCAAAAACATTTTAAGCTCCCTCTAATCTTTGTAAATTGAAAATTTGCTGTTAAGACCTGCGAATTCAGCACTAGATCATTTAGCTTCAGGTCACATACTGTTCAGCATTATCTATTTTCACTTAGTTTTTCTCTGATATCAATATTGAAGGATATGGAAGTTCTTGAGAAAGAAAATGGTTCATTAATTTATTTATTTGCAAAATAATTTCATAATGAATGAGTGAATGAATGAAAATCAATAGATGTTAGATTACAATAATTAAATGTAAAATTAATTTGGTTTTCAATACCTTGGTACCTTGACACAGTAGTTAGCTAATAAAGTCTGCCAATGAATTATGTAAGAAAATATTTATTAATGATAGATATGCTCCCTGATATGAAAGATAAGCCCCATCCCATTTGTAGTTACCTAGTGATGTATATGTAGGCAATTGATTTGCAATAATCAATTTGAATTAAAAATCAAAAAATAGAATGTGCTCATATACTTGAAGAAATATAATTGCAGTCATCCCTTGGTATCCATGGAAAATTGGTTCCAGTATGTCACTTGGATACCAAAATCTGTGAATATCCAAGTCATTGATATAAAATGACAGCATCTGCATAAAACCTACACACATCCTCCCATATGCTCTAAATTATCTTGATTACCTATAAAATTTAATGCTAAATATATAGTTGTTATACTGAATTGTTTATGGAATAATGACAAGAAAATGCCTGTACGTGTTCAGTACAAGTGCAATTTATTTAAAAATATTTTTAGTCTGTGATTGGTTGAATCCACAAATGCAGAGCCCATGAATATGGAGGCACAATTGTATGAGTCATAGAAAACATGATTTTCTTGCTATTCAGAACAATAAATCCCAAATAATTTACATATGAAGGCTTCTTTCAAATACATGTCTCTCAAATATAATCTAGGAGGTTTACTCAAACTTCAGTTTATATCATTGCAAAAAAAATCATATTACAGAAATAAATCTCTTACTTCAATAAGAGAGCTTGAAAAGATGAGCAAATACTGGTATTAATCTTGGAAGATCACTACTGATAATGGAAATGTTAATTGGTTAGATTTATCATATAGATTACTTATAAATCTAAAGAGTGTTACTAACTGCATGATTTTTGGTTGTTGCAGAATTGGTAATTTAAATTATCGAATGCGGTTTTTAGAAAAAGGACTTGATTTTAAGCCTGTGCATATAATGCTTGCAGAAAAATTATATAATTTCCAAATGTAGTAAATATTCAGTTAATGGAAATATTTTTGGGTCTCTAGTATAAAAAAATCAATGGCACATTGAAATTTATAAGGGAATATTTTATTTAATTACTTTTTTAAAAAGCTTCCCTTCAAAGCAATATTTTTCTTTCTTATTTTCCCTTTGCTTAAATCATAGAAACCAAGGAGTATTTATTTTGTCTAAGGAAGATGAATCAGGAAAATATTATGCTGACAACTTGCTACACTACACAGAGGAGCAGGAAGCAATGGCCTTGACATGTGTTTTACATTCTGACCTTGTATCCAAAGTAACAATGTTTTGACAGGACACATGCTCTGCTGGAGAAGAGATTGCCACACTTCTTTCTGTAGAGGTGATGGGATTGAATACTTAGAAGTAAAACAATTCCTAAGCATTCTTAGCTGGATGTTAATACGTATTTGCATCTTTGATTCATTTAACTTTAATATATTTATTTGAGGCAAATTAAATCCACCTTTCTATTTTGCCTAGTGGTCTAACAATATCCTCTCCAAAATGTAGAAAACAATGTTGCTCAGTGTTGCCATCACGGTATCCTTGAGGCATTCCATTTCAATACATGCAGGGGGAGGAATAATTAAAGACGGTGAAACAGCAAAGAGTAACAGCCTAGAAAAAAGCCAAGCTACTGTAAGAATCTTAAACGAGACACTTCTAATAATGAGTTGACTGCAAAATATACCATTCTGTGAAATATTACCAGCTGGTTTGACCTTTGTTAATATGTAAGATGGCAAGTTAAAGCAATTTTACGTGTGGTTCTGTTAAAGCCCGCTGTTGATTCAGGTATTACCAAATGTGATTTCTTATAGCATTCAAATGCCTAAAATCCAGATATAAACTCCCAGTGGCAACATGAAAGAGAGGACATTTGCCGCATTAGCTGTTGAGAACCCAGTTACTATTAATACAACCTTTAGGTAACTACTCTACTGAAACAGTTTTTGTAATTATAATGTTTTTCTATACAGCCACATGGAAGGGGATGGACAAATTGATGAGCACATTATAATCAGAGCTAATATTCTACATTTGCTTTCTATTTTATACTATACTATTCAGTACATCCACTAGGTTAAAGGACAAAAATAAATATGCATTTAAATATATTTGTGTAATTTGGATAAGCAAGATGGAGGTAGTATAATTGTAGAGAAAAAAATATGTATTACATTGCCTCCTTAAAATACAAATGCATTTAGTGAGGCATTTATTCTTTCATTTCAGATGAAAATTTGGATAGTCCTCTGAGTTTTCTGGAGAGGCTTAAGTAATTACAAAATGGTCGTATGGTTACTATGGGTTGCAAAATATATTGTATGAAGAAACTTGATTTTATTATATTTCTAAAAAATGTTTGAGGTAAATTTCTAATTTACCACTTTGTCGAATCCATTTCACATGCTTGTATAAAATCATAATGTCATTGCATAAAAGTGCTTCTTTGTCAGTCAGGATCTCCGTGGTCATAAGTTAAGACACTTTTCATACAAAGTGCATTGAATAAAAATGTACTCTGTGCCAATGTAGAAGACACTGGCTGAGACTTAAGGATACAAGATAAAATAGAAGCAATTTTCCCCTAAGACAGCAGTACCAGTGAAGAGATAAGATGCGAACTCCAGGCTGGGCACCGTGGCTCACGTCTGTAATCCCAGCACTTTGGGAAGCTGAGGCAGGCGGATCACCTGAGGTCAGGAGTTCAAGACCAGCCTGGCCAACATGGTGAAATCCCGTCTCTACAAAAAATAACAAAAATTAGCCAGGCATGTTGGTGCACACATGTAATTTCAGCTACTTGGGAGGCTGAGACAGGAGAATTGCCTGCTGAGCCAAGATTGTGCCACTGCACTCTAGCCTGGGCGACAGACCGAGACACTGTCTCAAAAAAAAAAAAAAGATAAAAAAAAATACCCCAATAAATAAACAGAATATTCATCATCTTGTCTTGTTAATTAACATAATAAACATTTAGAAGATAAATAAGGATACAGAAGTTCTGAAAAGACTCAACTTACTTGACCCAACTGATATCTATGGAATACTCTACCCAATAAAAGCAAGAAAAACATTTTTCTCAAATGCACGTGAAAGATTCACTAAAATAGAACATATTGTGGCTATTTTTTAAAAAAGCCTTAGCAATTTTTTTTTTTTTTCCCAGAGACAAAGTCTCCTGTTACCCAGGCAGAATGTAGTGGTACAATCAGAGCTCACTGTAACCTTGAACTCGTGGGCTCAAGCAATCATCCAGGTGCACACGACTATACCTGGCTAATTTTTTTCTTTTTCTTTTTTTTTTTTTTTGGTACATATGGGGTCTCGCTATGTTGCCTAGGCTGGTCTCAAACTCGTGGCCTCAGGTGATCCTCCCACCTTGGCCTCCCAAAGTTCTGGGATTATAGTCATGAGTCACCATGCCTGCCGATATTTTTTAAAGCAGATATTTTTCAGCTACTTATTTCTAGTTCTATTATAGCCACAAAGTATGTTTTGTGACTATAATATGTTCTGAGACTATAATAGAACTAGAAATAAGTAGCCGAAAAATATCTGGAAAATCCCCAATTATTGGGAATCTAAGCTACACATATATTTAAAAATCTCATGGATCAGACAAGGTGTCTCAAGGAAGGCTTAAAAATATTTTTATCAAAATGAAAGTGAAAATACAGCATCAAAATGTGTGGGATGCATCTAAAGCAATTCTTGAAGTAACATAATATAGTTATTATATTAAAGAAGAAGGATCTGAAGTAAATAATATAAGATTTCACCTTACACATTATGAGAAAGACGAAAAAGTTAAATATAATGGTGGCACAAATAAGAAAATAATAAAGTATAGTATTGGTAGTGAAAAAAATAGACATATAGACCAATGGAACAGAACACAATACATACTCCAGACATCAACCCATACAAACCCATCTAATTACTGACAAAGGGTAAAGGCATTTCAAAGGACAAATGATAGTTATTTCAACAGACGCTTTTGGAACAACTGGACTTCCTCATTAAGAAAAGTGAATCTAGACACAGATAATATGCCTTTCACCAAAATTAACTCCCAGCCCAGGCAGTGTCTTTGGTTCCATTGGTTTGCGACTCCCCTGGCTCTCCAGGAGACACTGGTGGCTGGACAGCACCAGCAAAGAGGACCCGGACACAATAAGCAACTTGGCCCAGAAAGTCTTCTTGTCCACATGAGCCTGAGACTCCCTCCCTTGCCTATAGAGACTAGAGAGACTGAAGGACATTGGCAAAGAGATCACACAGAAATCACAAGCAGGACAACAGGGAAACTTTTTTGTGTCTTTGTGAGCCTAAGAAGCCCCTGCCCTGATCAAAGCTGTCAGGGTGGTGAAGGGACACCACATAGAAATGTGCTAAAACAAGAACCTCATCATTCCAGTCAGGTTGAGACTCTTCTGCCTGTCGTAGAGACGCCAGACAACCCATCCTATAGAAACTCCTTTTGCCAAGTCAGGCAGCACAAGCAGGGACCGGTAGGAGCCTCAGTAAAACAAACTAGGCCACAATATCACTGAAATGGCCCTAAAAATTAAAATTCTATCAGAACCACAGACACAAATGTACACCTGTAGCTGCATGCTAAATCTAAAGAGTCATGCCTGCTAAAATGAAAAAAAAAAAAAAACTGCAACAATTACAAATTTTCTTCAAAGCATAAAAAAGTAAATGTCAGCAAAGAAATAGATAGAAGTTATATGAAAGACCCAGATAGAAATTACAGAATAGCAGAAACAAAATAGACTGAAAAAATTATCACCAGAGTCTAAGGGATTTGAGAGATTGTATCTAACAATTTGGCATGTATATTATTGGATTCCCCAAAGACAAGGAGAGAGTAGGGATGAAAGCATATTCAAAGAAATAACAGTTGAAAAATTCCCAAATTCGACCAAAGACACAAACCTACAAATTCAAGAAGCAGAATGTCAAATGACATAAATTCTAAGAAATCCATGCCAAACCACATAAACCTGTGAAAACCAAAGACAAATTAAAAATCTTGACAGTATCCAGGGAGAAACAATGCATTACCTAGAGAGGACCGCTAAATCAAATGACAGTGGTTTGCCTATCCAAAATCAGGGAGTTCAGAACAAGAGGCACTATATTTTTCAAGAGCTAAAAACCCCTATCAATTATGAATTCTACATCTTCAAAAACTCTCCTTTATGAATAAAAGTAAAATAGACATTCACATATGAAGAAAAACTTAAATATGTATAGCTAGCAAACCTACTTTTAAGGATTAGCTCAAGGAAGTTCCTCATAAAGACAGGAAACGACAAGAGAAAAACTCTTAGAGCATCAGAAAAGAAAAACAATGGTAAAAGCAGAAATGTGAGTGTATAAAATAGATTATTTTTCCCTTAATATTTTAAATCACGTCTGATGATTGAAACAAAAATTATACCACCATCTAATACTCAAGACAATAATATTTGAAAGTGGGAAAGGTGTATTAAATGGGATTAGAGATGTAAATTGAACCAAAAGGGACCTAAATGGATGTGAGGTTTTCATTAGTTGATATTATCAGTTTGTGATGTGTCACAACTTTAATTATAATATCCAGAGTAAGTACCACTAAAACTATATGAAGAGATAAACTCAAAGACACTATAAATAAATCAAGAGAAACAAAGGAGCTAGAAATAGAGGAACCTAACAGCCAGCAAATAATATAAGAGACTTAAGTGCTGACATTTCAATAATTACCTTAAATGGAAATAGTCTAAATATACCAATCAAAAGAAAGAAATTGTAATAAAATACACGCACACACAAATACAATAGTTCATCACTTAAAAGTACATTCCTTCAAATTGACTCCAGCTATTAAAAGGGTGTCAAGAGAATACTATAGATAACTTTATGTTTACATACTTATGTGTTAAGAGTTAACTGATTACTCAAAACCACAAACTACTAAAACTCAATCAAGATGGAATAGCTAATCCAGTTGGTTCTCTAATCATTAAAAGAATTAAATTTTAATTAGAATATTCTAAAAGGAAATCCAGAGTTTCCTGTTTTATCAGTGTAGAAGTGTAAAAACTTTTAAAACAGTATTAACACCAATTCCGTGAAAGAAATAATACAGAGAGCTCCCATATACATATCTCATATACATACTGTAGTACAAAGTCACAACAAGATTATTGACAGTAGTAAAATCAACAGATCTTATTCATATTTTCACAGTTTAGCTACTACTCTTTTGTATGTGTATGTACATTTAGTTCTGTAGAACAGACTAGGTATCCTTCACTGGATAAATGTAAATCTTTTTCAAAACATGTAAGAAAAGGAACAGTTCCCAATTCATTTTAGGAGATCAGTATTGTCATGATTCTAAAACCATAGAGAGTACCATAAAAAATAAAATTAAGAAAAACTATAGAACAATATATCTCATAAAGATAGAAGTAAATATCCTCAAAAATAATGGAAAATCAAATCAAGCAATGTACAAAAGGAATTCTAAACCATGAACAAAGTATAGTTTATTGCAAGGATGCCAGGCTGATTCAAAATTCAAAAATCAGTCAGTATAATCACCATATCAAATGTTTAGAAAAGAAATGTTGTATGAAAATATCAATTGATACATGAAAAGCATTTTTAAAAATCCAACATCCATTCTGAGCAAAAATTCTCTAAGTTAGAATTAGTAGGGAATTATTTCAACTTGATAAGTAGCATCTAGAAAAGCTACAGCTGTTAACATAATTAATCGTGAAAGATTGAGTGTGTCCCCCCAAATCAAGAACAATGCAAGGATGTTTGCTCTCACCACTATTATTCAAAATAGTACTTATACAACACAAAGTGATTATAGTCACTGCAATAAGACAAGAAGATAATTAGAAAGGTGTAAAGATTGGAAACAAACATGGTTGCTATATAGAAAATCTGAAGGAATCTACAAAAACCTAATAGAACCAATAAGTGAGTTCATCAGGACTGCAGATTACAAAAGCCACAAACAAACATTAATTGCATTTTGTGTAAATGATTATATAAAAACAATTTTTAAATGCCATTCATAATATTTCAAAATAAATGAAATATCTCAAGTATATACTTAAAAAGGTTTGTACAAACTCTATATGCTGACTGTTAACAAATATAAATGAAATAAATCAAATAAGATTTAATAAATGAAGAGACATACTGTGTTCGTATATTGGAAGACTCAACAAAGTACAGATGTCATTTTTTCTCAAAGTGATCTATAAGCTTAATACTATTTCTATCAAGATCTTATCTGGTTTATTGTAAAATAGATAAACTTATCATAGTATCTAGCGTTGCTGAAACAGCCTTGACAAAGAAAAATAAAGTATATGACACTATTCAATATTAAGCCTTACTATACAGTGACAGTAGCTAAGACTGGTGATAGATGCATAGATAGATATAGAGATCAATGGAACAGAGTAGAGTACCTAAAAATAGACATACACAAATAAGCTCCTCTGATTTTTCACAAATTTTCAAAAGAAATTCAATTCATTAGAGGAAGAAAAGCCTTTTCAACAATAGGGGCTAGAGGTGGAGCAATGAGACATCCATGCAAAAAATAAGAAAGAAAGAAAAAAGAACATCAATCTAGACCTTACTTATACCTTATGCAAAAAATAAGTTAACTAAAAGTTGATAATGAACAGTTTCTTAATAAACTAAACAAGCAACTTCCATATAACCAGAAATTATACTCTTTGGCATTTTCAAAAGAAAATTATGCTCAAAAAGTTTGTAAATAAATGTTCATACTAGATTAATTTGTGAGAGCCAACAACTGAGAACGGACCAATATCCTTCACTGGGTAAATGGTTAAACAAACCGTGGTACATACATACCATGAAATATCAGTAATAAAAAAGAAACATATGACTAATATGTGCAACACTTGGATGAAACTGCAGAAAATTATGCTGAATGATTTTTAAAACCCCAGTGGTATACAAACTCTATGATTCCATCTATATGGCATTTTGAAATGACATTATTTTTAAAATAGAGAACAGCTGAGTGGTTGTTGGGGTGAGGGACAGGGGTGGGAGCACCGAAGGGGATGTAGTTATAAAAGAGTAACACAAGAGATCCTTGTGATGATGCAACTTTTCAGAATTTTCATCAAAATGGTGGTTGTACAAACATACACAAGTGATCAACTACAGAACCAAATCTACAGACACACACAAATAAATAAATAAATAGTAAAACTGGGATGGTGTGAATAAGAACTGTGGATTTCATTTCCCTTAATATTCTGGTTGTGACTTTGTACTATAGTTTTACAAAATAGTGCCACTGGGGAAAATATGTATATGGGATCTCTGTGTTACTTCTTACTACTGCCTGTGAATTTCTACTTATCTCAATAAAAATCCATACTCAGTTGGTTGTGATGCTGTAAACTTAAAAAAAAAAGAAAAGAATAAAAAAGTCCTGATGAATGAAATCAAAGAAGAGCTAAATAAATGAAGAGGTACTCTACGTATAGAGATTGGATCAATCAATATTATTAAAATGTCAATTCTCCACAATTTAATCTAAACGAATCAGTCAAAATCCCAGAAGGGTTTCTTTCAGATATCATCAAGTTAATTTTAAACATATATGGAGATAAAAGGATCTAGAAGAGCCAAAATAATTTTCAAAAAAGCTATAGTAGTCAACAGAGTGTGCCTACACAAATACAGTAAATGACTTTTAACAAAGGTACAAAGGCAGCTCAATAGAGAATAAAGAGTCTTCAAGAAATTGTAATGAAATAAATGGATGTCCACATGTAAAATCACATGAACCTTGACACATACCTCACAGCTTAAATGAAAGAAAACGCAAAACTCAAAGTGGGTCATAGACTCTAATAGAAAGTATAAAAATACGATATATTTATAGAAGAAAATATAGGAGAAACCCTGTGTGACCTTAGATTAAGCAAGAGTTTTTAACTATGACACCAACAACACAAATCTCAAAAGAAAAATATTGATATATTCGAGTTTAGCAAAATCAAAAATTGTGCTTTGCCAAAGACACTCTTAATAGAATGAAAAGGCAAGCCACAGACTGAGATATATATATTTGGAAATTAAAATTTCCTGGATTTATACCAGGAAAATATAAACTTTTGAAACTCATATAAAAAAAACTGGGCAAAACGTCTGAATAGACATTTCATTAAAGATGACATACAGAAGATAAGTGATGTACAAAAGAAGTTCAACATCATTAGTCATTAAAGTCATCAAATAAAATCTCAAGAAATCTCTGAATCATCTAAGTATTTTCTCATTCTCTTTCTCTCCTCTTTCTTAACTCCCACCTTACTGTTCTTTTTCTTTTTTAATATTATGAAGAGACATAAATTATACTTTTAAGCAAATAGCAGTTACAAATCATTAACCAAAAGCAATAAGCACAGTGTTCCTTGCTTGGCAGATTGTTTTGATAACATTTTTTGGTGACTATTTATTCAGGAAGGTGTATGAGAAAACATTCAAAGCACATACACTGGTACACTTTTTGTGGTGCCTTAGCTTGAAAAATTCACTGATATTGAGAAGATAAATAACAAACAGAAATTATGAGAATTTGCTATAAATTTCCATCAGTAACATTAAAGAGGATATTTATATCATATAAGGCAAAGTCTGAAAATAGTATATATAGCAAATAGGGCCAAATAGAGTAGCAAAACAAGATTTATTGAGTACATTAAATTAAATTATATATGTATATAAATAGTGCTTAATTATTATGTACACATATAAATGTATGCCTATATAAAAGTATGGAAATATATATTTATAAATGTATAGGCGTACATACACACATTTACATAGTTTTTCTATATTAAATTGCCTTTAAAATTCCTGATATAATTTTTATACTTTAGTTTATAATTTGTGTTACTGAATCCCTTGACTATTCAAAACAAATGTATATATATGTATAATATACTAAAAATAATCAAATGCCTATTTGTTTTATGTACTTTTAAGCTACAAAAGATTTCGCACGTTTGTTATATTCTTATGTTAACTTCATTTCTTTTAATGCTGTATATCTATTTATTATTTGCAGTATCATACACTGATAATATTTCATACATGAAGATTTATCTTGAATGGTTTTTACTATCCAAAATAATTCTAAGTGTGAGGTAAAATGACCCTCTTTGATTCCTCCAGCCCACTGCATTTCATAAACAATATGATGAGTTCTATTGCTGTGATATACAAGCTCATTAATCTTAAGAAAGTATGAGTTAAGATGAACTCAGAGTTCTTTAAGTCAAAATATGTAATTATTTTTATACAGCAGATAAAGCATAATGTAGGGGTAGAAGAGGTGACTCATCAGAGACCATAGCACTCTGCATATATGCTGCTCCCAGCATCTAAACACTTTTATTTCTTTCCTTAGTTCTTCCTACTCTCTCTCACTCGACACTCAGTGTTGATCTTCAAACACTGATCTTCAGAATTCCTTCACTGTTAGCCATTTGCTTTCAAATAATGGTGTTTAATTGTGGGAAAGTTAAAAAAAAAAGTGCTTGTGATGGTTAATTTTAGGTGTCAATCTGACTAGATTAAGAAATATCCAGAGAACTGGTAAAGCATTTTTTGGGGGTGTGTCTGTGAGGGCACTTCCAGAAGAGATTTTGTGTAAGTATTAGTGGACTAAGTAGGGACCATCTACCCTCAGTGTGGGTGGGTACCATTCAATGGCTGGAGACCCAGAAGCAGCAAAAACGAGGAAAGGTGAACTGTGCTCTCTCTGTCTCCTGGAGCTTGGGTACACTCTTCTCCTACCCTTGAACATCAGAGCTCTAGGCTCTCTGGCCTTTGGACTCCAGGACTTATACCAGTGCCCTGCCAGGTTCTCAGGCATTTCGCCTTAGACTGAGCCCTGCTACCGGTGTCCCAGGATCTCTGGCTTGCAGATGGCCTGTAGTGGAACTTCTCAGTCTCCATAATCACATGATTAATTCCCCTAATAGATCCCCTCTCTATCTATACATCTATCTATCTATCATCTATCTATCTATCTATCTATCTATCTATCTTTCTATCTATCTTTCTATCTATCATCTATCTGTCTGTCCATCCATGCTATTGGTTCTGTCTCTCTGAAGACCCCTGACTAATACAGTGCTTAAGGAGAACTCTCAGAGTCAAATTTAAGTTGTATTTTTGTGTCTACTGCTATTTATGTAACCTTTTGCAGATTCCTAACCCTGATTTCTGATTTTTAATACTGAAATAAGATCTGCACGTTATTTTAGATAATGTATATAAACGGATGAACACTGCCTATCATAAAGACTAAATGGTATCACACTTATGTGTTAATTTTCTTGTTATTTTGTGTTTGGTTATTCTGTCTTAAAGACAATCATTACTATTGAGGATAGTCTTGCTTTTAAATATTTATAATTATTTAATAATAATGAGAAAGACATAAATTACTAGATATTTCTTATTTTCTAACGTAAGAGTGCTCTTATTTTCTGGAAAGAAAGAGTATAGAAGGTAGGTACAAAACATACATATGTCTACATTTTTAATAGCTTTAGGCTATTTTGAGGAAAATATTTTTCACATCAAAGGCATTATATCAAACCTGCCATCCTCTACTTTATACATATTAAAGAGTAATGAAAGAAATGGAGAATAAACCATGTGAGAACGAACAACAAATAGGGAATTGCTTATCATTGCAGTTTTAGTAGGATCATAAATGATAATTTTTCTTCTATTTTTAAGTTCTGGCTGAGGTCACATACTGGAGAGAAAAGACCAATTTTTAAAAACACTTAAAAAAAAGAGAGAGAGATCCATTCCCTTTCTAAAAAGCAGATAAAATAATGAATGCAAACTTTTCTCATCTTCCAACTCTTGGCATTGTAATAGTACAGTAAGTTAAATGTTACTTAAAGCAAAGGGAAAAATAATTTAGATAAAATTAACAGGAGTAGAGCACACTGGGAAAACTACACTTGCTACAATGAGACTAGAGTGTTTCAGATCAATTCTTCCATGAAGAACAATTTAAAAAGCTGAGGAATTGATTACAAATATTTCCGAATACTACCAAGGAAACAGGTATTTCCAAAGAAAGGAGAGTTTTAGAATTTGAATCAAAGAACAAAATAATTCCAGAGGGCAAGGGTGGTGTTTGGTGTTGTATTCCTGTTTTAAATATTTGTCCATCTCAAAACCATGAGACAGATACAGAGAAGTTCAGCAAACTCAGCCTACACACAGAACTGGGATAGGGAGGATCATTCAAAAAAAATAAAGCTCAAAGCCAAATAAAAATTAGGCGCATTGATAACAACTCCAGGCTTTCCCATTGGAACTGATGTTAAGATAAACCAAACATAGACCAGCCCTTTCAGGACTAAAGCTAGCTTCAAATTACTTCAGTTATTGAGTAGGAACTTGTGATCTATAATTACTGGTGCTTTTTGAAAAAAGCAAAATTAAATTTTCAACGATTATTTCTTTGAATATGCTTTCATCCCTACTCTCTCCTAGTCTTTGGGGAATCCAATAACATACATGCCAAATCTTTAGATACAATCCCCAAAATCCCTTAGACTCTGTTGATAATTTTTTCAGTCTATTTTGTCTCTGCTATTCTGTCATTTCTATCTGATTCTTTCAAATAAAATAAAACAGAGAAAGCCTCAAGTTTTGCAACACTTTTCTAAATAAAAAGATTTGGCCAAAAGAAAATCCAGAAAATAGGCAGTAGAATCAACAATCATAGCATATTCAAAAAATAAATTTATCACATAATGAATTCAAAATAATGTTCAATATGTTTAACATGAATTAAAGATAAAGTGGAAAAATTCAACAGAGTATATAAAATTATGAAAAAATTATTAAATAGAAACTCTGGAACTTAGACTGAAATTTAAAACTCAATAAATGAATTTAATAGCTGAATAGAAACAGGTAAAATCAAAATAAATGAATTGGAATAAACCATTAATCTGTATTAATCCGGGATATAGTCAAAAGAATACATGGAAATTCTGTCGCTCAAAAAGAGAGGAATGAGAAAATGAAGCAGAAATTCAATTTTCAAGAGATAATTTCTGGTGATTTTTCAAAACTGAAAAATGAAATCAAGTCAGATAAGAGAAGCACTATAAATTTTAAGTTAGGTAAATAGCAGTTTAAACAAAACAAATGAAAACAAAAACTAGCCTAATCACAATAAAACTCTGACAACTAAACAATATAACATCTTAAAAGCAGCCAGAGATTAAAGAAAAATATTACCTTTAAAGCACAAGAAAAACTCAAGAGCTAATTCTTCCTCATAAATAATAAAAGTCAGGAAACAAAGTAATAATAGCTTTAATAAGCTAAAAAATAACTGCCATCCAAGAATGTATTATTCTTAAAAGAATAATAAAATAACACATAACTATCTTAGTAATACATAGAGATAAGGATATAAATAAAAGAAAAAAGAAGGCGGATGTTATAGGTAATTTCCAAAAATGACTCTGAGCAATTCCTCCCTTCTCTGTTCCTCAAAACCAAGAGATGGAGGTTATTCCCCTTCTCCATGAATTGAAGCTATCTCTGAAATTGCTTTCACCAATAGAATATAGTAGAGACCACAGGTTGAAAATTCTTGCAGGTGCAGTGACTGATGCCTATAATCCCAGCACTTTGGGAAGCCGAGGCAGGTGGATCACTTGAGATCTTGTGTTCGAGACCACCCTGGGCAACATGGTGTAACCACATCTCTACTAAAATACAAAAATTAGCTGGGAGTGTTGGTGCACACCTGTGGTCCTAGCTACTTGGGAGGCTGAGGGAGGAGAATTGCTTGAGCCTGGGAAGTGGAGGCTGCAGTGAGCCGAGATCGCAGTGAGCAGAGATCGCACACCACTGCACTCCAGCTTGGGCTACAGAGTGAGACTCCGTCTCAAAAAAAAAAAAAAAAAAAAGGAAAAGAAAAGACAAAAGAAAAAAGAAAAAATTCTGAGCCCACACCTTAATATGATTGTCATCCTTCATTGCCATTCCTCTTGGATCAATCACAACTCTGATGTCCTTCCCTGGAACCTAGCCACAATATTGCAATAAGCTCCAGCCATGTGGATAAGCCATTTGTAGAAAACTACAGTGTTCCACTTAAAAGCCCCAGCTGTGTTCCCAGGTGACATTGAACATCAACTGTCAGCCATGTGAGTGTGAACCATCATAGATATTCCAGGCCAGACAAGCCCTCACATAACTGGCCCCAAAGCTCCAGTTGATACCACAAATAACAGAAGAACCACCTACTACACCTAGTCCACAGGCCTTGAAAATCACAAGGAAAAATATAATGGTTCTTGCTTTAAAATATTGTCTTGTAGGAGAATTACCTGTACTGCAGTAGATAATTGAAACAGCAAGAGAGTAGAGGAAAAATTAGAGAAGCATGATGATAAATAGAAAATAACAACATTGTAGATTTGAATGCAAACATGTCAGTAATTACATGAATGCAAATGAACTAAGTATTCCAATTAGAAGACATAAATTGTCAGATTGGATTAAAATAAAACAGTATATGTTTCTTACAAGAGATACATTTTAAATAAAAGGATATAGAAAAATTGAAAGTAAAATAATGAGAAAAAAACAGATCTAGTATGCAAAAACTAATGACAATAATCCTCATATAATTGTACCAATATTTGTCTAAGTAGATTTTAAAGCAAGAAACATTAGTTAGCATGAAAACTAACACTGCATAATTATAAAGGCTGAGTCCACTAAGAAGATAAAAACAATTCTAAAATACAAAAAATAGCCTAATAAAATAATAATAAACAACTAATAAAATAACTGAAAATTCACAATTATAATGGGTGATTTTAATTCTCAACAAAAAACATCCAGAAAAAAACAATAAAAGCAAGAGACATTTTTTTTTGCAATAAGATTTCATGTTCTTTTCAAGTACACAGAAAACATTTATCAAAATAAATCATATTTTGAACTATAAGAATCTGAAATGATTGAAACCATTCAGAATATGTTCTCTTTAGTACATCTAAATTAAGTTAAAGATAAAATTAAAAAATCACTAGAAAGTCTACATTGTTGAAACATAAGCAATTCATTCTAAATAACTAATATGTCAAAGCAAAAAGTCACAATGTTAGTTAGAAAACATTATGAACTTGATAACAAAAATACTGTATATCAGAATTAGAGGAAAGTTTTTAAACAAACAAATTTATTATGATGATAGAAAAACAAAAAGCTGATAACCTGGATATGTATTCTAAAAAGTTTAAAAAAAAAATAAATAAATAGAACAGAAAACTTAATCCAAACAAAGGAGACCATCCTTATGGTGATAACTGAGCCCTGGCTCTGAGTTCATGGAGATCTAATTATTTAAAAATGTGTGGCACCTCGCCCCTACACTCTCTCTCTCTCTCTCTTGCTCCTGCTTTCTCCAGATGAAGTGCCTGCTCCCATTTTCCCTTGGGCCGTGATTCTAAGTTTCCTGAGGCCTCCCCAGAGGCAGATGCCAGCACTATGTTTCCTGAACAGACTGTAGAACCGTGAGCCAATTAAACCTCTTTTCTTATAAATGACCCAATCTCAGATGGTTCTTTGTAGCAATGCAAGAACAGCCTAATGCACTTACTCTTTCCTTTCAGCCTTGACCTATTTGAAAACCAGTTCCAGGCTCTTGTTTGTTTGATTGCTTGCTTTTTTTGTTTTCTTTTGTTTTGTTTGAGTGCTTGTTTACCAGGTTCTCCCTTAATTATCAGACTTAGTTATACATTAGGCAGATATATCACAGAAGTGATAATATGTCCTCAGTGCATCATATAAAGAAAAACAATATTGGTGGTGATGACCTTGATTATGTTTTCCTTTGCAATTAATAAGTAACTTTTGATGCACTACTTTGAGACTAAGTAAACTTTTGTTCCTCATCAAAATTTTCCATGTTATTTTTAGCACACATTGATTTTTCTAACTCTATATTCCACCTATGTTTAATAACAGGAATTCTACTGAAAGAAAGTTCTTTTCTCTTGCTTTACTTACTTAATGTAATTATTAACTGATAGACTCTTTTTTATCTAATGGGCTAGAAACCATTACAATAACTATTTATTTTTGATTCTCAAAATGTCCCAAGTTTGGTCAGAGGGACCCATTAAAAGCATTTAAAGCTGTTTTTTTTGTGTGTCATTTGGGTGTCCCTGTCATTTTTTTGGCCACTTTCTTACTTTCTGGTGCAGATGTTACCTGGTCACTTTATACTTCCCCTGTCTTATTCCTGGAATCATCTTTTTATTTTTCAAAAGAACTCTTGTTCTTTTGACTAGATACTCATATTTAGAGACCAAGATCTGAGTCCAAGGTGTGTGCTTATTGCATCAATCAGTTTCGGGGGGCAGAGTTAAGAAATGCGTATATGTGTACTTCTGTATATATACCTGCGTTTCCATATGTCTGCCATCTGTGATCTACCTTTGTACCTATCTATATATACATCCCCATTTATCTATTCAAAATGATGAGCATATTGGTAGCACCCATTCTGACACTTTACTATAGGATATATGCTGGCCTTTTCTCTTTATCATTATATTTACAATTCCCTTTTCCAAAAGAAAAAAACCCGACTGTCATATTCCAAATATATTTAAGTACTTTCCCAGAATACACACACACACTTCAAAATCATCAATACATACCATCATGAAAAGCACATAATAACTAGATTTTAATAGTTATTTATGCTTGTTTTTGAAGTTGATTTTATATAATATGGAAGGTACAGATCTTCAATGTGCAATATGTTGCACGTTGTGTAATATGTTAAGCTTTGGCAATGTGATGACCTGTGCAAATCATATGTCTATAGAAATATAGAATTTTTCTTCATTACTTTCTTAGGTAAATATACACCATAGATAACTGTGTTTTTAAAATAACTATTAATGAAATTTGTAACTCCCAATAGTTGTATAAATAGAATTATACATGTTTATAACATGTCTGGGTTTATCACACAGCATGAAATCTGTGGGGCTCATGAACGTTAGAATGCTAACAGTTTTTGTTGTTGATGGTGGTTGTCAAAGAATATTCTATTACGTGAGTTTACCATAATTAATATTTTACAGATAAATAGTTTTAGATTGTTTCCAGGTTTTGCTGTTATAAATAAAGTTTCTGTGAACATTCTTATAAAAGTAATTTTGTAGAGAAATGTTTTATTCACTCTTGGATAAGATAACTGGGAGTGGAATTATTGGATCATGGAGTTTGATGACAAACTCAAATATTTTACTAAGTAGTTGTTTCATTTCACATTTGTGCCAACAATATTTGATATATCCCACTATTTCACACATTTACCCATATTTGGTATTGCAAATCTTTTTAATTTTATCCATTATAGTAAGTAGGTATATCTAATTTTGTTTTTAAAAAAATATCCTGGTAAATCATACTAACCAATTTCTATGTGTTTATTCACCATTTATATATCCTCTTTTGTAATACTCAAATGTTTATTTTAAATTTTAAATATGCTTAAATTATGTTAGATATAAATTCCTTGTCAAATATATACATATATATCACAAAATATTTTCTTCAAAACTGTGTCTTGCCTATTCAGTTTGAAAACTGTGGTGTGATTTAGCATAATAAAGCATTTAAATTTTTATAGAAGTAAAAAAATCAAAATTTATTATTATTATTATTGTCATTATTATTCTATTCTATGTTCTATGTAAAAAATCATTTTCTACTTCCCAAGGGCAAAAGTATTTTCCTATTTTTCTTCTAGGAGGTTTATAATTGTGACATTTTCATTTGGCTTGCTTTATATCTCAAATTAATATTTTGTGTACAAAGTAAGTGGAAATTCACTTTTCATATGTGTAGTCACATGTTCCAAAAACATTTCCTAAAAATACTTTTATTTACCATTAGAGAATATTTGTAAAAAAATACTAAATAAGTGGAAGTCTATTTCTGTGTTCCTAGACCTGTTGTATAGGCCTTTTTTTGTACTCTTATTCCAATACAGTACTATCATGGATATTATAGTTTTATTGTAAATCTCAAAGTCTTCAAGAATCTGTTCTCTAACACTTACCTATTTCAAAATTGTATTGACAATTCTAACACTTTTTCATTTCCATTAAATTTCAGAATCAGTATGTCAATTTATGTAAAAACACTTGCTAAAAGTATTGATAACAGCAGGAGACAGTCAAATTCCTAGGCAGACAGCGATGGGTGGGTCCCCAGTGAAACCCAACCTTCAAGACAAAGACAGATCGAAGCCTGAAAACTGAGCTGCCAGTTCCAGATAGAGTCCACAACTTGAGTGAGAACTTTCTCAATGCCTTTTAATCAACCAAAGGTGCTTTTTCCAATACCACTCATGGACCAATCAGCACGCACTCTCTCATTCTGAGCCCATAAAAATCTTGGACTCAGCCAAACAGAGGGCTACCCACTTCTGGGCCCCCTCTCACACAGAGGGCTACCTGCTCTTGGGTCCCCTCTGCTGAGAGCTTTCCTTATGTCACTCAGTAAAATTCTTCTCTACTCTACTCACTCTCCTGTTGCTGTGAACCTTATTCTTCCTGGTCATGGGACAAGAACTCAGAACTCACCAAGCTGAGGGTGGTGGGGCCAAGTGAGCTATAACATGCCCCCATTCACTAAGATATAGGTGGAGAGAATAAATGAGCTGTGACATATCCCTGTTTGCTGAGCTGCACGTGGGAGGAAGAAGAGAGAGCTGTAACATTTCTTGAGGGCTCAGACCTTGGGATTTCCTGGGCAAGAGCTGGAACACCCCTTGGGGCTCCACAGTTGCTGGGATCTTCAAGTTTTGGGGAACCACTCACTGTGTTCCCCTCATCTAGATGCTGGAGCCCAAGGCGGAAGCCACTCGGGATGCCCAGTTCAGTCATGAGACAAGCACGGATCCCACAATATGCATGGGATCCATGCCAGGGTGTGAGCTGAGCACAGGGTGCCCGGCTGAGTGGATTGAGGGAGCCCAGTGGGCCCAATTGAGGCTCCAGGAAGAGATCATGGTGGCCGCAGAGATTTCTGGCTGGCAAAGCAGCATGGAAGGAATCTCGTAACACTGTAACCCTCCCTCGCACTCACTAAACTACAAAAGCTGGAACAGTATGATTTGGATTGAATGGTCTGTAGGTCAGTTTGGAGAAAAGCAATACATTGAATACTCCAATCCATGAAAATCATATATCTTTATTTATTCATATTTCCTGTCAGTATTTTTTTTGTAGGTTGCAATACAGAGTTTGAGTATATCTTTTAAAATATATTCCCAAGTATTTTGTGGTTTTTTAATGCTATTGTAAATGAAATTTATATTCTTTTCCAAATATTTTTGATTGTGTGTATGTGTGTGTGTACATATATATATATAAAGTTGTGTGTATATATATATATACATATAAAGTTGTGTGTGTATATATATATATCTCCACAATTTAATTTTGTATATTGTGACAGAGCAGAAGCATTGCCGTCTTGGACAAGGCCCTCATTCTAAAGTTCACCTAAAAAAAAAAAACAAAAAAAAAATGCCTAAATCCAAAGGGACATCAACCTAATGGCTAAGGTTAGCATGACTATACACCACAAATAACATCTCCAACTAGAAACATCCCAAACTCCTCCTTAACCAGAGACATGCTAGACCTGAGATAAACCCCCTCCGGCCAGGAAGATGGTAGATTCAAAGTAACACTCCTCTGGGCCAGAAAGATGTCTGCCCCAAGATAACCTCCCCTCTTCCCTGAGAGATTCCAACTTCTCCACACACATAAACATTCAAAGCCTGTGATAAGTCCCCTCACCCTAAAACCAATATATACTCTTAGTCTGTAAGAGAAAGAGCTCCTGACCGAAATTGGCCAGGAGTGCCTCTCAGCTTTCATTTAAAGAAAACCTGTCTTTGACTGCCAAGGCGTGTTTCGTGTTTCTTTCCTCTTTCTTTAACTCTTACATATTGACCTCATACCTTGTGATCCTACCTACTACACTTGTTGGTTCTTGTGTTTGTTTTCTGCAGTACTAAACATTTTCTATGTAAAGAATCATGCCATCCTCTGGGGAACATCACACACCAGGGCCTGTGGGGGGAGGGGGGAGGAATAGCATTAGGAGATATACCTAATGTAAATGACAAGTTAATGGGTGCAGCACACCAACATCCACATGTATACATATGTAAGAAACCTGCATGTTGTGCACATGCACCCTAGAACTTAAAGTATAATAAAAAAAGAAAAAGAAAAAATCTGGGCAATTTATCAATATATCTAAATTAAGTATTAATAAGCAGAGGGTGTACGCAGAACCAGAGAAGAGATCAGAATTTAGGGAAACAATGCTATTTGAATGGAGACTATAGGGGCAGAGGGGACACTTTTCAACAGAAAACTATGCATTGCCCCATACAGGAAAATCTTCCAAGCATTACTTAATTCTAGCTTTTTATTGAGTGAGCTAATTTTCAACTCTATAAGTTGTAGGTCTCTAATAGACCTGTAAATTATGTCTTGCATAGTAGAGGTTCAACATGCTTCCCTTGCACTCTGTATTAAGACCAGTTTTGCCACCCTTTACATATTTCTTTCAACATTCCTGATCTATAAATGTGCCTGCTTATACTGTCCCCTTTGAACCAGTTATAACATGTGTCTGGTAACCACATTAAATGAGTAGGTCATTAAAATGTGTTTATTTTAAATCTTCAAAAAAAAGAATCATGACATCATCAAATAGAAATGAATTCAGATTTTTGTTTTCAATCCACATACAATCATATTTTTCTTGCCTTACTGCCTTTTTCCCAAACTTAGAGCATTCATTATTTCATCACAATTATAATGTGACTCATAGGTCTTTCATGGAGTCCTCTTACTCAGTTGAGAAATCCCTTTGTATTTCTAATTTATCAAATTTTTTTAAACATGAATAGAAACTGGGTCTTTTATATATACCTATGGGGTGATCACAGGATCTTTCTCCTATCATCTCTTAATACAGTAAATTGCAACGGCGGACTTTTGAACATTGAACCAGCCTCACATTCTAGGAATGGACACCAATCAGTTAGTGAGTGTTACTTCTATTACATATTGATGGATTTACCATCAGAAAATTCTGTGAGGACTTATTTGCATTTGTGAAAGTGTTCTGCAATTTTCTTTCCTCATAATATTCTTGTCATGTTTTTTGTATTAGGTTATGCTTTCCTCATGAAGCAAGCTTGGAAGTTCTTCCTTGCATTAAGTAACTTAAACCTTGCACAAATTATTTTATAGGAGGTTAGTTTTTACCTTCTAATTAGAAGTGGGGACTGAAGAGGGCTTAATTAATAAGTTTAAGGCAAAGAATAATTGTAGCACCTGTCTGTATTTTTTTAACCATCATCTCTTTTTTCAGAGAAAGCTTACTCTTCCGACGTAAAATGTGATTCCAAAAAGTCTTGGCTATATAGTCTACCCATTTTACTGGTACAATCATGTCCCTAGTTTGAACAAGTTGTATGACTCTATCACATTGAAAACACACATTTGTTTCAAGTATATGTGTAGATGAGGAAGAGCAAAGTAGTCTCTCTGATAGATATATGGATGTTGGGAGAGAGAAAGCCCTCTTCTTCCAATGATTGGGAAGTTAAAAAACTATGAAGCAGTGACTGCAGGTATAATAGCAAACTTGCCTAAAATGCAAAAGTGTCTTTGAAGATTAAAGCCCAGCATCTCAAGTCGATTCAGATAGGAAGAGAGGCAGAGACAGAGAGAAAGAGGGGAAGAGAGGGGTGGAGTTGGGGAGGGAAGGAGAGGGGGAGAGAGAGAGAGAATGATTGAGAAAGAGATAGAGAGAAGAAAAACCTCAGAATAAAGTGGAGTAACCATACATGCTGGTTTGCCAGGGAGTTTTACCCTTGTTGTAGAAAAATTCATGCTTTTA
Source organism: Pongo abelii (assembly GCF_028885655.2). Taxonomy (NCBI): domain Eukaryota; kingdom Metazoa; phylum Chordata; class Mammalia; order Primates; family Hominidae; genus Pongo; species Pongo abelii. Next base: position 44,416,030 of record NC_072002.2, read on the forward strand.
AAATTAATTTTAGAAATTGTCTCTTACTCTGAAACATGTCTTAATAATGGATTATATGTTCACTCTTCCTAAAAATATTGTTTGCGTTCCTAGGGTCTGGCTATACTGTAAGCCAAATATAACCTAGATTTTCCAATTATATAGAATATTACTTTTCCATTCTTACTTAAGGTAGATCAATTGGATTTCTGTCACTTGTAAACATATTAATCCTGAATATGGCTAAAATCTGGCAGAATTGGGATTTATGCCTTTATTTACTTAACTCTGAGGTCAATGACTATTACCTTATTCCATCTATTAAAACAAAAGTGTCAAAGTATTGTTTTTTTCCTGATTTCCTGGCTTTTTAACTTGATAAACCTCAGACATTTTCATAATTGCACAAACGTTATCCAGAGAATAAGTTTTTGATACATATGTTTAATTGTAATTAAATTTTCTATTATTGAGTGCTTTTAACTTTTTTTATTTTCTACAAATAGAAATATAATTCAGAACTAAATTTGAAAGTAGTGGCATTTTTGGTTTTCCCTGAGTGGCCCATAAAGTTACAATTTGAGTGCTAGAATAAAACTTTGATATCACTGGACTAGTTTTTTTTTTTTTTTACATATTGGGGTAAAAAATTGTCTTATTTATCTTGAGCTTTACATATTTTGCCCACAATTTTTCTTAGGATTTGATCAAGTTTTACTTTGTTTTCTTTTATTTGTATGTGAAATTGTAATGCCACATGTATATGTTATCTTCACAAATATTTGTCATCTATTCCACTCCCTATCATCTGTCTTCTTGTTGTAGATCTTACCATTTTTTCATATACTCTTTACATGAAAGTGTATGAAACTACTTTAATGTATTCTCTTTTGTTTTCTAAAAAAAAACCACATAAACAACAGTATCAAAATTAGAATATCAGATGTAATATTTTATTTTTATTTATTTATTTATTTATTTTTGAGTTGGAGTCTCTGTCACTAAGGCTGGAATCTGGTGACACGATCTTGGCTCACCACAACCTCCGCCTCCTGTGTTCAAGCAATTCTCCTGTCTTAGACTCCCAAGTAGCTGGGATTACAGATGTGTGCCACCATGCCCAGCTAATTTATGCATTTTTAGTAGAGATAGGGCTTCACCATGTTGGCCAGACTGGTCTTGAACTTCCAGCCTCAAGTGATCTGCCCACCTCAGCCTCCCAAAGTGCTGGGAGTACAGGCGTGAGCCACTGCATCCAGCCCCAGATGTAATATTTTAAAATAAATATTTTAGCTGCAAGTTCAAAAGTAATGTCTCAATTTATTAAACACAATTAAATATACTTTCCATTGATATTCAAATTTGAATTTTGAAATTCAAATTTGTTATTTCTCAATTTCTGGCCCCAAAGCATTGTTTTTTTTTTTTTCTTCTCTAACCCTTAATATCAGCTTTTGTCATAATGTTGATACTGTTTTTCTTTTCTTCCTAACCAAAAAAAATAATGATCACCTATCTGAGAACAACAAAGAAAATACCGTACACATTAGCACAGACAATAATGCTGGTATTGATGTTAATGGTAGACAGGTGTCCAGGTTCTTGGCATCTTGAACAAAGAATTGGACAAAATGCACAAAGCAAGGAAAGAATGAAGAGATTTATTGAAAATGAAAGTACACTCCACAGTGGGAGTGGGCCTCAGCATAGCGGCTCAAAGGACCCGTTACACAATTCTGGGAGTTTAAACACCTCCTAGAGAATCCTTTGGTTACTTGGGGGTACACCTTATATAAAAGGAGAGGGTGAAGTAAAGTTACAAAGTCATTTACTTGGTCTGTGCCCTATGGAGAGGATATTTCCTGTCGTAGCTGAAGTGTCAATCAGCCTTATGTTGCCTGCCTCCAGGCCATATTTTCCTGCCTCATCTCCCCCCAAGAAATATGATCTCCGTAAATCTTTATGGGAGGCAGAGGAATCAATGTTCTTTTTTCTGTAACTGATTCATGCTGGCTTGGGGCGTAGTCCCTACCTACTGGGGATCACAGAACTCCCTGTTCTGTCTAGTGGAGGAAGGGTAGTTTCTTGATGGCCAGGAGTGGTGTCTTCACCTGGGAACTGGTTGAAATTCAAATTTGTGATTTGTTTGAGCCTTTGTTGCATAATTATCGGAAGCTTGATGGTCTCTAGGCCAGAGAAAATGAATTTGGTTAAAAGATTTGATGGAAATTTCAGGGGGTGGATACCTATGTTGTACCTCTGTTGTGAGAAATGTTTGTTATAGAGATTTGCAGCAGAAAAAAACAAAACCTAGTCTGTTCTAGAATCTATGTGTTTCCTTAAAGTCTTAGCATGAGATACTCCATTTTGGTTTGGTATAGTTTGTTGGGGCCTAGTGCATGAGCCTAGTCCAAAACAATGGCCTCCCATAATTTTGTTTAAAAAAATCCCCCTCTTTGGTCAGGCTCTCACTTAGGTGAGAGTGTAAACAAAACTTAGGGCCTTAGTGCCACTCTCAGTTACCATCATTTTGGGTTTCCAGTCTCAGCAGGTCATTTATAGGTTACAGTGTCCTCATGGTTGCACATTTATTTCTGCTCCTGTTATTCCAGTTGGAGAGAGACCATATGACATTCTAGAGATGGCTGCATGCAAGCATTTAAAACCTTTGAGAGAATACAGTGCACCAGGGAGACTGTTATTATTACTACTGGGGGATAATTCCAAGAGTTCGGAATATGCCCTTTACTTAAGGTCCCCACAAACCAAACCTCCTAAAATCAAACAGATCAAAAAATGGGCTAAAGAGTTTACTCACTTAACTAAGCAATGTCTTTGTTAATCTCCTACCACTGAATTTCTATAATCTTCATTTGATGTATTTCTCTATAGGCCACAAGTGCACAGATACTTCTCTGTTTAGCCAACTCGATTATAACTTTCACAAGAGAATTTAGTCTATTGTGTAACTGTAGCCTTTACTGTATAATTTGCTATATACATTTCTAATCATTGCTTCTTTTACTTTAAACCATGGAAAAAGGATGTAACAAATAATGCCCTTTTGAAAGAGTGAAGGCCTTCTGGCAGTGTTCTCTTTGGTCCATGTTGTGGGTTAAGAAGAGTGAACCAATGTTTTGTTTCGACTGATTATGAGGTAACATATGTACCATTAAAGTTTCTTACCTACATTGGGCCTTCATCTTTTATCTATCAAAGTATAAGGTTATCCATGTATAAGGTTTGCTGCAAACTCCTACACAAATAAAATTACACCCCATTAGTGCACATAACAGACCCCTTTTCCACTTCTATTGTTCATAGAGGCATAAGCAAGAAAAAACTTTCAAAGATAAGAGTTTCATGACAGTAAAAATCTTAATCTGCGAACTTGAGAAAAGCTGTTCACATCAAGGATGCCACCTTCTTCTTGGGAGAAATTTCCCTAGTTAGCTTTACCTCAAGGGTTCCATTGGGTGCACAGTTCCAAAAGCGTGGAGGGACCCTTCTCAGTTGCAAGACCATGAACCCAAAGCCCAAAGCCCAAAGTCCTGAAGTTTTGTTTTAGTGGGGATGGCAAGGACAGTCTTTCTCTGATGTTTCCAGAAGATTGAAACCATAAAAAGCTTTATTTACCTGGTGAAAATACACTGTAGCATAATAATCTACTGCTATAACATCAACCCTTTTGCATGGGAAAGCTTTTATACAACCAGAAAACATGCATTGAAAATAACAATGGAATGAAATCCCTTTATAAAATGTTTAAATGGCCAACCAGGTGACCAAATGTACCTGAAGCTTTGTTTTTCCAGAAATATGGGATCAAGCATCGGTTATAAACTATTTTAAACAACTTCAGTATTAGCTTGTTTAACATGAAAGTATTTTCTTGATATTTAATTCAATTTTTCTGTTTTACTTGGGTTAGTAACTTTATACACGGAAATTTGGTTATTTCTGTAGTTTACAATAACTTAACATAATAACTATAATTGTGATTGGTAGCATGTACCTAGACATTAGAATTTTAGAAATCCCATACAACTTTGGAATATATATTAGTATTATTCACAAAATATAACCTAAAGAAGATTGAACATCATTTTGGCAATCCCATGTACCCAAACGTGGCAAATAATTCTGTTTACCTCTTTTCTGAATGTTTTCAGTAAAACATCCATCCAGAAAGCCAGGCATTAGGAAAGACAGTTTTGAAACTGAAGCTTGATTTTGGAATTTCAGATTACTATATATTATTTATTTTACCAAAATGATGACTCAGAAATTGTAAAGCAGCAAAACCTTTTATAATCTTTAAAAAAATTTAAAAAACACATTCTATTGTTTTTACACACCTTGCATGTAAAACTGTTTCCAATAGTCTTAATTACATGTTACAATGGTGACTCTTAGCAATTTTAACTTTAATGTAAAACCTGGTAAGTTATGTTCTGATAGTTTGCCTGTTTCCAGCATAGTTAGGGCATGGCCAACTCCACATGTCCCCAGGCCTTACCTAGCTGGAAGGCAGGCAAGTTAAACAATTTTTAAAATCCAAAGAAGCAGTTTATGACCTTAAAGCATTTAGCAAACCTAATATTTGAACATAATTTAGACCACATGTTTACATTTTGAAGACAATTGTATTTACCAATAATCTTTAAAGCTGTTTTATTTCCCAAAGATTGCTGAAGTCACATGAACTAAAATGCATTACACTTCCTACTTTTCTGACAAAATATTTGATTATCCAGTTTACACAGAGAGAAAGAGGCCAGACACTGACTAGCAGGAAATTGTTATCCTTTTGCTGGCATGCCAGGTTTCTGGGTTCTCTCTCCCTGAGCGGCTCTGGCAACTCTGCTAGACTGTATGCAAACAGACACATCACCATAAATTAAGAATATTCATACACAGTGTACAAATTTTGGAGAAACTAAGCAGAGAGAGAAATATGACTTAAATCCTATTTGTAAGAGTATACGCCACACACTTAAAGTATCAGGCAGCCTAAAAGCCAAAAAGTTAGTTTAAGGATGAAAAGTTCGTGTGCTACATAAATTCTTGTAGCCTCACAAAGGTAGCTTAGAAATTCCAGATAAATGGAACAAATGATGACTCGCTAGAAATGCATAGGAAATAAAATAACTATTCACAGAACAAAATAAAATCCTTCCATTAGAAACTAAAAAGCATCATGGTTGTATATATATATATATATGCATACACAAGCAAAGCCAGAAGAGAATAAACAGCAAATGAATGAAAACTAGAAGCAAAAACAAATAAACATGAAATCAACCCTACATTTTCCTACTCAATTTACCCTAGAGCCTACAGTGTTATCTAAGGCCCTAAAAAGCACACATATTGAATATTTTATTTGTGATACACAATTCAGTATCCTTAAGTTCACCATTATCATTATAAATTCTGTGCAATCAAGAAATTCACCTTAGGCATGTGACCAATAACTACTTCAGCACTATCCACACAAAACAGTAAACATACAATGAAGATAAGAGTTTAAGCCCTGGTCACCTACTCCATTCTGAGTCACCCCTGGTCACCTGCTCCCTTCTGAGTCACCCCTGGTCACCTGCTTTGACCTGAGTCACCTTTAGTCCATAACGGTCTTTCCCACTGAAACTGCTCACCCTGCCACTCTGGATTGTACCCCTGCTCTCTTTAAAATAGCCAATGAAATTAGCTTAGACTGTGCCATCCAACCCTAGCCAATAGGGGAACGACACAGCAGCAGGGGCCACCTGTGTCAGGAATAAAAATCCCTTCCCGCCCCTTGTTCAAGTGTGCTCTTGCCATTGTTCCATCTGTGAGACATACCCTTCTATAGAAGTAAAACTGCCTTGCTGAGAAAATTCATGTTCAAGTGCTATTTCTTTTGTGGCACTGAAAATTTATTTCCAACATAGATATGGGCATTTATAGATAAGAATAATTTCACAATTTTAGAACTATTTCCCCTATCATAACCCTTTCTTAATTGGAAATGACCGAGATATTAAGTGAGTATCAAAAATAACTTTAAGATTTTAATTTACAAGAAAGTTTACCTAAAACGTTTATCCCATTCACTGTACTGAATTTTTTACTTTTAGCAAGGGAGACATGAGACATCAACAAACATTGGTTTGGTCCAGAAAGGCAGGACAACTTGAGGCGAGGAGGGGGCTTGGAAGCTTTCAGATTACAGGTGGGAGACAAACAGTTGCATTCCTCTGAGTTTCTGACTAGCCTTTCTTCAAAGGAAGCAGCTGGATATGCATTTATCTCACTGAGATTTTGAATAGAATGGGAGGCAGGCTCTCCCCAAGCAGCTCCCAGCCTGAATTAACACTGACATTTTAAAATATCTAGCAAAGACAAACATAAAATTCAGACAAAATGTATGCTGACAATTCTGAAGGCCTTTCTATTTTTGTTCCACAAGTAACTTTAAAGATAGCTTGTTTAGTAAAGTTATACTTAGGTCCCATGGCCTTGAAAATTGCTTAGTCTTATTTGCTTAATTTATGAGTGCTCTTTTACTTATAAGCCAATTTGGTAGACAAAACATATAACAATAAGTGTACATACAAATAAACACATTTAGACATATAAACACACACATAAACGAAGATCTGATAGCTTGGAATCTTAGCCATAAGATAGCAATATAAGCTTGCCATTTTTACTTTACCCTAATACATAATCCAAGGAAGGCTGCAAACCAAAATTTCGGCTAAAGCAGTCTCCATGGCAGTTTGATTTTTTTTTTTGTTTGAGATGGAGTCTCGCTCTGTCACCTGGGATCAAGTGCATTGGCACGATCTCGGCTCACTGCAACCTCTGCCTCCTGGGTTCCAGCAATTCTCCTGCCTCAGCCTGACAAGTAGCTGGGACTAAAGGTGTGCACCACCATGCCCCACTAATTTTTGTATTTTTAGTAGAGATGGGGTTTCACCATATTGGTCAGGCTGGTCTGGAACTCCTGACCTCGAGATCTACCTGCCTCGGCCTCCCAAAGTGCTGGGATTACAGGCGTGAGCCACCATGCCCGGCCGACAGTTTGATTTTTAAAGGCTAAATCTCCCCAGACTCCAAGGAGCACTGGGACGAAACAATTGTTATAAATTAAGTTTGGATGCCGCAAAAGAAGTAGCCCTCGAATATAAAATTTTCTTTTTAATTCTCAGCAAGGCAATGTACTTCTATAGAAGGGTACACCCTTTCAGATGGAGCAATGGTGAACACAAACTTGGACAACGGAAGGGAAGGGGGTCTTATCCCTGATGCATGTGGCCCCTGCTGCTGTGTCATTTCCTTATTGGCTAGGGTTAGACCGCACAGGCTAAACTAATTCTGATTGGCTAATTTAAAGAGAGTGATGGGGTGAGTCGTTTGGTGGGGAAAATGGTTATGGCAGAGGAGGAAATCAGAATAAGTCAGGGTGGAGAATGAGCAGGTAATCGGAATGAGTCAGGGTAGAGCAGGTAATTGAAAAAGGTTGCTTTATGAGGAAGTCAAGTTTAAATGTATAAGGCAAAGAACTGAATATACTGACATATTGATTCTTTGAAGAGAAATTTGGAACTCATACCTAACACAGTACCAAAGGAGGGCACCACACATTAACCAGGCCCCTGCTTACAAAAGCCTGGAGACATGCAACACCATCTCACTATCCCAACAAACAGTAAACTTCAGATTCTAAACAATTTTAGGGTCAAGCAGCATTGAAACTGTGAGACAAACATCTAAGGAGACCTCAGAACCTCTGCCAAGCACGAACCCTTTGTGCAGGTTGAGGTCTGCAGGACCCACAGAGCATCCTCCTGTGGGGTCCAATCTTAGAGTTTCAGATGTCTCTGACCTTACTTAGGTGGGAACCGGTGCCACTTTGCATGCGTTCCCACCAGAGCCTGCTATGAGCTTTCCTTCAGTATCTGGGTGTAATCTTTGACTTTTAGCATCCTTATAATTTGATAAGGCCATGCTTTCCCATGCTTCCCGTTCCATGAACTTTAATGATAGGAACTGGAGGCTGGGTGGGTTTCCTTTGCCCTTAGCCGGTTGAATAGGGGAAAGGAAGAATTTAGCATGAGAAAAGAAAGTTTAAGTCTCCTGAAACATGTGCAATTTGCTTCAAGCTGTGCCACATGTAGGGATCAGGGACCACATGTGGAAAAGATTAAAAAAAAAAGTCTTTCCCACTTCGGGGCAAGGCAATTATTCCCATTCATTTCTAGGCCTTCAGGCAGTACTAGGGAGTCACCCCAGCCAATTGCCCTCAATTTTCAAGGAGCTACTAGGAAACAGCCTCTGAAAGACTGAAAAAGAAAGAAAGAAAAAAAAAATTGGAAAAGACCTGAGTTCCTAAAGTGAACTGGGTGGTAGAGGTCAGGCTTCTCCACATGGAAACTCCTCAGTTTCACTAGCCATGGCCAGAATCCTGCAGTTGCTTCCATGTTTAGGTGCTGCCCACCAAGGGTCCCAGGTTGGAAAGGAAAAGAGCTTGCCTGTGTGGAGAAGAAAGGAAAAAGAGAAAGGAGAAGAATAAATTCCAAACTTTGGGCTTACATCTTCCTCCTGGCTGGCTCACCAAAATATGCTAACGGTAGAAGGGTGTCCAGTTCTTTTTTTTTTTTTTCATTATACTTTAAGTTTTAGGGTACATGTGCACAATGTGCAGGTTAGTTACATATGTATACATGTGCCATGCTGCTGTGCTGCACCCATTAACTCGCCATTTAGCATTAGGTATATCTCCTAATGCTATCCCTCCCCCCTCCCCCCACCCCACAACAGTCCCCAGAGTGTGATGTTCCCCTTCCTGTGTCCATGTGTTCTCATTGCTCAATTCCCATCTCACCATGGAATACTATGCAGCCATAAAAAAGGATGAGTTCATGCCCTTTGTAGGGACATGGATGAAATTGGAAATCATCATTCTCAGTAAACTATCACAAGGACAAAAAACCAAACACCGCATGTTCTCACTCATAGAAGGGTGCCCAGTTCTTGAACAAAAAAACTGGACAAAACAGACAAACAAAGCAAGGAAGGAATGCAGGGGTTTACTGAAAATGAAAGTACACTCCACAGTGTGGGAGCGGGCCTAAGCATAGGCACTCAAAGGCCTCGTTACAGAATTTTGGGGAGTGGAAAACCCCCTAGAGGATTCCACTGGGGTACACTTTATGTAAAAGGAGAGGACGAAGTGAAGTTACAAGGTTATTTACTTGGCCTACGCCTTATGGAGAGGATATTTCCTGTTATAGTTGAAGTGTGGAATCAGCCTTATGTTTCCTGCCTCCAGATCCTATTTTCCTGCCTCATTGGGAAAACATATCTTCAAAAACAACTCGATTTGGTGAGGGAAAAAATGTGTTTATACTTCAGCTAAATTATGGTGCCATCTATATGGGACTAGAGCCCAATTAGAGCTTGATAAGAAATTAGAGGGTTTTGGTATTACCAATTATTCTGTGTGATGACAATGTTTGAAAATTTTTCAATGTAATTTCAGAGGCATCCAGGGAATATCTGTCATGAATTCATCTTCTTTTTAATAAAATACTTACAACTCCTGGATTCTTTATTAGGCTTCCCAAATCATTTGCTTTTTCCTTCTTATTTTAGCTATGGAACTCATTATTAAGAGACCCAAAGCCTCCTTGTGCTCTGGACTATTTGTGTTCAAGCGCCACAAATTCTTATGCCTTAAATAAGTCCATGGCCCTTATTTTTCAGTCAGAATAGACACTGCGTGTAAAGAAATAAAAACATATCAGCTTCTTCATGCCTTTTTGATGCATAATTAAAGCAAAGCAATGTTAAATTAAAAAATCAAGCTATCACACTTTCAATCTGCACTTTAATATTGGGATAGAAATTCCAATTCTGCCCTTACTTTTGAATCAAATAAAGGGCCCCTGTTCTTTGACTCCATATAAACATGTTTTTGACACCTTTCATTGCACTGTGATTGTCTATAATTTATTATCCAGGCCAGTTATTTTGCTATCATTACCATGGGTTTCAATTAAGCCAGGTGCTTAAGAACATACAAATTTAATGTGTTATTTCAGTGAATGCAACACTAGACTGTAAAGATGACAAAGAACTCCTGAGCCCAAATTACCCAAGCTTTAGGTAATGTGTTCTGTATTAATAGAGCAGCTCTTGCAGCAATAATTTATTCTGAATAGTGTAATAAAAGGTAACTGGCATCATCAACTAGCAAGTTATTGTGAATTTGAAGAGAGTTTTGAAACCTCAAGCTGGAGAGCAACCGCAATTTCATTAAAATAAGGCATTGAATCAAAGATGTTCCCATCACAAGTACATTGATATAACAGAATAAAACATTGTGCTATTTCTTCCTATTAGTTCCATGATGAATTGCCAAACTGATATAACATATTTCTAGAAACTGGAAACATGTATATCACATATGATTTAACCAAATAGACAATGTGTATTGTTAAAAAGCTTTGTTTTGACTTTGAAACAAAATAATTTAGACCAAAAATATACTATATATACAGTATGCAGTGTGACATATTTGTATTCATAAATAATGATCTGTATTAGGACTGTTATCCAAAAAATATCTATGTCCTAGCGCATAGTGGTTGGCTGAACAATTATGAGTCTTGTAAAATAATTCAGAGCTTATGTTTTAAAATTGCACACCGAACACATGAATGCCTTCTCACTTCCTAAAACCCAACTGAAACTATACTATTTGGATACAAATAAAAAAGTGGAAATCCTCGATGACAAGAAAATAAGAAAAGAGATGGCAACAACATTTGAAAGCTGGAAGAAAGTTGGGTAAATATTGCCTGAAATAGTAAATCTAAGAGAGATGAAGTTGAAGGCACCAAAGACTCTAAAAATTTGATCTTGAGATGAAATCCTTGAAAGGCTCAGGAATTGGTAGCAATGGAAAACCTTTAATGTGGAAGGGGAGGGGTACTGAAAGTAGGGAGATTCAAATTTCTTTTCTCAGTCATCTCAGGTAGAGGAATGCTTATCTTCTGAAATAGGAGAGAGAGTTCATTCTGGAGAAAGTTAATCAGAGTGACTGACAGTGCTGTAGGGACATCTGAAGATTTTGGTTGTGCTACAAAGTGTATCTCCCTTGTACACTTTCTTGGGAGACTACTGGAGGTTGTCTTTTGTCAACACAAAAAGTAAACAATGTAATAGAACACATGGGACATAAGTGAAAGATTCTCCCAGGGGCCTGAAAGCTTGAAGAGAGGAGTAACTCCTCCCTTCTCAGGCCCAGTCCCAAGGCACAAGGCCACTTGTGCCAGCAGCGTGTGTCAGCAAGATAGCAGAAACAGGAAGAGAGCTGGCCAAAAGACACCTACCCTGGCCAGAAGATACCTACCCTGGCCGGAAGACACCCACCCTGCCCAGAAGACACGTACCCCTGAAAATCGAGAAAGAGGCCGTCCGGATACTAACCGTGGCAGTCACGTCAGACTGGGACACTTCCTGTTTACAGAGAACTATAAAACCCCTGCCCCATCCTCATTTGGGGCTGACGCCATTTTAGGTTTCAGCGCGTCTGCACCCAGGCGCTCAATAAAACGGGGTGTTCTTCCACACCACCTAATGTTGTCTGTTGGCACGTTCTTGGGGTTCGAACAAATACAAGAACCTTTCCATAAGAAACAAAAAATTCACCACAGAAGAGAAAAAAGGACATTCCAGGTTGATGTGAAAATGAAATGCTGTAATGGCATTTGTTCATTAACCCTAATGAGGGAAGCCATTCTCTACAGGAGCATGAAGAGAGGGGCTCTAGGAAAGAATCCCCCAAGTGTAGGAGTTTGAATACCTTGAGAGAAGGATTATGCGCCTAGCAGAGAATTGTGTGATAATTAATCAAAGGCACATGGATAACTAAACACAATAGAATTGCGCATTAATCATTAATTTCAAGGAAAAAAATGTTGCACAAGAAAGAAAATGTAAATTTATATTGCGAAGCTTAGCTGCAACTTAAATTTTTAGCCACGATAGTGTAAAGAATTGTATTAATACTTGTTTTCTATTGCCATATAACAAATTATCACAAAACTTAGCATCTTAAAGACATACAAATGTATGATTTATGTTATTGTTGTCAGGATTCATTTCCCTGTGATTGTATGACAGAGAGCTCTGGCTTCCTACTGTCTTTTTTCATCTTCTAGAGGCCACCAGCAGTTCCCTGCCATGTGGTCCTCTCTGCTTCCTGTAAAATAATCCTGAGTTCCAGGAAGAAACACACCCAGCTAACACATTGCTTGTTTGCTTCCTCAAGGCCAGAAGGAGTGTTTCTTTCTCCAGTCTGCTAACACAGAGTCTCATATAAGGTAATCAAATCAAGGGGCTCACAACCAATCACCTTTCTTACACTGCTTTGACTAGAAGTAAGTAACAGGTTCCATCCACATTCAAGGGGAGGTGATTTTACATGATGTACCACCAAGGGCCAAACATCTTGGGGACCAACTTAAAATTTTGTTTAACACCATATTAAATATGAATTTTAAAAATAGCTCGAAATGGCAATATTGGAAAATTAGAGGAAAATATAGTACATGGAGGTTTATAAGATCTAATTTTTTTCATATTCCAACAGTTGGTAATATCTAAAACAAAAACCGTTAAAAATATTAGTTTAAGAATACTTAAGAATATGAAAAATATGTCAGAAGAAAAATATTTAATCTTGTTCTGTATTTTGCAAAGAGAAAATTAAATCAGCAATCGAAAAATACAAGTAACATTTCACCTAAAAAACAGAAATGGATTTAAGAGAATAAAGTAGATACCAGAAATACTAAAAGAAAGGTGGATGAGAAAGAAAAAAGTTAATTTAGGCTTGGATGTAGAGATTATAGAAATGAAAATAATCATTCCAGGACACATGGCTAGAAGTATCATGTGGGTGACAAGCAGAAAATTGAACGTATGTTTCTAATAGTTTATCTGAGAATATTTCCTCCTATATATATATAGGGTTTTCAAGAAATAAAGATCAGATACGATAATTTGTCAGAACACCATACACACTAAGGTAGCAGAAATTTGTTAAATCGATTTTTCAAAAATGTATTCATTTAATCAGTATTCAATAAATAACAAATGGAAGATTTTTTGACAACCATGTTATGTAAAATAATATAGTAAAATGGAAAAAATGATGTGAGGGATTAATATTTACCTAAGAAATTTGCATTAGTCACAGACATATCAATGGAAATATTATTGTTAGAAAGTTACATTCAGCCACTTCACCAGCAAAAATACAGAGTCGAATTCTCATGACTGCTAATATCCTGTGTGTGTATACATGTGTGTGTGGATCTTTTGGGAAAGGGGCAAGAAACAACAACAGGTACATATAAATAGAGAAATATCTCTGGTTTAAAATTTCAACTTATATGTCTCTATATATGAATATGCCATGCAAAAGAGCATTTGCCCCTTAAAAAGAGATGGTCCTAAGGGTTTCTTCTGAACATCATTTTGGAGTTTGGTAGCAAACAAGTTAGGACCATTTTAAGGAGCATCTGGAAATAAAATGAAAGTTAAGCAAGAGGAGAACATAAAGAATGTGAGCTATCCAGTGAATGGAGAGTCCATCAGATGGATTCAGACATTAACAAGCATTTGAAAAATCATAGCCAGAGGCCAACATTCCAAAATGATAGAATGAAGTAATTCCAAAATAATAGAATATTCTCCTTCTAAGAAAGTTTCATTTTATCTTCTATCTAAAGCAAGACAGATATTGTCCCAGCTATTTCACCTTCAATTTTACTTTGCACAGCAAATATATCAATCAGTAGTAAACCTTGACACAAACATGAAATTCTCATGTCTTGTAATCATTCATTTTATGAATAATGAAATCACTTTTAAATCTGCCCGTCATGACAGGACAGGAGGGCTAGAGCAGAGGAAAGGGAGAGAAAAAAAGAAATATAGAAATTGAGCTAGAAAGAATATTCATTCTATCCACTAGTATAGTGAGGTTCAAAATTCTAAAAATAACTCGTCAAAAATTATAAAATCCTGCACTGATGTCATCAATAATAAGAGATAAGAGAATGGAGCTGAAAATATTGGTTAAAACCAAACAAAACAAACACTGATAAAATTAAAGGGAAAAAATCATTTGGCTTTTCAGGAAAACAAAGCAAGAAAACAGCAACAATAACAATGGCAGTGTGGTTCACTGAGTATGTGCCCAAGGCATGAAAGAGAAGAGCACAATTTCCCTGACAGAGCTGAGATTGTGTTCTGCTTACTTCTGTGGGAATCGGGGGTAGGTGTGCAGCTGTTAAATGATACATGCATGATACATGTTATTTACTCTAACACAATTAAATGTTATGGATTAAGACAACATTTCATATCAGCACTAAGTATACGTATGTAACTAACCTGCACATTGTGCACATGTACCCTAAAACTTAAAGTATAATTAAAAAAAAAAAGATGTTATATAATGGTAAAACGAACTTAAGCAAGTCAAGTATCTGCTCTTGTTTTGCTGTATAAAGAACAATATTTTAATAATAGAAGGATTTGTAAAACTGTTTATAATTTATAATTATATGACTTGAAAGTAGCTATTTTCATTTCAAGTTTTACACCTAACTTCCTTTTGTGTCTTTTTTGAACAATCGTACTTCCTCTTAACTTGATGAATTCTAGTTTTCAAGATTGATATAGTCTAAATTGTGACTTTTCAAAATAGAATTAAATTCTATTAAAAAACAATATTAAATATGAAAGTAAAATATAGTTATACACAGGAAAACATTACTGACCAAATCCAAGAGTGTTTTAAAATAAAATAGGACAATCTTAGCTAGCCTGAAAAGATTCAGATGATCATATGCTATGACACTCTGAGTAACATGTTTTCAAACATCACTATCAATCCATCGACAAACTAAAATAAAATTATCCAAATTTCAATATAAGATTTAATAATATTTAAAGTAACTTTGAAAAGTTGGCAGACTCTGGTAATTTTGCAATTGATTTTATTTGAATAGTTTAGAAGAAATAGCATAAGACTCCCATTATTTTCTGATTCTAAAGACTAAAAGCAGAAGTATAACAAAGAGAAGAGCTGAGGATGTTTGTGTGAAAATGGAAGTCAGAAATGGTTCCTTAAGAAAATGATGGAGTATAAAGAATTTGGCCAATTGTGACCCCTCAGCACAGAAGGTCAAAGCTACCTGAAGTTAATTCTGTTTTCTGAAGCACACCAATGTGAAGATGAAGACATGCTGTTCCCAAATGACTTAGGATCAGCAAGTGCTTATTTACTATCTTGTTTAATAAGTGCTTAAGTTTCACTGCAGAACAGGCTTGAATATCACCATGATACTATGAACATAACCCATTAATATTAATACGAATTATATATGCTATGCAAAGGTTTGAAAGATGTGCATCGGTTATTTTCTAAGCTGTTGGTCAGTTTCTAATAGTGTGGATGCACCACGTAGGTTACTACTTTGAATAAAAAGGTGATATTTATAACACAGTGAGAAGACATCTTTAGTATTAAAATTGGAAAGATAGAAGGAAGAAAGTTTTCAGAATTTTTCATAAATTTTCATTATAATCCAGTTAAACCCAGTAAAATAGTTATAATAATCTCTGCAGCATGAAAGTATATCAAATTTGGCATGTTTGCAATATTTTCATTTAAATTTAAGGAATATATTTTTCTTTGTTGTTGTAAACTAAGTGAAAATAAACCATCTAAATGCCTAATGTTCATATACCAATACATTAATTTTAAGTAGAGCAATCAAAGTGGGTGAAAGAACATTCATAATAAAAATAACTGACTATCCAATTTTAGAGCAATTCAAAAATCCAACTCAAATATGGAGCACCAATTCTCTATCAGTAACACAGTAAACAAGTGAAATTAACTTCATGAGTATTTTGAAAAATTAAGAAAATGATGACATAAAAATAGATGTCTTTATTGCTACTCATTCCTGAGATGCATCAACTATTGATCATCATGAATATGCACCTAGAATCTTGTTTGATTCCATGGAACTTAAAATGAGCATTATTTTACTAAAATTGAAAGCATCTTAGGAGCTTTTAGCATGTTTGTTACTTTAACTTGATTACAAAATTTTTCATGTGAACACAAATATTTTTAAACCACGTTGATACTAAAAAAACTAGAATTAAAATGCATGTAAATTATATTAATATAGTCTCTAAAATATACTGCATTTTTATTTTGAGAAATTGGATTTTATATTTTCATGAAACTTAACAATGTGGTAAAAATAACTGTATATAATTTCTGATTACAAATTTACTTTATCCACTTTCATAATACTTGATCTTTTATAACTCATAATGAATATCAATCAGTAAATAAAACTTTTCATAAAAATAACTTCATATGAAATGATTACTAGTAGTTAAATCAAGGAAGCACAAGTTGTCATTTTAACTAACAGACTATAGTAAAAAACACATGTAAAATAAAAAGACTACTCATTTAAATCTTTGGAAAATGTATTCGGAATTAGTAAAATGTTAACTTTACAAGCTTTAGGTGAACATACCATTCCCTGAGTTGTATCCTGTAGTGTGCTGCACTAGCTAACCAATCAATTTAAATTGACATTTTGCTAGAACAGGAGTATTTGGGGAATAAAAGATGAACACCCTTTCATCCTTACTCATAAATCAGTTCTGTTCTGTGCACAAAATGTAGAAAATCCGTTAGCTCAAGTTATTAAAATACAATCCTAGTAAAACAGCTGCATTTTTTTCCTTTGGCCAATGTAAAGTCATAAAAAGTGAGCATAGTCATAAAAAGTGAGCATAAAGTATAAACCAAGAATGTTATTGTAATCACAATTCCCATAAAATACCATTTTATTACCTGCAAAAACATACTTTTAATGTATGTTCTTTATGTTATAAACAGGAGATTGGCTAGTAGGACATTTACAATGAAAGCACTATAATTTTAAATAGCTCTTATTTTAATCTTTAAGGAATCTAACCAGTCCTTGTGAAAACAATCCAGAAAATATATTATATGGAGGGAGAGTGATAGGATTTTCCTTAATCTTGCTAGTGATTGTGTCTGCTAAGCAGAAGGGTAATGCATGCTGAATCTTGACAAGCTATTTGTGTTTTGGCCTTATTATTTTAAGTTTTGACCCATTTCAGTAATTCATTCTGAGCACATCATTCCTTACTGAAAGACATTCTTGGCCTTAAACAGCTTTAACTGTGTCTGTAGATGACCTCTCATTTGGACTTTCTAGCAGGTTGATATGGTGGTTTTAAAAGATGTTCACCTATTATTTAATAGCCTTCCCCTTCAAAAGGCAGAACTCAATTCCTCTTTCCTTAAGTGTGGGTGGTACTATGTGATTTGCTTCTAACCAATACAATGTAGAAGAAATGACTGTGTGGTGTCTTGAGATTCAGAAATAAAAGACGTTATTTCTTCTTCCTTATGCTTTCTATTGGACTTTCTTTCTCTCAAGTAAGTAGCTTCAGTGTATTGAGGACATCCAAGCGTCCTATATCAGTTCTGTAACCTGCAGCCACAGTCATATGAATGGGCCATCTTGGAAACAGAAAACTCTAGTCCCAGTTACAATTCCAAGGTGCAGCCCAGCCACCCTCATGAAAGAACCAAATTCAGAACGACCCAGATGACCTCCTGGATTCTGAACTCTGAGAAACCATGTGAAATAGATATTTGTTGTTTCAAGCTTGGGGATCATTTGTTACACCAAGAATTACTTATTACAGCCATGCAACCCATAGGACATTTCAGTCAAGACTGGACACATATATGACAGCATTCCCCTAAGAATATGATACTGTATTTTCACTGTACTTTTTCTACATTTAGATATGTTTAGGTACACAAATACTTACCCTTGTGTTACAACTGTAGACAGTAGTCAGTACAGTAACATACTGTACAGGTTTGCAGCCTAGATGCAATAGGCTATACCATACAGTCTCAGTGTGTAGTGGGCTATAACATCTGGATCTGTGGAAGTACACCCTATGATGTTGGCAGAATGACATAATTGCCTAACAATGACAAATGAATGACTGTATTTTATTCAGTCAACACTTGGAGCTGAAAAAAATGAATCTTTCTTATCGAAGTTTAATTGAAATAAGAGTTATTAGATCTCTCAGACAATAAAAAGACCATACATCATTTTAACTGGTTACTTCCTTCTTGAATTACTTGCTATTTTTGCTTTGTATTTTGGTTCTATATATTTCGAAATCTCACTAGATATTATTATTGTCTTTGGTGCTATTGTTGGACTGTTGATTTATGCAATCAATATTTGTAAAGTCTCTCTTTCTTCCCCTGAAAATGCTTTTACTTCACCTTTATTCTTGCAAGATATTTATATCAGGTGTAGAATTAATGGTTGCCAATTTTTTGTGTTTAGTACTTCAGAATACCATTGCATTGTCATTTGTCTTCCTATTTTTTTCCTTCAGTCCATTATCATTCTAATTTTCTTTCCACTGCAAATAATAACCTTGCACTTTAACTGTCCTAAATTTGTTCTCTTTGTTTTTGATTCCATGTAATTTTACTATGATGAGCCTAAGAATAGTTTATTGCATTCATCCTACTTTGGTTTCTCATGTTTCTTGAATTTCAGCCATTTTCTTTTCAAACATTACATCTGCTCAATCACATTCTTTTCCTCTGCCATACTTAAGTCAGGTATTTTATTTAACTTGTCTTCCGGATTATTCATTGTCTTTACAGCTGTCTTATCTACTATGAAATTTATCCACTGGATTTTTAACTTCAGTTATGTTTTTTCCCCAAGGTCAACAATTGTCATTTTACTTAAGGTGTCTTGAATTATTTTATGTTTAAGCAAACTCATCAAGTTTTAGAGTCAACAGTGTTTCTATGGTGTTAAAAAAACACATTTTCATAAATACATTTATCATTATTTGAGATTTTGTGTGAATATTTAATTTCCTAATCTGTGTGGAATGTATTCATTTTTATATATGAGGTGAAGTAGGGGATTGATTTCATTTTATATGAATAATTATATTTTACCTCCATTTATTGTAAAATCCTTCTTGTGGTCTATGATATGGCTGGCCAATTGTATTATGTATCAATATTTTGTCCATGCAGATATACATTTCTGGACTCATTCTATTTCATTGATAATTTAGTACACCATGTTTCAGAGAAATCCATTACGAATTATTATGGACCCTGATACCTTATAGCTCACATTCCCAGTCTTACTGTTGTTCAGAGGGCTTTTTCTTACTCTTGCCTTTCTAGACATTAATATGCACTTTAAAATTGCTTTACAATTATAGGTCAATTTGGAGAGAATTCCAACATGTACAATATTTTCCTTTCCATAAACATGGCTGGCATATGTCTCTACTTATTTAGATTTTCTCCAATTCCTTTGACTTTTTTTTATTTACTCTCTTTGTAAAATAAAAGTAAAAATTTTTTTTAAAATTCATTATAAAATAGCAGATGTACACAGATTTGTTTCATTGCATTTCACTTATGTATATATTTTTAACATTTAAAATATATCTTTAGGGATACTCTGCTAAAAATTTAGGACTAAAGGAAAGCAAAACATAGTTTCTGTCATAAAAATTTTGTACTCTAGAAGTCCTGCATGGGAATATATAATTGCAATTAACATTTACAGTTGCTTTACTTCTGCAAGGTAGTTTTAAAAAATTATCAAGTTTTTCTATGTTGAGATCTTTAAATTTTTTTGGTAATTTGGAAAAATTATTTCATATTTAATGAATAATAAGTTGGTGGATTATGTATTTACTGACAATATTTCTTTAATGTTCTTATAAATTACAAACAACTTCACTGGAAATCACACGTTGGAAATTATCTTTTCAATATCCTCAGTTGAATTTCATTTGATATTTATCCTGTTGCATGGGATTTCTTTTCTCCTTGCTTCAACACTTTTCAAAATATTTCACACCATACTATCTTTACATTAGTTTGTTTGACTATTCAATGCATTCTGTAAATCTAGATTTGCTTTGGTATGCATTTTGCTTGTTTTGTGATTGTTCAATGGCTGATGGATACTTCCCTTGTGTCTAAAATGCTTTTCTTTTAGTTTCTTTTTTTTTTTAATCATGGACTCATTCTTATTATCTCTTTTCTTTATGGGGATACTAATTATTCAACCAATATTGGTTGGTTCCAGGTGTACTCCATTCTATCTGTTACTATTTTCAATTTTTAAAAAATCAATTAACTTCCTGTGCATTCTAGAAGCTTTTCTTAGTTTTTAAATTATTGTTTTATGCATCAGTAATTCAATTACCTTCCCTATTTTATGCCCGCAATGAAGATTTTACACCTACAGCAGTTTTGGTTTTGTTGCATTGTTCACTTATCTCCATTTTTGCCTTCTGATGGTAGCCTTATGTTTAATAAAGACAGCTGCCTTCTTGAGGATTTTCTAAAAATAAATACACCACTTTCTAAAAATGGTCTTCGTATGGCAGCATTCCTAATACAACTTGGTTGTCATTCAGTTTTGCTTCTGTAGTAGAAAGAGTACTATCTGCATTTCATTTTACCCATTTGGTATGGACCACAAGAGTCTGACCTACATTTACTACTACCTATGTGTTTCAGGTAATAAAATACGCTGGCTTCTTTCTGATAATGTTCTTTCATTGGAATCCTTTTTACAAAATGACTAGAACTTGTTTAGTTGTTGTTTAATCCGGAGATTGATATTGAAAACAATCTATTCAAGCCCAACTACATTTTGTAGACAGCTTTTATTAGTTCAAATTCTTATAGTATACTCTTTCCTCTATTCAAATTTGAAAATTCTCAGATTTTTTGCTGTACCTTGGATAATGCTGTTTCTTCTTCTTTAAATTCTAACTAAAAATTAGTAGGCTTTAAATAACAAATATTGATGCCCTTGCGAGGATTTTTTATCCTATTTTTTTGGTGATATTGTTTATCAGCTTATGCTTCTTTTTAAACTTCCTTAATGTTTTATGTCTTAATAAGATCTAAACCATCTTGGCTGCTACCATATATCTGCAAATTAGTCAAAGAATTATGAGAACATACAGTACTAAGTATTAAAAAACATTTACTGTGTAAGAGGATGAATGTCTTACCTCTATAAAATGCTAGGCTATGATAGCCTATGCTGAGCTTCTATGGTTTGAAATAACATAAAATGCAAATTAAATACATATTTTAAAAATATCAATAGAAAGCATATAATTTCTACTTATAAGGCAGAAATACAAAATTTTGTAAATCCTTGTCATAAAACTTTGGCTAGTTATAAATGTAAATATAATAATGCCTCACTCCAAAATATAAGCGTCAATGGACGACCCAGCTCTATCTTATGTATGCATTTTTTCAATTTAATTGGACACGACAAATTTTAATTCTGGTAAACCGTGAAAACATGAATTATTTCATGCATTGTCAGTTAGAAAATTATAAAATTAAGGCAGTTGTTTTATCTTTTTCCCCTCTCAAGTTTCAAAGTTACTTCTGACATATTGACAAGAAGGCTTTCTTTTAAACATCCAAAATAATAAATATAGGGATAACTACTAATTATAACACCTTCTTGAATCCCTTTGCCTGTTATATTTGCTATCATAAGCTAAATACAATCTTGCTCACTTCTGTTTCTTTGGACATCTTTTCATCTGAGGCACATATTAAACTGTAAATATTCTTCTATTTCCTGGAAAAGTTGGACAGTAAATTTTACTACTTTGACCTTTTTAATATTCTCCATTTTGACTGGTTGTCTGTTCCAATCACACTTCCTGGGACGGTAAACAGGGAAAGGTGGGTATGGCAAGCAAATCAAATTACAGAATACTGAAAAGGTCATGGTGAGATGGTTTTAACTTCACACAAGAGAGAAGCAGGAAAAATATTTATAATGTTTGAAAAATGAGTAAATATGATTTTGTGCATGTGTTAACAAGCAACTAGTAAAAGCCAATGATAAGCGTCCTCTTCTTTATCCCAAATTTTAAATTATTTTTGGACTTTATCTGAAAAGTCCCAGGGCATATTCTCACAGTAGATTTAATATAATTCATTCTAATTTCCTTATATTTAATAACATATCAAATCACCCCAAACAGGGGATCTTTAGTCTATTAGTACAGATAGTATTTAACAAAATAACAACTGTACAATAGTGTAAATTTCCATCTTTCCTTTCCATCCAGAAGACGGCTTAAAATATTGACTAGTAGACCCAGATGGAAGATGAACTTTATTTGGTTTATTTAGCCTTCCTGAAATTTCCCACAGCTCCATTTATTTTCCCCTTGCTATATGAAACTCAGAGGACCAATCTTTTCAATGTGCTGTTGCTTTCATAGATGGATAACTTCTCAAATGTTAACAACACATAAACAAAAATCAGTTGTACACATTAATCACAGGTGAAGTTTTTTCAAAACACAAATAGAGACATCGGCTGAATGTTGGCAGTGAAATGATTGTAAAGCATCATACAGGGATAAACTGATATCTACATCTGTGCTGTGAATAGTCATCTTAAGATAAAAACTCTGCTTGTCTTATGAAACTATGGAAAAATATGATAGAATTTAGTGACTTATTGGTCATTAAAAATACTCCTTAAATTTTCACAATCAAATGAAATATTCGGTTACCTAATACTGAGTTTAGCTGTCAATTCAGCCCATCATCTTCTCCTAAGGATTTATGTTGATGGGGCAGCCATCATCCCAAGCATTGTTGGTGTCCATGGCAAAGTTGGGGGAGATGATAGGCCATGAAGCATGTCACTTTTACTCATAATTCTTTAGCTGGAACTTGCTGATATATCCACCTGTATTATAGGGGGCAGGACACAAAATCTCACCATGTAGACAGAGGTAAGAAGTAGTAAATATTTCTTAGCTGTGTTAATAACTACCTCAAGGGGTAATAAGTACTTGGGAAAATACATTATATAGTTAAAGACAGGTTCACATTTTCATCCCGAACATTAGAGCCACACTTGTATTGAAATTCTCTTTTATTTTCCCTTGGATTTTAGCAAGAGCTGAAAGACTTGCAGTCATCTCCCCAAGAGTGGCCTTTGTGATTCATTAATAGATGAACACTCCTGAAGTAGGTATGTCTGACTAGGGCACTGATTGTCCCAGATGGTTGGCTTGAATAAATGTTCAGACCTAATATTTCATCATTTATGTAAACTGCCTGAGTGCACAACAAATATAACAATAGTTATTAGCACATGTGACCTACGTTATTTAGGAATTAATTCATCACAAGTTACAGAAAAGGACTCAAGATGTTTTTCAGCAAAAAATAAAATAAGTTATTAAGATGATATTAGTGTGGCTTGGAGAAAACAAGGATGATAATGAGTCTGGAGCTTAGAAAAAACTACCTAAGAAAGAAAATGCCATCAGAATCAACTCTCAGTCTTTTGGGTGTTTTTCTGTCCATATGCTTTTCCCCTGCTCCTCTCTTCTCCTCTCTTCCATCTCCTCCTCTTCCTCCTCCTTATTCTTCTTTAATAGCACAAGGCTTCTTTTTCTTAAGTGGTCAACATGGTTGGATACTTTTTAAAAGAAAGTTTAGAAAACTTTTTTGAATATCCTGAACGAGGAATCAATTTCAAATTCAGTGCTGGGGAGCAATGTTCTAAATTAGATCTTCTCTAGGAGAAGACCATGCTGTCTGAAAAAAGAGTAAGTTGGTGGTTATATTCAGGTTGAATATTCGCCCAAGGTTCCACCCATGATGGCTATGTGAAAGAGGGTCATAAAGTAACATGCGTACACCCCCTGCAGTGACTTCAGCAAAGAAGGTTTAGGTCATGGACTGGTATGGTCTCCACTCTATTACTTTATCGTAAACTTTTTCTACGCCACCGCTAGACTACATGTGTTAGGTTACTTACTGTTACACTATCAATATAAGAGCCCCACACATATTAAGTAGTAAAAATGTATTTATTAAGTAATAAAAACAAATATTTCTGAGAACAAATAATTATTTGCAAATATCAGAAACTTATGAAATTTGTTTGTTTCCAACTGACCAATTTTAAGTATTAGTTTTAAAGTGAAGAAATAAAATTCCTTCTGTAGTAGATATAATTGGTTGTTTACCTGATATTTAGTTACTTCTTATTCTCTGTAAAATAATCCCAATTTTGTTCATCTGGCTCCTTTTGTCGTACATAGACTTTGTAAATCACAGGAAGCTAACTTTATCCTTCTGTCCAGAGGTGGGTCCTGACCAGTCTAAATAATCATGCTTATCTGTAATTGATACAGAAACAGGCTAAATTGAATCAGGACACAGAAGAGAATATTCTTGAGATAAACGTCAGTAGTTAAAAGTAGGTACAAGTCCTATACTGACCTGATCCATATAAAGAAATAACTTTAATCTCTTAGCTATGAGAGAAGTTTCCTTTTTTTCCACCCTAGATATGAAAAGACAAAAAAGTCCCTAGGTTCTGCTAATAGCCATCTTGCAAATATGAAAACAATAAGACTGAATGAAGATTGGCATGATAAATAAGGTGAAAATCTGAGAAACAGAGCTAGGACTCAGATTCACCACATCTGGCACTGGCCCTTCCTTTGAATATCCTGCTATATGAGCTAATGTTGCCATTTTTCTCAGAGCCCATTTGAAAAAGGTTATTTGTTACTCACAGCTGAAGGAAAACAAATGAATACATTATCCCTAAATATATCTTTGCCTTTAATTTAAAAAATAAAATGGCCCCTTATAACACCTAAGTGTCTTAAAATATATATTAAATTCCGAATGCAAATTTATTCTACTTAGCTTTATTCCCAGCTTTCAAAGTGGTTGTTCATTAATAGTATAGTAAAAGAGAAAAAAAGGAAGAAAGAAAAGGGGGAAAAAAGAATATATATTTACCTATCATTTTCCACCATAAAAGTTTGACTAGCCAAATTGTAAATGATCCTTGTCTCTTAATATAATTAATCTGTATTCACTTAATTAGTCTTTGACTCAGATTACTATATGTATTTCAAAGTAATTGAACAGAGTTTTACAAGCCTTATAATTCAGACTTTTATTATGTCAGGCATCTGTTCTCTTTATTTCACCTTAATTGTTTTTGAACAGTCCACTCTTCTCTAGAAAACTATGCATCTTTTAGGCATTTTTACTATTTCAGAATGACCATCAAAAGTGCACTTTATGATTTCTGTTTCTAAAAGTATCTACAATGAAATGGACTATTTAGAAAAATTTTATTTAATAAAGTGTGAAATAGGTAATCATACAAGAGGAAAAGTACAGATTTACTATCATCTGAAACAGCCTATAGAATTGTCATTAAAATGGGCTTTGGTGGCATGCACTCTTCCATTTTTTGGCAGGCTAGAAGTGTTCATTAAATGTCGTTCAGTACAGTCCATAACCCTAATCACTGTGAAGTATACAGCAATGAAAACCTTTATCTTAAAGCATGTGTTTGCACCCTAAAATTGGAAGGAAAAGTTAACTAGTAGATACTTTAATGTTGCGAGGAAGAAACATTATAGGGCAATTCTAAAGGCTGTACAAGATTGCAGGGCAGAGTTGGACAGCTTTTAAAAAAACACAAATTGAGATGGCAGAAAGAAGTGAGGCAGGAAGAAAGTACTTGCCCAAGGTGGAGGGCAGCCAAGATTCTGAGGTTTTGTCCCACGTGGCAGACCTTGGATGTCTCAAGTGACTTGGGCAACAATTTACTTCCCTTCAGATAGAGAACTTCCATAATTAAAAGGGACTAATAACTGTATTCTAAAATACTAACTTAATTCAGATATAAAGTAAAGGATAACTGTAATATTTCTTCAGGAGTAACCACTCTCCTGAATCTTATAAACAACCAGATAATCATTTTAAAAAGTGTTTAAACAGTATTTGTAAGTCTGGGAAACATTAGTTAAATTTAGGCCTTTGAAAAAACAACTATATATACGAAATAATCTAATATGAACTTTTCTTTTTATGTTTTAAACGGATGAAAATAGTCACATGGGTATGTTTAAAGTTTTGGACAACCACTTTATTACCATCTTAGCTACTTAAAATATGACCTTGATGCTTAAATTACATGTTTAATAAAATGCTTCTTCTAAATATCATTTAATGAATTATTATTTTATAAGATTTTGTACTACAGGGGATTTTCTAGAAAAGTATTCATCTTTTCATAACAAAGATGACTCATCATTTTGTATTATTCATATTTGGCCAGGCAGGAGAAAAATATAATGGAGACTAATGGAATAGCTGGAATCATGTTGCCTTTTGTACAAAGAACTTTTAATCTCACCACTTACAAATAAGGTGGCCACAAGTTTTATTAGACAAGAATGTCGCTCCCAAATTATTTTGTCTTTTACTCAAACATATATCAAAATCCAATTGTATTATGTTGGCTGTTATGTTCTTGCCTCTTTAGAACAAGAAAGTTTTCAAAAGAGAAAGAAGTATAATGGAGTGTGTATATGCTTACCAAATGTGGACAAGCAATAATGTGTACTGTACACACGGTCAGTTTTAACATATTAGGAACACTTCTGATATGCTCATATGACTTATTTTTTTTTAATGTTGAGCTTTTTTACGGTCCATATATTTAGCAATCTGGTTCTACTGTCAAGGGAAAACCCTTATTCACGAAAAAATAATAAGCTTAGGATAAGCATATAATTAATTTTATTCTATAAGTCAAGACATATTTTGATTCTGATTCAGACATAGCCACCTGTTAAACTTCTTATTTCTTGAAGTTGTTTGATATTCAAAATCAAGAACTTTGAGTTTCCCTTTTCTGACAAGAATCTCTGACCTTCCCACTCTCTACTGCCTTACTCTATTGTATTTTCTCTTCATCATTATATTTAATATCTTTGATTTTCTCCTATCTCCTCCTTTAAATTTTTAACGATCCTTAATTGCTTTTATTTATATTATTCCTAGTGCTACGATCTTCCATTTGTAATGTATTCTGCACTCTATTGTTAGATTAAACTTTGTAGTGAAAAACGTATGCTTATCCTGCTTTCTGTGAAAAAACTATCACTGTCTCCCTATTTCCAATGGAATGAGTTAGTTTCTTTAAAGTAATGTTTAAGGTGCCCTATCATCAAGTTCTTCCCGTCAATTCAACTTTGTTCTGCACTTTACGCAAAACTCTGCTCCAGACAAAGTGAACCATTCACATTTTCTCACGCTTGTGTTACAGCCTTGTCAATCTTACCCTACGTTAATCTCTTCATTTATGCTTTGTTATAACTACTGAAATTGTTGTTATCTGTAAGGCAAAACATAAAGGTTAGCTTTGAAAAAGATATCTTCTAATCTTACATCAAAGGGTGATTTTGCTCTTCTCTAAACTATCTATGATTTACTTGTACTTCCCTTATAATAGTTGTTATAGACTTATTTGTATTAAAAATCTATGCAATATTATTTCATCATTTATATTAAAATATTACTTTCTTCAGGGAATAAATTAGACCTGCCTTTGTCATCTTGGGAAATCCTATAATACTAAAATAACATACATATTATGTGATAAATATTAATATTTTAATATACCCTGAGATTTACTAAAATTATTTTATATAACAAAATATTTGCTAACTGAAAAGTGTAATTTCCAAAATGATTCAAGGGAAAACATTTCACTTAAGATATTCACTAGTACTATTTAGAACATATAATCTATTAACCAATGTATTTCTCATAGACATGAAAGTAAATAAATGCTATTGTGTTTCTGAATATTTTATGACATATTCTTATTCTGGTCTACTCTTCTAAAATGCTAGTTTTGTTTTCTTTTAATTGTCTTAAATTCTTAGAATGTGGAATGCACATAACTAGAGTTACTGCTTATTAATTTAAAGACATTTGTCAGGAGGAAGACTTCCAAACAGATCTGTGTGCTTTTTGCTGCTGCTTTCTGAATAGTTAGCATAGTCCTTGGCACATAATAAACATTCGATAACTATTCACTGATTAAATGGAGGAATTAATGAATGGCTAAATGAATGAAAATGTATAAACACATAATGGTCTGAATGTTTCTAGGAGTGCTTTAGTGATTTCACTTGCTATCTATATTTTCATCTGGCACTGCATAGTTTGAACATTTTATGTAGCGTAATAGTTGCAACTCTGAATAAAGGTCACATTGAACCTACTTCAATGACATTTTACTTCACAAAGAAGAAAAAGGATTTCATTATAAATATAATCTCCACAGTTTAAAATTCGTTTTGTAAAACTTAAAATTATGTCACAATGACATTTAGCACATGGATATAGTTGGAATTATAAAGGGATTTATTTTCTAAATTTATAAATGCTTTTTATAGCTATGTCCTATGTCCTAATATCTGAATTTCTTCTCTAGAATATGTATAATTATTTCCAAAACATTGCATGTATCACTGGATTAATACTGAATAGGCAAGTTGCCTTTCCATTTAAATGATCTTTTTTTTAAGGATGTATGTCATGCCCAAAGCCTACTCTGAGATATTCTTTATGACCAGATAATCATGTCTGTTGCTACCTGAAATTTCTCTGCTGGCCACAGATGACTAAATGAGGAATAGCTGTATAACTAAAAGGTAGCCAGTGTATAGGCTATCAACCCTTAAGTTGGTACAACAGCACCATCCAAGATAAATTCCTTAGGTTAATGCTAGGCAACTGATCTTACAATTTCTTTTTTTGTTTGTTTGTTTGTTTTGAGATGGAGTCTTGCTTGTTGCTCAGGCTGGAGAGCAGTGGTGTGATCTTGGCTCACTGCAACCTCTGCCTCCCGGGTGTAAGCAATTTTCGTGCCTCAGCCTTCAGAGTGGCTGGGATTACAGATGCACGCCACCAAGCCCAGCTAATTTTTTTGTTTTGTTTTGTATTTTTGGTAGAGATGGGATTTCACCATGTTAGTCAGTCTGGTCTTGAACTCCTGACCTCATGATCCACCCACCTCAGCCTCCCAAAGTGCTGAGATTACAGGCATGAGCCACCACACCTGGCCATCTTAGAATTTCTTTATCAGGATTTACTATATTATTCTATGATAGAAGAATCACCCTAAAATCTCAGTGGTGTAAAATAACAATCAAGAATGTCTTACTCATGGTACATATCCATTGTGGTTGACTGTAAATTTGTTCCAAGTGTCTTCAGTTCAAGAGACAGATTGATAGAGAAGCCTCTATTTGAACATTGTCAATCTCCTGGTTGAGGGGAAATGGACATAGTAAACTACATTCTGACTTATTGAAGCACCTACTTGGGCATGACATACACCACTTCTACTCACATTACATTGGCCAAGCAAGTGGCATGACATAGATGTGGTCAAGAGAGCAGGCATGTGCAGTTTTTCCATAGAGCAGCCCATAGAAGAGACATGGTAGGTCGTGATAGTGAATATTTAGAAAATAATACAGTCAGCCACCTTGTCCCTTTAGAGTTTGAACTAGAGTGAGTCAGCATCACAAGCATAAAGCACCGCAAGCATAAGGAGAAAACAGCTGAGCCACAAAAGTGGCAGATCAGGAAAGGAGAAAGCAAAGCATGCCTGGGGAGGGGACATGAGGTAGCTCACCTCTGCAGCCAGAGAAGGCCTGGGTTGTTCTCTCTTGTTATAGATATATAGGGAAAGCTGACTTGTTTTCACTGAAGTTGTGCTCTTCAAACTATGTCCTATATTTTGTTATGCCTTCAATCATAAAAATGAACCTCCCTTGCTTAATGTTCATTCAGTGGCCATTTCTTCAAACACAAGAGTCTAACATCTAACAAGAAAACAGTAGTGAAGTTTTGTGGTTTTCTTTCTCTTCCTTAAAGAAAATAACTCTCAAATAATTAGAAGAAACTCAAATTAATTCGATAGCTTATATGAGTATATACTTTTTAATTTTTAGAATGTATGCATAGTTTATTTAAATAAACTAAATAAAAATTTAAACTAAGTTAAGCAGTTTGATGACAGAAAACACAGGAAAGGCGTAAGTGCTGAAGGGTTCAATTTGACTAACACAGTCTTGGACTTTAGAATGTGAAACCTGTTTATCCGCCAGTTTCCTAATGGGCATGTTATAGGCATCAGGTTAATATAAAACTAAAAGGTGTGTATGTATGTGTATGCATGGGGGCGAGTGTGTGGGGTGGAATTGGCTTATTTGTTTATTTTTATTTTTCTGTTCTCTTTCACAGATGGTGACGTTAGAATTGGCTTGTCTAAATGACGGGTAGAACCATCTTATATAGCTTTATGTAATTACCAAAATAAACTTATAAAACAAAAACATCTTGTATTTTTATTATTTTATTGCTCCTTTCCTCTTCATAGCACATTGTCCTGAGAACAAAATCTCAGTTTATAATTTCATTTTTACTTTTTCTGCCATTTTCAGCTTTATAATATTTGCAACATATTATAATCTTCTCATATTGGTGAATTTTTACTGATCACAGCTTTATAAATGTATGCATAAAAAAACCATGATGAATAATGGCTAGAAGCTTATCCAAATTAAATATTGACATGAAAATTTACATTTACTTAAAAATATTAGTAAATATTTCATGATACTTTATATATCCAGATACATTGGACTGTATAATTAATCTAAAATAAAGTCATGCCATATGATTCAATGGAATTATAGTTAAATAAGCTCATTGTATCCTAAGGCAGAGTAGACTCTCTCCCCCACCCCCAAAAAATATACTGGTGTTAATGATAAAATGACAAGCATTTGTTAGTCTGTAGCTTTATAGTTGGTTATTTATGAGGAAAACCTCAGATTTGATTTTGTTGTTTTTTTTCCACTCATGCATTGTTCACTCAACAAATATTTGCATAGGCTTGACACTGCTAGGCATCTTGAACATGAAAGTGAATGAGAGCTTGTCTCTGCATTGAGAGTGTGCCTAGTTTACTGGAGAAATGTTCCCAACACCAGGACTTGTCACAGAAAGTTATACTTAATACTGTGGTACACACTATTTTACCAACTGCCACTTGGATTCATGTGTCTATGGCCTGGCTCACTTAATAAAAGGAAGAGCACATTGGCAGTGGAACTTGAAAAAACAATGAAAATCAATTGTTGTTATAGAACTTCTTTAAGATTACTCAGAAAATATTGCTCACTGTTAATCCCATGAAATCAGCAAGGTGAAAACGTTAACTACGAACAGAGAAGATGGGGAAACACGGAAGTTTGATGTGAAATGGAGAGAAGGAAATACAAGAGGGGAAGTAGAAAGACAAGAAGAAAATCCTCTCTGTCTCGGGCACAGGAAGGCAAAAAGGCCAGAGGAACAAAAAGTAAAAGGAAGAAAAAAATGTAGAAAAAGTGGAGCACACGCAAGGGGAAGGAACTCACTGTGGGCTTCTGGTGCATGAGCCACTGTGGGGGAAAGTTTAGTGGGATGAGCCGAAGGGCCATCATTCAAATCCTGGCAGGGAAGGTTTTGTGAACTTTAAGAACAGCTGAATTTATCCTACAGACGAACTGGAAAAGAAATCAAGACTGTGGAGAAAATGGGCTGATTGCAAAGCAGGGAAAGTCTAATATATATTTTTTCCATTTTATTTAGAAAGAAAATGACACTGAAATAAGAATGTATCAATTTCAAAATATTCTCAAGTGTAACAAGTTAAAAATTAAACAAGCGTGGAGTGAAAAAGTGGCAAATAAATATGGGAGTTAAAATATTTTAATTTAAAAATAATACTTTTCAGTATTATGGACACATTTAAATCATTTATGGGGAAGTTAATAAGCTTTAATTAAAAGTTACACAAGCATGGATAATTATGAGTCCTATAACGAGGACATTAAATGTTTAAGGAAGTTGGAAAATCAATGAAATAAGCAAATACACAGTTGAAAGGAAAGAATGGACTGTTGAGGTTGGTTGAGGGGAGGAAACCATCTTTAGAATGGGACAGATACAGGTTAGAAACTCCAACCCTTCCCTTAACTATTTGTTGCTGGGAATACTATTTAACCTTAGTAATGTTACTCACATTCCTACTTTTCTTTTAGTGGGAATAATGATGCCACTTTAATGATTAAATAAAATAATGTATGAAAAGTGTCTAGAGCACTAATTTTCACTAAGTAAGTTGACTGCATTAGAGTTACTATGTATGGCCTCACAGATTAAGTACATCACAAGTTCATTTTTCATATAGACCCAAATACAGCAATCCTACTACATTTGTTTTTATTTTCTGAGCAACAATGAAAACATAAGAGTAAAACGAAAGGGAAAAAATGAGGTAACATCTGTTAAAATAAAAAAAAATTAGTATCTTAACTCTAAACACTGGAAAATACAGCTTTCTATGAAAAAAGGGAAAGCAAAAGAAAGCATATAAAGCAACCAACAATTAAACTGTCTTGGTATAAAACAGAAGAGAAGAGGAGAAGATTACAAATAATAAAAGTATACTGTGTTTTGAAATACAAAAATGAATGCCTCAGTAATTTTCAAATATGCATTGGGAAATGAATTCTTACTAGTTTGAATAATAAAATACAATCTGCAGAAATGTTTAAAATAAACAAACATACTCTGGTTTCTCTTAAGATTGTATAACTCTCTTTAAGGGCAGTAACTTTTATCACAAACTTTATATAGATGCAGTCATGTACACACATATAATAAACAACGTTTTTAAAGTAATTAAGTAATATCAACAGTCATTAAAAAAGGTAATAAGGCTAGACACAGTGGCTCATGCCTGCAATCAGCATTTTGGGAGCCTGAGGTGGGTGGATCACTTGAGGTCAGGAATTCAAGACCAGCCTGGCCAACATGGCAAAACCCCATCTCTACTAAAAACACAAAAATTAGCCAGGCGTGGTGGTACAGGTCTGTAGTCCCAGCTACTTGGGAGGCTGAGGGAGAAGAATCGCTTGAACCCAGGAGGCAGAGGTTGCAGTGAGCTGAGATCACACCACTGAACTTAGCCTGGGTAACAGAGTGAGGCTCTGTCTCAAGAAAAAAAAAAATGGTAATAAAGCCAAATATGAATACAAAGTGAAAAATAAAACTAGAAATTCCAGTCTCTCAGACAACAACATTGAAGATTGCTTTTTAAAATATACATAAGAAAGACATGTATACACTTAATGAATAGCGAAATGCCGCAGCAGAATTATTAAAAAGAAAAGAGAACAAAAAATGGATTTCAAAGTGCCATCAATGGCTCCTGAATTCCAATACTTCATTGTACTTAACGTTAGGTAATATAACGTGAGAAATCAGATTCTCAAGAAAGGCAACACCATTGATGCCACTTTTCTAACCATGTATTCCATAACAGACTTGAATTCACCTTTTCCTCTTCCTCCCACTCCTCACCATCATGGTTATTCTATGTCAGACACTGTTTCTGGGGGATTACGTGGCTCATCTCATTTTAACCTTCATTTTAGCGACAAAGCTCTGGACCAACACAAAGTTTACACATCTTTCATGTGATAAAACTAATATAAAAAATGAGATGCTTTTGTCTAACATTAAAATAACAAAATTTTTTTTAGGAACCTCCGCATGTTTTTCTATAATGACTATACTAGTTCACATTCCCACCAACTGTGCACAGGGCTCCCTTTTCTCCACACCCTTGCCAAAACTTATCTTTTGTCTTTTTGATAAAAGCCATTCTAACAGGTGTGAGGTGACATCTTATTGTGGTTTTGATTTGTATTTCCCTGATGATTGTGTTGAACATATTTAAAATATACATGTTGGCTATCTGGATGCCTTTTTGGAGAAACATCTATTCAGGTCCTTTGCCTAATTTTTCATCTGGTTGCTGTGTTGCTGCCACGTTGCTTGAGTTCTTTATATATGTTGAATATTGACCCCTTATCAGATAGATAGTTTGCAAATATTTTCTCCCATTATATATGTTGTCTCTTCGCTCTGTTGTTTCCTGTGCTGTGCAGATGCTTTTTAGTTTGATGCAATTCTGTTTGCTGTTTTTCCTTTTGTTGCCTGTGTTTTTGGGGTCAGAGCCACACAATTATTCCCTACAGGAATATCAAGAATGTTCCCGATATGGTTCAACTGTTTCCCCACCAAAATCTCACCTTGAACTGTAGTTCCCATAATCCCCACAAGTAGTGAGAGGGATCCTTTGGGAGGTAATTGAATCACAGGGACAGTTATCCTCATGCTGTTCTGCTGATATGGTGAGTGAGTTCTCATAAGATCCGATGGTTTTTAAGTGGCTTTTTCCCCTTTTGCTCTTCATTTCTCCTTGCTGCCACCATGTGAAGAAGGACATGTTTGCTTCCCCTCCTGCCATGATCATAAGTTTCCTGAGGCCTCCACAGCCCTGTAAAACTATGAGTTAATGAAACCTCTTTCCTTTATAATTACCCAGTCTCGGCCATGTCCTTATAGCAGTGTGAGAACAGACTAATACAATTTGTCTGTGTTTTCTTCTCGAATGTTACAGTTTCAAGTCTTTCATTTAAGTCTCTAATCCATTTTGAATTGTGTTTTGTATGTG
Organism: Pongo abelii; assembly: GCF_028885655.2. Classification (NCBI taxonomy): domain Eukaryota; kingdom Metazoa; phylum Chordata; class Mammalia; order Primates; family Hominidae; genus Pongo; species Pongo abelii. The sequence goes on from NC_072002.2 coordinate 44,450,706, forward strand.
GTGTGAGATAATGAGCTAATTTCATTCCTCTGCATGTGGATATTCAATTTCTCCAACACTATTTATTGAAGAGACTGTGTTTTTTCCCAATTGTGTATTCTTGATACCTTCGTCAAAAATCAGTTTGCTGTAAAATATATGCACTTATTTCTGGATGCTTTATTCTGTTCCATAGGTCTATTATTCTATTATTATTGGTCTATTATTTGTCTATGTGTCTGTTTTTAGGTCAATACCATGCTATTTTGGTTACTATAGCTTTGTAGCATATTTTGCAATTAGGTAGTGTGATGTATCCAGCTTTGTTCTTTTTGATGAAGATTATTTTGACTATTTGGGTTTTATTGTGGTTTCATATAAATTTAGAATTGTTTTTCATATTTCTGAAGACAATATCATCGCATGACCCAGGAATCCCACTTCTGGATATATACCCAAAGGAAATGAAATCAGTATGTCAGAGATATCTGCACTCCCATGTTCATGGCCACATTATTCACAATAGTCAAAATATGGAATTTGCTTAAGTGTCCTTCAGTGGATAAAGAAAATGTAGTACCTATATATAACAGGATAATAATAAAGATGAATGGATAAAGAAAATGTAGTACATATATATAATAGGATAATAATCAGCCTTGAAAAATAATATGCTGTCGTATGATACCAGGATGACCTGGTAGGACATTATGCTAAGTGAAACAAGCCATGCACATAAAGACATATACAAATATACAGAGAGAGTGTATACATGATTTATTATAAGGAATTGGCTCACAAAATTATAGAGGCTAAAAAGTCCCACCTCTGCTATCTGCAACCTAGGGACCCAGGAAAACTAGCAACATAGTTAGGAAAATCAGAGTACTGATGTTGTCTCATTGGACAGCAGGAGGAGACTGATGTCCTAGCTCGACAGTGAGGTAGAGAGAGAGAAGTCCCCTCTCTTGTTCTATTTGTTCTGTTCAGGCTCTCAGTGGACTGGATGGTGCTCAACCACATTGGGGAAGAAAATCTGCTTTACTCAGCCAACCTATTCTAAGGCTACCCTCATCAGGAAATATGCCCACAGCCACACCCAGAAATAATGTTTAATCTGGACACCCATGTCCCAATCAAGTTGGCATATACAATTTACCATCACAGTAACTCTTCTATTTGTACTCATTTTAAATGACTTTGGGGGTCAGAAAACTGTAATCAATATTATTTAAGCAATTTGCCAACATGATCTTAAATTAGAAATAAAAACCTCTCGCAGTGTGAAACATATTTAATCATATACCAGCCCTGAGTTATTTACTTATCCCAGCTCCTACTATGTAAAAATTGATAAACTGTGCCAGCATAGGCATAAATGGAGAGAGAACAATGGAGTTTTCAACATTTTATCTTTAACAAATAAAAAGTGTACCTTGTGCGAAATATTTTCAGCTTTTCAAAAGTTTAGTAGATTCTGTTTGAGGAACAAAACTCTATCCCAGAATTTGAGACTGAGGTCTTAGTACAAATGTTTATACTATGTAACAAACCTAAAATTTAAGTAGAGTACTAAGAGAAGTTGATGATATGCACACTTTTCATTTTCATCTGGAAATTAAATTAAATTAACCATGAAAAAGATCTCTATGTTTTCTCTTTTATATATACACTTTTGTTTCTTCTTCATATAAACTATTTTTTTCTTTAAAATACTGTTCAGTGGTTATTCTTACAGCACATCGTTAATCTCTTACATAAATACTAAAAAATGAGGTGTAACTCTCATCTACTACATAGAAAACAACATAAATATTTATAAAAAACTTATCTGTAGCACAAACTAGAAGTGTTTGAGCATAGACACAGCTTAGTGTATATATAGCTAAACAGCTCCAAGCAAACAATACGGGAGGATATTTCTACATAATTAGAAAGGAATTTGATTTAGGAAATGACTTTTTGTTTGAAAAATCATTAGCATCTTTAGGTAATTCACTTGCTAATAAATCATCCTTTTCCATTTTTAAGTGATTAAAAAAGATTTTCCCTTATATTAACCAAAAGCCATTTGGATTTTCAATATTGTACAATCAACAAGAATTCTTTTTAATTTTATAAAAAGCAATGCAGGCTTTAAAAATAAGTCCAGAAATATCTCCTTTGACCTCATTTCTCCACTAGGTACTATATTCTCTTCTTTATAGATAAGTTTCTTGAAAGGGTATTATTGCTTATCTCCCTTTTATTTCTTATGTCCCCAGAAATCTGTTTTCTGCTCCTATGCCTCCAAAGGAGCTATTTATTCTAAGTACATGAAAGAAATCCAAATGTCTAATTTGCTAGATATTGTCCTTGCTAATATGAATCAGTTTCGATATTTGCTATCTCTTTATTCTTAACAGAATTTATTCCATTGCCTTATTTGACAGTATTGTCATCTATCTTCAGTTCAGTTATGAAGTTACTAAACAGAGTTAAATAAATTAATTCTGAAATATTGATAGAAGGCAAAACATTTTGAATCTCAGGAGTAAAGAAGAAATAGTAGAGATATGAAGAGGCTGTGGTAATAGAAATGGAAAGAGGTCTAATTTCAGCTCAGTATATTCTATTTTCTCCAAATCCCCAATGAAAGTTGATATCACGCCATATACAATATATAGAGCCTAGATGCACTGTTATTAAATGCCAGATGTACTAGTAATAAGAGCCATGTATTTCTATTTCCATACTATTGTCTCTGGAACAATTCCCAAAATAAAATACTTGTACTTAATCTTCACATAACAGTTTCTGAGGGAACCTAAACTAAACTTTATATAAGTGAAAAAAAAAAAAAAGATTGGATATTTGCCAATCTTTGGTATGTGGTTTTATTTCTTTAATTTAAAAATATTTGTATTTATTTTGAATTTTTATTTATTTGATTTTGATGTCAGTTTACTAGTGGTTATAGTGGAATAAATTGAGCAATACACAAATTATAGAATGCAATTAAAAATAACATAATTATCAAAATTATCACTATTGTAAGCTGTAGTCAAATGAGTAAGAGGACCAAAGGATAATGGATTCATTAAGACCATTGGTGATGACTTCTTATGACAAATAACACAGGTAGTATTTGTCTTCTTTGTTTCTTTTTCTTCTATGAGAAAATGTTTAAATATTATTTTATTTCTACCTTAAAAAGCAGCAATAAAGCTTTAATACATTTGAAAAACATGAACTACATGGAACAGGATCTTGAATCCCTCAGTTGGGAAACACAGTCCTTAAAGGATGAATCTACAAGTGAGGAATAGGAAGATATTTGACGCAAAACACCGTTTCATTAGGTATTAGCTCTGTGCTCTGGCCAATTCTAACTTGGGCTTCTCAGCTGCAAAATAGTCACAATAATAGTGTGCATTTTGAAGGGTTATTAGGAGATATAAATGAGATAATATATAAAGTACTTAATAAATACTTGCTTTAGTGAACTCTCGTTAAATCTTAGCTATAGCTATTGCTGCTATTTGAATAATTATTACTTGTACTATCATTATTAGTAAAGTATAGATTAGAAATCAGGAAAGAAATTTAATCATCCTTACTATTGTGGAATATAAAAAAGTAGAAGCCAAAGGGAAGTCTTTGGCCCTTAAACCAATGCTAACTTGCGAATTACAATTTGGGTCCTGATACGGTGTCTTAGTCAGTTGGGGCTACTGTAACAACCTACCATAGACTCAGTGGTACATAAACAACAGACATCGATTTCTCACAGTTTTGGAGGCTGAAAGTTCCAGATCAGGGTACCAGCACTACAGCGTTCTGGTGAGAGTCCAGTTCCGTGTGCAGACTGATGATTTCTTTTTCTTTTCTTTTCTTTTTTTTGAGATGGAGTTCCCCTCTTGTTGTCCAGGCTGGAGTGCAATGGCGCGATCTCGGCTCATTGCAACCTCTGCCTCCCGGGTTCAAGCGATTCTCCCGTCTCAGCCAAGTAGGTGGGATTACAGGCATGTGCCACCACGCCCAGCTAATTTTGTATTTTCAGTAGAGATGAGGTTTCTCCATGTTGGTCAGGCTGGTGTCAAACTCCCGACCTCAGGTGATCCGCACGCCTCAGCCTCCCAAAGTGCTGGGATTACAGGCGTTAAGCCACCTCTCCCGGCCCTGATTTCTTATTGTATGACCACATGGTGAAGGGCAGAAAGGCAAGCTTTCTTTTGGGCTTTTATAAGAACACTCATAATCCCAATTATGAAGAGCTCCACCCTCATGACCTCATCTGATCCTAATTACCTTCCAGAGACCCCACTTATAAATACCGTGACATTATGGAAAAAGCTTTCAACATATGAATTAGGGGGCAAACTTTCAGTCCATTGCACTATACAAAGCACTGGAGGGTCACAGATGAATTCAGAATATTTTCCAAAGCAAAGAAACTCCCATCATCTTGCAAAAGTAGGGCCTATTAAATATATGTTACGATTTTATGTTACATGCTATTGAAAAATAAAAATACATTTTGGAATATGTGTTATCCACATATGTGAAGACAGTTTAGTTGTCTTCAAGTTTTCTTGTGCATTTTAATATGCAATAATCTTATTGAGGTGAAAATGTCTCCTATTGTTTAATATTGTTCAAAGATCATTAACTATAGTCATATAAGAACTGCTGCTATATACAATAATAATTGATATATAATAGATATGATATTTATATCTACTACATATATTAGATATATCTCATATATAAATACATACATAATTTTTATATTATACATTTTTACTTATTTTGTATACAAGAAATAGATCAGTTTTTATATCTGGACAAGAGAACTAGGAGGGTGCCATCAAAATGTTCTTCAGCTAAGATACCAGTGCACTGTCAGTGGCTTCCAAGAATCTTTATTTATTTATTTATTTATTTATTTATTGAGTGGAGTTTTGCTCTTGTTGCCCAGGCTGGAGTGCAATAGCGCGATCTTGGCTCACAGCAACCTCCGCCTCCCAGGTTCAAGTGATTCTCCTGCCTCAGCTTCCTGAGTAGCTGAGATTACAGGTCCCACCAGCACGCCCACCTAATTTTTTGTATTTTTAGTAAAGACAGGGTTTCAACATGTTGGCCAGGATCATTTCGAACTCCTGACCTCAGGCAATCCACCCGCTTCAGCCTCCCAAAGTGCTGGGATTACAGGCATGAACCACTGCATCTGGCCCCAAGAATCTTTAATACTGACCCTGAATTATTTGTAAAATCTGAACATCATTTCTTCCTTTAGAAGAGAAATGACTTTACAAATAATATCCTGATTTTAAAGCAATGCTTTGTACTTGGACAGCCTTGTACTTTATTAGTTCAGTACAACTATTTTCTTGACCATGGTAATGTTACTTAATTCTGCTAAGCTCTCTTTTTCCTTCTATGAAATGGAAATGATAATGTGTCTGGAATTGGGGGGTTCTGGGGTTCTTGGTCTCACTGACTTCAAGAATGAAGCTGCGAACCCTCGCGGTGAGTGTCACAGTTCTTAAAGGCGGCGTGTCTGGAGAGTTTGTTCCTCTGATGGTTCAATGTGTTCGGAGTGTCTTTCTTCTGGTGGGTTCGTGGTCTCACTGGCTTCAAGAGTGAAGCTGCAGACTTTTGCAGTGAATGTTATAGCTCATAAAGGCAGTGTGGACCCAGAGGGAGCAGCAGCAAGACTTATTGCAAAGAGCAGAAAAACGAAGCTTCTACAGTGTGGAAGGGGACCCCAGGAGGTTGCCACTGCTGGCTTGGGCAGCCTGCTTTTATTCCCTTATCTGGCCCTGCCACATCCTGCTGATTGGTCCATTTTACAGACAGCTGATTGGTCCATTTTACAGAGAACTGATTGGTCTGTTTTGACAGGGTGCTGATTGGTACATTTACAATCCGGGAGCTAGACACAAAACTTCTCCAAGTCCCCACTAGATTAGCTAGATACAGAGTACTGATTCGTGTATTTACAAACCCTGAGGTAGACACAGAGTGCTGATTGGTGCATTTACAAACCTTGAGCTAGATACAGAGTGCTAATTGGTGTATTCACAATCCCTTAGCTAGACATAAAGATTCTCCAAGTCCCTGCCAGATTAGCTAAACACAGAGTGCTGATTGGTGCATCCACAAACCCTGAGCTAGACACAAGGTGTTGATTGGTATATTTACAATCCCTTAGCTAGACAAAAAGATTCTCCAAGTCCCCGCCAGATTAGCTAGACACAGAGTGCTGATTGGTGCATCCACCCTGAGCTAGACACAGGGTGCTGATTGGTATATTTACAATCCCTTAGCTAGACATAAAGATTCTCCAAGTCCCCTCTAGACTAAGGAGCCCAGCTGGCTTAACCCAGTGGATCCTGCAGGGGGCCGCAGGTGGAACTGCCTGCCAGTCCTGCGCCTTGCGCCCACACTCGTCAGCCCTTTCGGCGGTCGATGGGACCAGGCACCATGAAGCAGGGGGCGGTGCTCATGGGTGAGGCTCCCGCGGCGCAGGAGCACAGGGCAGTGGGAGAGGCTCAGGCATGGCGGGCTGCAGGTCCTGAGCCCTGCCCCCCGGGGAGGCAGCTAAAGCCCGGCGAGAATTCGAGCGCAGCGCCGGCAGGCCGGCACTGCTGGGGGACCCCGCGCACCCTCCGCAGCTGCTGGCCCGGGTGCTAAGCCCTCACTGCCCCCGGCCGGTGGCGCCGGCCGGCCGCTCCGAGTGTGGCCTCCGCCGAGACCACACCCACCCGGAACTCACGCTGGCCCGCAAGCGCCCTGCGCAGCCCTGGTTCCCGCCCGCGCCTCTCCCGCCGCGCCTCTCCCGCCACACCTCCCCGCAAGCTGAGGGAGCCGGCTCCGGTCTCTGCCAGCCCAGAGAAGGGCTCCCACTGTGCAGCGGCGGGCTGAAGGGCTCCTGAAGCGCGGCCAGAGTGCGCGCCGAGGCCGAGGAGGCACCGAGAGCGAGCGAAGGCTGCCAGGGCTGCTAGCACGCTGTCACCTCTCAATAATATTTACTACTAAAGACTGTTAATTTTATATTTACATATATATGGCTATATATGTGTGTGGATAGATATACATACATATTGAAACTGGAGAGGTTCCCTCGTCCCCGTGGCAGGGCGTGCGACAAAGGGGGGCTCCCCTCGATGTCCTCTCAATGTCCGGTGGCTTGTCATCTTCGGCCGATATTTTCATCTTGTCGTCCAGCAGCTTCCGTTTCTGTCTTGCTAGGGTCTCGGATTTTTATAGGCCCAGGATGGAGGTGTGGCGGGCCAGAGTGGTCTTAGAAAACACAACATTTGGGATGGAAAGTAGGAATGCTTGTCTTCACTTCAGTCTGTGGGGGTGGGGCCTTAGCCAGGGACCACGCCCTCCTCTACCCAGCACTTCCGTTCCCTGCTTCCCTATCTTTTGAAGAGACCATGCTTTTCCCTTCCCAGCACTCCCGTATCAATATGTAAAGAGGGAGATCTACATAGATAGATACACAGGTGGATAGACAGAGAAAGAGAGAGGTGGAAGGGGCACGGACTCAGTAGATGTATTTTTATTTGATGTTTCAATCAGTTTGATATTTCAATCAGTTTATGAATATAGTTAATGTGTGTATATTTCAATCAGTCACTATTCTAGAGATTGTGAATAACATTTTTTACTTTTTGTTGATACTTAGCTATGTAACCCGGGCAGAAACTCTAGAACCCAGGGAAAACTACATTATTGAAAATAAAGTACTAGGGGCAGATTTTCTATCCTTTTTAAAAATATTAATTACAAAGGACATTCAATGCGTCTGTAATCAAACGTCAGTGACAGACAGTACGTGGAAGTACCTATTATATTTTGTACCCTACTGTATCATATTCAGAATAAGCGTCTTCATATGGGACTGGGACATTGGCCTCTAAAGTGAAAAATCCATTGCTCTGCATGTGGATGTCGTTTATCAGAGCTTGGCAACTTGAATTTATTTATTTATTTATTTATTTATAAATTTTAAGCTCTCTTTTTAATTATTAATTTTTTTTATTGAGACAGAACTCTGTCACTCAGGTTGGAGTGCAATGGCACGATCTTGGCTCACTGCAACCTCAGCCTCTGGGGTTCAAGCGATTTTCGTGCCTCACCCTCCTGAGTAGCTGGGATTACAGGTCTGTGCCACCACGCCAAGCTAATTTTTGTATTTTTAGTAGACACGGGGTTTCACCATGTTGGCCAGGCTGGTCTCGAACTCCTGGCCTCAAGTGATCCACCTGCCTTGGCTTCCCAAAGTGCTGGGATTATAGGCATGAATTAAAGTTAGGGGCTCTCCTGTTGAAAAGAGTGCTTAATTTTATTACTCAACTTCCAAAATGAGTGAAAATATTTTCGTTGAATTCTACTGGAATACGAAACCCTCATCTGAAGGACTCATTGTGGAAACCACGTCTAATTTTTATTTGTGTCATTCTTCCCCTACACAGTATGCCAAGCACTCTTCATGTTGCCTCTCAAATAGTTCTCCAGTTGTCTTGATAAAGCAAATTCCAGAAGTCATGAGTCAACGTCTAGAAATGTTTTTAAATGAATGATTAGCAATTTCACACAATGAATTATGTGGGGTTAGCAAAAATATGTTGAGCAAAATATGTCATTAGGACATTTTTTAATAATCAGCTCAGTCTAGGTCTCTTTATTCCAAGTTGTATGTATCAACATATACATGTGTTTATCTGCTTTCCCTGGTAAAGATTGCCTGTGCTGACAAAGATTTGGAAACCCAACCAACAATTACAATCAATGGCTCTATATTATGACTCCAAATGTTTTCCATTCCATTGACATTGTTACCTAAACCTTGGTCAATTAAAACGTATTTTATTTAGACTAGTGCTAAGAATAGAAACAACTGGATCATTTCTGTGACAGAACAGAACTTAACAGGTAAGAGATCAGGTCTCCTTCCTCAGCTCTAAGAATAGAATGCATAAAAGCAGAAAGGCAGATATTATGTGATACCATATACCAGCAGAATGTCTATAAAAATGGGAATGGTGCAATTAAAACAGATCCCTCAGGCTTCTAGTCATTTTTATAAAATGTCCTTTGGGCCTCTGACATTAGTCATCTTACTGGACAATTCAAGTCACCAATAACTTTTATCCCAATTGGAAATGTAGTATCTACAAAAATACACCATCCCCTGAGTATAATATGATGCTTTACTTCACACAACAAAAGAAATACAACTTCAAAAGACAATAACTAAAGCTGACAAATATTGGCTACGTTGTCACATACAATCACCTAGTTCCGCACACTGATTTTTATTTTCCTGAGGACTGTGCCAGCAGATGTTAATGTGGTATAAATGAACATGTCAATTTTCTCATAACTATGTTGACAAGTGTTAAAGAATTCAGCTTAAGAGGGACATGCTATCTGACTATTACCTGTCTTCCTCTTTTATATCAAGTTATTGTGTTGCCTGTCCTGGGTTTGATGTCTTATCACAGGGTAGCATATGTCACATGATGAAAAAGCCAGAAATATTATTTTATCCACACTAACTCTAAAACAATGAGCCTTGCCTGCTTTTTGGATGAAGATTAGCAGACCAATGAACACCTCTGCCTAAGGACATAGGGGAAGGAGGCAGGAGGCATTTGTTCCAGGGGCCTGGTTGTTGTCTATTTTGATCTAGCAGAAGAAATATTTTCTTTGCTGCTTTAGTACTTTATTATTTCCTTGCAGGAAGCTTTTCAGAAATAAGGCATAATGAAATCTGCTAAAATATAACTCTTGCAGACCAGGTGCAGTGGCTCATGCCTGTAATCCCAGCACGTTGGGAGGCTGAGATGGGTAGATCGTTTGAGTCCAAGAGTTCGAGAGCAGCCTGGGCAACATGGTGAAACCCCGTTTCTACCGAAAATACGAAAATTAGCTAGGCTGCAGTCCCAGCTACTTGGGAGGCTGAGGTGGGAGGATCTTTTGACCTCAGGAGGCAGAGATTGGTTGCATTGTTTAAGATTGTGCCATTGCACTTCAGCCTGGGTGGCAGAGTGTGACCCTGTTTTGAAACAAACAAACAACAACAAATACACACACACACAGACATCACATCTTAATTCACAGCATGCATTTAAGTTGATTTTAGTTAGTTGCATATGCTGTGGACCTAAATGACCCTCACCAAACAGCATCACAAACTGACCATTCCATCAAATGGTTTTCTGAGGTAACTGGCACAGGAGCTGAACTACATTTTTGGGATTAATATTAAGAAAATAAAATTATCAGTATTTAAATTCCAGCATCACCATACTATTGTTATTCCTATGGATTAATTCAATACACTTTGAAAACCACCTGACCTTGAGCTAACATAGATACCATACCAGCTTGGTACAACTCACTATACAATTGATTTTTTTCCTTGTGGACTTTAGTATTTATAGAATACCATTGTTTATCATGGAATTATGGAATGTATGTTTCTGTAGTGGTTTTGTTTTTTGTTTGTTTGTTTTTGTTTTTTGTTGTGTTTTGAGACAGTCTCACTCTTTCACCAGGCTGGAGTGCAGTGGTGCAATCTCGGCTCACTGCAATCTCTGCCTCCCAGGTTCAAGAAATTCTCCTGCCTCAGCCTCCCGAGTAGCTGAGATTACAGGCACGCACCACCACGCCTGGCTAATTTTTGTGTTTTTAGTAGAGACAGAGTTTCACCACGTTGGCCAGGATGGTCTCAATCTCCTGACCTCATGATCCGCCTGCTTTGGCTTCCCAAAGTGCTGGGATTACATCCGTGAGCCACCATGCCCAGCCATGTTGTTTTGATCTTAGGATATTATATACAATACTGTCTTTGGATCTTTGGATAGAATATTTTTAATAAAATCTCTCTGAGTTTTTTCTGATACATACAGTCAAATTCACTTGGCAAAAATGTGACCTGTTTTAGATTTTGTTACATGATACTCAATTCCTCTCCAGAAAGAGGAAACCAAATTTGAGCGTCACTGGTAAAACTTGCCAACATTGGTTTTTATCACTTTTATTTGTTTTAGCTACTTTAATAAAATCTGAAATTGTGCTAGAGAGTTCTTTTAATTGCATTTCTATAAGTGTTACTAAGTCTATCCATTTATCTAATTTTAAATCTGTAATTTCTGATATATCAGAAATTAATATATTATTATTAATTATATATAATTATGATATAATATTATTATATTAATAATATATCTAGCTATTTCCTCCTCTTCCTCCCCATAAAATATTTGCAGAAAATAATATATTTGCCTAATCCCTTTTCTTTTCAAATATAGAATTTAACCAGATTGTACTAGTCTTCGGGCACAAATAGGAACATATTAACTCATTTATTAACACACATTGTACTCTTTTGTTGCATCTAAATGAATAACAAAGGACATTACTGTCATTCAGTCCCGTATAAATTCCTTTCTCAGAGAAATATGCCTGACAGTCACCAAGGGTGGCTTACCAATGCCTTCTAAGGTGCACTGCAGTTGCATGGGCATCTTGGTCTCCAGTGCTCCCAATGATCACTGGGTGCACAGTACCAAAGGTGTATAATGGACCCTGGCAAAGTAGAACTTTAGCAGAGCTAATTTTATGTTTTAAATTAACTTGAATTTATGCTCACTATGCTACATATGAGACTAAGCCAAGGTTCCAAAATAATCTGAATGACATGCTGTCCCTTCAGCATACCTTTCCATTAAAAAGGTATTATTGAATTAGAGTCACCATGCCACCCTCTGAAGAATGAAATGTACCAAGAAGTTCCTCAGGCTACCTATAAATGGTTATTTAGTGGGTAGTACAGAGTCCTCTCGATTAGCTTGAAAGACATGTCCAAACATATCTAAAGCTTACTTGAATGGAAAACTGCTAGAAAGAATAGCATATACAGGTTAGAACTTTGTCAGACATATTACTTGGTTTTGTAGTTGTTTAATCTACATGTTTTATGTATATTGGATATATAAACTTTATTATTGTGTATTTGCATATATTTGATGTGCCAAATGATCAAACCCACCATTTTTTCTATTTCTCTTTCTATACCAGGATAACTGTTGTATCCTGTGTTCTCATGGACATTTAAAATAAGATTTTCATAAATGTTTGATTTATCTAAAATTGAGTGTATGGAGAGGAGTAAGAGTTCCTCGTTTATGCAGCCATTTTATTTTTTAACAATAGTTATTAAATAATGATGTCTACGCTCACAGTTTTGTTGGTTTTGACATATTCTTAGTTCTTCCAATACTTAGCAATATTTAATGACATGTTCAGTTAATCTATTATGTTTTCTTTAAGTTTCATAATATATTAAGTGTTATCGTTTACCCTTTAGAATTGTGTCAAAATAAGTTGTATTTAATAATTATAACAATTTTCTAGGGTGGTAATTTATATTTCTGTTTTACAGTTGAGACAACTGAGACATGGAAAGTTTACATTATAGGTGGCAAAGCTATATTTTTAGAATTTCAAATCCTATGTTTTTAGCCATTATTTTATCCTAACTTCTTTTGTTACATTTCTATTATATGTTATTGCATACAATAAAATTTTGCTAATTTTTATTTTGTAATATGACACAATATTTAGTGAAACAAACACAACAGTCTCTCTCTTCATGGACACACACACTCATACACACACACACACACCCACACACACGTGCTGCTATTTGTGTGATTTGCTAAATTAGTTAATTCTTTCAGTTGTACCTAATTATGAGCCTATCAAGTTTTATTAAGTGTTCTATGATGGACTAATTACTATTTTAATCAAATTCTATATTCACTTTGAATTTTATAGTCCTTTTGAAAATGAAGTAAAAGATTTCTCATTGTTTAATTTCACCATTTTATTTCTATTAATTTTATGTTTAACTAACAAATAATTGTTGTATATGTGGGGTACAATGTGATATTTACACCCATGTACACTGTAGAATAATGAAATCGGTCTAATTAATGTATCTATCACCTCACATACATTTTTTTGTAGTGAGAACATTTGGAATCTATTCTTTTAACAATTTTCAAATATACAATACATTGTCAACTATAGTCACCATACTTAGCTCTCCAAAACTTATTCCTCCTGTCCGATAGAATCTTTGTAGCCTCTGAAAAACTCTTCTCATTCCCTCTCCCTTGTCCCAACCTCTGACAGCCACCTTCTCTGAGTCTGATATTTTTAGATTTCATGTATAAGTGAGATTATGCAGTATTTACTTTATGACTGGCTTATTTCACTTAATATCTTTCAGGTTTATCTATGTTGTTACAAGTAACAGGATTTCCTTCTTTTTTTAAGGCCAAATAATATTTTACTGTGTGTGTGTGTGTGTGTGTGTGTGTGTGTATATATATACATATATATATATAAAGCATTTTATCCATTAATCCACTGAGGGACATTTAGTTTGATTCCGTATCTTGATTATTATGAATAATACAGTAATAAACATGGGAGTGTAGATGTCTCTTTGACATACTGATTTTAATTCCTTTGTGTATATTCACAGACGTGAGATTGCTGGATCATATGATAGTTCTTTTAGGATCTTTGAGAATCCATACTGAAAAGCTATACTGCCTTCCATAATGCCTGTATTAATTTGCATTCCAAAAGACTCTGAATACCCAAGGTAATTTGGAGAAAAAAATACAAAGCCAGAGGCATTATACCTCCTGAATTCAGAATATATTAAAAAGCTACAGTAACCCATGGTACTATCTCCATGGTACTATCTCCATGGTACTGTCATGAAAACAGTCACATGGAGCAATAGTAGAGAGTAAAGAGCTTAGAAAAAAATGCCATGTATTTATGGTCAATTGATTCTTGACAAAGGTGCCATGAACATACAATGGAAAAAGAATAGTCTCTTCAATTACTTGTGTTGGGAAAACTGGAAATCCACAGGCAAAAAAATAAAATTGGACCCTTTTCTCACATAATATACAAAAATTAACTAAAAATGGATTAAACACTTAAATTTAAGACCTAAAGTTTTAAAACTACTAGAAGAAAACATGGAAGAAAAAGTCTGTGATTTTGATCTGAACAATAACTTTGGTGTCTAGGATATGGCCCCAAAAGCACAGGCATCAAAGGAAAAATAGACAAAAGGGATTGCATCACAAACTAACATTTTTTTAAGGAAAAATATTTAAAATATTTTGAGTAAACTACATTTTACATTTGTTTAGCTTTCATAGTACACAGTGATTTATAATTTTTTAAATTATTTACATTTATTTGATTAATTATATAGTGACAATGACATTGAAATGGACAAAGGCCTTTGTATGTCCTGTCTAGTACACACATCATAGTTACATAACATTTTCTTTTATTTCAGCTATATGTCAGCTCTAAAATTTGTTAAAATCTGTTAACCAATATCACTATTATTCCAAAAATGCAAATTAATTGTGTGTAATATAATTGAATTGCCTATTGCCCAATGGAAAGACACATTGTGCAACCATATGTAAATTCATTTTAGCATTTCTTCTTCGTCTTTTAAGTGTGCGGTTCTTTAAATTTTACCATGACATTGTTGTGACGTCTTACTTGTTCACTTAATTAGTTAAGTAAAATTTAGGACACATGTTTATTTTAGACTTGTATAAAGTAATAATTTTACCTTACATTTAAATGTATTGTTTAACAAATGTTGAAAATTTTCTTATACAAACCTAGATGCAATTTCTATAATTACAAATACATATTGATAACAATTTATATAAATAAACACATAAAATATTATTCCAATTACTAAGGTTATTTAGGAATTTTATTTATTTTTTACTACAACTACCATACATATCCACATATGCACATTATATTTTTGAAACAAAACCACATTTTGCTCTCCTGGTTGTAGGTAGAGGATTGAACAACCACATCTAGCTTTATTTCCTCCTGAACCCCCATTACGATGATACAAAAATACATTTTAGAAACATTAAATTACAGGAATAAGTAAAGTGGAAGACGAGAACCAGTAAAATTTTATAAGCTGAAAAGCTGATGGATAGCTGATTTAGAGAAGACCCAAAAAAGATGAGTCCACTAAATCACCATTGTGGAAAGCTATGAGGTAACACAATTTGATTCCCTGAAAATATAATTGAAAAATGGTAGCATGATGTGCCTCTGTCAGTGAAGTAATAGACAATGGGGACTCAGAAAGGTGTGAGGGTGAGCTCAGGCTGGTCTTGATCTCCTGACCTCAGGTGATCCACCCACCTTAGCCTCCTAAAGTGCTGGGATTACAGGCGTGAGCCACCATGCCGGGCCAGGGTAAAGATTTTTATGTAAAAAGTATATATGTTTTTCTTATTCTTAATTGATCTAAAATATAACTTTGTATTGTTTTAATAGTAAAATGCATTGGATAATTACAGTATACGGATAAATAAAAATAGGAATGCTACTAACAGTACTGGCATAAAGGCAGATATGTAGGCCAATAGAGAGCCCAGAAATAAACCCACACATACACAGTTAATTGATCTTCAACAAGAGTGCCAAGAACACACAATGGGGACAGGATCTTTTCTTAAACAAATGGTGCTGGGAAAATTAGGTTTCCACATGCAAAAGAATAAAATCAGAACTCTGTCTTACACTATACACAAAAAATTAACTGAAAATGGATTAAAGACTTAAATGAAGACCTAAAACTAAAAAATTCCATGAAAAATACATAAAGGAAAAGCTTCTTAACATTGCTTTTGGTAATAATTTCTTTGATTTGACACCAAAATCCCAGGCAACAAAATAAATATAGACAAGTAGAATTGACTGTATTGAACTGAAAAGCTTTTGCATAGCAAAGGAAACACTCAATAGAGTGAGAAAGCAACCAACAGAATGGGAGAAAATATTTGCAAACCATCTATCTGATAATGGGTTAATATCCAAAATATGTAAGTTTCTTCCACAACTCAAAAGCAAAAATAAAACAAATAACTTATTTAAAAATGGGCAAAGGACTTCAGTAGACATTTCTCAAAAGAAGACAAAGGGCCCCAAGGTATACAAAAAGGTGCTTAATATTGATAGCTGCAGCAGGCAGAGAAATTCTAGGCAGAAAAGGGTGCATCCTGACAAAATCCCACCCTCAATCCAAGAAGCCTTAATTAAACTACAGCCCAAAGTGAGAACTTACATCTCTGTTTTCCCACTTAACTGTTTTCTTTTCCTGAAACATGCATGACCCCGCCCCATTCTATCCTGTGCCTATAAAGACCCCAGCTCAGCTGGCAGAGAGGAGAAGCAGCTGGACATTGGTAACTACAGCTGGACATTGGAGAGAAGCAGCTTGACTTCAGAGGGACAGCTTGATGGTGTAACTTTTGTAAAGAATCTGGCCAGAGATGGCTAGCCTTCAGGAGAAGATTACCTACCCCTCCTGACATCTGCTTTTCAGTTGCCTTTCCCTCTGAGAGCCACTTTAGCAGCAATAAAATCCCCTGCACTTACTATCCTTCAATTTGTTCTTGTGACTTTATTTTTCCTGGATGCTGGACAAGAGCTCGGGAGCCATGAGTGCAGATACAAAAGGCTGTCACACGGACACTGTGCCCTCGCTGGTAGAAGGAGGGCCCACTGAGCTGTTAACATTTAAGCCATCTGAAGATGGCATAGCTAAAAGAGCACTGTAACACACCCTGGGAGGCTTCAGGGGTAGCAGGCAGCCCCCTAGATGCTGCTGTGAGGCCACATGGAATTTGCTCCTGCTGGCACCCAAAAGCACTCACCCTGAACAATTTTTGGTTCTTTTGATTCTTTGTAGGAATTTTTCATTCTCAATTTCATTCAGTTCTGCTCTGGTTTTAGTTATTTCTTCTGCTAGATTTGTAGTTAATTTCTTCGTATTTTTCTTGTTTCTCTAGGTGTGATGTTAGATTGTTAGAGATCTAACTATTTGAGGTATGTATTAAGTGCTATAAACTTTCTCTTAATGCTGCTTTTGCTGCATCTCAGAAATTTTAGTATATTGTATCTCTGTTTTCATTTATTTTAAGGACTTGTTTGATTGCTCCCTTAGTTTCATTGTTTACCCAGAAGTAACTCAGGGGGAAATTGTTTAATATCCATATAATTGTGTGGTTTTGGGACATCTTGGTGTTGATTTCTATTTTTATTCCACTGTGATCTGAGAATATGGCTGGTATGATTTCAATTTTTTTTAATTTATTGCTATTTGCTTTATGGCCAAGCATGTGGTTGATCTTGGAGTATATTCTGGCCTTAACATTCTTGTTTGATAACCAGTTACAAAGTGCTTAGAAAATAGCACTTCTAAAATGGTGACTATTATTTGCATCAACTTGGTAAATATCCCCTTACATTGAAATTGAAGATGTATGAAAATCATAAAATGTAAACATGTTTGTAAGAAATTTATAAATTTATAAATGTGTGTATATATGTGTGTGTGTATATATTTATATCATATGCTGCAAAGTGGATGAACCTTAAAAATGAGCTAAGTGAAGGAAAACAAATACAAAAAATATGTTATTTATATATGCAATAATAATACAATAATAATATTGCATATTTATATGCAATGTTCATTACATGTAAATACATATAATCAGAAAGTAGCTTACTGTTTTCCAGGGGCTTGGGGAAGACAGAAATGAGAAAGTGACTGAAATTTTGTATGGGGTTTCTTTTTAGAGGGATGAATATATTCAGTAATTAAATTATGCTGATGATTGCACAAATCTGTGGATATACTCAAATGACTGAATTGTACATGTAAAACGAGAGTTTGAAAGTTATGTTAATTACATATCAAAAGAGTTGTTATTAAAAAAGATAAATTTAACAGTGGTTTTGTATGTTTATACTTTATCAAAAATAAAATTTTTAATTGTCCTTTGAATATTAAAAATGTCACTATGATATATTGTGAAAAATTCTTAATACACAGGATCTTGTTGACTCAACTATTGACTCTTTAAGATCGAGGATAATCAGTGTCCTTCCAGCAATAATCTGTGCTGATATATATAAGACAGAACAGTGACAAAACTTTTGGCTCTTTGGATCTGGGAAGAAAGCTTCTCAACTATACTGCCAGAAGGGAAGGCATTGGCAAGTCCTTCTGACTGAATAGTCATCATATATGGGATATAATCTTCTATACTGCAGATCTATATGGTCTCCATGGTAACGGCATATGTAGGTATTAGTAGTCATGAAAGGAGAGTTATTTCTGATGTGAGATTTATAATACTCAGCTACTCTAATCAGCCTTACAGCACTAATTTCTTATAGTGAATAATAAGACGATCTCCCACAGACAATCTGTGCGTTCTCTAGTCAAATGTGACATCTATCATCTGCATGCCTAACTAATTTATAATGTGCATTTAATTTAGGGTTGTCAGAAAAATAAGGATTTTAAGTGATCATCTAATCTGAGCCCTTTAGATCACATATAAAGGAATCAGAAACAAAGTCATAAAGTGATTTACACACATTTTAAATCTATATAGAATAGATGTCAGGTAGGGATATTAGGTTTCTTTCTTTCCTTCCAACATTATCCCAAAGCAGTGTTTTGTTTTTCAGCAATTCCCTGTACCCCAATTCTTCTTAAACAATTAGATTTTGATACAAATTACATTCATAATAATAATTTTGTTACTGATATAACTTGAGAGCTATCTATATTCTCCATGGTTGGTGTATTTTACCATACTTAATCTACCAAACAATATTAAATAATATTTTTTACAAATTAGAACAAAAATACTCAAAGTAGCTAGGTATTTTACAAATAAAAAAATGTCCCTCAAAGATGTTACCTAATGTGTTTAAAGTTACCTGGCTTTTAGTGTTTCTAGCTCTTGGTTTCTACTTCCAAGAGCTAGAAATTGCCCATCATTCAAGCTGTAGTCAGAGATCTAGTTAGTATACTCTATTATCTCCTGAAGCCTAGAAAATGCCATGCCTTGAGTAATTTTCTGTAAGTATGGAAACACTTGATTTGTGTGTTTGAAGATGTTAGTTACAATTAAGAACAAGCTCCAAGGCATAAGCAGTTCCCATATGACTATTGCAGAGTCAAGTACAATTATGAGAAAGAAAGTCATGCAAAACTTGACCTTACAAATTGAGTATTCCAGGTTGATTGAATCTGAAACATCAAAAATAATAATAGAAAAATTTTGTCACAGTAGGTACTTGTTTATGGAAATGTCACTGTATGTACGATATTGCTTTTGCATAATTGTTGCATTTTGGATTTGTTCACTCAGCAAGCTAATTCAACAGACAAGTTGTCATTAAATTCCACTGGTGGGAGGTAGATAAGATTTGCAGGCTGTAAATAGTTCAAACATTTCGTCAGCCGTAATTGAAAAAGTCTTTACTGCATATAGTTGCCTTTTGCAATATAGAAGCAAAATCAGTAAAAATATTTTGAAATATATTCCTTAACTCTTTATTCGCAAAAATTTAGGGAAATATTTTGATAGTATTTCCATGGTGTTTCTTAATATTGCTAGAACATTTTCTGTATAATATACTTAATTCTAGTAGACATTCAATAAAAACTGGATAAAGATAGTTCTATTAATACTATGCATTTAAGGATTTTGAGTCAAAGCAAAATAAATGACATAGTATAAAGCACTGTTTTGATTTTATCTAACTGCTTAAAACCTACAATAATGTGTATATATAACCATCATTTAATTTTTCCAAAATGTATAATTTTGTCTTTTATTTAATACTCTAATTTCTAATAAAATACATTATCTTTAATTCACATGCTTTCTAGAAATAACTAGCAATTATTCCCATAATTTAGAAAGGATACGATATAGGCCAGGTGTGGTGGCTCATGCTTGTGATCCCAGCACTTTGAGAGGCTGAGGAGGGTGGATCACGAGATCAGGAGATCGAGACCAGCCTGGCCAAGATGATGAAACCCCGTCTCTACTAAAAATACAACAATTAGCCAGGTGTGGTGGTGGGTGCCTGTAATCCTAGCTACTCAGGAGGCTGAGGCAGGAGAATTGCTTGAACCTGGGAGGCAAAGGTTGCACTGAGCCGAGATCGCTCCACTACACTCTAGCCTGGGTGACAGAGCAAGACTCAGCATCAGAAAAAAAAAAAAAAAAAAAAGAAAGGATACTACATAAAGTGTACTAGTCTGTTTTCACACTGCTGATAAAGACGTACCAGGGACTTGGCAATTTAAAAAAGAAAGATTTAATTGGACTCAGTTTTACGTGGCTGGGGAGGCCTCACAATCATGGAGGGAGGCAAGGAGAAGCAAGTCACATCTTACATGGATGGTGGCAGGCAAAAAGAGAACTTGTGCAGGGAAACTCCCATTTTTAAAACCATCAGATCTCATAAGACCCATTCACTGTCATGAGAACAGCATGGGAAAGACCTGCCCCCATGAATCAATCATCTCCCACCAGGACCCTCTGACAACACGTGGAAATTAGAGAAGATACAAGATGATATTTGGGTGGGGACACAGAGCCAAACCATATCGTAAAGTATTAAAAAATCTAAATATGTAACTAGCAAGTGCATGGTATAGTGACTTGAAGTTAATAGTCTTTGTGTATATATCCTATACCTAAGAGTTCTATATTATTTCCTTCTTTCTGCTAATTTTTGGTTTGGTTCATTTTTGCTTTTGTAGTTATTTTGATGCACACCATTAGGTTATTTATTAAAAATCATTCTACTTTTTTGAGGTAGGCATTTATGGTTAAAAACTATCCTCTTAACACTGCTTTTGCTGCATCCCACAGGTTTTGGTGTGTTCTGTTTCCATTTTAATTTGTTTCAAAATTTGTTGATTTCCATCTCAATTTCTTAATTGACCTAGTGGTTATTCAAGAACATGTTGTTTAATTTTTATCTATTTGTATATTTTCCAACTTCCTATGGGGTTAACTTCTAGTTTTATTCCACTGTGGTGGTCGGTGAAGATAGTTGATATTATTTTTATATTTCAAATTTTTTAGACTTGTTTTGTGGCCTAACATATGTTCTATCCTGGATAATTTTTCATGTGCTGTTGAGAAGCATTTTATTAGGTAGCTGTTCAGTAAAATGTTCTGTAGATGTCTGTTAGGTCTTTTTGGTCTAAAATCCATTTAAAATGCAACTTTTTCTGTTAATTTCCTACCTACATGATCTGTCTGATGGTCAGAGTGGGATGTTGAAGTCTCCCTCTATTACTGCATTGGAGTTGATTTCTCTCTTAGCATCTAGTAATATTTGCTTTATCAATCTGAGTGTTCCAGCATTGGATGTACACATATTTACAATTGTTATATCCTCTTACTAGATTAATCCTTTTATCATTATATATTAATCTTCTTTGTTTTATTTTACTAGTTTTGAATTAAAGTCTATTTTATCTGATATAAGTGTAACTATTCCTGTTAGCTTTCAGTTTCTATTTGCATGGAATATCTTTTTTCATCACTTTACTTTCAGTCTATATGTGTCTCTATAGGTAAAATGCATTTCCTATAGGTAGCATATACTTGGATCATGTTTGTTTGTTTGTTTCTCCATTCATCCAGTCTATATCTTGTAAGTGGAGAATTTAACCCATTTATGTTCCAGGTTATTACTGATATGTGAAGTTTTGTTCATATATATATATATTTGGTCCTTTTTTATTATTATACTTTAAGTTCTCGGGTATGTGTGCACAACGTGCAGGTTTGTTACATACGTATACATGTGCCATGTTGGCTTGCTGCACCCATTAATTAGTCATTTACATTAGGTATTTCTCCTAATGCTAATTGTTTTCTAGTTACTTTGATTTGATTTTTTGTTTGTTTGTTTCTTTTTCTTTTGTTGCCCGTCATTCTGATTTAATGGTTTCCTGCAGTGGCACCATTTGTGTTCTTTCTCATCCTAATTTTTGTGTTTCCTTTACCAGTGAGTTTTATATATTCTTGTGTTATCATGATGGTGAATGTTATCCATTCACTTCCAAATTTGGGACTTCTTGAGCATTTCTTGGACGTTCAGTCTAGTGGTGATGAATTCCCTCATGTTATGTTTTTCTAGGCAAGATTTTCTTTCTCCTTCATTTATGAAGGATCATTTCGCTGGATATAGTATCCGTGGCTGTTGGGGTTTTTTTAACCCCCTAACAATTGAGTATATAATTTTATTCTCACTTTGCCTGTAAGGTTCTTGCTGAGAAATCTGCTGCTAGTTTAATGGAGGAATCCTTTAAAGGTGACTCAACACTTTTATTGCTTTTAGAATTTTCTTTTTGTCTTTGACTTTAGACAGTTGATTATAATGTGCCTTGAAGAACTTTTTGCACTGTACCTGTTTGGGATTCTCTGAGCTTCTTGTATCTGATGTCTAAATCTCTTGCTGGCCTTGATAAGTTTTTATCTATTATTTTGTTAAATAGGTTTTCCAACCCTTCTGTTTCTCTTCACTCCCCTGGGAAAACAGATAACTAGAATAATTAGTCACTTTATGGTGTCCTATAGATCATGAAGGCTTTGCTCATTCTTTTAAATTATTTTTTCTTTTTTTTTTTTTTGTCTGACTGGGTTATTTCAAAAGACCTGTCTTCAAGTTCTGAGATGCTTTCTTCTGCTTTATCCTATCTATTGTCAAAGCTTTCATATGTATTTTGTATTCCATTCACTGAGTTCTTTAACTCCAGAATTTCTATTTGGCTCTTTGTTACACTTCTATTAATATGTATTTGGTAAATTTCTCATTCCTATCCCATTTTTTTCTGATTTATTTGTATTGATTTTCAGCATTCTCTTGTATTTCACTAAACTTGTTTAAAATGAATATTTAATTTTTTTTTTTTACAAAATTTTGTAAATTTATTTTCAATTGGGATCTGTTGCTGGAGCATTACTTTATTCCTTTGGAGGTATCATATTTCTTTTTTTATGTTCTCAGTTTTCTTATGTTGATATTCATGCACTGGTTTTAACAGTTGCTTCTTTTAATGTTTTTGAATTTGCTTTTAGAGGAGGAGATATTTTCCTGAAAATGTATCTATGGTTTTGGTTGGGTAGACGATTTTTGGCTTTGATTCTGGTTTCATGCAGTAGTATAGTGTATGTATGATTTATTTCACCGTAAACAGCATCAGTGGTATAAATTATTTTTCTCAGTGGCTTAGGATGCACTTATTAGTGGAGGCTGTGGTGAAGTTTTCTGGGGACTTGGATGCCTGGCAGGCCAGTCTTTAGCCCCCGGTGGTGGCAAAAATAGGCTGACCATGCCTGTTTTTTTGGCCCCAGAGTAGAATACTCTGAGATCAGTGTTAGCAGGTCCCAAGGGGACTAGTTCTTGGGCCTCCTCATGGCTTGCTTGGATGCTAGTAGTGGCTGCAATGGGCCATGCAGGTGGGTAGATCCCTGGGCTCTTTGGTGGCTAGCATGATGTGGGTGATGACAGCAGCAATGGTGAGACAACCTGCTGAATCCCAAGCAGTGCACACTGGTGTTGGTGGTGGCTGTGATGGACTGGGTGGGGCAGTCTCCAGGCCCGTAGGTGGCACTTTTAGGTAGGTGTCAGCTGTGGTGGTAGTGGTAGAGTGAACAGGCCCAAGCTGAGGACTGTGGGAAGAGTGTTCACGTGCACTCTTCAGTGGCAGACTAGGCTGGGTAATCCCCTGGCCCTGGATTGTGTGCCATGGCATGGGAGGAGTGTGAAGCCAGGCTGAGCTTGCTTGTCCTGAGGCCCCCTGCTGGTGTGTGCAGGTGCTCGCCATAGTGGGCAGAGAAGGTATGATCCCCAGGCCTCAGGCAGAATACTCATGTTGAAGGATGGTGGTGACCACACTGTGGCCCTGCCACTATGGAGCATTGGACCTTTTTCAGTGGCAGCAACCCAGATTAGCAGGTGGGGAACATGCACCTTGCTTGTGCTTCAGCCACTGCAGCAATCAAGCCTTACTTCCAGTGACAGTGGCCCATGCCTCACTCATGCCTCAGCTCCAGGGGGAATAGCCTGTACTTTTCTTGTGCCTCAGCTTCAAAACTATTGGGTCCCAGAATAATGCCTTGTCGAGTGGAGGCAGGGCTCTAAAATGGTGCCTTGCTGTAGCTGCTTAGGTCTCAGGAGTGTGTGGAACCCAGTGCAAGCTCCCTCTCAGGAATAGTGCTGTTACACCATCTCCTGATAGCTGCCTATGTAAGTTTCAAGTCCCAGGGATCAAGAGGCTCTCTCATGATTGAGATTACAGAAATACATGTGAGAATGTGGACCACTGAGGGTCTTTCATTTACCCTTCCCTCACATGTGGAAGTCCCTCCTGTCTCCCACCTGAACTTGGTCAAGTAGGCTCCCTCACTTCCCTCTCCTTCCTTGCTTTAGGTGTTTCCTGGCACATTTCTGTAGAATTCCAGTGTTCTCTCTTGGATGATCTATTCAAAGTATGATTATCTACTCACTATTTTGGCTCTTCTTAGTGGAGGAGGTGAGAACAAAATGCATCTAGTAGGCCATCTTCCCCTATACCTAAAAATGTTCTAAAGTTTTTTCCTTCATATTATTTCCTTTAAAAAGCACTTGACCAGCAAAACTAAAAATCATATTTCATGAGTCAATCTTAGAATATGACAAATTGACTGCTATTCACTTTCCCACCAACTTCTAAATTGTCTCCGCACCAAGCATTTACGGGGAACATCAGCTGACTAGGTACAAGTTAGGCCATCGGTTGTGTGGGCCCCAGAGGTAGGACCCAGTGTAGCTTTCTTCTTCGTGGGCTGACAAATCTACAGGAGTGTTGAGTGGAGCTCAAAGAAAGGAATGTGGCTCGCTTGGCGTGAGCTGAGCATTCAGCTCTGTGTGGATCAGGCAGAGATGGTGGAGACTGATTTAGCTGCTAAGATAAGGTCTTATTGATTACTAATCTAGAAGCTAATCTAGAAGATTGATTACTAATCTCAGGCAGAGATGGTGGAGACTGATTTAGCTGCTAAGATAAGGTCTTATTGATTACTAATCTAGAAGCTAATCTAGAAGATTGATTACTAATCTAGAATGCAAAATCCCATCGAGCAACAAAACCTCACCATGCAACATGATTTCAGAGAGCTAGAATTTTGTCTTTCATGAGTTACGCAATCCTCGTCATTAAGAATGTATCAGTTAAGAGATTAGACCCTCAAATCAGCAAACTGAGCAAAATAGCATTCAACTTAAAAAAAAAAAAGACTCCAGCAATCTGAGACAGAAAAAGCACAAGTAGAACAATTATACCATGTGCCCAGTCCTGAATTGTCTCTCATTAATTTGCTACCACACTCATTCTTTCTAAGACGTCCTCTACATTTAAGAGCGGAAGTTTAGAGCTGTGTTTTTCAGATTCCTTTTCCCTGTTCAGTTTGAAGGTGGAATTTTCTCCATGAGAGAAACTTAAGTGACATCATAAAGGTGGGATGGAAATAGTTTTATTATATTCTGGAAAAAGTTGCAACCATGGTATTAATTGCAGCTTCTTGGTGAGTACTTTACTGCTGCAGATGTAGACAGGTCTTAGGAATTCTCTCAGCACTCTTGAGAATGACTGTAGTTTCCTGATGTGCTTTAAGGAACAAGCTACTTAGATACTTCAGGCTCAGTTTCTCAATATTTTCCTGACGTTCTACCTACAGATTCACTGATTTTCTTTGGCATCTTCCTTGACTTTCATTTCTCTAGCTTTTTCAATATTCAAGTAAAGCATGATATTAAATATTGAATATCCCCCAAAATACATATAGTATGTCTATTTTGCTATATGCAGTATGTCTATACTGGCTATAACAAAGTGTTATACCCAGTGAAATAAAACTGTTGCTGAAGGAAAGAGCTGAATACCTGAATTAAAAAATAATAATAATGAAAGATTCAAGTATCGTGTGTATGTGTGTATGCATTTCTGGAGCTTCAACAATGATTTTGAAAAAAGAAAAATGGTACATGAATTAAGGGAGAGGACTGTTATTGTTGAGACCCAAGATAATAACCTGAAAACCAACTACAGGAAATCTCACAAACAAAGCAACAAAAATATTAAAAATCAAAAATTATAAAAGACAAGAGAAATAGAGGATATTCACATATATACCTAACCATCCAAAGAATGACAATTATTAAACAAATACTCAGAGAAAAGATCCTTGGCCTTTGAAGAGGACTGCAGTTCAAAGGGGCACACCAAAATCATCTTGAATTAGAAAAAGAAGTACACATCTAGTCATATGCTAATAAAAATAGTGAACTCTAAGGATAAATACAAACAAGTGTTTAACCATATTCCTGCAGAAAGAACAAAACAAAACACTCATATATTTGTTTTAAATCACTGCCACACTTCTGTGTGCCAGTGTGGTTTCATTATTGTGCAATTTTCTCAAAGATTCCGACTTCAGAGAATGTCCTCCCTGGCCAAGAGTTCATTGGTCTGTCAAAGGCAAATAAGTTATTCTTCCTTAATATTTATAGTTCTAAACTAAACTGAAGAAAAAGCTGTGATAATTTGAAGCTTACTCTCCAGAATTCCAAATGTTAGAATCAAAGGTAAAACCTATCTCTAGATTAAGTCTTATTACTTGATTAATCTAAAAATAAATAATGAGAAGGAAATTTTAGGATATCAGATTTGTAGACATCAGAAGAGGTCCACTGTCCCTTTATTCTCTACTAAAAAAAGATAATATCTATTTATTTTTTAAATATGTATTTATCTATATACATTAAATATTACCATACTACTTTTGTCCCTCTGTGAGATTTCAATCTCTTTTAATGTCCGACCCAAAGTAGGTCCCCTGAGTGGAGCAGAAATAGGATTTTGCCAACAGAAAGTCATCTGCTTAAAAGGAGCAGTGGAAAGGTAACGTTCACATACTCTGGTTACTTGAAGAAAAGGTAAGAAATGTATGTAATCATATTTCCATTACCTCATCTGAAGAGTATTTACCAGATAATTTCTTGGTATTGGGTAATAATGTTTAAGCATCATTTTTCAAACAATTATTTAAAAGGTTTTATGACAGGAATTTGTAAATATAACATGTTCTATTTGTATCAGTATGAAACTTGTTTTATTTAGTGAAATGGATGTGGAAGTTATTTATGCTTCTTGAAGGAGAAGCCTTAAGATCCAGGGTATGCTTTGCCATTTATCTTTAATTTATTCCTGCAATATTTCATATAAATGCTTTTCAGTCAGCCTAGATCCCCAGGTAAATCTTCAATAGACATGTGCATGAGTAAGAAATAAACTCTTCGCCTTTTTGTAATGAATCAGTTTTTTTTTTTTTGTTTTTTTTTTTTGCTTGGCCATGGTAGATACTTTTATAAGACCTTTATGCAGATACAATTCACATACCATAAAATTCATCCTTTTAAAGAGAACAGTTCAGAGCTTTTAGAATGTGCACAGGTTGTATGCTAGTCACCATTATCTAATTCTAGAGTATCTTTTTATCACTCCAACAGTAAGTTCCAACCCCATTAATAGTCACTTCCTATTTGCCCCTCTCCCATCCCCTGGCAACCACCAATGCCACACTGTCTTCCACAATGGTTGAACTAATTTACATTCCCAACAACAATGTAAAAGTGTTCCTATTTCTCCACAACCTTGCCAGCATCTGGTGTTCCTTGACCTTTTTTTTTTTTTTTTTTTTTTTGACATATTGTCGCTCTGTCGCTCAGGCTGGAGTGCAGTGGCATGATCTCAGCTCACTGCAACCTCCGCCCCCCAGGTTCAAGTGATTCTCCTGCCTCAGCCTCCCGAAGAGCTGGTACTACAGGAGCGTGCCACCACGCTTGGCTAATTTTCTTTTTATTTTTAGTACAGATGGGGTTTCACCATATCGGCCCGGCTGGTCTCTAACTCCTGACCTCATGATTTTCCTGCTTCAGCCTCCCAAAGTGGTGGGATTACAGGTGTGAGCCACTGTACCCAACCCTGTTTCTTTACTTTTTAATAATCGCCCTTCTGACTGGTGTGAGATGGTGTCTCATTGTGTTTTTGATTTGCGTTTCTCTAATGATCAGTGATGTAGAGAATTTTATCATAGGTTTGTTGGCCACATGTACGCCTTTTTTTTTTTTTTTTGAGAAGTGTCTGTCCATATCCTTTGCCCACTTATTAATGGGAATGGGTTTTTTTCTTGTAAATTTGCTTAAGTTCCTAGTAGATTCTGGATATTAGATATTTGTCAGATGGATAGATTGCAATAATTTTCTCCCATTCTGTAGGGGGTATGTTCACTCTGATGATAGTTTCTTTTGCTGTGCAGAAGCTCTTTAGTTTAACTAGATTTCACTTGCTAATTTTCGCTTTTGTTGCAATTGCTTCTGGTGATTTCATCATAAAATCTTTGCCCATGTTTATGTCCTGAATGGTATTGCCTAGATTTTCTTCTAGGGTTATTAAGGTTTTGGGTTTTACATGTAAATCTTTAAATCATTTTGAGTTGAGTTTTGTGTAAGGGGTAAGGAAGAGATCCAGTTTCAGTTTTCTGCATATGGCCTGCCAGTTCTCACAGCACCATTTATTAAATAGGATATCCTTTCCTCATTGCTTGTTTTTGTCAAGTTTGTCAAAGATCAGATAGTTGTAGGTTCCTGGCCTTATTTCTGGGTTCTCTATTCTGTTCCATTGGTCTGTGTGTTTGTTTTTGTTCCAGTAGCATGTTGTTTTGGTTACTATAGCCTTGAAGTACGGTTTGAAGTCAGGTAGCATGGTGTCTCCAGCTTTGTTCTTTTTGCTTAGGATTGTCCTGGCAATAAAAGCTCTTTTTTGGTTTCATATGAATTTTAAAATAGTTTTTTCTAATTCTGTGAAAGATGTCAATGGTAGTTTAAAGAGAATAGCATCAAATCTATAAATTGCTTTGGGCAGTATGGCCGTTTTCATGATATTGATTCTTCCTATCCATGAGCATGGAAAGTTTTTCCATCTGCTGGTGTCCTCTCTGACTTCCTTGAGCAGTGGTTTATAGTTCTCCTTGAAGAGGTCCTTCACTTCCCTTGTTATCTGTATTCCTAGGTATTTTATTCTCATTGTGGCAATTGTGAATGGGAGTTCATTCGCAGAGACAAGCAGAGACAAGCTCTCTGCTTGTCTGTTGTTGGTATATAGGAATGCTTGTGATTTCTTCATATTGATTTTGTATCCTGAGATGTTGCTGAAATTGATTATCAGCTTAAGAAGCTTGTGAGCTGAGTCAATGGGGTTTTCTAGATATAAGATCATGTTATTTGCAAACAAAGGCAGTTTGGCTTCCTAACTCATTTTATGAGGCCAGCATCATTCTGATACCAAAACCTGGCAGAGATACAACAAAAAAGAAAACTTCAGGCCAATATCACTGATAAACTTCAATGCAAAAATCCTCAACAAAATATTGGCAAACCGAATCCAGCAGCACATCAAAAAGCTTATCCACCATGATCAAGTCTGCTTCATCCCCAGGATGCAAGGCTGGTTCAATATATGCAAATCAATAAATGTAATTCATCACATAAACAGAACTAAAAACAAAACCACATGATTATCTCAATAGTCACAGAACAGGTTTTCGATAAAAGTCAACATCCCTTCATGTTAACAACTCTCAATAACTAAGTATTGAAGGAACATACCTCAAAATGAGAAGAGCCATTTATGACAAACCTACCACCAATATCATACTGAATGGGAAAAAGCTGGAAGCATTCCCCTTGAAAACTAGCACAAGAAAAGGATGCCCTCTCTTACCACTCTTACTCAACATAGTTTGGAAGTTCTGGCCAAGGCAGAATATTTTGTCCCATTCTGTAGGTTTTCTATCTACTCTACTGATAGTTTCTTTTGCTGTGCAGAAGCTCTTTAGTTTAATTAGGCTACATTTGTTAATTTTTGTTTTTGTTGCAATTGCTTTTGGCATCTTCATCATGAAATCTTTGCCAAGGCCTATGTCCAGAATGGTATTTACTAGGGTTTCTCCAGTAATCCCACTAATGGGTATGTACCCAAAGGAATAGAAAACATTCTGCCACAAACATGCATTCACTTGTATGTTCATTGCAGCACTTTTCACAATAGCCTAACAAGAGTGAGTTGGATAAAGAAAATGTGGTACATATATACCATAGAATATTACGCAGTAATAAAAGAAATCATGTCCTTTGCAGCAACATGGATGCAGCAGGAAGCCAACATCTTAAGCAAATTAATGTAGGAACAGAAAACCAAATACCTTCTTTTCACAGTTTAGTAAGCGAAAGCTAAACATTGACTGCACATAGTCACAAAGAAGGATATAATAGACCCTGGGACTTACTTGAGGGTGGAGGGTGAAAGGAGAGTGAGGATTGAAAAACTACCTGTCATATGCTATGCTCATTACCTAAGTGACAAAATCATTTGTACACCAAACCCCAGAAACACACCATTTACCCAAATAACAAAACTGCACATGTACCACCTGGACCTAAAATGAAAGTTGGAAGAGCAAAAATATTTGAGAGTTCCATACTACACAGAGTGAGCTGGAACAAGGTACATTTTGGAAGTATCTCAAAATATAAATATTTCAGATTATTTCAAATATAAAGGGCTACTAAACTGCTGGATGGAGTTTATTGGGACTGTTCAAAAAATTATTAGGACTATTAAAACAATTGAAACTCAAAAAAGAAATTAAGAAAGCAATCCCATTTATAATAGCAACAAAAATAGTAAAATACTTAGGAAAAATTTAACCAATTTAACCAAGGAACAACCTGTAACCTGAAAAACATTAAACACTGATGAGAGAAGTTGAACAAGACACAACTAGAAATGAAAAGCTATCCCAACTTCATAGAGTGGAAAAATAAATACCATTAAAATATTCATACTACCTGTAATAGCCATTTCTTTGTTCACACTTATGAGCATAGGCTGTTAGATGCACCCAGGGCACATCTTGAATGCTTTGCTGCTTAGAAATTTCTTCTTCCAGATACCCTAAACCACCATTCTCAAGTTCAATTTTCCCCAGATTCCTAGAGCAGGGGCACAATGTAGCCAAGTTCTTTTCTAAAGCATAGCAAAAGTGAACTTTGTTCCAATTCCTAATAATTTTCTCATCTTCACTGAGACCTCATCAGCCCGGCCATCTCTGTCCACATCATTATTAGCATTTGGGTCACAATGATTCAACAAGTCCTTATGAAGTTCCAAATTCTCTCTCATCTTCCTGTCTTCTTCTTAACCCTTCACATTCTTCCAATCTCTGCCTGTTACCCAGTTCCAAAGTTGC
This sequence comes from Pongo abelii, assembly GCF_028885655.2. NCBI lineage: Eukaryota > Metazoa > Chordata > Mammalia > Primates > Hominidae > Pongo > Pongo abelii. Next base: position 44,482,019 of record NC_072002.2, read on the forward strand.
TTTCACATTTTCAAGTATCTTTATAGCCATGCCCAACTCCTCAGTACTATTTTTCTGTATTAGTCCATTCTCATATTGCTATAGAGAAATACCTGAGACTGATAAATTTATAAAGAAAAGAGGTTTACTTGGTTCACGGTTCCACAGGCTGTACAGAAAGCATGACGCTGACATCTTCTCAGCTCCTAGGGGAGTGCTCAGTAAACTTACAATCATGGCAGAAGGCCAAGGGGGAGCCAGTACTTTGCATAGCCAGGACAGAAAGAAGAAAGAGAAGGGGGAGGTGCTACACACTTTTAAACAACTAGGTTTTGTGAGAACTCTATCACTATACAGTACCAAGGGAGGATGGTGCTAAATCATTCATGACGAATCTACCCCCGTGGTTTAATCACCTTCTACCAGTCCCACCTCCAACACTGAAGATTACAATTCAACATGAGATTTGGATGGGGACACAAATCCAAACCCTATTGCTGCCCAAAGTGATCTACAGATGAAATATAATCCCTATTAAGATTTTAAAGGCATTTTTTAACAGAAATAGAAAAAACAATCTTAAAATTCAAAAGGAACCTTAGAAGACCCTGAATAGGCAAACCAATCTTGAGTAAACAGAACAAAGCTGGCTGAATCAAACTATCAGATTTCAAAATATACTACAAAGCTAATATACTACAAAGCTATTTTCTGCCAATGCCATGCTGTAATCAAAACAGCATCATATTGGCAGGAAAACACAGAAACCAATGAAACAGATCAAAGAGTCTAGAAATAAACCCACAAATGTAGGTTAACTGATCTTCAACAAGTTCTCTGAGAATACAAAATAGGGAAAAGGATAGTCTCCTCAATAAACGATATCAGTATATCTAGCTATCCACATATAACAATAAAATTAGACCCTTAGCTCACACCATATAAAAATATCAACTCAAAATGGAGTAAAGATTCAAATGTAAGTCTTGAAGCTATAAAACTAAAAGAAAACATAAGAAAAAACCTCCTTGACATTGGTCTACGCAATGAGCTTTTAGACATGACCTCAAAAACATGGGAAACAAACGAGAAAATAGATTATTGGGATTATATCAAGCTACAAAGCTTCTTCACAGCCAAAAAAAGCAATCAACAGTGAAGAGTCAACTTAAGGAATGAAATAAATTATTTGCAAGCCATACATCTAATAAGTGCTACAACTCAATAGGAAAAATAGATAAATAAGTAAACCAATTTAAAAATGGGCAAAGAACCTAGATAGACATTTCTCTAAATAAGGCATCTAAATGCTAACATGCATATTAAAAAGGTATTCAACATAATTAGTCATCAAGGAAATGCAAATCAAAACCATGATGAGATATATATCATCTCATAACTGTTAGTATAAATATTTTTTAAATATAAAAGATTATTGAATAATGGAGAAAAATGAACCATTGTGGATGTTGGGGGGAGTATAAATTGGTGCATTCATTATCATAAACTGTGTGCAGTGTGTAAGGCCATTCTTGCATTACTATGAAGGAATACCTGAGGCTAGGTAATTCGTAATGAAAAGAGGTTTAATTTGCTCATATTTCTGTATGCTATAGAAGCACAGTGCTGGCATCTGCTCAGCTTCTGGGGTGGCCTCAGGAAGCTTACAATTGCAGCACAAAGCTACCTGGGAGCAGCTGCATCACATAGCCAGAACAGGAGCAAAAAAAGAGAGTGGGAGGAGTGTTGTCACACACCTTTAAACAACCAAATCTCATGAGAACTCACTATCTTGAGGACAGTACTGAGCTGTGAAGGGAGATTCCTCAAAAAAATTAAAAGCAGAACTACCAAATGATGCAGCAGTTTCTCTTCTGTGTATTTATTTTAAAGAATAGAAATCATGATCTCACAGAGATATTTGCATTCCCATGTTCATTTCAGCATTAGTCACAATAACTACAATATGGAATCAACCTAAATGTTCATTAAAGGACAAATTAATAAAGAAAATGTGTATATACATGAAGTGGAATATAATTTGGCCTTTAAAAAGAAGGAAATTCTACCATTTGTGACAACACGGATGGACTTGGAGGACCATATAGTAAGTGAAACAAGCCAGACACACAAAGACAAGTACTGTATAATCTCACTTATATGTGGAATACACAATAGTCAAACTAGAAGCAGAGAGTAGAGTGCTGATTGCCAGGGGCTGTGGTGAAGGCATGTGTGGGGTGGGACATGGTGAGATGATGATCATAATGTACAAAATGTCACTTATGCAAGATCTAATGCACAGCATAGTGTCTATCTCTAACAATGCTGTATTGTATAAAGTTTTCTAAGAGAGTAGATCTTATGTTAAGTGTTCTTACCACACACATACACAAATATAATAATAATAAAGGAGAGTAGGAGAAAATGGAGGTAACACATATGTCTATGACCTTGGTGGTGATATTTTCACAGGTATATACTTCTTTTCAAGCTCATTAAGTTGAACGTATTAAATATGTACATCTTTTAATATGCCAATTATACAAAATAAAGTGATTTTTAAAAATGTTCATTCTCTACTAAAAATTTAAATTTATTTTTGAACATTAAAAGCAAATGTCATCAATTTCCTGTAAACTTGTCTTAATATTCAGTGTTATTAGCTGATTCAAGGATCTGTCATCATGCTCACCTTTAGATCAACGAGTGGCAATCTATGTTCTATCTGCATATTGTTAAGCTTAGGACATTAATTGAATGAGACTGTATTAGTCTCTGACATTGTGAATTCTACACAATTTATGTCCAATGGCCTCACACTTTATACAACATTTCACTAAATAACACAGAAAGCATTGATGGAGCTCTCATTCACTTAGGTTTATCAGCCACACGTTCCAGGCAAAACTTTCTGAGTTTGAGGTCAGAATATTTGCACCATCTGAGAAGATGCAAAAGTAATTTCTTCCATGTATCTTGACTGTTGTGACTTCAAATAATATCTTTAAATGAGAAAGTTTTATTTGATTTGCTATTTTCCTAATCAATCTACAATAGCCATTGATGTTTATCAATCCATTTTGTAGGCATACCACAGAAAACTATGTTGTTTTTATTTTTAAGATTCAAATACAAACATTAGTTTGTATACAAATGTTTACAAAACATTAGTTAGGCATGGTGGCAGGCACCTGTAATCCCAGCTACTCAGGAGGCCGAGGCAGGAAAATTGCTTGAACCCGGGAAGCAGAGGTTGCAGTAAGCCAAGATTGCGCCATTGCACTCCAGCCCTGGCAACAACAGTGAAACTCTGTCTCAAAAAAAAAAAAAAAAAAAAAAAAAAGATTCATTTAAAATTAATTGTTTCACACTAGGAAATACTCTATTAAAACATTGCATATTGTGATTCATTTACTAACGTATGTATATAAATACAAGGTCTTATGAGACATTCTATAATTGACTGAGAATAAATTTCATTTGAGTTGATTGCTGTTTAATCCAATATATATACACATATAGATGTAAATACACACATTTTTAGTTGTGATATGCTAAAGAAATTTCAAAGTCTCAATAGAAATCATTACTTCCTTATCACTATTGAAAACAGTGCAGCATTGTGCCACCTCTTTACAGATTATGACCAATGAAATGAACTTACAGGCTGCGTGTGTGCTAGAGTCAGAAGAAAATATGTGTTCATTGGCTTCAGAATTCAGTAGATATTTTGATTATTGTTTCCTTTTTTGATAGTAAAGAAAGAGATGGTTTTATTGTCTCTGCAAAATGGAAAAATAGCTCTCAAACAACCCCTGAGCCCTTTATTCATTGCCATGTCTAAGCATGTGCCACCATTTTTCCTCCAAATTCTATCAAATTAAGAATAGGCTATTCCCATAAATTCAAGCACTAGAGGATTGTGAGATTTGCTGCCATCATTGTCTCTTGGTTGTCAGTACAAGTGTGCAGAGAAAGAAGTGTGCTGCTCGAAATGGAGATCTGGAGGAACAATATACCGATTTATTTTTGTTCCCTTTATTTCTTTGAAATGAGTTTCAGGGTTCTTTTGCTAGTTACAAAAAGTCATCCAATTTGTATGAAATAGCACAGCATGGACATATAATCGTAAACATTTTAAGTTTCTTGTGATCTATAGACAGTATTTTATTTTGCTCTGATGCTTTCCTGCAAGCTCTTGCAATCGGCTGCAGGCCAGCATGCTTTGGTTTTAACAGATAGATTGTCTCAGAGCCCCATGTAACACGACTATACCAGGTGATTTTGGTCTCAGGATTCTGATAGCATCACTTTAACAACTCTCAAGCCATGTGCAGTGGCTCATGCCTACAATTTCAGTATTTTAGGAGGCCGAGGCAGGTGGATTACTGAAGTCCAGGAGTTTGAAACCAGCCCGAGCGACAGGGTGAAATCCCATCTCTCTCTGAAAAAAAAAAAAAAAAAAAAAATTTAGCCAGGCATGGTAACACATGCCTGTAGTCCCCATTATTCAGTAGGCTGAGGTGGGAGGATCACTTGAGCCCAGGAGGCAGAGGTTGCAATGGGTCGAGATTGCACTACTGCACTCCAGCCTGGGTGATAGAATGAGACCCTGTCAAAACAAAACAAGCAGAACAAAACAAACAAACACACACACACACACACAACCAAAAAACAACTCTTAGTGATACAAGTGGATTGACCCAGAATACTGAAACGTCTAGTCTGAAAACAGTAGGCTCATGAGACTGCTAACCCAAAATTTTGTGGGACAAAAATCAATTGCATAGAACTGAATAAACTTATGAGGGATGATTATGATTTTTGTTTGGAATATTATGGATGTCCTATTGTTTTATTTTCCGTAGCCATTTCGCCTTACTTTTAAGCTATCTATGACTCATAGCAAGTTAATTAACATTACTGCCCAGTGTTGATGGAAGTCTAGGTTTTACTTTTGGCCTCCATTGACCCAGATGGGGAGGAGATTTCCGTTATTGCTGCTGGTGTAGGAGTTTCACTCTCCCGAAGGCCTGCTTTGATACAACCCTGGTTCTCCACTACTCCTCTGCTGACCTACCCCAACGGGGGGGGGCGAAAGGTGTCTCTTTACCTCTGAGTACCTGTGGGAGTGAAATGGGAGCGTTCACTGATTCCCCTCGCGGGATGTGTGAAAGTGTGTCACCTGCTTGGTCACCCCGCAGCTCAAACTCCTAGGGAGAGCATGCATGCAGATAGATGGAGAGGCCTGCAGGAGCGCTTTTGGGCTCCAGCCCCACAGCAGCCTCTAGGGGGTGGTATCTGTGACTCCCAAAGTCCAAGTGGGCACATGTTACTAAGTGCTTTTAGATTTGCCATCTGCAGACCACTTGTGTGTTAATCAGCTCAGTGGACCCTCTGTCTTACTGCAAGGGCAGGCACCAGTGTGACAGCCTTTTGTAACCCAGGTCCTTGCCCAGTGTACCGGAAGACTCAGATCACACATAGGCTTTAAGGATGAGTGCAAAATTTTATTGAGTGATGGAGGTGGCTCGAAGCGAGATGGATGGGGAGCCAGAATGGGTGGATGGAGTGGGAAGGTGGTCTTTTCCTGGTGTCAGGCTGCCCAGCCACTGGACTCTTCTCTGACCACCCCCACTGAACTCCCCTCTGCATCCAGACATCCCTCCTCTTCTTTCTCTGCCACGTTGTTACGCCATTGCTGATTTGCTGGTCCCAACGTTCAGCCACTTGTGTATGTGGCTGCTAAGGTCTCAGGTTTATATGGGGGGAGGATGAAGGTGTGGTGGGCCAAAAGGCAACTTTTTGGGCGTGAAGACCGAAATGACTGTCCTCATTTAGGATCACAGGTCTTCAGGCTTTAGGGTGGGGCCTTTGCCAGGAATCTGCCCCCTTCTACCCAGTATTTCCCTCTCTCCTGTCCATATCAGAAGTGCAGGCTCCTCACCCGGTCTCCACTGACATTAGGTAGAAGGGCTTGGTACTGCCTCACAGGAATGAATATGCCTTCTCTGACACCACCAGGTTGTTTGAGGTGCCTGCTGTAGTCAGACAAACATGAAAGTGTAGGCGTCACACCATGGTGAGGATTGGGGTAGGACTGCCGTTTTCTGTGGTTTGGCTGGAGTGATGCAGTTATTGTCTAAAAGTTTTCTGTGGGCCTTATGGGGGTTTACAGGAGAAGATGGTAAAGTCTCATGTATTAAAATTTTGCCTGTTGGACCTTATTTTTTAATCAATTCTAAAATATAAAAAATTCAGGAGGCACTTTTAAAACAATATTTAAACCCTTCAACAAACTTTAACTATTATCATTATAAATTATTTGCATTCACGAATCTATTTATTTTGTTTGTATGCACATAGCTGTGTCCATGTGATTCCTTAGGAACAGTGTCAGAGCTGAACTGTGATATGATATATAAATTAAATAAAAGACAAAAAAGTTTTGTACATTTCTCCCAATTTTTAATCTTGTGCACTTTGTAATTTTTAATTTAATTCTTCAGAAAAGTGCCAATGGTAGGTCCGTATGCATGTGCATGTATTTAGTAATTAAAATACATTAGTTGAGCAATGAAAATAAAGTCTTGCACTTCATTTTCCATTCATTTTTTATTCTATCTTAATAAAATGGAACTGTATAGAACAGAATCAGAAAACTATTTTTGCTTATCATTAATTTTAATCATGCAAGCTGTCATTAAAATGTGTAAAATTTGTTTTATATTACTAAAATTCAGATATAGACATTGAAACCAATTTTTGATAAGATTCTTAAATGAGGAGTAAGTAAATTTCATCTCAAAAATCCTGATACTTATAAACAATCAGATCTTGTGAGTATTCACTCACTATCATGAGATTCGCAAGGTGGAAATCCACCACCATGATCCATAATCACCTCCCACCATGCTGCTCCTCCAATTCAACATGAGATTTGGGCAGGGACAAAAATCCAAACCATATCATTCTGCCCCTGGCCCTCCCAAGTTTCATGTCCTTCTCACATTGCAAAATACAATGATCCCTTCTCAACAGTCCTCCAGTCTTAACTCATTTCTGCATTAACACCAAAATCTACAGTTCAAAGTCTCATCTGAGACAAGGCAAGTCCCTTTGTCTTCTGAGTGTGTAAAATAAAAAACAAATTAGTTACTTCCAAGATACAAAGTGGGTACAGGCATTGGGTAAATACTCTCATTTCACAAGGGAGAAATTGGCTAAAAGAAAGGGGAAACCGGTCCCAGACAAGTTCAAAACTTGGCAGGACAGTTGTTACATCTTAAAGCTTCAATATGATCTCCTTTGATACCATGAATCACATCCAGAGAATACTGGTGTGAGGGGTATGCTCCCACAGCCTTGGGCAGCTCTGCTTTTATTGCTCTACAGGATACAGCTCCCCTGTATGCTTTCAGAGCTGGTGTTGAGTGCCTGCAGCTTTTCCAGGCACATGGTGCAAGCTGCTGGTGGAGCTAGCATTCTGGGATCTGAAGGACAGTAGCCCTCTTCTCACAGCTCCAGTAGGCAGTGACCCAGTGGGGACTCAGTGTGGGGGCTCCAACCCCACATTTTCCCTTTGCACTGTCCTAGTAGAGGGTCTCCATGAAGACTCCAGCCCTGCAGCAGACTTCTGCCATGACATCCAAGCATTTCCATACATTCTCTGAAGTCTAGGTGGAAGTTCCCAAACCTCAGCTCTTGCCTTCTGTGCACCTGCAGGTCCAACACATTGTGGTAGCTGCCAAGGCTTGGAGCTGGCGCCCTCTGAAGCCATGGCCCAAGCTGTACCTTGGTCCCTTTAAGCCATGGCTGGAACTGGAGTGGCTGGGGCAGAGGGTGCCATTTCTTGAGGCTGTACAGAGCACAAGGGCCCTGGGCTTGGCCCACAAAACAATTTTTGCCTCTTAGGACTCCAAGCCTGTGATGGGAGGGGCTGCTGTAAAAATCTCTGAAATGCCCTGGAGACATATTTCCATATTCTTGGCTATTAACATTCAGCTCCTTGTTATGTATGCAGATTTCTGCAGCAGGCTTGAATTTCTCCCCAGAAAAATGGGTTTTTCTTTTCTACTGCATGGATGAGCTGCAAATTTGCTAAACTTTTATTTCTTTTAAACATAAGTGCTAATTTCAGACCATCTCTTTCTTCACGCATTTGAGTGTACACTCTTAGAAACAGTCAGGTCACATCTTCAATGCTTTGCTGCTTAGAAATTTCTTCTTCCAGATACCTTAAATCATCTCTCTTAAATTCAAAGTTCCACAGATCTCTAGGAGAGGGGCAAAATGCCACCTGTCTTTTTGCTAAAGCATAGCAAAAGTGACTTTACTTCAGTTCCCAACAAGTTCCTCATCTCCTATGAGACCACCTTAGCCTGGATTTCACTGTCCGTATCCATTAACATTTTGATAACAACCATTCAACAAGTCTCTAGGAAGTTCCAAACTTTCACTCATCTCCCTGTCTTCTTTGAGCTCTCAGAACTGTTCCAACTTCTGCCTGCTACCCAGTTCCAAAGTCACTTCCACATTTTCAGGTATCTTTATAGCAGTGCCCCACTCCTAATACAAATTTTCTGTATTAGTCCATTTTCACACTGCTATAAAGAACTACCTGAAAGTGGGTAATTTATGAAGACAATAGGTTTTGTTGACTCAGTTACACATGGCTGTGGAGGACTCAGGAAACTTACAATCATGCAAACGGTGAAGGGGAAGTAAGCGTCCCTTTTTACATGGCAGCAGGAGAGAGAAAGAGAAGGGGGAAGTGCCACATACTTTTAAACAATCAAATCTTGTGAGAACTCATTCACTATCCTGAGAACAGCAAGGGGGAAATCTGGCCCCATGATCCAATCACCTCCCATCAGGCCCCTCCTCCAATTCGACATGATATTTGGGTGGGAACGTTGATGTTCTATTTTTCAGGGGGCAGTGAGCTATTATTTAAACATTTTTCTATGAAACAACACAGTCCTTAGTGACCAAATCATTTTGATTGCTGCTGGGAAGTGCAATGAGGACTACATTAAAATGGCATACGTGAAAGTGTAAATATAATTTTCAAATATTTTTAACTTTCTCATAGAGTGAAGTAGTTTATGATAATTGAATTATTATATTTATTGCAAGCAGAGAAATGTCATCTATATTTAAAGTATATTAAAAGGCAAAACTTTTACTAGAGAAGGGTAACAATGAGAACTTGCTGAATAGTTCTATGATAGAATTGCCTCCATGGTTTCATATTGAGAATTAGCACTAAGCTAATACTAGAAGAACAAAATTAATAAGATATTGGTCTTGCCCTTGAAAAACTTTGAGTCCAATATTTATTGATATTTCTCAACCTTTAAAAATTAAATACTTTGTGTTCTATGTCAGACTTCTCACAAAAATGTCCTATTAAAATCCTTTGGATATATTTTCAACAGATGTTTAGACACTAGATTATTAATCTCCACATAGAGAGAAAGCAACTCAATTCAGTTTGTATTGAATAAAAATAAGTGAGCTTATGTTCATACTTAATAATAGTCACCATTCAGAGGATTTTCTCTAAAAACATTAAATAAAGTGGATACAGGATCTACTTTAATCTTTTTCAGAGAGCTTTTTTTTCTTATATATCATCAAATATAGTTAGCAATTACATATTTTTTTGCATTTATCAGTTTTTATTTTCATTATGTCCCTTCTACTGGACCATAAAGCCTTTCAAAGAAGATAATGTGTCTAATTAGTTTATATTTGTATCCTCAGAGCCCAGGATGGGGTATGACATTTATCATTAGGGATTCAATAAATAGATTATAATACCAAAAAACAGGAAACAAAATTTTCCTTTCATTTATATTTTAAGTGGAATGAAGTGTTTTTATGTTTTGCTTTTGAGTTTTTGTTTCAATTTAAAATGATTCTGCACTGAAGACTATAACATTTTGGGGAAAAATGAGATATAATAATGAAATATACTCCAAATAGAAAAAAAGTAATTGTAACCCATATTCTTATAGATTGCCTAAAGCTTCCATTGAATTATTTCTTTTATCTTCATTAAGTATTTTTATCCGAAGAAATAAAGCCCAAAAGTCAAAATACAAATATGGTTTTTAATAGTGTTCTAATGATAGTAATGTTTTATGCCAGAGGTGCTAAATCTATTGCTGCTTCTTATGTTGACCTATTTCTCCGCCTTTGGTTAAGATCAGCTTTTCCAAATTTTAGTAATTGTTTCATTAAAGCATTTAAATATCACAAGATAAAAAAGTGTAGAGAATATTACTTGAGTCACTTACAAGTTTATAAAATCATATCTCAACATAAGTTAATATTATAAATCAAAGGATCAACTATGACAATTTTTGATTAACTTTTAGCAAAAGAACTTATATTTTGCATTGAAATCTGGATGCATAGTTTGTTGTCTAAAGAACTGTGTGCAAATAAAGAATTCTACCTTTGTATGCTAAGGTCAACATGATGTATAGGAGACTGAGCTTAGTTCAAGAGTCAGAATGCTGGGCAGGTTTTTAACTAGGTTATTTAATATTTACCTCTTTTTATAATATTGACATATTGTTTATTTGTATATCACACATTCATGAGTAATAGATTTATCCAATGCTAAACTTGACTAATAATTCAAAAGAGACAAGCAATCCCTAGATCAGGAGAAATACTCTTTTCTTACAGCAGTCTGAGACTAATCAAAAATGTATCTTTGCTCCCAGATTCAGAACTATTTTAATTTTAGGTTTAAGAGATGTGTTTCTTGAGAAATGTATGGAGAGGGATCAATCACACAGAGGGAGTGCTTAAGGTTTTGGAACATTCCTGTTCTATAATCCATTAATTACACAGTGTACTTTTTTTTATTTTTATTTTTTTTGAGACAGGGTCTTGCTCTGTCCCCCAGGTTCCAGTGCAGTAGTGCAATCATTGACTCACTGCAGCTTCAACCTCCTGGGCTCAAGTTATGCTCCTCCCTCAGTCTCCCTGGTACCTGGGACCATAGGCATGCCCAGCTATGCCCAACTAATACACAGCTTACTTGACTAGCTTCCAGGCTCCAGCCAGCCATTCCCTGCAAACTCATAACTTCCGTGTTGACTTACAGATAAAGCATCCAATCATGTCTGGTAAAAGCTGCTTAAAACGTTTAACTGATTGTAACTCTGATAATTGTCCAGTGTCCACTAGTAAATAACATTAGCACTTTGACCAGGAGATCTGGTGGGAAAAGGCAAGGTGGGGGTTATTACGTTAGTATGTTTATGAGGAGATGTAATTGAGGCTCTTCATTTCTTTTGGTTGCCCAGTGCCAGATACAGAGTAAATGGCTTATAGGACTGCAGTTAACTCTTTCCTTCCCATTGAGCAAAGCACTGGTAACTATCTAATGACAGATATGAGTAATTTTTTCCCCTAAATTTCTTAAAACAGCTAATATATAAAGTGTGGCTAGGAATTACCTACTTTTCTTGGTTGCTCTGTAAAACTACATTTTCCTTTTCTTGAACATGCATAATTATTAATTTCAAACTTGTCATATTTTAAAAGGGAAAGTAAGACTTTCTCTGAGATAATAAAACAATATGTTGAATATCAGCCCCTAATCTGTTCTGCCTTTACAATGCTAAATAATCAGATTTTTATCTGATTTTATATATATAGCTTAAATCCCTCACTAGTGTATCTTTAGATAATCTTTGAGGAAAATATAAATGTCAAATATTTAAAGGACTCAGAATCAAGCTATTGAGAATAGTGTTAGGACTTCTGTAGAATTTCAGATATAAAGAAATACAGCCTTTGTATCACTTTATCCCTCTCATCATTCAAAATCTTTTACATGAAAGCTATGATGCCAACTATACCATCTCTCCCTATGCTATTGTTACTATAAATAGATAAATGCTGTATCACAAATGAGCATTGTCTGTTGCTATTCTTTTGTTTAGTTTGCAAGGACCCCTTTCATGTAATCTCTTACTTCTCAGTGCATGGGCAGGTTCAACCAGAAGAGTTAATACTATGTTGCCATCTTGATTTAATATTAAATTACTTTTGTGCCATTTCTTTTCTTTAAACAACAAAAAAATGCAGTGCCCGCCTTTTCTGTATGCATTATTTCTAGTGTACCAGCAACTCATATAAAAAGAAGCCCTAGGGGGTTGACTTCAGAGAAGATTGTCTCCTCCTTGTGACGGTTTGGGTGATAGAATGTGTCAATCTTAGCAGCAAGTTACTTTTTGCTACTGTATACGTTTACAAGGGTGCCCTTGAAGGAAGGCTTGTGTCACAAGTTTAAAGAAGAGACAGTTTTAGGAGGTTTTATTTTATTTGTTTTTGTCTGTCTTTTGATCTCAGCATGATTGCTGGCTGGGAATTGGAACAAAAAAATTACTAGAATAAATTGGTTTAGATGAGAAGAATTTTTGCACATAACTCTTACTCATTTGAAAACATTAGTTTAGTCACTTAGACACAGAGTTACTATATGATAGTTTCAGTGGATTCAGTCTTATTACTTTTAACTGAGAATTAACTTCCACCTTACATTTTTATTGAGAATATAATTATTGCAGCCAAGGCTTACTAGTAATTTTCTTTTGTTGGAAATGGCATTATGAGCATTGAGGTATACTGGTAGATCTCCATTATCCTGAATAATATGGTCAATAAATAAAAAAAAATAGAGAGAGAAAGGAAATCTGAGGTCCCCCAGATACAAAACAACAGCTTTGCACATTTTTATTTATTTAGGGTTTTTTTAATGACTATCTGATTTGTGTGATGAATATTTGAAACTTCTACTCAATTATCAACTTGATTATAAAAATATCTAATCATACACCTAAGCTAATAATTATAGGAAGCTTCTACCCTTATACAAAAATCCTGCTTGGAATTTGTACTTTAAGTTTACAACAGACTGTTGGGTTAATTTTATTATTTTGACTGGATAGTCATATATAGATGATCTCCTTAGAAATTCACATAGCTCATTTAATTCAGTTAATCATATATTGTCAAATGACTACTAAATGCTGACTATGCCCAAGACCTCTTTATATACATCCTCTTAATTTTCTGTGGTAGTTTTAAAATTTGTGTAAAAATTCTTTGACTTTTCTCACTGTGAATGTTGAGGTGGTCTTTGTTACCTTCCCTTGAAACTGGATTGGATTTTATAACTTTTTCTACAAATGAAACTTTTTTTTTAATGATGCAACTGAAATTATGTGACTTCTGAGAGTTGGTCAGAAAAGGTGATATTCACACTAGTTTTCCTTCTTGAAATCTTCAGCCAGCATATACACACCCTACTGACCTAAGGCCACCATGCTGTGAAGATGCCAAAAATAATCCACTAGAAAAGACTAGACTGGAATCACCAAGACTAAGAGAGAGACTGAGAGAGATGCTTGCAAGCTTGAAGCAGCTGTGGCCACTTTCCGTCCATATATAGTCACTGTGTTACTGCAGAGGGTATAAAATCCTAGTAAGGATTTTTCTATATTCCTGACCCACAAAAGTTGTAAGAAATATAAAGTGACTATTTTTATTAAGTTTTAGAGTGATTTTCTTTTCAGCTTTAGAAAATCAGTTTCTTCCAGCATATTTACGAGGGGGACGTTAGCTATCTGAAAAATCTAGTTAAAATAGGTTTATTTTTTGCAATAGTTGTACATTGAATCTACTAAATGAGTAATTATTAAGTACCTACAATGTGCCAGATACGATTAATATTTGAGAATAGATTAGTAAGTAGAGACACATTCTCTGCATCATGAAGCCTACCTATCTATTAGAAATGTAATCTCTTACTTCTTGGTGCATGTGCAGAAAAGCAACACAAAGACCAGGTGAAAGGACAGGATCAACCATTTTCTTTAAGGTGCCAGTTGTAGCACATCTCAAGATAACATATTGATTTAATAGTGATTTCAAGGCAGGGCGTGGTGGCTTATGCTTGTAATCCTAGCACTTTGGGAGGCCGAGGTGGGCAGATCATGAGGTTAGGAGTTCAGGACCAGCCTGACCAATATGGTGAAACCCCGTCTCTACTAAAAATACAAAAATTTAGCCAGGTGTGGTGGCGCGAGCCTGTAGTCCCAGTTACTCGGGAGGCTGAGGCAGAAGAACCACTTGAACCTGGCAGGCAGAGGTGCAGTGAGCTGAGATTGCGCCATTGCACTCCAGCCTGGGCGACAAAGAGAGACTCCATCTCACAAAAAAAAAAAAAAAAAAAAGAAGTGGTGATTTCAAAAACACTTTAAATTCAAAAATTGTTGCCAATAATATGAAAATACTAAGATTATAGTCTAAATTCTCTAACTCCTATAACTGTGCTACTTTGACTACTCCATGGGGCTGATTATCTTTATTGCACATGTTCTTACATTTACAAAGACATGTATTTTGGACAATGCATTATTTTGTTTTGTTTTGTTTGAGATGGAGTCTTGCTCTGTCATCCAGGCTGGAGTGCATTGGCACGATCTTAGCTGACTGCAACCTCTGTCTACTGGGTTCAAGCGATTCTCCTGCCTCAGCCTCCCATGTAGATGGGATTATAGGCCCATGCCATCACACCAAGCTAAGTTTTGTATTTTTAGTAGAGATGGGGTTTTGCCACATTGGCCAGGCTGTTCTCAAACTCCTGACTTCAAGTGATCCGACTGCCTTAGCCTCCCAAATTTCTCGGATTACAGGCATGAGCCATTGTGCCTGGTTGACAATTTATTTTTTATCATATTTTTTCCCCTGAAAGCCAGGTGCTGTTGATCTTTTTATTTATTTTTTATTTTTTTTATTTTTGAGACGGAGGAGTCTTGCTCTGTCGCCCAGGCTGGAGTGCAGTGGCACGATCTCGGCTCACTGCAAGCTCCGCCTCCTGGGTTCACGCCATTCTCTTGCCTCAGCCTCCTGAGTAGCTGGGACTACAGGCAGCTGCCACCACGCCCAGCTAATTTTTTTGTATTTTTAGTAGAGACGAGGTTTCACTGTGTTAGCTAGGATGGTCTCAATCTCCTGACCTCGTGACCTGCCCACCTCGGCCTCCCAAATTGCTGGGATTACAGGCGTGAGCCACTGCGCCTGGCCAGGTGCTGTTGATCTTATATTGTCCAATGTTCTTTCAAAAACATAAGTACAGTAAATTCTTTATATGTTCTTTAGTCTTGAATAGGAAACAGAATTATCTATGGTACTACATGTGCTACACTTTTCTGCTCAGGTAGCAAATCAAGAGTCAGTGATTATAAATTAAGTACAAAAGAGATGGCAATAGTTCAAATGGAACACTGACAATGTTCTTAATATATCTGCCAACCTACTTGCATTAATGTGGAATAAGATTGTGTACTTATCTTGAACTTAAATCACAAAAAGCACATTCAAATCATTCTAAAGACAATAATTACATGCACAGCACTTGAGTTACACAAGAACTTTCCTCCTCTCATTCAGAAAATTGTTACCAATTGCCGCTTTTGCTTTTACATCTCTCTAACTCATTACACTTTGTGAAGCTGCAATTGACAGTTAAAATAGATTTCAGTAGTATTAGCTCTAATTTCAGTAGTTTAAATGCTGAGGATAAGAGCATGGAATATTCTGATTAGGTATACTTAAAAGACTCTTTTACAAGATGGAGTGTAGGAACTTAAAACTAGAGACTAAAATATGTTTACTTTTATATCTTTAGTGTCAAATAGTGGATCATGATTCTAAGGTGAAATGGTTTATATTGGTGCCTAACAAACAAACTAAAAACTTTCTTGTTTATTTTTCTTTTCATTTGAAAAATTAGCTCCAGTAATTGAACAAAATCTATGAAATGAGTTAGTTTTTATTTTGTCTTGAAAGTCATGGCCCAGTGGACAATATAGATGCACTTACAAAAATCTATTTACTTAAGGACTCCAGTAACTGGCAATGACTAGAGAAGTGGCAAGGAAATGTCTTCTAAGACAAAGCATATATATATCCACAGAATATCAAGTACTCTGTTGAATATGGTGTTGGGCAAAGAATGACTCCCATGGAATATAGGGTTAGAAAAGTATAAATGGAACTGGTTTGCAGTTGATTTAATGGTGAAGCTCTTTCTTCATCTCTGAGGACTGGGTATCTGGCTGTTTAATCATAGCCAAATAAAGGGGAATAGGCAATATAAGGTCCTGATTACAGTCTAAAATTCTCTTGGTGATCCCAGGTTCAATTTCCATGCTGATGGGTTTATACCTGGAGTAATCAGTCAGCCAGCCTGGCATGGCTAAAGGCCAGAGGGCCATACAACCCCCAGGTCTCTGTGGCAGTCACGGGAATATGCCACAGAGATTGCGCTTAAAGGGAGGAACTGCTGGGAGAAGTTTGATAACCTGGAATTCTCCAGAGGCTGCACCTTCAAAGTGTGCTGCAGAGTTTACACTGTCCTCACATATATGCTGGGCTGCTCCCAGCCAATGGCTAAGCAAGCAGGGAAATTAGAGCTGGACCATTCCTGACAAATGAAGGACTTAGTCAATGGGCAGTCTTTGCTTTGAGGGTCCTCATTAGCCTGGTTGAAATTCTCTGAGAACTGCACTCTAATCAGAGGCTCTTTCTATGCAGCCCTCATTACACCTCTCTACTTTCAAAGGGGTCAACCTTGCATTGTGGTCTGAAGTCTCCACACCTACCTCTGATTTCTACCCTTTGTTCACATGCATTTCCTCCAACAACTGTCCTATATATCTTGTTCCTTCTTGATAACTGCTTTTTGGAAGACTGGAATACATACACACACACACACACACACACACTCTCTCTCTCTCTCTCTCTAAATAGAATTATAGGTGTACCTCAGATCCTCAGATATATTACAAGTTTGTTTCCATGCCACCACAATAAAATAGCTATCACAATAAAGTGAGTCACACAAAGTTTATGGTTTCGCAGTACATATAAAAGTCATGCTGACAATATGCAGTAGTCTGTTAAGTGTGTAATAGCATTATGTCTACAAAACAATGTGTATATCTTAATTTAAAAATGCTTTATTTCTTAAAAAATTCTGACAATCACCAGAGCCTTCAGTGATTTATAATATTTTTGCTGGTGGAATGTCTTGCCTCATTGTTGATGGCTGGTGACTGATCTGGGTGGTGGTTGCTGAAGCTTGGATGGATGAGCCAATTTATTTACATAAAACAACAATAAAGTTTGCTGTGTCAATTTACTCTTCCTTTCCTAAAGGCTTCTCTGTAGCATGTTATGCTATGTGATAGCATTTTAACCACAGTAGAATTTGTTTCAAAATTTGATTCAATCCTTGTAAACTCTCTTGCTGCTTTATCAACTAAGTTTATGTAACATTCTAAATCTTTTGTTGTCATTTCAACAGTGTTTACAAGATCTTTACCAGAAATAGTTTCCATTTCAAGAAACCACTTTCTTGGCTCATCTGTAAGAAGCAACTTCTCATCCATTCAAATCATCCATGAGATTGCAGCAATTCAATCACAGTTCCAGGTTTCACTTCTAATTCTATTTCTCTTGCTACTTTCACTATATCTGCAATTACTTCCTCCACTGAAGTGTTAAATCTCTCAGAGTTATGAGTCATCCATAAGGGTCAGAATCAAGTTTTTCCTAACTCCCGTTAACATTAATATTTTGACCTCCTTCATGAATTACAAATGTTTTATTGGCATCTACAATGGTGAAGCCTTCACAGAAAGTTTTCAATTTACTTTTCCTGTACCCACCAGATGAATCACTATTCAGGGAAACTATATTCTTACAAAATATATTTCTTAAATAATAAGACTTGAAAGTCAAAAATACTCTGATTCATGGGCAGCAGAAGGAATATGTTAGCAGGCATGGAAACAACATTAATCTCCTTGTACATCTCCATCAGAGCTCTTACTTGACTAGGTGTATTTTCAATGAACAGGAATATTTTGGAAATAATCTCTTTTTTAAAAAAGCAATAGGTCTCAACAGGGGACTTAAAGTATTTAGTAATACATGTTGCAAATGGTTTTGCAGTCACCCAAGCTTTGTTCTTCCATTTATAGAACACAGAGATTTAGCATCATTCCAAAGGGTCCTAGAATTTTTGAAATGGTGAATGAGCATTGGCTTCAACTTAATACAACCAGCTATTTTAACCTCTAACATGAGAGTTAGCCTTTCCTTCGACCTTTGAAGTTAAGCACTGACTTCTCTCTACCTATGAAAATCCCAGTTGGCATGTTTCAATAAATTTATTTTAATTTACTTTGAAAATTTGTTGTTTAAAGGAGCCACCTTCATCAATGATCTTAGCTAGATCTTCTGGATAACTTGGTACATCTTCTACATTAGCACTTAATGCTTCACCTTGCACTTTTATGTCATGAAGATGGCTTCTTTCCTACAACCTCATGAACCAACTTCTGGTAGCTTCAAACATTTTTCTGAAGCTTCCTTACTTCTCTCAGCCTTCATAGAATTGAAGAACACTGGGATCTTGCTCTGGATCAGGCTTTGGCTTAAGGGACTGTTGTATCTACTTTGATCTATCCAGACCACTAAAGTATTCTTAATATCAGCAATATGACAGTTTCACTTTCTTAACACAAGAGTAGCACTTTTAATTTTCTTCAATAATTTTGTCATTGCTCTTTCACAATGTGGCTCACTGTTTGCCACTAGAGGCCTATCTGTTGGCCTATCTTGGCTTTTGACATGCCTTCCTCATTACACTTACTTCTACTTTTTTCTTTAAAGTGATGGATGTGCAACTCTTCCTTTCACTTGAACACATGGCAGCCAATTTAGGGCTATCAATTGGCCTAATCTCAATGTTGTTGTGTTTCAGGGAAGACGGAAGCCAAAGCAATGGGAGAAAGATGGGGAAAGAGCCAGTTGGTAGAGCCGTGAGAACACACAACACATTTATTCATTAAGGTTGCCTTCTTATATGGGCACAGTTTGTGGCACCCAAAACAATTGCAATAGTAACATCAAAGATAATTGATTATATATCACAATAATAGATATAATAATAATTAAAAAGTTTAAAATATTGAGAGAATTAGACCAAAATGTGACACAGTGACATGAAGTGAGCACATGCTATTGGAAAGAAATGTTGCTGACAGATTTGCTTAACACAGGGATGGCAGAAACCTTCACTTTTTAAGAAGTACAATATCTGTGTAGCTCAGTAAAGCTAAGCACAATAGAACAAGGTGTGCCTGCGTATCATTGACTAAATAAAGACATTTATACTTGGCACCTTCATTAACAAAAATTCTAAAATACTTTAAAGTGGGAGTTGAACAACGAGAACACATGGACACAGGGAGGGGATCATCGCACACCATTGCCTGTCAGGGGCTGGGGGGCTGGGGGGCTGGGGAAGAGATAGCATTAGGAGAAATACCTAATGTAAATAACAGGTTGGTGAGTGCAGCAAACTACCATGGCACGTGTATACCTATGTAGCAAACCTGCAGGTTCTGCACATATATTCCAGAATTTAAAGTATATAAAAGTTTTTTTTTTTACTTTAAAGCAGCTATATATATATATATATATATATACATATATATATATATTTTTTTTTTTTTCCTGAGACAGAGTTTGCTCTTGTCGCCCAGGCTGGAGTGCAGTGGCTCGATCTCGGCTCACTGCAACCTCCACCTCTCCCGGTAGACTTTTGTAATATAGAGGAACAATAAATTTCAGTATAGATCTGAGCAAATGTCAATTTTGAAAATGTCAATTTTGAAAAAAAAAGTCATATCCATTTATTCATCAGTATGTACTGAGTATTGGATCAAGCTCTAGAGATATGAAAAGACAAAGATGATCAAAACTTGTTCTCAAATTACATAGTCTTCTGGAGGATACAAATAAATAAATATTATACATCTAGAAATTTGTGCTAAATTAGGAGAAGTACCAAGTTTCATAAGCTGAATTGTGTTTCCCCCAAAATTTATATGTTGAAGTCCTAAGCTCCAGTGCCTCAGAATGTAACTATATTTGGAAATAGGGTCTTAAAAGAGGTAAATAAGTTAAAATGAGGTCATTAAAATGAAACATAATCCAATATGACCAGGAAATTTGAACACAAATTTGAACACATATTAGTACAAAGGGAGGAACATGTAAAGGCTTAGGCAGAAGCCAAAAGGAGCAGCCTTGGGAAAAAAAAAACAACCCTTTCGACACCTTATCTCAGAGTTCTAGCTTCCAGACTGTGAAAAAATAAATGTATGTTTTTTAAGCCACCTAGTCTGTGGTCCTTTTTTTATGGCAACCCTGAGAAAACTAGAAAAGGTATCTAACACATGGTCTTTCTGGTATAGGTGACAAATTCTGTGTGGAGAAAAAGAAATGCATCAAAGACCAGAGTCCAAGGAGAAAATGATGATGTTGAGGGTATAAAACATGTAACTTATTGGAAATGAAAAGTATAACTTGTTATTGACAAAAGTTGAAGCTGGAGAAATAAGCAGCCCCATATTCCAGAGCCTCATATAGTGTGGTAAGGACCAGTAAAGTCAAGAGGAAGCCATTTAGGGCTATCAAGAAGTTGTATGTTTGGATTTATTTTTTAATTTTAACATATTGTTGCTGCAGCCTGAAAATGAATTGAGAGCTCCATATTGGGAAATACAAATAATAAACATCCTGAAAAGGAGTTTCTGTTGGAAAATCAGTAATTACCCTGAACAATATGTAATAAACATATTTTAAATCCATAGCTTAGCAGGAACCAGGAATGAATGTGCAAAATCTTAAATATCCAAAATAACAAAAGCAAGCTTTAAAAAATCCAGGTATCTGATGTGTACAAAAAAAAATAAATAATAAATGTAAACAAAATAAATTAGAAGCTTATTAAAGAGAATACTAAGAAATTTGGGGTACTTATGAACTACGTACTTACAAATAACAGAACAATAATGCATAACAAGTTGTACAATATGCTGGGTAGATAAAACTGAGTTTGTATATATCAATTAAAATAGTTTTGATGTATGTAAATCAAAAATGAACTGAACTACAAGGAAAAATGGAAAAATCCAAAATAATTGTGGAATAACTTAGTGTTTCTAGTCCAATAATTAACAGATCAATGAAACAAAAATGCTAAGTGTTCAAAAAATTTATTGGCATAATTAAGTCACTAAAGCAATGAACAACTCATTTATATATAAAAGTCTGTATCCAATACTAACAAGTCATATTGTTTTAAAGCACACAGATTGTCCAGGCACAATGGCTCACACCTATAATCCCAGCACTTTGGAAGGCTAAGGCAAAAGGATCACTTGAGGCCAGGAGTTTGAGACCAGCATATGCAACATAGTGAGACATTGTCTCTGCAAAATATTAAAAAATTAGCTAGGCACGTAGTACATACCTGTAGTCCCAGCTACTGGAGGCTGAGGCAGAAGGACTTACTAAGCCAAGGAGTTTGAGGCTGCAATGAGCTGTGATCACATCATTGCACTCCAGCCTGGGTTACAGATTGAGGCCCTGTGTCTAAACAAAACAAAACAAAACACAAAAAAATGCCACAATGAAACCAACAGTCTGTGTTTTATGATTTAGATCCACCAAATACTTCATCTATACGTACATCTAAGTTTATATATATAGAAAGTTTCTGGTAAAGTTAGTTACATACTTACCATACAGTCGAGCATATCTACTCGTAGGTATTTACAAAAGAGGTATGGAAACATATAGTCGTATAAAATATTTTACTCAGATCTTCATAGCACCTTTATAGTACTTGAAAACTGGAAACAACCCAAACATTCATCAATTGATAAATGGACAAAGAAATTGCAGAATAATCATGCAATGACATACTACTCAACAATGTAACACAACTGCTGATACATTCAACACAAATGTTTGTCAAACACAGATGACAAACACAGATGTTTGTCAAAAACATTTTGTGAAGTAAAAAAGCAGAAACAAGGCTACATACTGTATGACACTCTCTGTGTAACATTTTAGAAGATGCAAAACAAGTTATGCCGCAGACAAATTAGTAATTATCAGGGGCTGCGTACTGAGGGAGGAACTGACCAAGGAAAATGAGGGAATTTTTGATTGATGGCTTTTTTCAACATTTTGATTGTGGTGGCCATTATATTCTGTATACATTTGTCAAAATTCATCTAATTGTACATGTAAAATTACAGAAAATTTTGTACATAAATCTGACCCATTACTTTATGTTTAAACTGAAGAAAATTTCACTATTTTATTTCACTATTAAGTTCTTTGAGACCTTAATAAACATTAAGATTTTTAACAAGAGTCCTATAAACTTGAGAACAAAACTTGGATATTAAAGTACATAGAATTATTTATATGTGTAATGGAGATAATATGTAACAGTATTAAAGATTCCAGCAGCTGCTATGAAATTAAATATTGCAAATGTGTGATTTTTGTAAAAGGATGCATGAAGAGCCATGGTAATCACCAGCCAATAAGTTTTAAATTAAAAAAATTTGTTCTTGAAAGAAAATGCATTTTAAAGAAAACTAAGGGTATCGGCATGTGCTGCCCAGAGGCCTGAGATCTGGCTTGTATAGAGCCTGCTGCTGCCACTGCTGGTATCCACATATTCTAGTCAGGGACTTGAGAACTAGCTTGCCCAGTGCCTCTGTCATCAGCAAAACTGCCCCACAGCCTCTGTAAGCAATTATAACCTAAGCCACTGAGGAACATGCAGACACCCTGACATTGAATATAGCCAAATAAATCATATGAGACTACACTACCATGCCCATCCAAAACAAAAACTCAAAATACCCTACCCAACTGACACTGTAGATAAATCTACAGTAAAAAGTCTTCCTCTATGAATGTTATTTCATTAAATTAGAACAAGTGACTGTTACACCAGATGTGCAGACATCAAGGTAGGGACATAAGAAACATGAAAAAGCAAAGAAACATAGTTTCTAAAGGAACACAATAATTCTCTAGTAACAGATGCCACAGAAAAGGAAATCTGTAAAAGGCCTGAAAAATATAAAATAATGATCTGAAGAAAACTAAGCTAGACAGAGAGAATACAAGTAGACAATAAAAACGAATCAGGAAACCAATTCATAATCTGAATAAGAAATAAAACATAGAGATACATATTTTAAAAAGAACCAAATAGAAATCTTAGATTAAAAAATTCAGTGAAAGAAATAAAAAACACAATCAAGAGCTTTAACAATAGACTAGATAAAGCAGAAGAAAGAATTTCTGAACTTGAAGAAAGGTCTTTTGAAATACTCCAGTCAAACAAAAAAATGAATAAAGAAAGTCTATGTGAGATTTGGTGCAGCATTAAGTGAACAAATCTTTCCATTTTGAAAGTTACAAAGGTGAAGAGAGGAGAAACGGCATGCAAAACATATTGAATAAAGTAATAGGTGAAAACTTCCCAAGTCTTGGGAAAGCTATAGACATCCCAAGACTCAAAGATTCACAAACAGATTAAACCATAAAAGTCGTATTAAAGGCACATTGTAGTTAAACTTTCAAAAGCAGAAGTCATTGAGCAGTGGTTTGTAGTTCTCCTTGAAGAGGTCCTTCACATCCCTTGTAAGTTGGATTCCTAGGTATTTTATTCTCTTTGAAGCAATTGTGAATGGGAGTTCACTCACGATTTGGCTGTCTGTCTGTTATTGGTGTATAAGAATGCTTGTGATTTTTGCACATTGATTTTGTATCCTGAGACTTTGCTGAAGTTGCTTGTTAGCTTAAGGAGATTTGGGGCTGAGATGATGGGGTTTTCTAAATATACAATCATGTCATCTGCAAACAGGGACAATTTGACTTCCTCTTTTCCTAATTGAATACCCTTTATTTCTTTCTCCTGCTTGATTGCTCTGGCCAGAACTTCCAACACTATGTTGAATAGGAGTGGTGAGAGAGGGCATCCTTGTCTTGTGTCAGTTTTCAAAGGGAATGCTTCCAGTTTTTGCCCATTCAGTATGATATTGGCTGTGGGTTTGTCATAAATAGCTCTTATTATTTTAAGATATGTCCCATCAATACCTAATTTGTTGACAGTTTTTAGCATGAAGGGCTGTTGAATTTTGTCAAAGGCCTTTTCTGCATCTATTGAGATAATCAGGTGGTTTTTGTCTTTGGTTCTGTTTATATGCTGGATTATGTATATTGATTTGTGTATGTTGAACCAGCCTTGCATCCCAGGGATGAAGCCCACTTGATCATGGTGGATAAGCTTTTTGATGTGCTGCTGGATTCAGTTTGCCAGTATTTTACTGAGGATTTTTGCATAGATGTTCATCAGGGATATTGGTCTAAAATTCTCTTTTTTTGTTGTGTCTCTGCCAGGCTTTGGTATCAGGATGATGCTGGCCTCATAAAATGAGTTAGGGAGGATTCTCTCTTTTTCTGTTGATTGGAATAGTTTCAGAAGGAATGGTACCAGCTCCTCCTTGTACCACCGGTGGAATTCGGCTGTGAATCCATCTGGTCCTGGACTTTTTTTGGTTGGTAGGCTATTAATTATTGCCTCAATTTCAGAGCCTGTTATGGGTCTATTCAGGGATTCAACTTCTTCCTTCCTGGTTTAGTCTTGGGAGGGTGTATGTGTCCAGGAATTTATCCATTTCTTCTAGATTTTCTAATTTATTTGCATAGGGATGCTTATAGTATTCTCTGATGGTAGTTTGTATTTCTGTGGGATTGGTGGTGATACCCCCTTTATCATTTTTTATTGCATCTAGTTGAATCTTCTCTCTTTTCTTCTTTATTAGTCTTGCTAGCGGTCTATCAATTTTGTTGATCTTTTCAAAAAACCAGCTCCTGGATTCATTGATTTTTTGAAGGGTTTTTGTGTCTCTATCTCCTTCAGTTCTGCTCTGATCTTAGTTATTTCTTGTCTTCTGCTAGCTCTTGAATTTGTTTGCTGTTGCTTCTCTAGTTCTTTTGATATTAGGGTGTCGATTTTAGATCTTTCCTACTTGCTCTTGTGGCCATTTAGTTTCTCTACACATTGCTTTAAATGTGTCCCAGAGATTCTGCTACATTGTATCTTTGTTCTCATTAGTTTCAAAGAACCAAGTTTACCGTTGCAGTCTTTGCGCAGTTATGTGGCTTTCTTTGGGAAACTAATCCTTCTCTCACCCATCAGAATTATTTTTGATTGTAGAATCAGAATCACATTTGTGATAACATTCTCATCATTTAGAAGCCACGTGATCCATTCTGATTAATAATTCTTATGTTTGTTTTGTTGAACAAAAAAAAAAAAAAATTCAGAAAAAGCATACTCTCTCTTCCTTCTAACTGCCCTATTCCTTTCTATAATGTGTTCTGGTGTAATAACAGTATGGGTTACCCTCAGATAAGTGGTATATTGGCATATAATGAGTGAACAGACTAGGAGAATATGTTGGCAAGGAATTAGGAAGCAACTAACCACAAATTGTTGTCAAGAATGTACTATTTTCCCCAATGTGAAAAGAAAACATAAAGAGTGAAAAATAATTTATGATTTCTCATTGATGTCTTCAAGTATTGATCATCATTGGTCAGGGATATAATAATCTAGTAATATGTTAAGAGGGATAGCATTAGGAGATATACCTAATGTAAATGACGAGTTAATGGGTGCAGTACTCCAACATGGCACATGTATACATATGTAACAAACTTGCACTTTGTGCACATGTACCCTCGAACTTAAAGTATAATAATAATAAAAAAAGAAACTAGACCAGAAAAAAAAAACTAGAAGTCAAAGAGAGAACTATCAAAACTGCAAGAGTAAAATGTCAGGTTACATATACAGGAATACCCATCAGATTATCAGTAGAAATCTGAGCAGAAAAATTCCATGCCAGGAGAGAACAAGATGAGATATTTAAAGTGCCAAAAGAGGAAAACAAAACAAAATGAAACAAAACAATGCTGATATGTGTTAGGACTTTGGGGGACTGTTGGGAAGGCTTGATTGATTTTGAAATGTGAGTACATGAGATTTGGGAGGGGCCAGAGCAGAAAGATATGGTTTGGCTGTGTCCCCACTCAAATCTCATCTTGAATTTCTACGTGTTGTGGGAGGCACCTGGTGGGAGGTAACTGAATCATGGGGGCACGTCTTTCCTGTGCTGTTCTCCTGATAGCAAATAAGTCTCATGAGATATGATGGTATTATAAGGGGGTGTTTCCCTGCACAAGCTATCTCTTTGCCTGCCTCCATCCACATAAGATGTGACTTGCGTCTCCTTGCCTTGCACCGTGATTGTGAGGCCTCCGCAGTCATGTGGAACTGTAAGTCCATCAAACCTCTTTTTCTGTAAAGTGCCCAGCCTTGGGCGTGTCTTTATTAGCAGTGTGAAAATGGACTATTACACTGGCCAAATATAGCATACCACGACTGAATCAAGAAGAAATAGAAAATCTGAACAGTTCGATATCTAGTAATGAGATTGAATAATGTCTTACAACAAATAAAAGCCCAAGACTAGATGGTTTTACTGCTAAATTTTACCAAACTTATAAGGCAGAACTAACATAAATTCTTTTCAAAGTATCTTAAAATATGACATAGAATAGATTTCTTTATAATTTATTCCCTAAGACCAGCATTGCCCTGCTACCAAAGCCAGACAGACACAACAGCAATAGTAAAAATCCTTAGGCAGTGGGGCATGGTGGCTCACACCTGTAATCTCAGCACTTTGGGAGGCCAAGTCAGGTGGATCACCTAAGGTCAGGAATTCGAGACCAGCCTGACCAACATGGAGAAACCCTGTCTCTACTAAAAATACAAAATTAGCCAGGCGTGGTGGCACATGCTTGTAATCCCAGCTACTGAGGAGGCTGAGGCAGGAGAATTGCTTGAACCTGGGAGGCAGAGATTGCATTGAGCTGAGATTGCACCACTGCACTCCAGCCTGTGCAACAAGAGTGAAACTCCTTCTCAAAAAAAAAAAAAAAAAATCTTTAGGCCAGTATTTCCAATGAATGTAGATAGAAAAATCCTCAACAAAATACTAGCTGAATCCAACAGCATATCAAAACTATAATACCTCATAGTCAAGTGGAATCAATCCCAGAGATGCAAGAATAGTTTAAAATACACAAGCAAATAAATATGATATATCACATCAAAAGAATAATGACAAAAACCGTATAGTCATCTCAATAGATGCAGAAAAAATCATTTAATAAAATGCAACATCCGTTCATGATAAAAATTCTAAATGATTCAAGTATTGAAGGAACATACCTCAACACAATAAAGACCATATATGACAAACCCACAGCTAACATCATGCTGAAAAGGGAATAGCTGAAAGATTATCCTATTAGAACTAAAACAAGAGAGCAATGCCCACTTTCCCTGCTGCCATTCAACATATTACTGAGTCCTAGCCAGAGCAATGAGGCAAAAGTAAGAAATAAAGGAGATCTAAATTGGAAAAACAGGAAGTCAAATTGTCTCTTTTTGCTGATGATATGATCTCATATATAGAAAAACCTAAAGCATTCACCAAATAACTCTTAGAACTGGTAAATGTATTAAGTAAAGTTACAGGATACAAAATAAACATAAAATAATTAGTAGTATTTATATACACCAATAACAAACTAACTGAAAAAAATCAAGAAACTAATCCCATTTACAATACCTACCACAAATAAAAACTTAGAAATAAATTTAACCAAGGAGATGAAAGATCTCTAAAATAAAAACTACAAAACACTGATGAAATAAATTGAAAATATAAAAAAATGGAAAGACAACCCATGCTTATAGGTTGAAATAATTAATATCATTAAAAAGACCATACTATTCAAAGCAATCTACAGAGTCAATGCAATCTTTATTAAAAAGTCAATGACATTTTTCACAGAAATAGAGAAAACAGTCCTAAAATTTGTATGGAACTACAATAACAATAAAAAACTCCACATAGCCAAAGCAATACTGATGAAAAAGAACAAGGCTAGAGGCATCACACTATCTGATTTTAAACTATACTATATAGCTATAGTAGCTAAAACAGCATAGTATTGGTATAAAAACAGATATACGGAACAATGAAACAGGTTAGGAAACCCAGAAATAAATCCATGTCTTTACAGCCAACTGATTTTTAACAAAGGACTGGAAATCTATATGCGAAGTAAATAAACAGACCCGTATCTCTCACCATATAAAAAAATCAACTAAAATAAATTAGACTTAAATTGAAGGCCCAAACTATAAAACTGCTAGAAAAAACATAGGGAAAATGCTTCAGCACATTGGTCTAGGAAAAGATTTTATGGATAAGACTTCAAAAGCACAGACAACCAAGCCAAAAATAGACAAATGAAATTGTAAACAAACCAAACTAATAATTGTCTGCGCAGCAAATGAAACATAATAGAGTTAAGAGACAATTTGTATAATGGGAGAAAATATTTGCAAACTATACATCTGACAAGGGACTAATATGCAGAATATAGAAGAAATTCAAATAACTCAAATGTAAAACACCAACTAAAAAGTGGACAAAGCACCTGAACATACATATCTCAAAGAAAGACATTCGAATAGCCAACAAGTATATGAAAAAACATTCAGCAGCACTAATAATCAAATTAATGTAAATCAAAACTACAAGGAGATATCATTTTACCCGAATTTAATGACTATTATCAAAAATACAACATAACATCTGCTGGTGGGGATGTGGGGAAAAAGGGAATTATTTTACATTGTTGGTGGTAATGTAGATTAAATATTCATCAACTGATAAATAAATAAAGAAAATGTGGGATATACAAAAAATGAATTACTATTTAGCCATAAAAAAGAATGCAATCCTGTCATTCACAGCAACATGGGTGAGCCTGGAGGGCACTAACTTAAGTGAAATAAGTCAGGCACAGGAAGATAAATATCCTATGTTCTCAGTCATATGTGAGATCTATATTATTATTATTACTGTTAGTTTTATTTTTTAAAAAAATTGAGCTCATGGAAGTACAGAGTAGAACTGTGGTTATTATATTACATGCTGGGAATAGTAGAGAATTAAAAAATATATTATCAAGATGTCTGACATATAAAAGAATCTCAATTTTAAGAATTACTCTTCCTATCCTTTTAACATATATTGCATCCTTTAATAAAGTTTAATCATGTAATAAAATAATTCAGCTTATAAAATACTTTAGAGATTAAAGATTGAGTTAGTGGTTTAGAAGATCAATTTATGAAATTTTACCATTGTTTAAACTCCTGTATTGTAGAAATTTCTCCATAAAATAATTCTATAATTTTTATATGGCTTATTATAATGGTTTATACCTGACAAAATTAGGTTGAAAATCAACAATATAATAATGACATGATCAGTTTTTATATTTGTATTGAGCACTTTTGGACACTTAAACAGTAATCTACAGCACATATTCATTCAGCAAGTACTTATTATTAAGGGCGTTAAGATTCTCTGAGCACTTGATACACATAAAATTTCATAAGATCAATATAAATACAGTAAGATAAAAAATAAAACAGCTTCAGATAATAAGTAGTAATAAGAAAATAGAACTCAATTATGTATTAGATTATGATGTGGATATGACGGTGGGGAGCTGCTTCAATTTAGGTCACTTCAAGGAGGTGACTGTTGAGTTTAGGAGCTATATTATGATTAAAAGCTTAGTTTACCAAGCATTGGAGCATTTGGAAAAATATTCAAGATAGGGATGTAAACGGTTGCTGTAAGAACATGTCTGGAAGGGAACCTGTGCAGCAGAGATTAAAAAAGGAAAAAATGGATAAAGTTAAGAGAGGTAACAATAAGAAATAAACCACTATTGAGGAATGACTAAATTTTGCACAGGAAAAGTATATTACTAAATATATATGTGTGTATGTGAATATACACACACATATATATATACACAGTGTGTGTGCATATATACACATATATTATATACACAGTGTGTGTGTATATATATGGTTTATCCCCTCAGAAAACTTCATGAAAGATAAAGTTTTCAGAGTATAGGTTGGGGATCAAGTTATGATATATCTATATAGATATAGATAATGAAATAACATATAATAATCATATATATGATTAATGCTATTAGGAGGAGAAATACTGTGTATAAGCTTTTTAAGTTTATATATATCTATTTTTAATATAAATTTATTTGACATTTTTTGACAAATTTTTCTATACTCTTATGAAATGATGCCCAGAATTGTACTGTGTCATGAGTTAGTCTTTCATTTTCAAAAGTAAACGATCATATTTCAAATTGTAAAGATTATATGAACTCATCATTTATTTAATTTGTAATATATTACATACCATGTTACTGCATATTCAGAAACTATCAGCATGCTCTGGTTCAATACTAAATAAATAGTATAAAATTATCATTCATTTATTTGGTAAGGCAAAATATTAGAACATAAATTTGATTTAGCGCAAAATATAAAAGTACTGAAGGTTTGTTTGTTTGTTTGTTTGTTTTTGAAACGGAGATTTGCTCTTGATGCCCAGGCTGGAGTGCAGTGGCGCGATCTCGGCTCACTGCAACCTCGCTACCCGGGTTCAAGAGATTCTCCTGCCTCAGCTTCCAGAGTAGCTGGGATTACAGCCGCCTGCCACTACGCCTGGCTGTTTTTATTTATTTATTTATTTATTTATTTATTTATTTATTTATTGAGACGGAGCCTTGCTCTGTCACCAGGCTGGAGTGCAGTGGCAAGATCTCGGCTCACTGCAACCTCCATCTCCCGGGTTCAAGCGATTCTCCTGCCTCAGCCTGCCGAGTAGCTGGGACTACAGGCGCGCGCCATTACTCACGGCTAATTTTTGTATTTTTAGTAGAGATGGGGCTTCACCATGTTGGCCAGGCTGGTCTCGAACTCCAGACCTCAGGCGATCCACCTGCTTCGGACTCCCAAAGTGTTTGAATTACAGGCGTGAGCCACTCCACCCGGCAGGGTTTTGAAGCGACTTATAAGCAGAATCAAATGGTCATTGGAAGTTAATGCCCTTGTAGACAAAAATTTTGAGTTATATGAAAAGAAATTGATAAATATAAATTATTTGAAAATAAGGTTGGGAGAAATTTTGTGTAGAGCCGAAAAGTCTCATTTTGACAAATTAAAATATATTAATGTTTCTATAAATAAAAAATTAGACTTTTTCAATAATCAGTGCTACATTTAGACAACATAACAAAATGGCCTAAGCTGAATGGCATTTAGGAAATAACTGGAAGTGATGTAGACTATACTCACTCTAGTCCCTTGTCTACTTTGCATGCCTATTTACATTTCTATATGACTGGGTCACATAGTTACTAAATATGTAAACATTGTATATTAGCAATTACTTTAATAACAATTTGTTTTCATAATTTTTATATATGAAAAATTTATCTAAGCAATGCTCTCTGAAGAAAATGCACTCCCTGTAGATATACAGCATATTATGTTTAAGTTATTTTATAATAAGCACACATTTTCATATTTGTATATTGTTTCAGTGTTTCTTGTTTTGTAACTTAAGCTGAAATTTTCAAAAATAGTATATACAAGATAAAAATAGTTGCTACTTATTGTGTGCTTGTGTAAGGAGCCAGTGACTGAGCTACTTATACATTAAATGAATAGCCTCAGCTATTTTCACCACAATTCTCTGAAGTGAGTTCTAATAACCTAATTTTCCATGGAAAAAACAGAAGCTCAGAGCTGATAAGTTACACAACTGGCCACTATTCTGGATTCTGGCTCTCTGGTTTTAGAATTACCACATACCATATTCCATTAGATGATACTGCATATATATACCAACTGGTAAATTCCTTAATTTTATATTTTCTGTTTGTTTGTTTACTTAATTTATTATCCTATGACTTGTGAAAAATAAAGTAGAAGTCGATGGATGTCGTCTCCTATATATTTTTTCGCGTTTTCTTTAAAGGTTTTCTTGGACTGGTATATATTGCCAATCACCTAAAACCTAATGATTTTGGTAAATGCAGCAGAGAAAAATGTCAATTTGGATTTTAAATTAGATTAATCATCAAATTCGGTGTCCATGCACTGAACACACTTTCTTAGAAATGGTTAATGTATATGGAAAAGAGGTGTCTGAAGTAACATAGTCTATCAAGTCAAAATCCCTTATATAAAAATGTATTTGTTGGTTACTATTATATAGTGTTTCAAATATAACCACAAATGTTTTAAAAATAAATATTAACTTCTATCAGAAAACTTATCATACAGAGACATAAGCACATGAAAAGATTAAAACAATGCAGGAAATTACCCTAAAAATACAATATTATTTTATAAGGTTATTCCTGATTAGATGTTGAATTTATCATGTAAAATCAAAACATTTGTTCAAAGACTGTGTAATCACTAGAAATTAAAAGCTATATAGTTCTTATAAAGCAGGGACAAATCTAAATTTGACTTTGAAAATCACACATTGTTTCTGTATCAATCAGGGTTACAGTAAGAAGAAAAAGGTTTAGTTGGGTTTAAAGAGAACCCAATAAAGATGGGATTTTCAGTGCCATGGACAAAGATAGGAGAATCTACAAGCAATGGTGAAGTGCTCTGGATTCACACCAGTCAAGGGTCATTATCATTTTTAGGCCTTAAGAGGCCAGGGAAGGGAATGCTTACTGGATTCCAGGGAGAGCTGTAGCTATGGATGAGTGTTTCTCCTATAGGAGCTGTGCCTAAGATGAAGAAAGCAAGCAATTGCCAAATTACAAAACCACAGGAAAGAAGCAAGAGGAAGTAGTAGCCCACTCCTCTACCTACTTTTCCCACTGCCTTCTTAACTGTAGCAGTGTTTCCTGTTGACTAAACACACCTGGAAGTCAGAGGACAGAAAAGCTCGTACGACACTACATTCTTGTGAATCCTGCATGGCAAGATTCAGAGTAAAGAAGGGAAGAGAATAAATAAGACGGGGACAAATAATCCAGCCAATTATTATGGTCAGAGAGGACCAAAACGTTATTCCCAACCTAGGGGTTGGGAGTTATAAGATCACAAGCATAGAAATAGAAAATTGTCATGATTCATCCAGGGAATGTGAATAGCTGAGATAGAGATTATAAAGACTACAAAAAACAGAATGCAGAATACAGGGGTATAGTGGGATGGTAAAGAGGAACTAGAGTATCATCAGAAATTACCCATCATTATGAATTAAGCACAAAAACTTGATTCAAAATACTCAGTGTTAAATGTAGATAAGTACAGGTTATGGTTGACTTGCCTGTGCATTCCCATCCACTTTGCTTTTCTATCTTTCTTTCTTTCTTTCTTTCTTTCTTTCTTTAATACTCTCAATCACAATGCTTTCTGCTCCTGGCCAGGTGTTGTTCAGCTTCAGTTATAATAGTCATTTTTCCTCTCTTCCTGTTTTTTAGGTCTCTAGCTTGCGATGATTTTTCTGAGCTTCAATTGCACTCATAGTGAGAACCACACAATTTAGTACTGGTTGATTTCTAACTGTGCTTAATGTTCATCTTATTTATTTCCAGATTGAAAGGAAAGACATAATTTTCCTCTTACGTTTTTATATGCCCTTTACTAATAGCACAAAGTAGAATTCAATCAGCATGATATAGTTAACTATATATTGTTAGAAAATTATATATATTTAAATTAATTTTGCTCTTAATTTAATATAACCAAGGCAATAATCTGATGCTAAACTAGATTGTGCAGTTGTATCAATCAGAGTTCTGGCAAGGGACATAATTCAACTCAACACGAGGTTTTCTGAGGACAGCAGAGATTAGAAATTTCAGGAAGTGATTACCATGACTAGGCATAAAGTAGCAAGAGAAGAATCCATGTAAGAGCTGAAGGCTCAGGAGATAAGAATGTCCTACCAGCAATCCTCTAGGCTGTCAATTGAAACAACAACTCTAAGAATCAAAGTGTCAGAGGTATCCAAACCAGAGGGACTTCATCTTGAATAAAAGCCAAATAAACAAAGCCTACTGGGTTATATTCCCAAGGAAGTTAAACACTTTTAGGCACAAGATGTTTATGGTTAAGGGGAAGAGTTAATGACACTTACTAAATAAGACCCAGAACTTAAGAAAATGTTCTGATGTCTTAAGAACAAAAAACCCTCTTAGTTTAAGAATAGCTTTTGCTTTAAAGATAATAGTATATCCATAAATTCTTGCTGAAATCAATAGTTACTCAAGAGAATAATACTAATAGCCTGTCACAGGCTGATCACAAGCCTTTGTAATAAAGCATATAAGATCATTATTCATAGTTCTGTTATCCTATATAAGCAAGCATTGTATTTGAAGTGGGCTCATTCTTCCTCTTGCTTCCTGAGGACTCCCTGTAATAGTGTACTACTCTGCAATAGAGGAGTCTTCAATAAACCTGCCTCTTTCACTGTGCTTTGTGACTTGTCCTGAATTATTTCCCTCATGATATCAAAGAACCCACCCTTGGGGTCTGGAATGAGACCACTTTCCGGTAAAGAAGTGTCTGAGACTATGACACAGAAAAGAAATAGCCCAAAAACTCTTTCCTTCTACCCACATATCTCCTGCTTGTGTCTCCCATTGGTTGAACCCAAACAGAAACCAGAGGAAAGAGACCCCTGGGGATGCAGACCCCAGGAGTTTAGCCTATAGGACATAGGGCAGAGCAAAAAAGAACAGAGGGAAGTAGTCCAATGCAGAATAAGTAGCACTGTGGGAACTGACAACCAACTTATTTTGTAGAATCAGAAACACTTTCTACTGTCTTTTCTTTCCTGAAAGACACTCACAACTGCAAAGTGATTACAACTCGTTTTCCTAGAAAATCAGTTACAGGTAAAATCTACTTTCAACATGCCTAGGTTTTTGTTTTGCAGTAACATCTTAACAAAAGAAACACTACGACTTCTGCAGATGGAATATCTTAAGGAATAAGCTAACTCTGGACAGGTTCAGATAAGAGCTAATGTGTATTTTGCAGTTTAGTTTAGTTTGAAAGTATTGTTAACCATGAGTGGTTGACCACTCACATAACTTTTGAATAGAAATAGTCCAGCCCAGGTACAGCCACATCTTGTAGCACCCTTTCTAGCCATGGTCAGCTGGATGAGGAATGAAGAGCTGATGTAAAACCTGCAAATCATAGGCTGACCAATGATTTACACCCTAAGCCCTAGAAGAAAATGATGAGCTGAAATAAATAAATCTGAAGTGTGTAATTAAGTCATACAAAAGGTAAACACCTTAAATGAAACTCATGAACCCTTACCTACTGCAATTTCTGCTTTTCCTGTGGCTCTTCTCTACT
The DNA here is from genome assembly GCF_028885655.2 of Pongo abelii. Taxonomy (NCBI): domain Eukaryota; kingdom Metazoa; phylum Chordata; class Mammalia; order Primates; family Hominidae; genus Pongo; species Pongo abelii. The sequence goes on from NC_072002.2 coordinate 44,517,378, forward strand.
TCCATTCCTACTTGTCTTATTCTATCATGTTTTTCTTTTTTTAATTCTTCTAGATTCGAGCTTGTTCTAAATTCTAGGATTCCTGCAAATATGTATCCTAACAATAAGCAGCCCATTACTTGACTTAGTAGAGAATAGGGTCCTTGCAACCCAAAGAATTAAATCAAAAAAGAATTCAGAGAACCCACATTGAATATAAAGCAAGGGAAATTGTTGCCTAGTCAGTCATGGCGATTGTAAATGGCATGACCTGTGCCTGAAGCCATTTCCAGAAGAAGTATATTCAAACAAGCAAAGCAACACCTGTAGACAAAACCATCTACACAATTCCTTATCCTTCAACTGCTGCTTATCCAATTCCTTTCAATTTTTCCAGTCAGTGATTGCTCTAAGTTTCCACCCTCAATGGATTCCCTCAAAGAGGTACATTCATGTCCATCAGTTCAGCATGGAGCAAGAACAATGAAAGATACACAACAGTGAGAAATATCTGTGAAATAGATTCAAAACATCAAAATGGTCAATCGGAAACTGTTATCTTCTCTATGCTTTAGTTGGCTAAATTTTCTGGCTAGTTATTTTATGAGGGGAAAATTTAAGTTCTTTTAAGTCAGAACATCACTTATGATACAGTTCTCTTTTGAGAACATGAATTGAGTTCTTATAAACTAAGCATTTCGTCTTGATAACATTCTGCATAAAATGACCATTTCAGATATTGTTTTAGATCAGCATTTCCCGAAGTTCATTTGGCAGAACTTATTCAGAGAGATGTAATTAGTACTGTGTGAAACAGGCAGCCTGTAAAGAAATTTTAGAAATTGCTGGGTCCTCCAAGTTGCTGATGTGCACTGTAGATCTCTAAAAAGGGTAATATACCAAAATAATTTGGCCAAGAACTTATTTTTCCCCATAGTATTTCTAGGGACTAATATTCGATATGTTATACACCTTTAAAAAGTTTATTCAAATGACTATTTACTCAGTGTTTTCCTGAATATCATAATCAATTTCTGATACACAGAATGAGTAAAATAGAAAAAATACATTTATTATAAGATTCTTGTTTTAAAAGAACTCATTTCTGTCTGGATGTGTGACAGATATTTTTAATTTAAATCAGCATTTCTGTCTTCATGGTGGATTTTTTTTACTATACAATAGTATTTATTAATGATTAATGTCTCTAAATTTCCATTTGAGAGTGAATAGTTATACATTTCATATACCTATAGAGAAATACATATATGTGTGTGTATACATGGGTGTGCATATACATATTCTCTGTATATATTCAAATAATTACATGTTAACATATTTTAATGTTTTAGTGTTTAAAATAAACATGTTTTTTCTCTTTTCATTAATTTAAATATTCAGTTTGATCAGACAATATAGTTAATGAGGATAAATGTTTCTGATCCTGAATTCTCTTAGTTTCTTAGCAACCACTCAGCGAAAGACTCTTTTGATAGCCACTGAGATGTACATCAATAGCTTAAGGTTTCTTAAAATAAAGAACTGATAATGCATGATAAATGTTATTAAAATGTCTTTTACAATGTAATGATTATAGCACAAGCAAATCTTTTGTTATAAAGGGAAGCTACCTTTCCTGAAATTAATTTTTTTTCTGATCCAGGGATGCTTCACTTTTGACTAAGGCAAATATAAACGCTTTTGAAAAACATTTGAGATTTCTCCTATATCCTTTATAATTGCCTGTCTTTGCTATACTCTAAGAGTAAAAAACTTAAATACCAATCCTGAGTACCCAACTTCTTAGACTTTGCCTACCTTTACATTGAGGAACTAGTATAACACTAGATTAAAAATAGTTTGTTGGTTAAAATATTTAAAAATTATCAGAGTGGGGAGAAATAAATCACTTATTTTCACTTAGGTCCTCCAAAGGTAAAGATAATTAATACAGACTTTACAAAGGTGACAAAATGTGACTATGAATTTCCAAATATCAGAAAAATAGGAAAGGGAAAGTGAGTGAGAAAAAAACACCAAAGATATAGCTTCTTGATTTCATTTTAATGTGTGCTAGAATTTTACTGCTAACTGGTGAATGGTAAGTATATTTTCAATCTAGGCAGAGTACACTGGCTTAATGAGACTGGTAACCTAGTTTCTTTGTGTATTTCCAGAAAATTTTAAGAAATGTAGAAATGACTCTTTACATCACCAAATTGCCAATTCTAAGAAAGCACTTGTTCTTCTGGTACTGTTACTTTGACTAGGAATTGAGTAGTTGGTTATTACGTCCATCTGCTCATCCCCAAAATGTCATCCTTGAATATGCAAAACCACAATGATGTTTTTAAAAATGAAAAACCTTCATAGAACAGCATGTTGAAAATGACTACTTCCCCCAGTACCTGTTCTTCCCTTTCTTTTTTTTTCTGAAATTCTATGTTGGTTAATAACACCTAGAATAGAGATTATATTTCCAGATAACCTTGTCACTTAATATGGCCCTATAGCAAAATTCTGACCAGTGAGAAATAAGCAAAAGTTTGTTTTGGCAATGTCTGGGATACCTCCTCTGGAAAATATTTTGCATGCATGCTTTGACCCTCTTCTACATCATTTCCTTCATCTTGTTCCCTAGAATACAATGCCTCCATCTTGAACCATGATGACAATGGCCACACATTAGAGGTGGAGGAGTATGGTTAATGAAGAACTCAGTGGGACAGTGCTGCCATGCCAATCCTGCCATACTGACCGTTAAGCTCTTGGGTAAGTGGAAATAAATTTCTTAATTGCTTAAGCCATTGTAAATTTTGTTCTTTGTAATTTTTGAATTTAAGACTGATAAAGATTTTATTAACTGGAATCAGAACTCTTTCTATTTTAGAATCTATAAGGTAGGCTGAGCAGAAGTGCTTATAGTAATGTTAGCAAAGACTCGGATTATGGAGGCTGGGTTGCTAGTTACCCTTGTTATGTTGTGGGAATAAACTTTTAGCCAAGGGTTAGCTGTTGCAACATGGAAACCAGACCATTGCTGACCTAGGGGAGATGGGAGGATTATTTCAGAAAATGTTACTGCCTTCAACAAACTGAATGAACAAGTGAACTCAGGCCAGAGGTCCACAGGCAGCAAGAAATAGAGAAAGGGAGTTTTTGTGTGTTATTTGAAGCATTTTCTGCCTTGGCCAAGGATCTAAACAGATAGAAAGTCCTATAATTTGGAGCCTTGAAGAACTGAAAAAACTAACTGCTTTCTATTAAAAACTTGACCAGTTAGGAAGTGGCTTCAAAATGACAAACTCAACAAAAGAAATACTGATATCCTACCCCACAAAGGCTGCAGGACTAATGATACAGCTGGGTCATGTGTGATCTTTCCCATCCCATGACATTGTTTTTCAGACAACATCAAGGTAATCAGCACTGACTGAGAGCTTTAAGGGTGGATAAAGTTCTTTATATAAAATATCACAGACTTCAGGCTTAAAAATGAGATTTAAACAAGATCTTTGGCTAAGGGAGCGTGAATGGGAAATTGTCTAGAAATGAATAAATAAGAGCTTTACAGAGTTATTACACAGATTATATTGCTAGAGAAAACATGAGACAGACTGGAGTGCAAAAGTCAGTAAATTTTCTACACAAGAACAATCTCAGGATTCACAAATCTATTCTAATAGAAGGTGGGCTCCTAAATTTACCCAGTTTTCAGGAAAGATATATTTTCTGATGCCCACCATGGATCTGGCTATGAATAATAAAGAATAATGAACAACCTCTCAGAGGACACGGCAGGTACTCAGATAACAATGGAAATGCAGATTCTTCACATAGAGTACAATCAAGGGATTGCAGGTAATAAAGGAATTTACACTTCTGCCAGAGGAGGGGTTGTTCATCATCCCTGACTAATGGAATTTTATTTTTGCTATGGCCTTACAATTGCCATATGCTTTTGCTGTGGTTTTCTGCCTGTATTGCTTCCTTGTGTGTGGTACTTGATGGAGAAAACTGTAGCACACAATGATGGATACTAGACTTTGAACTTGCTCTGAAGCTGAAGGATATTTTAGGGCTTTCACTCATGAGAAGAATGTGAAATTTTGTGTGTGGGGGAAGAAGAATACATTCAGATATTTAGGAGGGCAAAGAGGTAGGCAGGAGCAGTGAGTGTTAGCTGGCCATCAATACTAAGCCTCCTCTTCCTTTTGGTAATACAATCAACAACTGGGCACATTTTTCAGCTTTGATTTTTGTTACATGTAGTTATGTAACTAAGTTTTAGTGACTGGGATGAAAGTAGATGAATTTCCACACCCTTAAGACTCAACTAGAGTGTGCCCTTTTCTTAATTAATAAAGAGCTGCACATAGTTTATGTGCAAAATTGGATGAATTTAGACATATACAAACATTCATGATACTATCACTATAATCAAGGTCATAGATACATGCAACATCTCCCAAAGTTTCCTTTTGTCTCAGTTTCTGGCATGTGTGTGGTAAGAACACTTAACATGGGATATACACTCAGTTAAAATTGAAGTGTACAATACCATATTTTTATCTGTAGGTACTATGTGTACTATGTCATATGGCAGATCTCTAGAATTCATTTCTCTAGCAAGAGCATAGTTAAAATTTTATACCCATTGAAAAACTCCCTATTTTCCTCACCTCTTCAGCTCCTGGCAACCACTATGCTAGTCTCTGCTTCTATGAGTTTGACTACTTTAGATATCTCAGATAAGTGAAGTATGTAGTATTTATCCTACTATTACTTGCTTATTTCACATAACATAATGTCCTCCGGGTTCAACCCTGTTGTCACAAATGGCTAGATTATCTTCTTTTTAAAGACCCAATAAAAGATATCTGTACTACCATGTTCACTGCAGCATTGTTCACAATAGCCAAGTATGGAAACAACCCAAGTGTTCATAGACAGATAAATGGATAACGAAAATGTGGTATCTACATATAATGTGATATTATCGTTTGCTTTTTCTTCTTCTCTTTTTCTCCTTTCTTGTTAAAAGGAAAATATGCTATATGGGGCTGAAATGTCCTCCTTGGAACATCAAATGATCTTAAAATGTAGGCCACACACATGACAACATAAAAGACACATAGATCCATGACAATATAGCATGGCATATCAGTCATATTTGGCACAAAGGAGAAGTAAACTTTAAGTGTTAATTAGGAATATTTACATTTTCAACTAAGAGAAAACTCAAGTAACAGTATGTTAATCGCAAAGAGTTGAGTTTTTTCATATAACAAGAAGTCTTAGTAGGAGATGGTATGTTAGTCCATTCTCATACTGCTATGAAGAAATACCCGAGACTGGATAATTTATAAAGGAAAGAGGTTTAATTGACTCACAGTTCTGCATTGCTGGGGAGGCCTCTGGAAACTTACAATCATGGCAGAGGCAAATGAGAAGCAGATACTTTCTTCACAGGATGGCAGGACTGAGTGAGTGCAAAGCAGGGGAAATGCCAGACACTTATAAAACCATCAGATTTTGTAAGAACACACCCACTACAATGAGAATGGCATGGGGGAAATGGCCTCCATGTTCCAATTACCTCCACCTGGTCCCACCCTTGACACGTGGAGATTATAAGGATTCCAATTTGAGGTGAGATTTGGGTAGGGACAGAGAGCCAAAGCATATCAGATGGTTAGTTTAGATTCAGCTAGACCAGAATCCTATCAAGGACCAATGCTCTGTCTTTATTTCTGTTCCTCTATTCTTAGTGTGGTGGCATTTTCAACTTATTTTTGTACTTCATGGTTATAAAAAGGGTATCGCAGTTTCATGTGCCTGTATGTACTCATCCTCTAACTAAAAGAGAATTGTGATGCATGCACTACAAATTTTGCTCGGACTTATTTCGTAATGTAAATTAACTGATTTTTTAAAATGGCATATTCAAAGGCTGTGATATATGTAAATGCACAAAATAAAAACACTGAGAGTACAAAAATGGCTAGTTTCATAATAGAAAGGTAAATCATAGAAATATATATGAACTCAAATTAGGTAACACTGTGCAATCATGGACTGGTACATTTATGTAAAACAAAAGTAGAAATTATATAAAAATGTAATAGTCATGTCAGTTACATTAACTGACATGTTACCAGCATTGCAATATAATTATGGACAGATGACTTCTGGATTGCTTGTAAGCTTTAACAAACTACTTTTGCCTTACTGTAAGGGCAGATGTCATCATTTCAATTTCATGTGAAAAAATATGCAAACCTTTCAATGATACTCATGTGTTTATGCATAAAACTGTTTTCTAAGGAAATGATTTCCATTATTAGATATTCATTGAGTGCTAGAAAATGCATTCTGTCTTACATTATTCTTGCGAGATCAAAGTCCTACATAGTTTTCTTCAGATTAGATTAAATCTATTCTGACTTGGTTTAGAAAGCAAGAGCCATTTTCTTAATGTAAGATAAATTCATGAAAATACACAACATTTCGGGGGAGGAGGGAGAGAAAAAGAAAGGGAAAAAATAAATCTAAAAATCATTTAAAACATTTCATGTCCACATTTACTGAAACTTTATATTTACTTTGTTGTAGAAATCTGGAAAGAAAATCCTTAGTAAACATGTAATTTTGATAACAGGTGCCTATTAGGGGAGTGGATAGAGATGATGGTTAAAATATCTTGACAAATCATAGATGATTCATAGAAAATATGGGTTCAGGTATAGAAATTAATAGAATAAAGAAGTGGTGTGCACACCTGTGGCTCATGTTTTCCTATGAGATGTCCCTTTCTTATTTTTCTCTATATGATTGTGTTTATAATGCATTTGTGACCATGTGGGAATGTGCAGAGATCAGCCCATCAACAGTGACTTCTCAGAATTTTACTTGACTTTCCAGTCTTCATTACTTCAGTAGGAAAATAAAGTCCTGAGGAAAAAACAGTCAGTGTTTTTACCTGGATTTCTTTGAGTAGCTTGAGAAAGAGACCACCTATTTTGCTAACAATGGATGCCCAACATTAAGTGTCCATAAAATATTATTTTATTATCCTTACTGACTAACCTCTGAATAGTACCCTGCAAATATGCTTATATCACTCCGATGGTCAGAAAGAGCCAAGGGGAGTTGGTTTTTACTTTTTGCTTGGCTTATGTATTTTCATCTGCTAAAATTAACCAAATTCATATCAAGGTAACAAAAATAAATTATTTCTCTCCCATAGTTTTGACGTAATGAAACAGAAAGAAAAGATACAAAGAGGAATCAGGAGATTTGTTTAACCAAACTGGTTTACTCTTGTAATGCTAATAAACATAGAAGTTGCTGAAGAAAGATTTTGCATTTCCATTGCTACAGTCTTCCTCAGAGGGCAGGCAGAGTATGAAGTAAAGGGGAAAGGGGAGACAGAAGAGAACGATTGCTCAAGTGGGCATTTTTCACCTGGAGTTCTGTTTTGTCCTGAGAAAAGTTCTGTATAAATATCACACCATGAAGTAGCACTACAGGGCAGCATTCTGCATTTGCAGATATGATTATTTTAGCATGGAAGAAAAGAGGATTTCTAAAATTCTGTGATGATTGGAATAAATAAATGCTAAAAAATGTCACGCTGTCCTACAATTGTCCCCTGGCCATTCCCCACCTCAGACCCACCTTTAAGAATTACCACATCAATCTAGGGTATTTAGAAGTAAAGAGGTTTTCTCTCCTGCCCAGCTGATACCTTTAAAATTCTTTCTTAGGATTTTGTAGTTAAGGGAAAACACCGAGCTGGCTTTTGCTTGTCTATAAGATTATTAACGGGAGATGACTAGTACCATCCAGCTGCAACACATACAGGATGAAGTTAACCTCAGGCTCTTGGACAATGTAGACACTGGAATAACATCCAAAGAGAATTGGGACCATAATAGCATTAGCACAGATGGAGTGCAATGAAATTACATGTGAATAAATTATATATATAATGTAATATACATAATTATATATAATATAATATATAATGTATTATATATATAATGTTAGCTTGAATTATAGCATAGAAGTTTTACTGTTTTTAAATTTTCTGCAATCTTAAGTGAGCATGGGAAAAAAACAATCAACTGGATATTTTGCCTCAAACTGGGCAATAACTCATTTTGTTATGAATGCATGTTTTTTCCATGAGTTTTATGTCTAGATGACTATATGCCTACAAACACAACAGCTCTATAATCTTGAAATTCTTCTGGTTACAGTTGATGCGTTTTTCCTAGTCTAACATTTCCAGAATATCTCCTAAATCTCTGCAAACTGTGATAATATTTTATGCTTTAATCTTGTGCAAATTCTAGTCCCTTTAGAAAAAAAATAAAAGAAGATTGCAGTTCTGCTATGTAACTAGCAGAAGCATAAAGCTCTAAAAAAATGTGTGACAGTTCATTTCTTTTGATATATCCACTTAATGACAATTTGCCATAAATTTTAATTCAATTTTTGTTTGTTTCTTTCAGATGTTGATTTTTTTAATATAGTCAATGACATTTACATATAACAATTGGCAACTTAGAGTTTTATTAATAGATTATTCACCGTATTTGCCTTTATTTGTGTGTGAAGGGTGCAGCAAACCACCATGGCACATATATACCTATGTAACAAACCTGCACATTCTGCACATGTATCCCAGAACTTAAAGTATAAAATAATAATAAAAAAATTTATTCTATATAATGTTTTTATTTTCTCCTCTCCCAAGATTGAAACATTTGCTTTACTTACAGTATAATAAGCATATTGGAGTACAATAGAAGTACAAGAAAAAACAGATATACAGACTGTTCCTCTTGAGTTAAATGAAGTTTAACACAACTGTCCACTGGGTGTTTTTTATTCACGACGCAGGAATGCACTAATGCTAGTAGTTCACATGAAAAGACATGGTTCAGGAAAGGAATGTTTTTCACTAGGATAAATAAACAGCCAATCTTGGAGTGAACAGAAAAACCCACAACAGAAACTTGGCAAGAATTTGCTAGTAATAAGTTAGTTCAATTGAGAGAGGGATTTAGCATTGTTTCTTTTCCAGGAGATGAATGATTAAAAATACTCCCTGCACCAGGTGCTCTGTGGTGCTCTTGACCTTCATTGCCGTCTATGTTTGCAGGTGTTCCTTCAGTTTTACAGGGTTAAACTGTGTCTTTCTATGTCTCCATGCAGTGTAATTTTAGTGACATGCATTGTGGATGAGTGCAGTCACTTCTCTTGCCATTACAGATAAATTTTCAACAAGAGGATCCAAAACCTCATCCATAAAAGTTGGATGTGTATCAAGAGAACCAGAAGAGATGCCAACATTTGTTTACACTGTGTATTAAGAGTATGGAGTTATAGCCTGACATTTGCATTCAAGTGGATTTAAAGAGAGAATTTAAATTGAAGGTATATATTAATATTATATACAATTTCTTAGGATGAATTTTAAAATAAAGAAAGGGAAAATGCATCATTTTATTTGAAGATCAACATTGATTTTGGTTGATATACCGTTATAATCTGAATTACAGTTGTAAGTACATACATTGATACACTAAAAAGATAAAACCTAATATATTATCTGTTGTGATTGTACAATGGAAGAAGTGAAATATGAGAGATAGCTGCTTGTTCAGAAAAAAATATAGGGTCACTTTACTGTACATTTTCTGCTGGGAACAAGAGAAAGAAAAGCTGCTTCTCCAAGAACTGTGACTGTCTCCAATTCTGAACAGCAAGTAATATTGGAAGTATTGCAAATACAGTAAATCCAATTTTGTTGTTTTGTTTCTGATATCTATCTTTCTATCTATCTTCATCATCATCATCAATCACCTACATAGTATCTATCATCTATATATCTAAAAATTAAGAAAATTTTAGTATTAACAACATTGGGAGATTGCACAGATTTACCAAAGCTAATATATATTATTTTCTGAGTTGTAACTTTCATATTTGTTTTTCCATATATGACTTTGGTAATTCAAGGTACTAATTATGATGGATGTTATTTGAATCTATGAGTTTGGAAATTAAAGTAGAGCAATACCACAATAACAAGAGTATGCAGGGGTCTCTGTGATTTTGCAGTTAAGGACTTAAAAGTGTGTAAATAATTTATAAAGGAAAAATAAATTGGATCACGAAAGTAATGCAAAGTAAAAAAAAAAAAAAGATAGTGCAGGCCAATGAAAGAGGATCAGAGAAGATAGTAAACCATACTTTGCAAAATAGTATTTGCCTTTATTTTATTTTCGATCATTGTATCTTATGAAAGTATTGGGACTTTGTTTTTGATACAATGTTCCATTATTTGAAGATTATTTTACTTTTCAGATGGCTGTTGCTTTAGTGATACTCGGTGACAGGTACTTCCTGGAACTGCATAATTAGTACCAAATTCAGGATTGATGGGTCAAAAGGGTCAAAATAAAAAAGAAAACGGGAGACTACACATTCAAGTAAGGTAAAATATGAAATTTAGAAAGAAATAAGTAAATTTAATTACCAATTTTAGTCTATGATACATTTAAAAAAGAAAAAGTCATTTTATCATCAAAAAGGACTAAATCCTTTCTCTTATTTTTCTTCTTTCTTCTACATATCAGCGGATATCTTTGGCACTCAAAATGTATCTAATTTTCTATATTCTGAAGCTGGCAAATAAAATAATAAACCTATTGTATCGGAAATATGTTTTTGGGAAAAAGTAAGAATGCACTCAGATATTAATTGAGATTATTAAAGAGAACAAATTGTCCAGCCTAAAGAGAATCTTGCTAGTGGACGAATGTGGGCTTTTTGTACCTCAAAAAGAGAAGCCACATTTATAGTCATTGGGAACAGGTGGAGTCTTTTGAAAAAGAAAAATATAATAATGCCAACAAGGATTCTGTGTTATAATAGTAATGAAAGATAATTAAAATACATATGTGCATTTCCTGATATGAATCCTAAACTAAATTGTTTTAAATGTAAGTGATTTAAAATATATACATGGGCTCTTATTTTTTAAGAAGGAGATAAAGTAAGAAAAAAGACTTGCTTAAAATGCTAAAGAAGGGTGATTCGTTTTTCTGGCATTTCTGTGTTTTCTTAGTAGCAAACTACATTGGAATTTGCTGTTTGGTTACTCAGTCTGCCAAACTTTGGATGCTCCACCTGTGTCAAATTTGAACAGCGGATGGGTCTGCCACTTGAACTTCTGCCAGTAAATCTGGGCCCCAATTCCAAAGTAAAAGGAATTTTTACTTTGAGCCTGAGGTGAGGCTGTACAATGTACAATCTGGTTCTGAGTGCAATTATCAGGAGTGTGATTATGCTTCAGGTTAATTTGGAGGGAATTTTTTTTTCCTAAAAGTTGTATTGGGAAGTAGAGAAGATCCCCCAAGAATCTGTTTTGGTTTCACTTGAAATTGTGGACCATGTAAAACGCACTGTGGAAGGACTTTGGTCTACAAGGCAAAGTAGAGTGGCACACTGTGGAAGAAATACTGTGATTGTGGCATAAGGGGAAATCATGCAATATTTTGGTGTTTATTGAAAGAGCAGTGAAAAATTATGGGTAGTAATTTTGGAAATTATAGGGTTTGGTAAACATGACAGGGTTTGGGAAATGTGTCACTAGAATAAAAAGACAAAGAAATCATTCATCAAAATTATTGGAGCTATTGAGAAGCTATTACGGTAGTCCTCCTTATCCATGGTTTTGCTTTCTTGGTTTCTGCTTATTAAGCTACTGTTACAAACCTTTCACAGTCTCGATTTCTCTTCTACGGGGTAACATCCCCTTCACTAGGCCATACTGATGGATCTAGGAGCACAGTAGTCTCTCTTTGTCTATGGGGGACAAGTGCCAAGACCCCAGTGAATGCCTGGACCCACTGAGTTCCACCATGCTCTGAAAATATTAAATGGGAAATCCCAGAAATAAACAATTCTTAAGTTTCAAATTGTGTGATGAATTCTCTAGTTGAATCACTCCCTCTCTCTGGATGTGAATCATCCTTTTGTCCAGCATTCTTATGCCATCAACACTTATCGCCAATATTCACTTAGGAGCCATCTCAGTTATCAAATCCATTGTCCCAGTAACACAGTGCTTGTGTTCAAGTCAGCCTTATTTTACTTAATAATTACCCCAAAATGCAAGAGTGCTGGCAACTCAGATATGCCAAAGAGAAGCCTTAAGGTACTTCCTTTAAGTGAAAAGGTGAACGTTCTTGACTTAACGAGGATAGAATAAAAGTTTTACCCAAAGGGTGCTAAGATCTGTGGTAAATGAATCTTCAATCCATAAAACTGTGAAAATGGAAAAAAATGCATAATTTGTATAAGTTTTGGCACAATCGACAAATTCAGGCATTCACTGGGTCTTGGAACTTGTCTCTCAAAGGGAGACTACTGTGCTCCTGGACGCAGCAGTAAGGCCTAGTGAAGGGGTTGCCATCCTTTAGAAGAAAAATTGAGACGGTGAAAAGTTTGTGTAACAGTTGCTTAATAAGGAGAATTATAATAAAAGTGGTGGTGGAACCTAGAAAACCGTGCCCATGTCAAGCTTTCTGGCTAATACTGAGAGGTACAGTCCCACAGGAGTGAATTAAGGAACACAATGTGTTCCAATACTTTGCCGATCGTAGCTTCTCAAGAAAATTTAGATGGTTGACAAATAATCTGACATATAGAGGTTTCTGTAGACGCTATGTGGAATCATGATACCTCAGGTTATCATGGGAGGGAAGGTCAGGGTGGCCAAATTGAATCCCGCAAGGTATCAACTGCAAGTATGTTTGGATTGCATCACCCATTCCCCATGACTCCCGTCCAATTGCCTGGGAAGCCAGAACTTCCAGAACTCCAGTCCCATCAGACACTGCTGAAATTGCTGAGACCTTGCCTTGGACACATGATTGAGTACTTGCTGAATAACTGGGGATAATAAGACAGTCCATGTGCTAATTGTTGAGGCAAAAGAGATGGTTCTTATGACTTTATGACTGTGAGAAACACAGGTCCATTAAAGTTCAGAAGCAAGAAAAATGCCCAAGGCTCAGGAGTGACCGTGAAGCTCTGAGGTGGGTGCTGAGGTTAGTTCCAACATATGAGGAATCATTATCCTTTGTTAGTGTTAATCGTCATAAAAGGTACATAAAATAAAAGAAGAAAAAAGAAAGCACTAATCAATAAAATAATAAATGTAGTTACTTTAAGGAGATATAAACATTAAGAAAGAGGCAAGCCAAATATTTGGTGGGCAGTCTTGATTGGAAAAGAATTCTATTCAATAGCATAAGAGAAATGAAACATTTACTTTTTAAAATGAATGCAATTACGCAGTAAGTTTAACAAAATCAAACTTCACTGTGAATGTTTTAGAGGAGCCTGAGCCCCGAAGAGATTGGGGTTCTGATGTTACGATGACCATGTGGATAGAAGGAAGCAATTATTCTTTTTGTTGAGGTAGTAAATACAAGAAAAATTGTACAGGTCAACCAAATGCTGATGATATAGGGAAACAAGAATAAAAATAAGCCAAATTGTGAAATGCTTTTTTGGACTCTTGTTGGTCACTGCAAAAAGAAGAGAAAAAGCAGCAGATATCTGATTAGACAGGTTCAAGGTCTCTAACAAGACTGAAATTGGGAACTCCATTCACTGTGGTCCTGGTAATTGGACCTTCATGCTCTTAACATTATCATGAGGAAGATCTCATGCAAATGAATAAACAGCAATTAGGAGCTATTTAGCTCAACCTTGTGGGAAGAACTAGGGAGAAATTTGCTTTGTGTTGTGCTACAGGCAAAGAATGGATCCAATGAGGGAAGAATTTGGAGTTGTATATAAAATAGCAGTTGAATGAACTTCTTCTGGAGACTTCTAGTCATTACTTTGCTAGCTGATCATGGTCAGGTCAGTGTGTGCAGCAATCATACAGTTTGATAGCCATGTTGCATGGCCAGTACTTCCCATGGGCTTTGCATTGGAAAAAGAAAAGTTCACTTTCATTTGTCCTGGAATCAGAGCAATCATTGCATACTGCATTTATAAATTGTCCCAGGGAGACTACTGTGCATTGGGTCTACCTGCATAGATGCTGAGCTCAACATTAAAATAGACATTTTTCTTACTACATTGGAATGCCCTAGAGTTTCTTTTTCAGTCTCGTTTATACCTTCTCACTATCAAACACTTAATCTTTGCAGGCACATGGAATGATTATCCTTTAGATGAAATAACATGTCCAAGAGAATAAAACCTCACTGTGCTTCTACTAGAAGAGAATGCACCAGGATTATGATGACCACGTGCATAGAAGTGAGCTCTTTTCCTGGTGGATTCACATAATTGTACAATGTATTGATTTATGCTATATCAGCAGAGATTTTTCACAGTTCCAGAAATGACCGTTTTAATTCGTAATCACCCATTGAGTATTTACAACTTCCTATAGAGCATTCTGTCCCAATAAGAATGGATAATCCCTGCTTAAAAATAATTCTGGTCAAAATTAAGTAATAGAAATCCATTCTGAAATACCACTAATAAGCAGTGAAATGCAATTTCTATCTGAGGTTTGAACATAACCATGGCGTGAAATGGCTGAGTGAGGACATATGGATGCAAGTTATGTCAGTAAACCAGTTTCCAAATATGTTGTACTGAGAAGTTTTCAATTCCTCTTTAAGGAAACAACATAAGTGACCTGAACAGAATCATGATATGCTTGTGATTGGCTTTAACTCAAATATTTGTGCTAATAGAATTTCTCATACCCTTCAGGTTCATATAGACCTAATATATTTTATGAACCTGTAAAGCTATTAAAAAACATTTCTCAGTAACAACATTATACATTCTTCAATTTCATCAATTTCACAAATGAAGTCAACAATGTAGTTGTGGAATCTGTTATAAGGATTTAAAAGGTGGTATGCTCTAGAAATGGTATGATATCTCTTCAAGGGGTTCTCTTGACTGTAAAAATTAATAATGACTCAATAAAGATGTTAGATTAAGAAACTAATGAAAGAGTCTCTATTTTTTTACTTTCCACTTATTCCTCAACCCACTCCAAACTGGTTTCTGCTTACATACCCTGCATACTTTAATTTCAATCTGTTCATGTATGGCTTAGATGATACTTAATTTAATACAGTTTTTAAAGTTCTTATCCTGTCTGACATTTAAGCAATTTTTGACACTGATGGACATTCTTTCCTTCTTGAATCACTGTCTTTCCCTGGCTTCCAAGATACCCTGGTTTTCTTCCTGTGTATAATATTGATCATTCTCAGCCTGTTTTTGTGGCTTTGTTTTCTCAAAGAAAAGATTGTACTGGACAAAGTTAAAGAAGCAAAGAAGACTTTATTCAAGGCTATTGCCATGTGGGAGAGAGGCCAGAACTCAGTGTTAACGCAACTCCTGTGAAAGAAATAGCACCAGGGTTTTGAAGAGCTGCAGTGAAGAGGAACTCACAGGCCATCTGTGTTTGCTAAGTGGCTTAACCCAAAGGAAAAGTAAACTTTCGTATATCTTCATAATGGGAGGTATTTTATAATTTGGAGCAAAGTGCCCTCCAAACTTAGGCTTCTACCCTCACACAGAAACTTACAGATGGAGACACTGTTTTCCTTGGTTACATTTCAAAAGCATGGCTCCAAGGTCCTTGCTAAAGACAATCCTGGATTGTAAAACTTGCAAGATGAATTTAAAAAGATTTACATCTCAAAGTCCTAGTGAAACAATTTACAAAGTTTTGTAAAGTACATGCTCTAGGAAAAGGATGGTTCAGGGTCTAGAGACAGGAAGACACCTGTCTCAAATTTAGTCAGGCTGAGGGAAACATTGAGGTCAGCAGTCCTTTCCAGACATTAGAATTTAGACTTTTGTTTTACAATATTTTTTTCTTGGTTTCCCCTTGGAAACCTTTTCTACAGGCATTCTCATCTATTCCTATGGTTTTATCATATTCTAATGCCTCCCAAATCTTAATTTCCAACCTAGCACCATCTTCTGCACTTCAGACATATCTGTTCAATTGCCTAAATCCTGTCTTCACTTCAGCATTTCACAGGCACTTCAACATGCCAAAATTCAGATCCTAATCTTAGCATTTGCCCTGGTATCTGCTAACCCAAATTAAAATACATTTTCTTCCGCTCTAAGTATAATCCATTACTAAGTACTGTTGATTTTCTATCCTAATATCTCTCAAAAAAAAGTTCGTATTTCCAACAAAAATAGTTTGCTATTCATTTTGCCATTGTTTACTTACCAGGCAAATAAATCCACTATGACAGTGACTCTGGCTTTCCACCCTTACCTCCACCAGGTCTGCGTATACTCACCTCTTCCTCTTCCCTCCACTTCCCCTTCTTTGCTGCACACAATGATGTACAGTCATGTGACATATAGCAACGCTTTGATCAATGATAGAATTCATGGTTGAGAGTGATCCCATAAGACCATAATAAAGGTGAGAAATATCTATGGCCTAGTGATGTTGTAGCCATGATATGTCATGGAGCAATACCTTCCTCAGGTGTTTATGTTGATGCTTGTGTAAACAAACCTACTGTACTACCAGTTATATAGAAGTATAGCACATACAATTATGTATACTACATAATACTTGATAATTACTATGTTAATGATTTATGTATTTGCTGCACTATACTTTTTATGACTATTTCAGAGTGAACTTCTTCTACTTATGTATGTTTTATTTAGAAAAAGTTAACTGTAAAACAGCCTCAAGGAGGTATTTCAGAAGAAGGCATTGTTATGATAGAAGATCTTTCATGTGTGTTCTTGCCCCTAAAGACCTTCTAGTGAGATAAAATGTAGAGATGGAAGACAGTAATATTAGTAATCCTGACCCCATATAGGCCTAAGCTAATGTGTGTGTGTCTTAGTTTTTAATAAGGAAGTTTAAAAAGTAAAATAATAATAATAAATTTTCAAAATAGAAAAAGCTTATAGAATAAAGATATAAATAAACTATTTTTGTACAGCCATACTATGTGTTTCTGTTTTAAGCTAATTATTGCAAAAAAGTCAAAAAGTTAAAAAAATTTTTAAATTAAAATGTTATAGTAAGCTATGGTTAATTTTTTATTGAAGAAAGAAGATTTTAAAAACAAATTTAGTGCAGCCTATGTGTACAGTGTTTACAAAGTCTACAGTCATGCTCTGTGATGTCCTAGAGCTTCACATTCACTCACCATGAACTCACTGACTCACCCAGGGCAGCTGCTAATCCTGCAAGCTCCATTTGTGGTAAGTGCACTAAACGGGTTTACCATATTTTATCTTTTATACATTATTTTTCCTGTACTTTTTCTATGTTTAGACAGACTTAGATGTACAAATACTTGCCACTATGATACAATTGCCTACAGTAATCAGTATAGCCACATGCTATAGAGATTTTTAGCCTAGGAGCAATAGGCTATACCATGTAGCCTTGGTGTATAGTAGGCTATACTATCTAGATTTGTGTAAGCTTACTCTATGATTGTTCACGTGATGAAATAACTGAACTAAATGGTTTCTGCACAGCAAAAGAAACTATCATCAAAGTGAACGGGCAACCCACACACAATAAGAGAAAATTTTTACAAAATACCCATCTGACAAAGGTCTAGTATCCAGAATCTACAAGGAACTTAAACAAATTTACAAGAAAAAAACAACCCCCTCAAAATGTGGGCAAAGGATATGATCAGAAACTTCTCAAAAGAAAACATTTATGCGGCCAACAGACACATGAGAAAAAGCTCATCATCACTGGTCATTAGATTAACGCAAATCAAAACCACAACGAGTTACCATCTCACTTCAGTTAGAATGGTGATTATTAAAAAGTCAGGAAACAACAGATGCTGGTGAGGTGTTGGAGAAATAGGAATGTTTTTACACTCTTGGTGGGAGGGTAAATTAGTTCAACCATTGCAGAAGACAGTGTGGCAATTTCTCAAGGATCTAGAACCAGAAATACCATTTGACCCAGCAATGCCATTGCGGGTATATACCCAAAGGATTATAAATCATTCTATTGTAAAGACACATGCACATGTATGTTTACTGCATCATCATTTACAATAGCAAAGACTTGGAACCAACCCAAATTCCCATCAATGATAGACTGGATAAATAAAATGTGGCACATATACACCATGGAATGCTATGCAGCCATAAAAAAGAAAGAGTTCATGTCTTTTGCAGGGACATGGATGAAGCTGGAAGACATCATTCTCAGCTAACTAACACAGGAACAGAAAATAAAATACTGCACGTTCTCACTCATAAGTGGGAGTTGAACAATGAGAAAGCATGGACACAGGGAGAGGAACATCACACACTGGGGTCTGCCAGAGGTTGGGGGGCAAGGGGAGGGAGAGCATTAGGGCAAATACCTAATGCATCCAGGGCTTAAAACCTAGATGATGAGTTGACAGGTGCAGCAAACTGCCATGGCACATGTATACCTATGTAACAAACCTACACATTCTGCATGTGTATCCCAGAACTTAAAGTAAAATTTTTTAAAAAGAGAGAAAATAAAGAGAGAAAGAAACGGTCTAACAACACATTTCTCAGAATGTATCACAATTGTTAAGCAATGCATGCCTGTATATTTAAAAACACACATATTGTTACTCAATTTTGATGCTTAAAACTCCTCAATCATGGTTTTTGAGGTAAAGTTCAGAATGTTTCAGAAGCGTATATGTCCTCTACAACAGAGGTTCAATCTACATTTTCAGATTTACCATTCACTGTCCATGCTTTAGCTATAGTCTTGTTTTTTCTTGTTCCTTTAAAGTATAATGTTTTCTTACTTAATGGTTTGCATTATATTGTTTCCTCTTTCCTCTACAAATCTTTTGGTTAACTCCTATGCTTCCTTCCAAAGCTAGGCTAGTACTAATTTTTCAAAAAAAATTTTCTACCCACCAAACTAGATTTGTTTTCCCTGGTACATGCTTTCATCCCACTCTGTACTTCCTTCTTTTAATAGACATCATATTTCATCAAATTCTGTTCCCAGAACAAGAACCTTCATAAGAGTGCAGCCAGAGTCAAGCTTGCACACTGCTAATTCTGACACCTAGAACAGAGGCTGGTATAAAGTCAGTGTTTCACGTATATGGATTATATTAAATGAACCACATATTAAAGTAGCAACTCCTAATACAAATGCCCATTGTACATAAGCACATATAACTTACCTACTCCAATACACATTCTTCAAAACGACTGAAGAAGATTACAGGAAAACTAAGCCCAAACATGGCTTTGGAAAGTTAAACTAAAGTAGCATGTAAAGTGCATATTTTGCCAAAGCAAGAATTATCTTGAAAGAGTAATGCAAATGAAATATAATACATTGAACTCATGGAAATGTCACAACAATCACGTCACCTGATATCAGTTGTCCTGGTCATTCATATCATAATTTAGTTCACATAGTACATCACATCCAGAAGGTTAAAGGCAAGATGCCTGAGGATGGTGTCAAATTTATGAGAGTATGAATAAATATTCATGAGCCTACAGCATTTCATGATGCCCTTTGACAAACTTTCCAGGAGAATTAAGAGTTTGTCAAGATTTCAAAGCTCAGATGATTGATGTTTCCAATAGCTTGTTATAAATATGCGGTGTGATTTTCTTAGAGGGAGAAGCTTCTCATCACTAGAAGTTTTTGAAAGTCTTCAGGAGCATTTTTTTTTTGTTATGAATAGTAATTTGTCACTGAAGATCCCATGAGACAACGTTATCCTCAGCTTACTGAGGATATGATCTGAGAGACTGAAACTTAAAAAGGGGATCAATAGTTATTCAAACAATCTATTGTGAAAATTCTCATAAAATTTAAAAAACAAAAGAAGACTGACCATTTACACATTGTGTTCTGAAAACAATGATACACATTGGGTTAACTGTGTTACTAGGAATTATGTCAAAACCTACTAATGAAATCACACTGAAGATGCACGGTGAAAAAGGCCCGTGAAAAAACTTTTAACCTTCTTTATTTAATTAAATCCTTATTTTTCTGGATTAAAAAGAGGAGATAGAGGTATATCTTTAAAAAATACGAGAATGGTTGAAGATTACCCATCAGTAATTGAAAGTAATAAGGTTCAGTCAAGAAGATAAAATGTGAAAAGTGTTCACATATGTTCCTACTAATAGTAACATTTTATTTAAACGTTTTGGAAAGTATTTCACAGTATTCAATGAAATCCTTGTAATGTTAAAAGCCTTTCAATTTTTCATTTCACTAATAGTAATGTATCCTAGTGAAACAATTGGACTTATAGAAAATACTAATTCAGCATTATTATAACAACCAATAATAGAATTATCTCATATCCAATGATAGAATTATATAAATTACTAGTATATTGATATTTCTGAATCTTTACGTATTAGAAAGTTTACTTATAGAGATTACATAATTAGAATAATTACAATTTTTAATAATATGTGCTTGCTTAGGCAAGAGAGCAAAAACAGACTTCCAAATTGTATATAAAATTGTATAAATTCTGTATATACACATCATGATATCAATGATTTAAAAGTATGTATGGAAAATGGAGTAAATACCATGCTTATCAGTTATTTTGGACTATTAGTATGCCACATATAATCAGAAAATATTTTACTATATTTAAAGAGATGTTATTTTTTAGAGCAGTTTTAGATTCCCAGCAAAATCAAGAGGAAACTACAGGAAGTTCCCATATAATCCCTGAGCTCACACATGCACAGCCTTAGCCACTACCAACATTGCACATGAGAGTGGTACATTTATTACAAATGATGAACCAGTACTGACACATCATTCTCACCCAAAGTCCATAATTTACACTGGAGTTCACTCTTGGTGTTGTATATTCTCTACGGGTTTTGACAAATATATAATGGTGTGTATTCACCACTACAGTATCATAGAGAATAGTTTCATTTCCCTAAAAATCCTTTGTACTCTACTGATTCATCCCCTTCTCTCCTAACTCCTGGCAATCACTAATCTTTTTACTATCACCATAGTTTGCCTTTTCCAGAATGTCATATAATTGGAATCATATGAGCCTCTTTAGTTGGCTTCTTTCACTTAGTAATATACATGAAATGTGTCTCCGTGTCACTTCATTTCTGGATGCCTCATTTCTTTTTAACACTGAATAATATTCTATTTTACTCATGTACCATATGTACGGTTAGCTTATTGATTATTGTCTTCAGAATTATAAAATAAAATGCATATTAGTTATTACCACATAAAATACAATGGAAATTTAAGCTAATGCCAAAGAAATCTATAGGGTTACTGTATACTTTATTATTGCATTCTTTCCTTACAAAAGGAATTTTCCAGGGAACACCACATTTTATATAAAATGTGTTCTTCTGAGACGTGCCAAAGTCAAAATAAAAAACGAGCTCTCTAATATGGTTTGGCTCTGTGTCCTTACCCAAATGTCATGTCAAATTGTGATCCCCAGTGTTGGAGGAGAGGCCTGGTGGAAGGTGATTGGATCATGGGGGTGGTTTCTAATGGTTTAGCACCATCCACCTAGTCCTGTCTCATGATAGTGTTCTCACAAGATGTGGTTGTTTAAAAGTGTGTAGCACTTCCCCTTTGCTCTCTCTTCCTCCTGCTCCAGTCAGGTAGGATGTGCTGACTTCCCCTTCGCCTTCCACCACGATTGTAAGTTTCCTGAGGCCTCCATAGCCATGCTTCCTGTACAGCCCACAGAACAGTGAGCCAATTAAACCTTTTTTCTTTATAAATTACCCAGTCTCAGGTAATTCTTTATAGCAATGTGAGAACTAATACACTATGTTATACATTACAGAGTGCTCAATATAGGTTACAATTTCTAATTATTTTAATGAAAGCACTTTCTGTGTCTGAGCCCTACAGACAAAAGCATTCTCCCGTGGTAGAAGTGGACTGGGGAGGAGGTTAGAGACAGGGTGTGCTTGGCTGCAAAGTTCTGGAATTACCACCTACATTTATCTCTTGTAAGGCTTCTTTTAAGCTCCATTAACACAAATTCTGATAAGCTGACCCTTACAAAATCCAAAATACCCAGGTGGATTGATTTCTAAAATGCCTCTATATTTCTTCATTAATAAGCCTTTACTCTAATTGACAATAATCAATAAGCTAACAGTACATATAGTACATGAGTAAAATGGAATATTACTCAGTGTTAAAAAGAAATGAGCCATCCAGAAATGAAGCGACATAGGGATACATTTCATGTATATTACCAAGTGAAAGAAAACACCAGTATTTTGGTAAGCTCTATTCAGTCCTTCCACCTGAACCAGCAGTCTTCTGCTGAGATAAATGTGGCAGTAGTCAAGATGGTAAAGCTAAGAAAATAGCCTTTGTGCTGTTTTAACAGTCTTGTTCATCTGATTGAATCAGTTAGAAGTTTCATTAAAACAACATATATACGGACATACAAACACACACATATATATTTGAACGACAGTTGTAGTAACTTTGGGCAATGGGGAATTTTAAAATATGCATTATGGAACTGTAAAGAAACTGAGATTCCCACACTTACTACAGTGATATCTCCACATCCTTAGCAACAACTTAACAGAATTCACTCCCCACCAGCAGGCAGTTTCATTACACAATAACTCAAATGAATCTAAATAGGCACTTAGGGAAGAGAGAATTCAGTCATACAAAAGGCAGTTTAGGAAGGCATGTATCTTAATTATTATTATATATGGGTTTCAAAGCCAGTATTGCATTTTCAAACTTCTCTGATCATATTTGGAGGATTAGCAAAGCAATCCACCAATGGTAACTTTGCAAGGTGATTTAAGGGGACAATGAGAAAGGATAAAATGTATTTGGGTCTTTGGCTTCAACCCTAAATGGACTATGATCCATGAGCCCTTTCAACTCTCAGTTTGTGAAATATCTAGAGAATAAAGTCACCTAAAGAAAAAGAGGAGAGGGACTCAAAATTTAAAATTATCGCTGAAATAATGATTAGAGCAAAAGGACGGATAGGTAACCACTCAGATTATCCTTTGACCCTGTCTCCCCTGTGCCAGCTTTCTAGAGATAACGGACTATGAGATAAGAGCAGGGAAGATCCTATGTCACAAATCACTGCAGGCATCGTGGAAGTTCAGTCATACAGGTGTGTGGCAGAGAAATGCAATACAATACAAAAAGGATGGAGATGAATTCCCTAAACACCAGCGGGAGACACCACAGCAAGATCACACCCAGCCACACATACCTGGTAGTAGAGAGACTTCCTGGGGAGGGCTTTCCCTCATCCCTTTCCACTTGGCCACAACCCTACAGGTGAAAATGGCAAGGGCTAAACTGAGATTTGCTGTTTTGTTAAGAATTCTTTTCCCGGGCTGGGGCGGTGGCTCACGCCTGCAATCCCAGCACTTTGGGAGGCCAAGGTAGATGGATCAGCTGAGGTCATCAGTTCAAAACCAGCCTGGCCAACATGGTGAAACCCCATCTCTACTAAAAATACAAAAATTAGCCTGTAATCCCAGCTACTTGGGAGGCTGAGGCAGGAGAACTGCTTGAACCCGGGAGGCAGAGGTTGCAGTGAGCCAAGATCGTGCCACTGCAATTCAACCTGGGTAACAAAGTGAGACTCTGTCTCAAAACAAAAAGAATTATTTTCCCTAATTCTATCTTTAAAATTCCATCTTTCACACATGGCGGTTACATTTATAAGAAAATTAATTTGTTGTTTTTTTAAAATTTAATCTTTAGCTACAATTTCTGTATATGTTAATAGATTGGTATCACTTTGCAGTTTAAGGTAAGGTAAATAATCTTTTCTCATCTTAAAATAGCTCTCTAACTAGAAAATACAAAATGTTTAGAAAAAAATGCAAAAAATTAGAAGAAACATGGGTTGTCAATGGAAGTGTTATCAATATCCCAATATTTGCTGAGAGTGTATTTTGAGCCAAATGTAGTAAACAATAAAAAATAACAGGATTCCTTTCCTCATGGGTCCTAAGATCTTATTGAGAAAAATCAGTCTAACATCACATGAAACAATTAGAAAACAATTAAGTATGTAAGTATTTTGTACTGAGTAAATAATAAGCACATTGGGAGAAGAGGGAGAGAAAATAACCTGTATAATTTCTCTGCTGCCGGCAATCTTAGAAGTAACTTGAAGCAGCTGAGGTTTGAAAAAAGCGGAAAGCACACAATTGTAGATAGCCCATAAAGAGCTGAGAGGAGGCAATAAATGTGTTAGCAAGACACCAGTAGAGCACCATTACTTCAAATAAAATGTGGCTTTAGGAGTGGCAGAATAAGTGCTTTTGTTTCTTTGCCTCCATTTTACCACACTTCCATGTGCTGTGACCCCCCTTAACTCCAAAGGTTTTTTATTTTTTTTTCTGTGCATCCTGATCTTTCTTTTTCTTTTTCTTTTATTATTATTATACTTTAAGTTTTAGGGTACATGTGCACAATGTGCAGGTTAGTTACATATGTATACATGTGCCATGCTGCTGTGCTGCACCCATTAACTCGTCATTTATCATTAGGTATATCTCCTAAAGCTATTTGTCTCTCTGATGAGACAGTTTTCCCGTCTCTCACAAAACCATTTATCCTGGCTGGGAGATGTGTTGCATTTGCAGGTAGTTCTAAGAACAACAAACATGGTATGAATGTTAGCATCTGCTGTGGCTGTTTCTCTCCCGCCACCTTCTGTAAGGAGTGATCCCCTTGGCTTCCAAAACCATTTCTAATACCAGGTGGGATGTTGTTGGGGGGAGAAGTAATAACTCATAGAAAAGTGATTTGTAAGTTATTTTTTAATCTGTTTGATTCTCATAAAATATTTAAAGTAATTACTTAAGTTATTTGAGATCCTCCAAGTTTTAAAATTAACAAAGCAAAGCAATAGTTTAAGCAGTAAATATCTATGCTTCTAATATATAGATTTACATGACACAGCTGAAAGCTAAAATATTATATCTCATAAACATGCCTAACCAACAAAATGTTGTATATTATGTTTGTATAATCATAGACATTTTAGTAATTTTTCACATGAGCTATTTCCGTAGGCAATGGAAAGATGATCATTATGATAATCCCTATGATGATTTAACAAATTCTGAACTAGGTGTTTAGAGTTAATTTTATCATGGTGTTTTTATACTTGATAAACACTCATTTATGATTTTAAAACCTATCTATGATAATATGTTCTGTCACTTTTATGCATATGTTCTTTTTAAAAGAAATTTTCCCCAGTTTGCCCAACAGATTGTTCAACTATTTTCTCCTGGTTTTTATACAATTGAATGGATTTTTGTTTACTGCTTCCATTCTTTATTGATTCTTTGCATTTTATCTTTTGACATAACTGAAGAAATCTATTCTTTAGTGCATTCATAGAAGGAAAAAATCCTCAAAACATAGACTGAGATTATTAAGGGAGAAGAGCATTGTGGATTATACTCCTTTTAAATACATGTTCTATTAGCTGGTCATTTTATGTTAATATCAGATGTAATGTACTTAAAAAAACAGTTACAATATAAATGGAAGTCTAATAAAAAGAAATTTTCTTTGATGATAGAGACAGAAACCTTTTAATAAAATAACATTTGAAAACATTATCAGACTTTTTTTCCAACACCTACAAAATTTGTTTAAAATTCAAGTAAAATGCTCTACATAATATCAAAAATAATTCTATAAAACCACATTGAAGGAAAAAAAAAGTCATGATTTACAGATGCTATTACTTTAAACAGCATGGATAACTACTATATTGATCAATTATTTCCATTCAGACAATTGTTAGGGCAACTTTTACTGCCACTTAACAATGTATTAGTGCCTTAATAACACAAAGTAACACATTGCAATTTTGTGAGGTTTGTGATGATAAATCTGTCATTTACCAGTGGTTAGCAACAAATTTTGAGGCGTGCCCAATGCAGAGCATATCCTATTAAGTTTAAAAATTCATTAAACTTTCTATGTGCCAGATGGCACAATGTAAGAAATGTTTGAAGTACACAGCAATTAAAACTCATAAACATATAAAAGCCTAGCTGGTAATTTGTTATATATATTGCATGTTAGAGCACCACAAAATGCTGGCTAGATAATATCCATCTGTTAATATGTTGAATTTCTCAGAACATAAGTAAACAGATCAAGCTTGAGGCAAATTCACATTCTGATTTCTAAAGACTATAAAGCCTTTCATTTATTTCTTCAATGTTATAAAGCACAATTGCACTTCAAACTGGAAATGCTCAGGAAGATGAAGACACCAAGCATTTAGAAAATTATCATCAGAGACTGACTGATTGATTGCCTAAGAAGTAAAATTCATTTTTAAAAAGGACCCTTGCATATCCTATTAAGAGCAAGTTGAGGTTTGAACTAGGTGAGCAATCACAAGAATGCTAAATTTCTAATTTAATATTATATTTTATATGAGAGCTTTTAAATTTGAAGAGTAATTCCTTTGAGTCTATGCTGATTATATTTACCCAAACAAATGTACTACCTGTTTACACTTGACCATCCACAAATTACCTCAATCATTTAGTTAAAAATATGTTTTTATTCAATACCTAATTATAATACTTATTTGAATGATCTGAGAATGTATTATTTACCCCTTGCATTATTCAACCTTATTTTCATCATTAACTAAATGATAATATTTAAGCCTCATATTACTAAGTGAAAGGTCTCCCCAATCCAGAATATATTTAATTACCTTCAATCTTATGTTTTGCTTGAAATAAGTATTAATTAAATATTAAAAATCTCCAAATATGGTTTTGAAGATGAAGTTTTCTTCATCTGTAACAATAAATAATTTAATAAAATGATAAAAAAATTTGTCTACTTATGTTTAATATTTGCTAGTCACTGTATAATCATATTTCAATTTTATTTTTACATCATACCCATGCAGTAGATTTTATCATGCCAGTTTTACAAATGAAGAAATTGAAGCTTAGGGAGGTTAATTAACTTGCTCAAGTCCACAGAGCTAGTAACTTAAAAAACTAAAATTGAGAGCCTGCAGTTTAATTTACAAAAAGTATTTTTTGTAAAAGTGATGTCTAGACTCAGGTAGTCTGGTTTGGAAGCCCAAATGACAACTACAAGCAGCATCTCTCAAAGCAAGTTAATGAGTAGAAATTTCTAGAACCATAACTCTGTGTAAATCTATACTGTATAAGGATGTGGCAAACATCATAAGCTTCCATTGGGAGGGGTAAAATAACAAAAAAACTCTATTAGGCATTTTTTAAACAGGAATAAACACTAAGGATATCATAATCCTGTTGGAAAATAGAACATTAACATAAAAGTGGTTTTAAATATGTCAAATCATAAGCATATGCTGACATATGTGTATATATGCACATATATGTAAGTCAGAGAGATAAATATGGCTTTCAAATGACGTGAGGAACAATTAAAAATCTGTGGAAGCACTTGGTTTAATAGCTTGAAAAAGAGGAATTAAAATCTAGTGAATTAGAACATTATATTTCTAGATATTTTTAGATCATAATGGTCTTAAAATATAGGCCATTCATGAAATTGAAAAAAATGATCTAGTATACTAGGGAACAGTGCAAATTAAGTGTTGCTTACTTTACTATCTGATTATACCACAGAATCCATTGATGGTAACAAAGTAAAAAAAACTTACATAGATAAGTTAGATGGAGTTTTGTAAACACTGCTTCATTCAAAAACTTAGCTAGACTACACTCAGAAAAATTCCTTAAAGTATGTTGTAACTTCTAATGTTTCATATATCCTACAGAAATCATCTAGTCTTATCCCATGACTTCATATGTGATATAAAAGTAACCCCAATCTATACTCCTATAGAAATTTAGAAAAATGGGTAATAAATATTATTTTGTGACCTAGACTATCTAAATATTGGTCATGTGTTACAGGAGCTATTTTGGTAAGACGTATAAAATTTATATGAGACTACAATAAAATTTCAGTTTAGCATGTGATCAAATCATAGACAGTATGATGATTTTATTGATTATTAACATGATCTCATGACTTAATTCAAGACACAATGAAATGAAAATAACATTTAAGCAAAAAATCTGATAGTATGTTTCAGCAAATATATTCTATCTGATTTCATCACATCAATTTTCGTGCAAAAACTAAGCAATTTTACAGGTAATTGTCTCATGAAATATTGATCAGCTAGATATTATCCTTTGCCAGGATTCATGATGATAACCAAAACACACTTAATTATTTTGTATAAACAACGAAACGAAGCCAAACCAAACCAAAGTATCCCAACTAAGTAAACAAACAGAAACACATTCAAATAAAACTGTCATAGTAGTTATCAAATATGCCGTAAAAACGAATACAAATGGATGGTTTCCTATGTTTCCTCCTCTCAGAAAACTTATACTAGGTTTTCATAGAACTACAATACATTGAATTAATAATTGAGGTATGTTGTATTTATTTTTAGTAACAATAACAACAACTTTAAAATATGGACAGATATCTCTAGAAATCACACTTCTTGTAAAAAATGAAACTAACTTTACAGAGGCAAAACTTCACAGGTCTGTTGTTTATATTTTACAGTCTGAAGAATGGTAAAAACTTGAAGATATTTTTGAATCTGATAATAAATTCTGAGAAATAAAGGTGAACACATTTATTTTTCATAAATTAGTAGAGTTGAAATACTTCTTAAATAATTAAGCAGAATCACTAATCAAGCAAAGATGTTATGTAGGATAAACAGTTTTTGATCTAAAAAATAGCTAAAATTTTTAAGGGTCCACCTTAGTTGTATTTATTCACATGTGAAGTTAAAATTCGTGTGGGTATGGGTTTTTTTCTAAGAAAATATTTGCAAACTACCCAGCTGACAGTGTTTTACTATCCAGACTATACAAGAAACACAAACATCTCAACAGCAAAAACAAAACAAAACAAAACAAATACCTGATTTTAAAATGAGTAAATGACTTGAACAGACACTTCTCAAAAGAAGACATAAAAATGATCAACAAATATATGAAACAAAAAAACAATTTTTAAAAATAATTAACTAGTAGAGACCGAAAAATGTTTCTGAAAATATAAATGTCATGGAAGATTTTTTAAAAATCCTTAAACAGCTTAAAAATATAAACATGATAATAAGAGATGAAAACTGTAAGAGTAGAGATAATAAAAGAGCCATCTATGAATGCAAAAATCTAAAAGTAGACATTGAAATAACAGATGACATGCAAAGACACACTAAATCTATCAAAGAAATAATACAACAAACTGTCACAGTGCTGAAATGCATTCATTTTCAGATTGAAAGAACTTTCCATGTGCCACCCTTTCTTCTGCTAAAATGACCCACATCAAGCACATTATTACAAAAGTTCATAATAAAAGGTATACAGAAACATTATCATAAGCTGATGTAAAGGATCTAAAATCAAAAATAGTAATATAATATAATTAAAATGTAATTTCCAAATTCATTGGAAAATTATTTCAAACAATTTTATATCAAATATGAGCATGAAATTTTTTATATACAGGATCTCAAACATAATTGTCTGTCATGAACTTATTCAAGATTATACAGAAATATGTGATAAATAAAAATGATTATTTAGAATACGAATGACAGTTTAAAAGAGCCCTGGATGATAAATGAAGATCAAACATATAAAGCAACAAGATGGACAAAGGACGAATCATAGAATCCAACACTATAACATTCACTGTTGATATGATGTGAAGTTATAACCTATCTCCATTTGGAGAAAAAGAGAAGGATGTCTGTAGAGATGCAGGGTCAAGGGAATATAAATCAAATAAATATAGTCATTAATGCCAAATTAAATAGCTAATATCCTCGATACTATGTCTTTTGTAGTGTGAAATTCAGGAAGTGAAGGGATTGGGATAGAAGATTTTGATTTTCATTAAATCTTATAGACATTTTGACTCCTTAAATTATGTGCATATAGGTTTTTTAATAAAAATAATTTAAAACATTGTAGATACCTTTGATAATTAGAAAGATTAAAAAGTAGTCTGGAAAAGCTCATAGAAGATGGTCTCATTAACACATAACAAATACCTAAGCTGTGATGTTCTTCTGCTGAACATAAATTATTTCACAGAACATCATTATAGAGCCAGAGGTACTCTATAAATATAGTGGATAGAAACAAGTTCATTATAAAACCATATCAGAATGTAGAGAAAAGGAAGAAAATTGTGAAACCAACAAAAATTACCAGTGAGTGACTGCTTCTTCTTTACTAATGACAGCTTTAGCCATGCTCTTTCTCTCACATCTTCTAATTCAAATTATTAAGTTGCACAAGTCTTCGTCTTTTTGGCAATCTTTGTTTTGGATTAACATTTAAAACCACATAGGGGGAAATTTCTGCTTCAACCTAAGATGTAGTATAAGAGACAAGATTCGTGATCTCATCCAGAGCAAAGAAAAAACATATAAAATATATGAAGCAATGGTTTTAAGACCCTGGTATCAGGCAATGAAGGACACTGTTCCCTGAGAAAGAAGACACAAATGAAGTGAATCTGATGACTGCCAGCTTATGACCTTGATAGAAGTTCCAGGAAGAGGAATAGGGAGGGAAAATCTAGACTAAATGCAACAGGTTACCTATGGAGATAAATCTAAAAGTCAGAGGAAAACAAAGCAGCTCGAGTTCACAGGGCAGAGTACACAGATGGGGAGTGTAAAATAGAGAGAGAACGCCTTCACCATAAGTATTCAGTTCAGTGCATGGGTGAGAGGTAATTACTCAAAGCCAAAGATGGAACAACTGAAAAGGACTAGAGGTAGCCGCAGCTGGCACTGACTCAGGGCTAAGAAGAATGCCTGTTCCCATCAGGTAGACAGAAAACTTTAGAATTCACAATGCCTTGAGTAGAATAATAGACAGTGTATGTCAGGAGTGCAAAATAATCAGGTTTATATTATGTATTCTCAACAGGGAGTGAAAATTGGTTTTTGGGAATCAAGAAAATCTTAGTAATCACAATATTTTATATACCTTTAAAGAACGACAATTATAAATGAATATACCCAAATTTGTGGCATTAAAATTTCATGGGAGAAAAGTGATTGGGGGAATAATCTAAAAAGACTTTTAAAAAGCTAATTTAAAAAATTTTAAGAAACACTGTTCTTACATTTATCATTTTTATCTCAGCTAACAAATCTTAAAAGAAAAATTGGAATGATTTAAACTGTTTTAAGTAATTTGCATTCCGCAGTAAGGCTTAGGAATATTACAGGAATGCAAAAATATTCAACACACAATAATAAAAATTTTACAATATCTGCCATCAATAAAAGATTACCAGGCATGAAACAGAGTAGAGAAATTAAAATCTGGTCTTTAAAATACATTGTTAATAGAATGAAAAAACAAGACAGTGACTGGGAAAATACATTTGCAAATCATATATTGGATAAAGAACTTCTATCCAGAATATGTAAAAAATATAAAATACTGATTTTAAGAAAACAAATATTACAATAAAAAATGAGAAATTATTTGTACAGACACAGACACTTAACCAGACAGAGATTATAGATGGATAGATCTAGGTAGATAGGTAAGTAGGTAGGTAGGTAGATATATAAGGAATGGCAAACAAACTAAGTACATAAACATATGCCAACAATTAATTATTAGGAGATTTTAAATTAATATGACAATGAAAGACTAATACATTTAGAATGGCTAAAAATTAAAAGACTGACTATATTGAGTTTTGGGAAGATATAGAGAAACAGGAAATCTCATACAGTGCTGGCAGGAATGCAAAATGGTAAAAACCAATTTGGAAACCAATCTGACAGTTTCACAAACATTAGATACAAATACTTACGTACTATCATACTTAAATATGATCTATCCTCTGCACTGTAAGGCTTTACCCCATAGAATCGAATGCATATATTCATAAAAAGACTTGTACATAAGATTTGCAGGGATCCTGTTTATAAAAGCATGTCTTGTATTGAATGATTTTAGCTTATCTTAGGCGTTGACATTTTCAGTATACCCTAAATATCCAGGATATCCTAAATCTCAGGGTTATGTTTATTTGACAAGTTACATAAATTCAGCAAAGTTTTTTTTTTCACCACAGTAATCAGTGCTTAAATCACTTAAATTCCAAAACTACTTTTTTATTTTGTAATTTTGTAAACTTTTCAGTATGTAATTTAGACAATTATAATTTGTTATAGATAAACAAGGAATAATTTTTAGAATAAGCATGGTATTATTGTTTTGTATAAGCATTTAGAAATAATTCAAATTTAATAAGGCACTTGCTTAAGGACCTTACTGTTTATTTTTATTTGCTAAAGATAGCAACCTTATTGGTGTATGGATGTTTGTGACAGCTTTATTTTTAATAGTAGAACCTGTCAATATTGCAGAAGTCCATTTGTTTAGTCCATTCGGGCTGCCTTAACAACATATCAAGGACTTGGTGGCTTAAACAACAGAAATTTTTTCTCACACTTCTGAAGGCTGGGAGGTGTAAGATCAAGGTGCCAGATAATTTGTTTCCTGGTAAGGGCTCTCTTGTTTACTTGCAGACATCCACCTCCTCCATGAATATGCAAATGATCTTTCCTTTGTGCTCTCAAGGGAAGAGAGTGCTCTCTGGTGTCCTCTTTTAGGGACACTAATCCTATTGTATCAGGGCCTCTTCCTTATGGCCTTAATTACTTCCTTAGAGTTCCCATCTCTAAATACAGCAATGCTGAGGGTTAAGGCTTCAACCTATAAATTTGTGGAGGGACACAAGTATTTAGTCCATAACATGCATTGAAAGATAAGTGGAAAAAGAACTGTGGCATAGTCATACTGCAAAATATTCTTTGGAACTCAAAAGAAGCTGTTAATACAGGCTATAACATGGATGACTCTCAAAATAATTATGCTGCTGAAAGAAGTCAGACAAAACATATGTGTCATATTATTACATTTATATAAAAGTCTGGAAACTGCAACTAATTTATGATAAAATAAGTAGATTAGTTGCTGCCTGGAAATGGGGAAGATGGTTGTTTGAAGGGTGGAAGACAAGAATTATAGAGGAGCATGAGGAAAATTTTGTGATGGTGGATATATTCACCATTTCCATGACAGACTTTATTTGTTCATGCATAGTTATGCTACAATAAAACTGTTAAAAAAAATCCTATTATGGCCACTGCCAACCCATGAGGCTCACTGTAAATATTGTTGCATAGAGCAGGAAGGTTTGATCTGGCCTCTAATTGGGAAATATTGATCTTTTTACCAAGTTCTAGAGATCCAATTCTGCATAATCACTGTCATTCTAATGTGCAAGTACTCACTCGGTTTTAATTCTAAAACTGCACCTGCCCTTGGACAAACACCTGCATTCTTCATGTTTTCTCCTTATTCATAAATCATGTGATTCTTCCTGACTGGCATAATTTCACCACGTACAGTTTGGATTTGCAGTAGTTGCTTTGGATAATTTTGAATATAAGCAAGATTGTTTTATTTGAGAGGTGTTCTAGACCAAAAGGAGAAAAAAAAAGTCAGACTGTTCAATTATCTGCATTCTTTAATTGGAATGAAGAAGCCTCAAATTTCAAGTTGAACTCAAACATTGCTTCACCAAAGCATTCTTTAATTAACACCAATGAAAATTGTGAAAACATAAAACTACTTCATGTTGTCAATACATCCAAATCATGTTGTCCTTCTCTCATGTTATCTTCCCCCCGCATTTTTTTTCTCCTCTTGCTCTTTCTGAGCCAGAGGTGCTACTTCAATGCCCCTTAAGAATGCAGCCTGCACATGGAGAAGATATTGGTTGTTCTGTAGCCTTAGATCCTTGGGTCATTGTTAAAGAATCAGGACTTAAAATATATTGTTATTGAAGAGTTTAGACTTATCATGGCCTCAGATGCTCTAAATCCTGCTGACCTCTACCAATCAGAATATCTTTTGGTGAGCCTGGGTGATAAATTTAGGTTGAGAAAAACTAATTGTCACAATCCTGAAGATGATTTAAAGCTACTGTATCTTTAAGAAACAATAATACATGCAGAATACTATATATGCATGTATGTTATTTATAATATATTTAACATATACAAACATATTCATCCTAAATAAAGAAAAAACATATTATACAGATAAAAATTCATATCATTAGAATTCACATTTTCTGAGTTTTATCTGACACTCACAAATCTTCTTATGGTGGTCATAACTTTTAATATCTCAATGTTAATATTTCTTGTCTCTCAAAAATGTAGTAAGAGAAAAAATAACTAGTATTGTCCTAATTTCTCTAAGTTGTTACTAAACTATGGTGAATGTGAAAACACATCATAAAGTTTTCAATAAAAATGTATATAACCCTATAAAATGAAAGATAATAGTATCATTTTAAGTGCAGTAGTAAACAAGTAGCACATAAATAGCATTTATTTAACCACTAATTATGATTGCAACTCTTCTTGAAAAATAAGTATGTGTGTTTTCCACTCTGTATTTTTTACCATATTATAAAAAAGTACTTGTACTTTCATTGTGTTCCAAATTCAAATTGTTACAAAAATCAATTTTTAATGTAATTTTGACATAGAAATATATGTCAAATTAGTTTCTCTTTCTGCACAGTAAAACTTTAAAACTTTTCTAGAAACCCATGGCTTCTTTTTCTTAACGCTCACCTTCTGTATCTACACAGAGAATTCAGCTTGACTTCTTAGGCATTTTTTTTCCTTCCGAATTTGTCTCTCTTTTCCTTTTCTGATCCATGGCAATTTCTTCGGGGCTTGCTCAGGTCATCTCCCATTGTTTAATCTTATAAGTCACCTCAAGAACTACAAATTTGTGCGATTCCTTTTGTCTGGATTCCTTTCAATCAAAGGGGGTCTTATGCTTGTCAGTTTCTTTCTTCTCCCTGAGTATTCGCTCCTGACCCCTTCCATTGAGTTTTAGGCCACACTGAGTTCTTCATTCTCTGTATTCTATTACCCTTAAAAATAGCATCTCACTCTTTATATCTTAATTGGTCTTCACTTATTTTCTTCAGGTCTTTGTGGATGAAGAGACAATCTTTTATTTTGATCACTCATATAGTGCCTTAATATATTTTTGGATATAATGTTTAGTTTTCAAAAATACTAGGTGGTTGTTGATTGCCTAACTTATAATTCTACATATATGCGTAACAGTTACTTAAAGCTACTTAAAGCTACTTAAAGCTACTTAAAGTTACTTAAATAAATGAAGTACTTTATAGATACATATTTGATACAGTATAGATGCAAAGTTACTGAAAATTATGTTTTAATGCATACAGTATCAGCTACATCATAAAGAAATGAGCTCTTTCTGGCTGGTTTATATGGGAGTAAAATGCTATCTGATAAGAATATTGAATTTTCAATAGTTAAACAAGGCTAGAGCAATGGAGGGCAATCAAATGGGCTATAAAATACCTATTTCAAAGAAGATATAACATACTAAATTATCTATAAACTACTACTTAAATTTTATGTGCTAAATTATTTATTATTCTCCCTATAGAGATTTAAAGTCACCTTTGATCACCAAACCCAATACTGATCCTTGTACCATCACACACAAATTTGCATACATAGCATACTCTTCAGAATGCTATGATCAGGTTTAATTTTATGAATGTTACATGACATTGTAATTTATTTTTCATTAAAACAGGCAACTATTGGTAAATGATAGGAAAGGAAATGTTTTAAAAGCAAGCTCCAGAATCGAATTTCAATTTGTTTAGGTATTAATAGCAAAAGTTTAAAGATTTAAATGTACATGTTTTAAAGAGAATCCAAAGCAAATATGAGTGTTACAAATATTAATATACAAGAATATATTATCTAAGGTGGAACAAACTACTATACATTTTAATTCACCTTTCTACGTCGGTTCAGATCATTTGTATTTACCACATTCTTACAACTGCATTAATTAGGTTTTACAATTATACTGGTTTTACAGATGAAAAATCTGAGGTCCAGAAAGTTTTAGTAACTTGGTCAAGGTTACATGGCTAGTAAGTGACAGACCGAGGTCTCTTTGGTTTAAACCAAACAGCGTGATGCTACAAATGGTTTGTAACTACTGTCTTATATTGTCTCCTATACATTGTCAATGTTAACATTTACAGTCTCACTAGTTGCCAGGCTCTGTTATGAGTATATATGTATGTGTATATGTTCACATATAAATTCACAGCAATGCTTTGGGATCGATCTTAGTGAACCCTATTCTACAGATGAAGATATTGAAACACAGAGATTAGTAAATTTCCTAAGTTTGCACAGATGAAGTGTGGGAAATTAAGATTTGAACCAAGACTGTCTTCCTGAAGTCCATTCCGTTAGCCACTACAATAATATCTCATATAGAAAAAATACAAAAAAAGTCAAATGAGTTAACATTGCTATGTTCATACATTTATATTTATATTGTTTTACAATACAGTTTCTTACTGATCAATCGTCTTATTTCAATATGTCAATTAATTCTTCTACTTTTTAAGAATCATTCAAATTTAATAGTAAATACAGAGGACAATGAAGATCAATTGACTGAATCACGACATAATATTGTCCTGAAAAGATGTGATTTTCTATCATTGGGATGTAAGATATTATAATATTTCCTATTTGCGCAATAAAAATATCCAGCACTTCTATTTTAAGGACTCCAGAAATTTCATCTAAGCATCATTTTCAGTGACTGTTTTTGATCCAAAACCTGTCAATTGTGACTTCAATAAACAGTTTTTGTGATGCCCCATGGTAAGTTACTTACAAGAGTATGATCCTGAATAAACTATGGATTCTATGTTGTACTGGGTTACCGATTTGCCTGGTCAAATTGAAGTGATTTTTTATTTCACTGGATATTATTTTTATTTTTAATTGTCTAAGATGAAAAGAAGGAAGAAAAAAAGAAGGAAGGGAGGGAGAAAGAGAGGGAGGGAGGGAGAAAGGAAGTGAAGGAAGGAGGGAGGGAGGAGGGAGGAAGAAAGGAAAGAACTTAAAGACAAAAAGAGAAACTCAAGTCTTCTTCCTGAGGTCAAAGTTTAGCTACAGGTACTCTGTCTCAGATGATAATACACATTAACTTGAGCTTGTAGATAAAAAGGATTGGTGAGTACTAAAATGATGTAATGTTTCTAGGTTCTTGAAGATGACAGCAAAATGGAGGAGGCAGTTAAAAACAGTGAAGAAATGCTCAAACACTGAACAAGAGTATCTAATTCAAATCCCAGTTGTTCCGTTGATAAGGACATGACCTTAGGTAACCTTCCTATTCCTCTCTTTACCTTCATTTTCACACCTGTAAAATGAGGATAATTATGATACTTTTATGAATTGGACTACACAAAAATATTGTTTATATTCGCCTCTGACCTATAGTAAGGACAATATTAGCATTTGCCGTGAGTTATTTGTATTTTTAAAGTTTTTATTTGATTATATGTTACAGTATTTTACCAGTGGCTTTTATTTCAGCTATCTTGAAATAGATTTTCTTAATTTTTCGTAGTAAATTGTTCAGTGGGGCCAATTTAAAATGACTTCCCAAACTAATAATTTAATAAATTTAAAAGAAACTTGCATTGATCTGTTTTAGTAATCTACATGCCTCCTGAATCAAAATGATACTTCTAAATTTTATTTGTTTAAATGCTTATAGTAGCTCTTGCATAATAAAAAACCTAAAAACAGAAAATAAAAACACACAAACAAAATAACAACAGAATACTTATGATTAATCCAGACTGAAATACCCATATTCTATCTCATTTTATACACATGTAAGTTACAAACATAACTTTTTAATTGCCTATCACTAATATATCTAGACCATACAATTTGCAGAAATAATTTTAATTTTTAAATAAATCTTCTGACATAGCATCACCATTATGCTAAAATCTTGATAATGTTTTTAAATCTGATTTTTGTTTATTTGACAGACAAGCATTGAAAACATATTTTTTAATTAATGTAATCAATCTTTTTTTTTAACGTAAGTTGTGCCCACTTTTCTTTGCTTGGAAGCATGATGATTATAACACTGGAAATCTCACCATGTCAGATGTCCTATTTAAGATCATGCTTAAATTGCAAATTTTAAAACACAGACATTTTGTTCATTTTGTGGTTATACTTTGCATCCCACCTCTGTGATTCAAAACACATAAAAGAATAAGTGTTCACAATAGAAATGACAATAAACTTCCTCAAGTAGTACTGTCCTAAAAATTAAAGCAATAATAAAAAATTTCTCCCCAACTCACTACATTGGCTTTTTAACCATGATTCATATAAGGAAACACACACACACACACAAACCCCAGATTAGAAGAAGAAGATATAAAATCTCCTTATATAGGTGGGGGTAAACTTTTCTCATATTCTGCTTATGACAGTAAAATCTTTTGGCAATTTATCAAAAACTCAGTAAATTCTTGGACTGTAAGCAATGACATAGAAACTTTCAAACAGCCAGAGGAATAGAACATTTAATTGTTTATATCCTGGAATTAAAACAAAAAAAACAGCTAGTGAGAAAGAGTTCCAAAATATAAGGAAACGTGTTACGAAAGTTAGCAATTTTTGTTGTACATGTATTTTTTCAAAGCACATAAAGAAATTCTAGTCCACATGTAACATAAAATGTAATTGAAAACCATGCAATTCATTCATAGAGACATACATTTATTCATTTGTTTATTCACCACATTCCCCACATCACATTCTTCTACTTTAAGATCTGGAGTTAGCAGAAGTGATTCCAACCTCACCACTTATATAAACTTATAAGTAGTATAAGTTGTATAAGTTTTATATAAGGTTTATAAGTTTTTTTTAAGTTTTATATAAGGTTTATAAGTATTATATAAACTTAAACTAGTTATTTGTGGTATCAGGACTTCATGCTGTTAAGATTACGTTAAGTAATGAATATAAAATAATTAGCACAATCTCTGATACATAGCAAATGTTTATTGTATGTTGTTCAATTTTATTAATATTTCATGCATGTTGTTGATCAATATATGATGTTAATTGGGACCTTGATCACAAGCTGATAAGACTATTATGGTATAAAAGGAAAATGCGTAAATAATGGTCATGCAATGTAAAAAGTGGAAAAGAAGGGCATAAGGGAAATATAGAAGCATGTTCTAACTTTACAATTTAGAAACAATAGAATACTTCTGGTATATAATATTTTTGACTTCTAATGTATAAATTTTTTCACCTAAACTATATTCACCCTCTTCCTCAAAGGCACAGCTAAACATAACTCAAAACTTTTCTGATCTTATGTGGTCATCTACGTTTTG
The DNA here is from genome assembly GCF_028885655.2 of Pongo abelii. Lineage (NCBI taxonomy): Eukaryota > Metazoa > Chordata > Mammalia > Primates > Hominidae > Pongo > Pongo abelii. Next base: position 44,556,907 of record NC_072002.2, read on the forward strand.
TTGTTTAATGAAACATAATCTCATCAATTGGTTTACTCAACTTTATTAGAATAGACATATTGAAAACTTCCAAGCATGGTTCAAAAGGCCCTATAGATTGTGCATGTTAATTAATTGAAAGAGAGTAGACAATTTCAATGTTAGTTGACTTCAATTTTTGACCATTAGTAATATAAAACCAAAAGCTTTTTAATGACATGTCAATGGCCCAAATATTAATTAACAACAGGAAATCAGAATGTAAGTTTGCCAACTATTTCAAAGTTCTCAACAAACAGCATTATAAATATTACTAAGGACTCTAAATTACTAAACTCAGAATCTTAAAAAGTCAGATTTCTTAGATACAAATTTCGGGTCCACAAGTTACTATCTGTCAGAACATGGGGCGTTTGAATCACTCTTTGACTCAATATTCACATCTAGAAAATGGTCATAAAATTATTATCAGTCTCTTAGATTTGTCATGACATTAAAATAAGACAATATATGAAAGTATTCTGGAATATTCTGGCAGGATTTTAGCTCAAGAAATTTTAGTTATTATTAATAATATTATGGATTAAATATCTGTATTTGCTCTTGTAATTGGCCTTTCAACTAAGAAATATGACACTGCCACACAAATTCTATATTAGTAGAGATATTTCACTCAGAAAACTGAGCTGTTAATATTTTATTTTTTCATAAGTTTCCCCTTTTTTTATTGAAAGTACCCAATTTTAGAAAATATGCTGCTGCCTACGAATCTCAATGCATACCTCATCTTAACTAGGGTATCTGTTTTATCATGGTATCTAGCTAGTTATCTCATCCTTTTTAAAGAGACAATCAGGCAGATCCTGTTCATGTACTTCATCCTGAACTAATTGAACTCATTCCAAGACCTCTTTGCCATTCTATAAGCATTCTACATACTGATAGCAAGCCTTGCAACTCATTTAAACTCACCAAACTAGTTTCCTATATTTTGTATTTCCTAGTTAGCTGCAGTTAAGTTTCAAACATACTTCACAGGGATACAATGTATACACAAACATTCTTTTTTAAAACATTATAGTCATAAAGATAATTTTATGATTACTGAACACACTACGGAAATTTTTACCAACAGCAGCAGTTAAATTTTGATTACAGTGTACTGAATCATATGTATGTAAGTTGTGACATGTATACATAGCATGAATACAGTTGGAAGCTTTTTAAAAATCACAACTGGAAAAAAAGAAGACAGAGAGAGAGAGAGAAACTTTATTTTTACCTGAGGGTCAGTCTGCAGAAAAATTTCGATTTTCTAGTTTCATTGGCAGGTAAGATCCATGATAATGTTATTCATCATGTGAGTGTCATGGCTTGTCTCATTTGTAAACTCCTCCTTATCATCCTTTTCATATTCATTACAGAATAAAAGGCAATAGGATAGGATCATGGATAGCATTGAACATGGTATTTATTCAAATCATTCTGAGCTCGTAAAAAAATCACGACAGCAGCTTGGTTTTTTTTTTTTTTTTTCCTTCCTAATGGATTTTCTGCAATTGTGGTGAATCATTTTAATTAATGTCTAAAGTTCCAGTTAAACTTATTTTTAAAGATATTTAAAACATTTGGCAGCATGATAATTTAGAGTAATCAAATTTCTACTCATAGAAAAAAACAGTGTTTTCATCATATATTGTTAGACAATCTGTGCTATTATATCCAATGCAATGATACAGAGCACACTTCAGCAGCCAGAGTTTATCTGCCTCAGTGCAAGATTTCACACATGACAGATTGCAAATTATTATTGTGTGGCTCTGTGATATAATCAGCTACCATTATTACATAGTAACCACTGTAGTAAGGAGATTTTCATGGGACTGTATTTTTAATGGACTTCAGAACCAAAAGCAGAACAAAAGCAAACACCCTCATTGAAGCATTTTTTTAAAGTAAAGACATCACACTAATTTTAATGTTTTATTAAGTTGTTTTAGAAAACATTGGCTTTCTAAGTAGTCTATGTTCTAAATGATTTAAACTCAAATTCATAGCAAAATTAAAATTCATGGCTAAATATCTTTCCTTGATATGGAACTGGGTGAGAATGTCACTCATATCAACATCTAAGATGTTTAAATCAAGATAAAAGGCTCACTTAAATCCAAATATGTTATTATTGATGTCCCAATAAAGAATTTTTAGTTACGTGGATTAAATTTCTCCCGTTGAAAATAAACTCAACAAGTATTCTCTGGGGAGATTGAGAATAATAGTTTGCTTTTTACATGAGCTTATTTCCAAATCAGGTGTATGAAAACACTCACAAAGAGAGAGACAGCTATTTCTTAGTATCAGTTTTGTTCTTAAAAGAGTTTTTGAGGAAACCCATTGGGAAAAAACAGTTTGCTCCAGCTACTTCAATCATTTTTCTCAATGATACCTACTGCCCCCTGCTGACTCATTACGGAATAAACCATTACATTCTTCTGGAAATTTAAAGAAAGGCCTTTGAGTCATTAAGCGTAATGGAAGATATATTTGTTAAGGTTTGAAATTGCATACATCTTAGTCCTCCCATTACTATGTATAGAAAATATTATTTCCATATCTAAGTTCTGAAATGTCCCTATTCAACTTGCATTTTATGTGTTCTCAACTGATTTTCTAATATCCTCCCTTTCACCCACAGGCCAGCTTATGTTATAAATCCAAAGCTAGTGAAAACACAATTAGAGAAGACCATGTGAAGTGTGAAGAGCTTAATGTTTTAGGGCAATTGAGCAAGATTTATTCAGTAAATCAGAAATGTGTTTTCACTGCAAGTGAGTGTTTTATGGTGTTTCGCTTTTGACAGTCCCTTGTGAAACAAGATTGAGAAAAATTTAAGCTGGGTTTTGTAACTTACATGAGGATCGATAGATATTTTGTTTCCTCAACACTGATTAATCTGTGAAATGGAACTTTCTTCAAATACACTGCAGAGTTGCTGTTAAAAAGAATATATTATCCAAATTCAGGCCACAAGACTATATTACAGGATGGAATGTGTTTCAACAAATTACTGCTGACACTTTCAATAACTAGAGCCCAGGAGAAAGCCATACAGAAAATGATATTTTAGTAAGGCTGCCAGGGAGTCAATCACCAGTTTTCAGTCAAGAACATAATCACTTGTTCTCTCTTTATTCTGAATTGCTAACCACAAGAACTGTGTCTCATTAATTGATGATGATCTTTGAGATTATCTATACTTGTAATATCTCTAAGCTATTTCAGCTGGAAAACTTATGAGAATATGTTGTTAAAAACATTAAAAGAAAACAAAATCTCAGCTAGAAAAAGGAAAATAATGTGTCAATTGTTATTAGCTTGCAAGTGAAGTAATTACTTTCAATTTCTTGTATTAATCAGTTGTTGTAAAAGAATACATACATTATAAATTATAAATGTTGATTACTGAGAAGTGATTAAATATTAATTAATAAGTAAATGCTGCAAAATGCAGTACATAAATGTAATTTTTTAAGAGAGGTAATTGGTATTTAATTATTATATATACAAGTAAAGGATTATCAGGGATTTTACGTAAATATATAACAAAGAATTCAATAAATTCTTATTTTTAAATATATTATTATTATATACAAGTACTAGTTTATTTTTGTTTGAGTAAGACAATTATGTCAATAAACAGAGGATATCCATCTACTAGAAGATAACTGCCTATCAGAGGCATGTATTTGAAATCTTCCAGATGATAAAGTACCCTTTATCATGGAAAAAAAATTCTATTTTTTCTCATGAAATTAAAAGGAGTTATAGCACAAAATATTTCATACTCATGTCTCAAGAATTCTGCCCAAATTTATAAATTATTCTTGTATTATCCAATCAGAAAAGAACAGGGAAGACTGTAGAAAGAAAAAATCTACATAGCTACGGCACTTACTCCAGCATTCACTTTACAATGAGCTTTTTCTCTAGTGCCATCTATTAAGTTTATTCTCCCCAAATATTGATCAAATGATTGCGTTGTTTGCACATGTGTGTGTATGTACTGAACGTTTCCAGGATAATTAAATGGACTAGTCTATGCATTTTCTTTCTAGATTTTAAGTGTTACAAATTATTGTAATATTTCCTTGAAAGCAGAAAAAACATGTATGTTTACTCAACTGACCTTTTCTTCCTGAAGAAAACACTCGTGTTAAAACTATATACTGCAAGTAATTGTATGCTTTCTTGGAATTAGTTTTAACCTTTTACTGAGTTTTCATAGTATAAAAATGGAACATAAAATACTCATAGAACTGGAAGATTCCATGTATCTCTCAATAAAAATGCTGAGAATTCAGGAGTGGAGACTAAAGTGTCTCGCTAAAACACATAGTAGGGTAATTTATTTTCATCACAGTTAATGCTATTTTCCTAAGTTTAATTACCTAGAATATCTAAAGAAATGCATTCTAAGCACTGACTTAAAAATTAGGAATACTAGATTCTAATATGGCCATGGTTTCTAACAAGCTATGTATATAACAGCTTGGTAAATCATTATACCTTATTATCTTTAGTTTCCTTATCTGTAAATGTTGAAAAGGACTAGATTATTTTGCAAGTCACTTCTAGTGATATATTTCATTGATGAACATCAACAAGCTTCCCTTCCCAACGTCCACTTCCCAACGTCCTCCATTCCCCTAATTTGGCGTAATCTGAATAAACTCATTTACTCCTCAGAATAATTCTCAGAGAATGGCATTGCTATCCTCATTTCACCAGTGAGAAAACTGAAGTTCAGAAAGGATAATAGGCTTGTTGAAATTCAAACAGATGTTAAATGGTGGAACTATTCATAACAATGAAAAACAAGACTGTGAGTGGGAAAGTGGGTTTTTAAGAACACAAAAATGCACGGGTGAATCATTACTATTATAATTTTAATATTGTTTAATGGTTATTTTCTATGTAAATTCCATAGATGGATAGATGGATAGATAATAGATAGATGATAGATAGATAGATAGATAGATAGATAGATAGATAATAGATAGATGATTAGCCAGGCCTCACCAGAGAAACAGAACCAATAGAAAAAAATATATATATATCTGAAGAACCAGGAAAGGAGGTGGTAATATAATTCTGTTTGTATCTGATTCTGGGAGTTTGACAACCAGAGTAGAGGACCAGGGTGGCTAGGGGTAGGCAGTGCTTGTGTAAGTCCCAGAGCTGGAATGCCCTAAAACTAGGAACTCCAATATCTGAGGACAGGAGAAAATGGAAGTCCCAGCTTAAGAAAAGAGAGAAAATTTGTCTTTCCTCTACCTAATTGTTATATTGGTCCCTCAGTGGATTGGATGATGTTCACCCACATTGATGAGGTCAATCTTCTTTATTCAGTTTACCAATTTTATTGCTAATTTCTACCAGAAACACCCTCACAGACATACCAGAGATAATGTTTACCAACTATCTGGGCATCCCTTCGTCCAGTCATTGAAACATAATATTAACTATCAGATAGATAGATAGATAGATAGATAGATCAACTTATAGCATTATATACACAAGTAAAAATGTACAAGATAAGCTTGAACAAACACACTGTGTAAGTTCAGGAAATTCATCACTGACATACATTAAAATGATAAAATATACACCTGTGACAATAATAATTCAACAAAACATTAGCAATAAATTCAGTGAAGTTAAATAAAATAATCTTGGGTTATTTGACATATCGTTGGGTTATTGGATCATTGGTGAAATTGATCAAAATGGGCTGTGGTTGAAATAGATTCATTGTGGTTTTCAGGAACTGAAATCAGGATAGGCCAACTCTTCTGGATATATGGGCTTTGCTGTCTCATCTCAGAATTTCTCATTATTTAAATTATTTCTGTCATTTAATGGATTTTTTCACTTAACAGTAGAATCTCATTACACTTAATTGCAACTAACCTGAATTTTTACCTTTTAAAATAGACTTTTCTCTTTATCCCTGACTAATCGTCTCTAAATTTCCATTTCATTTGCAATTCTCTTTTTGGTCACCAAGAATCTCCAAAATGAAGTCCAGTTCATTATATGCCTCATTATCAATATTACCATAGAGCTATTATTGTCATTTACTCCAATGACCTTTGATGCCTTCAATTCAGTCTTATCCTGAAGAAGCCTGGAAGTGCTAAAGCCAGATGACTTGGACCATTTTCAAAGCACAGACTAATTTTATTCCGATAGACAATAAATCTCAGGGCCCTCCAGGAAAAATAGCAATCAACCAGGAAAGTTTTTTTTTTTCTCTTCCTCTTATTTTCTCCTTAGAGATAGAAGAATTTGTTTAAATTTTATATTTGTTTGTTTATTTGATCAATGTTTTTGTTTTTTTTGGTTTTGGTTTTGTTTTTGCATAGAACCTAATGGAGATTAAAGGTCAAGAGTGTCCTGAAGGTTTACTCCAAATTACTCAGCTATGTACTTTCAGTGTAAGCTTCTATACAACCTTATTTATTTCTATTCTCTTAGTCTTTTTAAATTTTAATAATTTTACAATAAATTATTAAAGACAAGCCAAATCATTTAATTACCTTCAATATAATTTGAAGAATATAATAGTATGATTTCACTAGCAGAAATTACAATAGTAGACTTCAATAGAAAGTTGAGTTCTTTTAACTACTCATATCAACATGTGGCTGATCTGAAGGCATACAGAAAAAAATCACTTTTATAAAACTATATTTTTGATGGTACTAAATATTGTGTTAATGCCTCTTTTTTAAAAAATTGAAAATGTAAATCATTATTGTTTCAATTACCCAGTTTTCATAGTTGTACTAGCTTATATAATATAAATTAGATTTTCAAACTGTTTAGAATTCAATACTGATGACATTAATTAAAATAAAAATTATTATATTAAAAAAATAAAAGAACACTTTTCTGCATTATTTTTCTCCAATTAGACTCAACATTTTCATAACAGAATTATTTATTCATTGGCATTTTACACTTGTATGATTTTAGAAAAGGAAAGCCCTAAAGTATTTTGTATTCTAAATTTTGAATCCTAAAGAAAACATTAAAATGTGTTCAAGACAACCTCAGTGTTTTCTTTTGTTTGTTTATTTATTTATTTATTTATTTATTTATTTATTTAAACAGAGCCTTGCTTTGTCATGCAGGCTGGAGTCCAATGGCACGGTCTCTCACTGCATCCTTTTTCTCCCGGGTTCAAGCGATTTACCTGCCTCATCCTCTGGAGTAGCTGGGACTGTAGGTGTGTGCCACTTAATTTTAACTTAATTCCATTTTTTGCCTCCCCATCAGACTGCAATTTTTTAAATATTATAATGATAATTTATGTACTTCAAACTATGCATTATATATACTAGCCTATAAGATCTTAACATTACCCTCAGGCTGACTAAACTTCAGACAGGCTTAATTCCAACTATGAGTTCCTGAATCTTATTTTCTTTAGAAAACTTTCAATTTAGGCAACAAAAGCCAAAATTGACAAATGGGATCTAATTAAACTGAAGAGCTTCTACACAGCAGAAGAAACTATCATCAGAGTGAACAGGCAACCTACAGAATGGGAGAAAGTTTTTGCAATCTATGCATCTGACAAAGGGATAATATCCAGAATCTACAAGGAACTTAAACAAATTTACAAGAAAAAAACCAAACAGCCCCATCAGAAAGTGGGTGAAGGATAGGAACAGATACTTTTCAAAAGAAGACCTTTGTGTGACCAACAAACATAAGAAAAAAAGCTCATCATCACTGGCCATTAGAGAAATGCAAAACAAAACCACAGTGAGGTACCATCTCACACCAGTTAGAATGGCGGTCATAAAAATGTCAGGAAACAACAGATGCTGGAGAGGATGTGGAAAAAAGGGAACACTCTTACACTGTTGATTTGAGTGTAAATTAGTTCAACCATTGTGGAAGACAGTGTGGCAATTCCTCAAGGATCTAGAACCAGAAATACCATCTGACCCGGCAATGCTATTACTAGGTATATACCCAAAGGACTATAAACCATTTTACTATAAAAACACACGCACACATATGTTTATTGCAGCACTATTCACAATAGCAAAATCTTGGAGCTAACCCAAATGCCCATCAATGATAGACTGGATAAAGAAAATGTGGCACATATACACCATGGAATACTGTGCAGCCGTAAAAAAGGATGAGTTCATGTCCTTTGCAGGGACATGGATGAACCTGGAAACCATCATTCTCAGCAAACTAACACAGGAACAGAAAGCTAAACGCCGTATGTTCTCATTTCATATGTGTGAGTGGAACAATGAGAACACATGGTTACAGGGAGGGGAACATCACACACCGGGGCCTGTCAGGGAGTGAGGGGCTAGAGGAGGGATAACATCAGGAGAAATACCTAATGTAGATGACGAGTTGATGGGTGCAGCAAACCACTATGGAACATGTATACCCATGTAACAAACCTGCACATTCTGCACATGTATCCCAGAACTTAAAGTATAATAATAATTTAGAAAAGACAGCTAGCTGTAGGTTAAACACTGGCTATGTGAGGCCACGCAAATGTTTTCAAAATAAAACGTTTTCCTAGGCCTTGAGAAAAAAATAAAAGAACACTTCCTATTTAAATTATTTCTCTGCCTCTTTGAGCTATAAATATTCTACACCCAGAAATCTTTCTCAAGGACCTGGGAGTGATCCCTTTGAAATGTAATGATTGAAACAGATAGGGTCCATATCTCCCAGTTTCTGTGGGAAAACAGGAGTTTAATTTTTGATAAGCACCAATTACCAAATACTGATAGCCTGCCTGCATTGAGCCGGCCTCCCCTACTGTCCTCCAATACTTTTCCATTAGCTCACCCCATGGTTTTAAAATCCTTCTGCCTTTTGTTTCAGTAAAGTTGAGTTCAATTTCTCCTCACTATTGCCCTAGTCTTGACCCCTATTTTAATAGTCTTGAATAAAATCTTCCTTGCTGTTTTCATAAGTGTCCAGTGCAATTTTCGTGTTACAGCCCAAAGATAAATTGATTAAACTGAAAGTTTTACTCCATGTTCATGGTGTATTAAAAAGATACAGCATATCCTAAAACATATTTTCTCATTTACGTATATCAGTGTATTCATGAATCATGTATATCCATGTATTCATAAACATGAATACGTTCATATTCATTAGAAAAAGTAACATTTTGATTAAAAATCTTGGGAGCCAAAGCTCAAGCAATTTCTGATTAAGTCAGAGACCCAAGATGTGTACACAGCTTTCTTCACAGTTTTCCTCTGTTGTCTCTTATGCATTTGGTAAACCACATAAGGGTTTACCAGGAAAATATTTTTTGTATTAAAATCATATACAAAATGCTCTCTGTACTCCTACAATCTTGCTTTTTAAAAAAGATTCTGTTTATTTCAGATTTGCTGTTATAGCAGAACACGTTTCTGGTGTGTTTTACACTTTACATTTTTACTTCACAACAGGGAACAGCTTATTAGTGGGTGGCAGAACTGGGATCCAGACGTGACTGCGCCAATATGTATATACCCAAGTTAACTTCAGCTCTTTTTCAGGCTGGAATACGCTGGATAAAATAACTTGGAAGACACATACACTATGAAATAAATGAAGAAGCATTTGAGAAAACAGTATACATTGCCAGTTTACCTGGGCCCTGTTTTCATCTCTTTTGCTGACTTGTTCCATAACATGTTTCTTAGTCTTCCTTGTAATAATAATGATGATTATTAGTATTCCTTCCATATTCTGAGAAATATGAGTAGTAATATTTCCTCCTTCCTTAAATACTGTGGATTAATGTTACTTCAAAGCAATGTTTGGGAATTGCATATGAAAATAAATAATATCATAATATCTTTGTGGCTTCGGTGAAATCTGTGCAACATCAAATCATCAAACAGATTGGTTAGGTATAAAGATAAACTTTTTTGTCTAAATAACGTAACTGGCCAATATTTCAAAATGTCCTTTTAAAAAGTGTACTAAAATATCTGTCGTCCATGTTATGCAACAAATACTAAAAAATTACAATTTACCATGACGTCATACTAAATATTAGAGTGAGGGTACCAAAACAAACCAAGAAAAAAACCAAAAACCCCTGAATGTTCCAATGATGCTTATATAATACAGGAGAAACAAACAAATACAAATGCTACGAAATAGTGAATTGTGAGAAAATGAGTAAGAGTCAGGTGAAGAAATGGAAGAAGAGCTTTCATATAGAACAAGCAGTATTTATAAAAAATCAGAAACAAAAATAGGTCATAGGACAGTTTAGTAGTTCCCAAAGACAGGGCTTTTCAAAGTGGATCAGCAGGATGAACATTACCTGGGAACTTGTTAAAAATGCAAATTGTCGAGAACCCCCTACTGATCTACTGAATTAGAAACACTTGAAGTGGGGCCTGGCACTCTGTTATTATCCTGGTGAGCATCATTCATACAAACGTTTAAGAACCTCTAATATAGACTTTGCATGTGCTTGGACCAAGGTCATTTGGGTGAAAAGAAGGGAAATTGCTTGAAGTTTCCTAGATGCTGCTACACACTGATAAAATTTATCTGGCACTGGTACATTTCTTCTCTTTTAACCCTTATAACTTCCCCTCGATTTGAATGCTTAGAGACTGAGGAGTGCAATTATATTTATATTAAGGTGAAGAGTTTATAGTGAGGTATTAAACTTTAAGTTATACATTTTAAATTATAAAACAAATAAGCAAACAAATTTAACCCAAAATGTACAAAGTTTTTGAATAGCAAATATTTCTAAAACACACTGAAAAAGGAAGTGCAGATTTGTTTCTAAAAGCACTTCAATGGAAAAAAGTACAAATGCTTGCAATGATTTTCAGTTTAGTGCAATAAAAGTTAATTTTGATTGTTTTGAAATTGACTTGCATTAAAATCTTAAATCACTTGGAGCCCAGCCTTGCTGTGGAATTTACTCTTAATATGACATCCCAACAAAGAGAAAAATGTGTGTGGTAAAAAGAAGAAGAGCAGTATGGTTTTTACAGCTGTTGTATGTTAAGAGATGCTGTGCAGAAAGTATGGATCTGGAGAAACAGAATATATTTGAATAGAATTGTAGTTTTGTGCATGATGAGTTCATGTTAAAGCATTTATCTTTAGCTCTTGTCTGCAAATGTTCTCTTCACTGCATAGGTCTAAACACAAGGCTATCTTAACAGTAACTCCCTTTATTTCTTTCAAGGTTTTAATAGGAAATATTTCACTCTTTGCTTGCTTTAACTTTTTCTAATTCTAATGTATGATATTCTATTTAAAATTATTCCTATTGGATTGCTTATTTATATGCACCAAAACTGCAATCCTTCTGGCTGTGAAACATACAGAAGAAACTTTAAATATAATTAACATAGCAGCAGAGGAACATGGAAGAGAGGAACATAGGTTTATAAAATATATTGTGTAAAAGAGCTTACTGCACTTATAAGAAATGCGAAAGCTTTATAGAGGATGATCACACAGCCTTGAAGAATGCATTAGTGATAACAGATAACAAGGATGAGAAGATATTTCAGGAAATAATAGCAAGTGCAACATCATGGAGATGAGAGAGAAAACGGTATCAGGACAAAAAGCAGTTCGGTAAGTACAGCATAAAGTCAAGAAGCAACTGATGGGAAATGTTTGCAAAGTCAAACTAGGGAAATATTGAAGGAACATGTCTACTATGCTATCGAGCTTAGATGTAGACTTCAAGTGAGGGAAATAATAGTGGAAATAGTGTGAAGGATAAATTAAAAGTAGGATTTGCAATCTGGGATAAAGTTAACCGCCTGAGAGACACTTGCTACTTGTAATAGGGATAGAGAATAGAAAATACCTTAAAAGAGTAATATTTTTAGAATATAATTGAATTGTAACTTTAATTTGATTTGTTAGGTTGGCAGCCAAAAAATAACATACAAGATGATTGTCAGGTTTTTATCTTGGATGAGTGGTGGTTACAGTTATTGATGGAAATACAGGTTTTTCATGTAGGTTACTGTTAGGTTCTATTTGAGCTATAGCAAGAATGAGATTTTAGGAGAACTTTCAAGTGAAAATGTTGAGTTCTGCAGATTTTATAAGTCTAAGCTGGTCATAATAATTCTGGAGTTATCAGTGTATAAGTTAAAATGATGCACGTGGAAACAATAGTCTAGGAAAACCATGTGCAACAGGAAGGTTAAAAACAGAATTTCGAAGACCACAATAGGGAATAGAAATTATTGGTATTATTGTGATTTTAGTTGCAGGAAAGCCACATTTCAAGAAGGACTATTCTGTTTTTTTTTTCTTTCATTTTAAAACCATTGTATAAATGAATAAGTGACCTTCCAGAAGAATTAGGTAAACCAAATTTGCAAAGCTTTCTGAAATCTTCAGTTAGTTCAAATGTATGGAAATGGAAGACATCCAAATATTGCATGCAACTATAAAACTCATGTCTATCAAAAAGAAGACAAAGTTTTCTACTCTTACCTTTCAGCAATATGCCTGCTTGTCAGAATTCAGGACTAATCCTAATGCACCTAAGGTGCATTATCCGTGTTCACATTAAGTATCTAATTTAATTCTTTTCAATAAAATATATCTAAGATTATGTTTTCGTCAACAATCTTCCCTTTATATCTTATGTTTGTGTGTCACCCAAAATGCTGCTGATAGATGTGAATGAGGAACATTTTGCTATTTTATTCTTGATTATATTTTCTAGAAATCTATTTTATCAATTTGTGACTTAATAAATAAAGTCGTAGGTATATTAATGTCATTCTTTTCTACCCCATTGTTTAAAACTTTGTTTTATGTGTATAGTTCCCTTTCTACATCCTATCTTGAATATTTAGTTTAACTTTCTTTGTCAACACTAATAATAAAACTGTTGAAATGATGATTTAGCCATTGCCCATATGTTTTAATCTACATTGTTTAGTTTTCTTCCCCCTAAAATGTATTATTTACTGTTTTACTATAGTATTAAGAATATTCTGCTTTGATTAATGCCAATAGTTTACAATGCTGAATGGGAAGTTTATTATGAAAGATACTTATAGTTACCAACTTAAAATATTTTATATGTTTTAAATTATTGAGAATAACATTCTGGCTTTAAATATAAAGGGAAATTATATAAATAACCCATTGAAATTATAAATGGAGATGTAAACATGTGAGTGAAGTATAAAGATTTCTATATGAGTTGTTTCTATTATGTTGATAAGATTGACAAAATCCTCTGTGTTTTATAATTTATGTATTCTTGTATAGGGTGAACTAATGATAATTTGCTAAAATGTGCCAATAAAATTACAAATCTGTTTTTTCTGAAATAGCTAACAATTGTTTTTAGTTGCATGTATATGTTAATTTGGTACGTAAAGTTCAAAATCATCTTGTATTCACAATTGAGTTTTTTTCTTGCTATTATCTTTGCCTAATATTAATATTGCCATCTTTTTCTTAATTGGTTGCAGGTTTCCACAATATGTATCTAGATTTAAATTAGTCTCATTTTATTTTTGTCTAATTCTGTAGGAGCAGATAGTCACACAATTTTTATTTTGATACAATCTCAAAGATTAGCTTTCTATAAACAGAATTCATATCATAACAAAAATGTTACTGCTATCTACATTTGGTCTCCATTTGGTGAACTTTTCTGTTGTAACATTAGTTCTGAGGTGATTTGGAATACAAGTATTCAGTTTTTAAACCAACAAGACTTTAGCTAAAAATGTATTCTACAAGTTATTTGTAGAAATATATTTATCTAATTATAAATACAAAAAGAATAAAATTTGACTTTTCTTTGTTGAAGACATAAAAATATATTTTTATTTTATTTTTAAATTACTATATTTTCATTTTATTTTCCAATTTAAAATAATAGTTAAATCTCTGGCAATTATTTAGTATCAGAAATTATCCTAAAAATAAAGTATATTTATTTACCTGTTTTTACCTTATTTTGTTGGCTTAGCTGTTCACTATCCCCTTTTGATGTGACTTTTCAAATCTTAAAAATTTACATTAATTTATCAAACATTTTGTTGCATTTGAGTGAGTTTAAAAATATCTGGATAATATATTTTCTCAAAATTTGAAAATTTGAGAATTACTTTGGTTATCTTAAAAAGTATGCTAAAACTGGCTACATTCTTACATGATAATCTTGATATTATTCTAGGATTGTCTGCCTTTTTTTTCTCTTTGTGTTGTTTTTGCTGTTGTTTTAATGATTGATTTCATATTTTCTTTTCCTTTTTTCTCTGCTAAGTTTACTTATTTTTACCTAGACAATTGTCATTAATATATCTGAAATATGATTTGAAGGCAAAGATATTTGTTCAGCTCAGAACATTTCTTATATACATTTTATTTTGTATCTGTGCCACTGTTTTTTTCTGGTTGCAGGAATAAATAACTTCCATATGTTGAATCTCTGTAATCTTTCCTCCATACATTTTTTGGTCTTTTCATCATATTCCGTACTTTATAGAATTTTGCTTATTCTCGTTTGTCATCTATATCACTAGGTTTATGTGCTGTGATGCCAATTCTTCCCTACTAGAATTTTGTTTTTTGTTGCTAAGAAAAACAACTTTAAAAAAACCTAAATACAGAAAATATAATTACATCAAATATATAATTTAAGGAATTTTCACACTAAACACAAGGCACTTACAGGCAGATTTTAATTTTGCTATTTCCTTTTAAATTTCTTGCAGTGCTTTTTTGAATACCAGTCAGCAACTGATGTACTTTTTTCTGTGCATTTTCCTATCTTCTCTCCCACCCACACCAATATACATTGGGGATTATATCTCCTAGTGCTAATTGTTTATTGCTTGTGTTATGTCCTATGAGGTATATGAATATTTTCTGAGTGGATCATCAAGGAAAGAAATTCGTGGCCTGGATCACATATTTTCATATCATCCTGAATTTTCATAATTTGTAATACTCATCACATTTGTATTTATTCTTTTAATGTTTTCTCAAACAGATGCTCAGCTCCATAAAGATAAATAGGAACACTTTATAATTTACCACTGTATTTCCAGTGTCTTTCACAACGCCTTAAATATAGTAGGTACTCAACCAGTACTTGCTGAATATAAGAACAATTAAATAATTGGGGGAAAAAGTGAATCAATAAAAAAGTTAAGGGAGTACTTCCCTGATGACAGTAAGTGTCAATCGTTTTTCTGGAGGTTTCAGTATCTAAATTACCCCCTTAGGACATAACAGTGTGTGAATAGAGTACTACTTACTTACATTCTGGCTAAGCATGCCTATCCATTTCAAAATGTAGAACAAGTTGTATTTCTAGACAAGCTCCATTGTTATGGCACAAAGAAAAAGAATTTTGCCAAATCCTAGCATACATTTAACTACTATCATTTTAGTATGCTGCCTTTTTTATTTTACTCAAGTGTTTCCATAAGATTTGGCAAACACAGAGCAAAGAGGCTTTAAGAATTTAGAGCCTGCGATCATACTAATAAAGAAGAATCACTTGCATTTCACAGGGAAAAGACATTTTATGAACGTTGTTTTGTTTGCATGAAGTAGCCATTTAATGAGGAGAGTTTTCTTCGAATTTTGTAGCTTCTCTTTTCTCTACTAAGATATTTTCCCTGAGCCTTTAAACCATAAAAATATATATTTCAGTCTAATGTAGAACAATAAAAAAGATAGATTTTCTCATTCTTTCCAATGATATCTGAAGTTAAAAGACACAAAGAGATATGTGTGAAACACTTGGCTCAGTTACTGGTTACAGCAGTGAATCAGCAGCTCAGAAATGATGTGAGAATTTAAGGCTCATTGTTAGTGCAATTCAGACAGTTTCCCTCCACGTTGATTGCAGAAACATTTTTGGGATCAACCTGTCCCCTACTGACATATAACTTAACTTCCAATTTAGTTTTTATTTTTTCTAACTGAATGGATATATGCACAGATCTTACACTTAAATTTTAGCTGAACATAGCTATAACTTTCGCTTTTAAATTATAACTACACTAACTGGGTTTAGATATTTTTTCTATGATCTATCATTAAAAGGAAATACAAAAATACTAAAATCTTTTAAAAGTGGTATATAAGCTACATTAGTGGATTTGATTTAAAATATTTTCAAATCCTTTAACTACATGATATGCACATTTTGCATCCCTGACATTTGGTAATTTCTTTATTATTATTATACTTTAAGTTCTGAGATACATGTGCAGAATATGCAGGGTTGTTACATATATATACATGTGCCATAGTGGTTTGTTGCACACATCAACCCATCATATACATTAGGTATTTCTTCTAATGCTATCCCTCCCTAGCCCCCAACTCCCCAGCAGACCCCAGTGTGTGATGTTCCTCTCCCAGTGTCCATGTGTTCTCTTTGTCCAACTCCCACTTATGAGTGAGAACATGCAGTGTTTGGTTTTCTGTTCTTGTATGAGTTTGTTGAGAATGATAGCTTTCCACTTCATCCATGTCCCTATAATGGACATTAACTCATCCTTTTTATGGCTGCATAGTATTCCATGGTACATATGTGCCACATTTTCCTTATCCAGTCTATCATTGATGGGCATTTTGGTTGGTTTCTAGTCTTTGCTATTGTGAACAGTGCTGCAATAAACATATGTGTGCATGTGTCTTTAGAGTAGAATGATTTATAATCGTTTGGGTATATATACCCAGTAATGGCATTGCTAGGTCAAATGGTATTTCTGGTTCTAGATCCTTGAAGAATTGCCACACTATTTTCCACAATGGTTAAACTAATTTACACTTTCACCAACAGTGTAAAAGCTTTCCTATTTTTCTGCATCCTCTCCAGCATTTGTTGTTTCCTGACTTTTTAATGATCACCATTCTAACTGGCATGAGTTGGTATCTCATTGTGGTTTTGATTTGCATTTTTCTAATGGCGAGTGATGATGAGCTTTTTTTCTTATGTTTGTTGGCCATATAAATGTCTTCTTCTGAGAAGTGCCTGTTCATATCCTTTGCCCACTTTATGATGGGGTAGTTTGTTTTGTTTTGTAAATTTGTTTAAGTTCTTTGTAGATTCTGGATATTAGCCCTTTGTCAGTTGGATAGATTGCAAAAATTTTCTCCCATTCTGTAGGATGCCTGTTCACTCTGATGATAGTTTCTTTTTTTTTCTCTTTCTTCTTTTTTTTTGCTGTGCAGAGGCTCTTTAGTTTAATAAGATCCCATTTGTCAATTTTGGCTTTTGTTCCCATTGCTTTGGTGTTTCAGTCATGAAGTCGTTTCCCATGCCTATGTCCTGAATGGTATTACCTAGGTTTTCTTCTAGAGTTTTAATGGTTTTAGGTCTTACATTTAAGTCTTTAATCCATCTTGAGTTAATTTTTGTATAACATGTAAGGAAGGGATCCAGTTTTAGTTTTCTGCATATGACTAGCCAGTTTTCCCAACAACATTTAGTAAATAGGGAGTCCTTTCTCTACTGCTTGTTTTTGTCCGGTGTGTCAAAGACCAGATAGTTGCAGATGTGTGGCGTTATTTCTGAGGCATCTGTTCTGTTCCATTGGTCTATGTATCTGTTTTGGTAGCAGTACCATGCTGTTTTGGTTACTGTAGCCTTGTAGTAGAGTTTGAAGTCAGGTAGCATGATGACTCCAGCTTTGTTCTTTTTGCTTAGGATTACCTTGGCTCTACTGGCTCTTTTCTGGTTCCATATGAAATTTAAAGTAGTTTTTTTCTGATTCTGTGAAGAAAGTCAGTGGTAGCTTGATGGGGATAGCATTGAATCTATAAATTACTTTGGGCAGTATGGCCATTTTCATGATATTGATTCTCCCTATCCATGAGCATGGAATGTTTATCCATTTGTGTCCTCTCTTATTTCCTTGAGCAGTGGTTTGTAGTTGTCCTTGAATAGTTCCTTCATATCCTTTGTAAGTTGTATTCCTAGGTATTTTATTCTCTTTGTAGCAATTGTGAATGGGTTCCCTTATGGTTTGGCTCTCTGTTTGTCTGTTATTTGTGTATAAGAATGCTTGTGATTTTCGCACATTGATTTTGAATCCTGAGACTTTGCTGAAGTTGCTTATGGAGATTTTGGGCTGAGATAATGGAGTATTCTAAATACACAATAATGTCATCTGCAAACAGAGACAATTTGACTTCCTCTTTTCCTATTTGAATACCCTTTATTTCTTTCTATTTACTGATTGTCCTGGCCAGAACTTCCAATACTATCTTGAATAGGAGTGGTGAGAGAGGGCATCCTTGTCTTGTGCCGGTTTTAAGAGGAAATGCTTCCAGCTTTTGCCCATTCAGTATGATATTGGCGTGGGTTTGTCATAAATACCTGTTACTATTTTGAGATATATTCCATCGATGCCTAGTTTATTGAGAGTTTTTAGCATGATGGGGTGTTGAATTTTATCAAAGGCCTTTTCTGCATCTATTGGGATAATCATTTGGTTTTTGTCATTGGTTCTGTTTATGTGATGGATTACATTTATTGATTTGCATATGTTGAACCAGCCTTGCATCCCAGGGATAAAGCCTACTTGATTGTGGTGGATAAGCTTTTTGATGTGCTGGTGGATTTGGTTTGCCAGTATTTTATTGAGGATTTTAGCATCAATGTTTATCAGGGATATAGGCCTGAATTTTTCATTGTTTTGTCTGCCAGGTTTTCGTATCAAGATAATGCTGGCTTCTAAATGCCGACAGGAGAAAGTGGGAAAGATCTAAAATCGACACTCTAACATCACAATTAAAAGAACTAGAGAAGGAAGAGCAAACAAATTCAAAAGCTAGCAGAAGAAAATAAATAACTAAGATCGGAGCTGAACTGAAGGAGATAGAGACATGAAAAACCCTTAAAAAATCAATGAATCTAGGAGCTGATTTTTTTTGAAAAGATTAACAAGCTAGATAGACCAGTAGCCAGACCAATGAAGAAGAGAGAAGAATCAAATAGACACAGTAAAAAATGATAAAGAGCATATCACCACTGATCCCACAGAAATACACACTACCATCAGAGAATACTGTAAACACCTCTATGCAAATAAACTAGAAAATCTATAAGAAATGGATATATTCCTGAACACGTAAACCCTTCCAAGACTAAACCAGGAATAAGTTGAATCCCTGAATAGACCAATAACAAGTTCTGTAATTGAGGCAGTAATTAATAGCCTACCAACCAAAAAAGTCCAGCATCAGATGGATTCACAGCCAAATTCTATCAGGGGTACAAAGAGGAGCTGGTACCATTCCTTCTGAATCTTTTTCAAACAATAGAAAGAGAGGGGATCCTCCCCATAACTCATCTTATGAGGCCAGCATTATCCTGATATCAAAACCTGGCAGAGACACATTTGGTTCTCTTAAGCAATAGATTAGCCTCAGTTTTAGTATGGTGCCTCTCTCAGAATCAAAAGATTGGACCATTATAAAAATCACACTCTCCCTTAACTCACTATTTTTAAGATTAATCACATTCATGTGTATTTTATTTGACTATTTCTAAAGGAGACTGTGTTTTATTCACTGCTGTACTGCAAATGTTTTCTTTCCCTTCCCATGAATATTTCTGGAGATCTCCTGTATTTATTTACTTAATTTGCTTTGTTTTATAGTTTACAAAAGGGCCATTGTAATATGGTATGAAGTTTGTATACTTCAATGAAACTTAAATTACTAGTTACTCTCTAATACTATAATTGTCAATGATAATGTCTTCTATGTAAACCTGGCAATTTTCACTTAATTGCTTCCATGTTTATAAAAGACATAAAAGATGATTAACATCTGGTCTACTGTAGAACAGGCCTTGGAAATTACTTAAATAACTTTCTGTTGATACCTTGGGCCATAATCACTAATGGCTTATATAACTTGCAAATGATTCAAATCATCTTATTCCACAAATATTTAGCAAAATAGTAGCAAAAATATGACTTGGCTTAAAACTGTCACTTATTTATTGAGGGCATTGCATAACTTAAGCTAATTATGATTGTTAGCTTTAGATAAATGCATTAGAAGGCTTCCCTTTGGCTCTTAAAATGAATGTTTCTCAAATCAACTTGCCATAGAAAACTTTAAATCATCCTATTTTAAAATACCAAAATACAAAATATACTTTAATCAGATGCAAAGGTCATTTCTGTTTTCTCTAGATTTATCTTATTTATATTGAAAGATGGAATGGCATGATGTAACATGGGCACCAATCATCAATGAGATAAAATTTAACTCAAAAACATTCACTTAATTTTAGAGGCATTTGTGAAAATACTGTAACAGTGAACTTTTGAAATTTAAAGAGATGATTCTAATTAAATCAGTGACTTTACCACGTATCAGAAACACCTAGTTAAAGTTTCACTTTTTGCGTTGATAGGACCGCATCTAGATGCTCAGCTATAAGGTGTCACAGCATTAATGCTAACAGCTGATCTGAAGCAGGGAGATTAGGGATTGCCAAAGTGGCACAAATCAGTTAAGAGTGTTGCCTGCAGGTTGTATTTGTTTCTCTTTATTTTATATTACTTTTCTGTACAGTCAAAGGATAAGTAATTTTTGTTGATGTGAAAATACATTGTTTATTCCTAGTAGTTCCACTATCTTATATTTAAAAGCCTCAAAAATTTTCAAAATCACTGACTTACTTGGTTCCTACCAAAGAAAATGTAATTTAATAAACTAACTTTTGTTATATTTAAAGCATATAATGATGATTGTTCTAAGGGGAGTTGCGTTTTGAATGTTGATACCAAGGCCAAGATAATTATTTGCCTTAAATAATAACTACAATGGAAGAATTATAGGCATATTTAAAATAGAAAAGATGTTTAATAATTGTGATTTTAAACATTTAAAAATTAGAAAAAGCATTTGGAAGAAAATTAAATATTCATATAATTTCATTAACCAGAGATATACCCTGGTGTTATTTTGGAATGTTTTCTTCTATTTATATATTGATGATTCTTGAGCATACATAATTTTACTTTTTGTTATTTTATTGAGAAAAGAGTGAAAATTAATATATAAATGTTTTCCTTCTGTTAAGGGTTCCTGTCTAAGACTCCCTAAGCACTGATAGACTGTCACTAAACACTTGTCCACGAGGAGGAATAGAAATTTTGAAGCAATTAAACCTTTAAGATTCAAATTTCTACCCAAGATATAAGACAGTGTATTAATCTCTCTTTTCCCGCAATATCTTCATCTTAACTTCTCTTTGCTTCGCCTTCCACAACCTTAACCTTCAATGCTCTTGAACCTTCAAAATCATTCTTTTGCATTGTGTTCTCTGTAACAACAGCAACAAAAACAGCAGCTCTGGCATCTTTCAGTCCTGAGCAAGAGGTCATAAATGGTAGGTGTTTCTTGCCTAGAGCAATGCAACCTTGAAGAATTCAGAAATGCAAGTTGTATATTCTCTGGGTTGGGAATTGAGATGAAGAGTTTGCTAAATCTCAAATGCCACTTTTACTATCTTATGTTCCAGTGTAGCTCAGGCTTTCTGGATATTTATGGATTGGTGCCACTAAATATCCAGGTCTCCATTCTTACTGCGCCGTAAATTCTGCTCAGCAACCCATCTTCATTTTCCTGTACATTCTTCTGTCAGAAAGAAAATATTTCATTATTTTTCTACTTTCCTCAAACCTTAGATTTCATTTTCTCTCCTCTTGTGCTCAGAAGATACCTTACTTCCATCCTTAGACAGTACCAAATAGAAATAACTTTTATGTTTTGATGTGAAACGTGGGAACTTAACATAAACAAAGTCCTTCTCCCTTCTCTCTTTTCTTAACCAAAGTGGAAAATGTTGGCTCCGTTTGCATTCATGCTTCCTTCACTTCCACTATTGTATACAGTATTGATTATTGTGTATGCTATTGATTACTATCCATTTCTTCCTTTCTATTGGTGTGTTCTCATGACCTTCAAATACCTTCAAGTTATTTTTTAATTGAAAAAATATTGCTTTATTGTAATGTTTCTGTTACCATGTTCCCCATTTCTCTGTTAAAACAAGTGCCACTGTCTCCATATCTTTACTTCACTAATTTCCTACTAATGTTTCAACTTGAAACAATCTGACTTCTGCCTGTACTATTCCACTGAAACATCCATAAGTTATCCAGTAACTTTCCTATTGAGGAGTCCCATCATTTATACTTAGCTTACTTGACTTCTCCATACTTTTTGGCACTTTTTTTTTCTTGAATCCATCTGCTTGTCCTCTCTCACTCTGCAAACTCCTGATATTTTTTTTCTGTCTCTATACTCACTACTTCTCAGATATTCTGTATGGATATCTTCTTATTTAACATATTTTCCAAGAACACACCTTCCACTAATGTTTTTCCTCAATACTCTTTGTCCCTCGGTGATATGCTAAGACTAACCAATATCTGCTAACATGCCAGATCTCCTCCTAGAGACTCATACTCTTCTATGAGAATGGCCAGGAGCTGAGGTCTACAACAGGAGCTGGATGTCTCAGAGGCTCTTCAAACTCAGCCTCTTTACAATTTGATTCCCTGTCATTACATAAAACCTATTTTTCTTTCTATGCTGCCTACTTAATCCTGAAAATTATTCTTGACTCCAGCACAACGAGTCAAGAAATCTTGTAGATTCTAATTCTAACATGGCATGGCTGCGTTCACTTGTCTCCACCTCTATAGCTACTAATATGGTTCAAGTATGCATTTTTTTCTTCCCTATACCAACAATCTGCTAACTCATAACTTTTGCCATCAGTCTTGCTTTCTTCCAAGCAATCTACCACACTCTAATAAGGCTGATACTTCAAAAACACAAATCTACTTGCCTGAGTAGCAAACTTAAATCCTTTCAAAAAATTTTACTCACTCATAGAATAAATTCCTTAACACGCATGGTCATGCTTTGTCTTACCTCTCCAACTTCATTTCTCACAAGCTCTTTCTGCACACACAAACACCATTTGTGCACGCACACACACACACACACCACACCATAGATTTCCTTCAAATATTACTGAATTCCAATTTCCACTTAATCCTTGTTTAACTGGTGTCATTATTCTATTTACCTGTAGGATTTTGCATAATCTGTTCTCTCATATCAATACTATTCTCTACTTTAACCCTTCCCTTTCTAACTGTTGGTCATCATTCTAATCTGTCAGTCAGGACTAAGATATGTTGCAATAAATCTTAAAGGCCTATAGCAACAACAATTTATTTAGGTGATTTATATACAAACTATTTAAGACATCACTGTCACTCACTTTCAATGACTCAAACAAGACGTACAGCTATTTCTAAACTCAAGGGAGAGTAAGGATTGGAGTGAGGAAGTACAATACTACCAAATACAAAGAAGGAAGATAATTAGATTATTTGTGAAAAGTATCCAGAAAGAAAACACAGAAAAGTTATGAGCAGCCCTAAGGACATACATATAGTTTCAACTTCAATAGCATTTCATCAGAAAGTTGCCAACATAAGCTCCCACCAGGTCCTAGATAGGTGCCTGTCTGAGTACTTCCATATTAAAAGTTCTTCATCATGTAATTTATAGAAATGCATTGTATGCATTGTAGTTTTGTAGTTTTGAAAAATTGTTTTAGAGACAAGGTCCCACTCTGTTATTCAGGCTGGAAAGCAGTGGAACAATCATAGCTTACTGATGCCTCAAACTCCTAAGTTCAAGCAATTTACCCACTGCAACCTCCCCAAATAGCTGTGACTACAGGCATGCACCACCACACCTGGATATATATATATATTTTTTCTCAAACTCCTGGCCTCAAGCAGTCTTCCTACCCTGGCTTTCCAAAGTCCAGAAATGCAGGTGTGAGTGACTGCTCCTGGCCTGTGATTTCTTCATTATTTATTTGCATCTACTACTAGACTATAAGTTTTGAAAGGCAAGCCCTTTGTCAGTCACATTATTTTAACACTTAGCAAAGTAGTTGACACATGTAGGATACGCCAAAATATTTATTGCTGCAAAATAATTGCTAACATATACTATTTTAAATTATCACAAAAATGGGAAGTATAATATAAAAGTTTACATTGGTCTTTAACTTAATAGATTGTGATAAGCCATTAAACAAAACACAAAATACAGACTTGTAGCATGCAATTGAGACCATTAAAGACTTTTAAATTTTGTATTATAAAACTTTAGCTAAAAGTCAGATAGCTCTGGAACGATCCATAAAAATAATTCAAGGACTGTAAATATAGGAAAATGTTTTTTAAACTATAACAAACAGAATTGTATTTCTTATTAATACCATTATAAAATAATCCACTTTGGAGATTGCCTTATATTGCATTTTCACATTTATGTACCTGAATTGATATTTAATGGTAGAACTCATTAGGGATTTGGATGCATGACCTCAATAACACAAACAATAATGTTTGGCTCTTGTTCTATCTGGAAACAATTATGTTGGCTAATTATTACTGGAAAAAATAGCAACTTTGCATCAATTATATTTTATAAAAATAATTGAATTTTATAACTGTTCTCTAAAATTTTAAATAACAATTTAAAATAGGTCCATTAGATAAGTTTATTTAAAAACTGAGATGGATATCATATGGTTACCAACTTGGAAGACCATCAAGTGTCTAAAATTTAGCAATTTTCAAAGTGTCGTTTGGGACATCTTAAGTTTGAGTAAGACAATTTAATGGGTGTGTCAACTATTGATGGGTCTAAATTATCTATACTTACATATGATAATATTAGCAATGTATCTGGACCACAAGAACTTGGTGGTCCTTTATCAACAAAAGAGAAATGGCTTTATCAACAAAAGGTGATTTTATGTACAGTTCTATGTAGAAGAATAGCAATTTTGAATCTTGATTTTTTTCAGGCATTGGAAGTTTAGGAAATTAATTTATTCCTTTTAAGTTATTTTTCCTGTAAAATTGATATTTTAATAATTAAAGTATTTTATATCATAAATAGAGTTTATTTACTACATGTCAATCATTCATGTAATCACAATTTTTATTATTAGTCATAGATAATTAATGCCCATATCACTTAACAGATTTTTGTCACACCTCCCTAAAGCAAAGATAATGTTCAAAATATCACTCCATTACTGAGAAAGGCATAGTTGGAGGACATGGCTAAGGAATACAAGAAGAATGTGTTTCCTAATAGTAAACTACCTAATTTCCTAGGTTGATTCATTGACAGTTTGGATTGGGCAGTCCTCTACTCACCCCTGTCTGCATACTAGGGTGACTGGGGACCTGGAAGAACATTTGCATCCAGAGCCATTTGCCCTGGAAGGCAAGAGCTCATGGTCTGAGCATAAGATGAAGTGCTGTTCTATTATACCTGCATGAACCCATTATATCTTGCAGAGCCCATACATAAATGGTGACCCAGTAGCTGAAACAAAGACAGTTGAAATAATCAGAAATCACACAAATGGGTTCATGAGAAGTGTCCATTATAGCCCAGATGAAAGTTGATGTTAATTGTCTGTTTATGATTCAAAAATTACATTGAATCTCACTAACTGTTCAAATGTTTTTAGCTTTATTGAATTTTACAGAGTATAAATTAATAATTACTTGTTTATCTGTTGAAAAACACACATTGAAATGGCCCTATGTATGTTAGTTTCTGGAACTGATGGAGCTTTTTCCCTTTAAGAAACTAGAATATAATTGAGGAGACAATGCATACCCATTTATATATATTTTAATTTGGTAGTGCTATTTTTCCATAATAGGAGTTTCAATTATTTTTCTTTAGTCATCAAGTTGACAAGGTTCTCGACTTCTTGTGTCTAGTTCTTATATGTTAAGTTTTTCCTTCCTAAACCCAGAGCCATATGGAATTTTCCCCCTCCTGATTCTAAAAAGCAAACCTATTAACTCAGATAATTAAAATACAGTAAAAAAGTAATCAAGTCACATAAAACAGAGAGCTGAATATGTGGAGTGGGTTAAATCCCTCCAGAGTTCCACTTAAACCAGAAAAGGTCAGTGTCCCCTTCCACAACATATTTCAGTAGAGAATTTTTGAAATTCTTATTTCTATTCCAGTTTGAGTAGTTTCTTCATTCTCCCTGAATCTCGCAATACAATTGAGTGAATGAAAACATTTTTAGTGGATGGGTTGTTTCACGTGTTCAAGTCTTCACTGGGGATTCTCTTCTCAATTTTACAGTATGCTTTGGGAAGCTAGTTCCTAGGAGTGAGAAGGTTTTTACTTTTTCACAGCCATCGTCAACAGCTTCACAGACATGAGGACTCTGATTGACAGATGACTCTTCTTGTATTGACAGTGACCTCATGGCAGTAAATATGAGAGAAGAAGCCATAAATATGGACACCTGCATGGACAGCATTTACATTTCTTAGGTGACAGTGGACAGGTAGGCTTCCACACTATAGAACCAGATGCTGCTCTTCTTTTTTGCCTCTTTTTCTAGGAAACAAAGAAAATTAGGTTCTCTCTCTCTCTCTCTCTCGCCCACCTCATCTCTCCTATCTTACTCTGTTTTGTTCACCCTTCATGGATAGAAAAATATGTCAACATCTTCAAGCCTAGGAAACAGAACAACAACAGCAAAAAAAAGTGGACAGAACAAGGAAAGGAGAAGTAAAAGAAAAGAGAGAAGAGTAGAAAGGCCTAAATGCATTATGGCGGGGTGCCTGCTAGACGTTTTGATGAACTAGGTATTGTTGTCTCACCAAATTTTGCATTTCTTTGTATACTCGATTAAAGTCAAGTTTGAACATGCGCATCCTAATTTAGATACGTATTAATTTGGGAGAAACTTTATTATATCTGGATTTTCATCTCTGCCATCCTCTCTGACAGGATGTGTGTAAAGTATATTTCCCAGCGTATTTCAGGAGTGGAATAACAATACGATCTCATCAGGTGTTTCTCACATTCCTCGAATATTTGACAGCTGTAGCATGTAGCTAGTCCCCAAACTTTTACCCCTAAAATTAGTCGTTCTACCAGGTTTTAAAATATCCCACTTATGTGAATATAAAGAAGATGTATGTTATTTAATCTATTGGATGTTTTCTGCAATGTTAGATGACCGGTAAGCATATTTGTCAATCAAGACTGCACACTTAATCTTTTCCCTTGGCGTATTAATATAATCTTCCTCTGAAACCAGACAGTGTGAATTAAAAACAATTTTGTTTGAGGACCTTTTCTGCAATTTTCTCTCTAATACCTCAAAAACAAAAGCACAGGAAAAAAATGAAAATGCTAATACTTTATTACAAATACATTGAAGATAGCATTTTTTGATAAAATTCACATTAGAAGGACATATTATTATTGAGAGTTTTGTAGATTAACATGATTTTATGTATATACTTTGTGAAAAATTTACTACTAAATTATTTGTATGTATGTGTAGATGCATTTTTGCAAATCTGGTGCAAAATCAGAATAAAATGTTTGCATAGAATGAATGTAAGTGTTTAGTATGCACTGTAAGCTTGCCTACCATGAATTACAGAGTAACTTGAAGGTAAAGTAATAAATATAGCTAGCTGTTGAATACTGAAAAAGATTTTCAACATGAATAGAGTCCATTTAAGCCAGGCATTACAAGTGAGAACCTTTGCATTAATTCACTTCTAGGATTATGAAATATAAGAACACAACTCCAAATAGTTGAAAATGTCATAAACCAAAATGTGATGCTAAAACAGTAAGTTGTTATAAGACTCATCTAGGAATGCCATTGACATTTTGTAGACAATCAATGATTTTTCCTTCCCAATTCAGACCCTCCTTTTTTATTGAAAAGATGAAAACAAATAGTCAAGCAGAAGACATAAGTAAAATATTAATTTAACAAAGTAAAGATATCTTTTTATATAAATCTCCACTTTGGAAATAGAACATTTACACATCTTCAAGAGCTTAAAACAAACCATACATCTTTAATTTAAGGAATATGATATGTAAAATCCTGGTCGATTACTTTAAAATATTGATAAATACCAAGTGTCTAAGCTATAGTTTAAGTAAACAAGGGAAGTAAGGACTTTGGCATTCTTAGCTCAAATACTTTTGACCTAAGTATGTACACATGACATCTTTTTAAAATTTTGTTTAGAAAATGCAATGTATGAAGAATCTATGTGCCCTTTCCATATGATTGCATAGAGACCTCTAAATCTTTCCCTCAGTTTTGCAAGGTAGCTATTATTATTATTCATTGTAACATATAAGAATATGAAACTAAGTCTTTAAATAATTGACTTCTCTAAAAGAGGGAATTGGCTTGCATCCAGATATCTATGATTGCAGGTCCTTATTTTTTTCCTTTTTTAAAAAAATTTATTTCTTCTTTTCTAAACTTGTTGGCACTGCTTATTTCCTGTTTCCTCTCTCTCTCTCTTTTTTTTTTTTTTTTTTTGGAGACAGTCTCACTTTGTGGCCCAAGCTGGAGTGCAGTGGTGTGATCTCTGCTAACTGTAACCTCCACCTCCCGAGTTAAAGTGATTCTCCTGCTTCAGAATCCCGAGCAGCTGGGATTAGAGGCACTGGCCACCACGCCCGGCTACTTTTTTTTTTTTTTTGTATTTTTTTGTATTTGCAACCTGGTTTCAAATACAAAATACAAAATTCAAAATACAAAAAAAACCTGGTTTTTTGTATTTTTTTGTATTTGCAGCCTGGTTTCACCAGGTTGACCAGGCTGGTTTCAAACTCCTGACTTCAAGTGATCCACCCACCTTGGCCTCCCAAAGTACTGGGATTACAGGCATGAGCCACCGTGCCAGGCCAGGTCCTTATTATTTTTATTCTATCAATGATGTGACTCTCTTTATTAAAAAGAGAACTAGCAAGAACATGAACAACAAAAGCAAAAACCCTGGAGAAAAAGGAAGAGGTGGGTAAAAGGGGTGAGGCAAAAATATCCAACTAACAAAACAATGACTGAATGGAAAATCTGAGTACAAGTTATGTAGATTGCAATGGTTCTATATTATTTTTATGTTTACACTAATATCAAATCAAGAATAATAAATGTGTAAAAATTTGATGTACATTTAATAAATGTTGATAGGACTTGCTATGTTAAAATAGTGAATACAACAAAAGATAATTTAATAGAAAGACCTAAATATTCTCAAAATGACCAAGCATTAAAAGTCTCAAAAATATCGGGAAATAGTTATATTTTGGAATAAAGTAAGGAATCTGTAAGTTTTGCCCTTTGTAAAGATCTATCTATATATCTATCTAACTATCTATCTATCATCTATCTATCTGTCTATATCCCTGTTTGCTAAATGTCTGAAACAGAGTACGGAAATGATAGAGCCAGGTTTAAATCTAAGAAGTCAGTTCCGAATCAGATTCTTAAAGCAGTCCATTGTACTACAGAGTGTAGGTATTTTCTGGAACTGCCAACAAGGTCCCTTCTCCACTCTCATAGATCCCTTACTCCCAATATTCAGTTACGTTCTTATCTAGGAAAATACAGATACCTGCTTGTTTACGTGTAAAGTATATCCCAGTTGCACACATTTTATACCCAATTTTGCCTGTCAATGCTCTTTGGTAAACAAACCATTATATATCTTCATAGAATAATTATATAAATCTCTTAGAGGCAAAAGCAGAGGTCACTTTTTTTCTCTCCTCCTCTCTGATGTTTAGAGAAACTCCGGCTTGTTCAGACATTCAAAATGTAGATTTAATTGTTAGACCTGTCCTGTCCTGCTGAAAGGTATAAAAGTTTAGTGATTGTCATGTAGGTGGATCTACACACGTAAACTTTGACAAGAGCTGAGAGATGGCACAGCATGTTTTAGCATTTTGCAGGCTAAATTGATGTTAACAACTACAGAAAAATAGTGTAGACGGCACGGCTTCAAAAAGCTGTTTTAAGATAGAATGGAGATAATATTCCAAATGGTTGCAATTTTTTAGAACTGATGTTAGAGTGAATGATACATTATTAACAGCAGTTAAATAATTTTTGAACACAGTAGAAAATTGTGGGGTTCTAAATTTAGAACAAGAGTCTACTAGTTCTAAATTGAACTTTTCTTTTTAAAAACATGAATTCAAAATAGTTCTTTGTTCTGTCATTCTAAATTATATCTGAAAAATTATATTTGAAAAAGTATTACTTTCAAAGGTAGAAATATGGCAGTTTTAATAAATGATTCCTATTCAGTTAGAATAACTAGTGTGTTTATTTGAAACTTTGAATATGTTAAACATTGAATGATTTGTAAAACTTGAAATTTTTAAATTAGTAATTCGAAGATTATTGTTACAGAAGATTTAACATCTTAATGTGACAAGATAGGCACATTATATCCATTCCAGAAAATGAAAGACAAGGTCTTGTAGACTATTACATCATGCATGTATATAATTCCAAGTTCCTGAAACTCAGGTTGCTGGTACTTTTTGTTATTTTCTCCAACAGTAATTCATAAATTTTCTCTGGCTCAATCTAATTTACTAAGTGATAATAGTGACCTTGAATATTGCTTGAGATCTCTTGAGGCCTATTGCCCTCCTCTGCAAAATGGAATGCTGTTAAACTTAGTACCTACTTTTGAGAGTTGTTGTGGGTGAGATATTAAAAGTGTATATGAAAATTTATCCTTCTTTACGTCGATTAAGACTCTTTGGTAAAACATCAATCAACCCTCTCAAGAGGCCATTTTTTCTCCTAAAAGTGAAAACTGATTACAAGTTTTTGTTTATGACCCTTAACTTTTTCTTCACCATTTATTAATGCTTTCGCCCTCTTTTTGTGTGAGAGACCCAGAATTATTAGAGGAGGAAGTATCCTATATGTGACCACATGAAGTATATAAATTCCACATACAGTCCTGGCCTGATTTTCCTTAATTCCAGATCATTTTCTTTCATTAACCAGCTGCTAACTCAATTAGACTTTTCTTTACAATTAGGTAAGAAAATAAAAATAAAGATATGTTTGTAAATTCTAAATCACTAGAACTATTTTTTAAATCAACCAGTTCTCTGTCAAAGCCTACTAAACATCTGTTAAATTCACCAACCACTAACTAAGCTCTTGTCTATAAAATAATATTTCTTTTGCCCATATCATGTGCCAGGTAAGCGCTTAAGTATATTTATCCCACTATTTCCTCACTTCTCAGAAAATGAAAACACAGAGAGGTAGGTCACATAAGTTTTAATAAAATAAGAAGCAGAGCCAATAATTGAACCCAGGCAATTTGTCTTTAAAATGCTATTGAGCACCGTTTTCTGTTGTATATCTAATGATTTGTATCTCCATTTGAAATCAGCAGGAAATATCTAATGTTATTTCAAAAAAGACATAATTGTGAACCACAGAATGAATATTAACATGTTTATACATTTATATATAATATTCTCACATCTCAAAGACTTAAAGTTTTAGGAGTTTTCCAAACCTACATAATGACATTTAACCAAAGAAAATGAGGATTTACCACAACTTCTTGGATCAACTTATACTACGAATCACATTTACTAAAGTGGAGAGCTTGAACATATAGGCATTTTTTTTTTCTCATTCAACAGATTTCTTTCAACCCCTTACATAAAAACCATCTACCCACTAGATTAATTCTGTACATATCAATATTATACAAATGTATCCTGTGGAATTTTCACAGACACCTACACATGCCAGGTTTAGAATTCCTCAAGGCTATATTTTTTTATCCTCTGTATTTTCTACAAGAAAAATATGTTTCAATATCATAAAATATAATGTATTTGTTTATTTAACTGTATATATAATCAATGCATGTATTTATTATTCTCAAGAAAAGCAATTATTTTAACTAATATAATATAGTCTTCAGATATTCAAAGTTGTTTTTAAAAAATATATTACTGAGATCCTTTTAACCAGTACACATAGGGGAAAAAAAAAAGGAATTTGAACACTCCAGAAGTTATTTCATTCCTGTGAAAAATTCTTCCATATGTGCATGCAAAAGGATATTATAGATTTCTCCACAAAGTAACCACACAAGAAGAGAAAACAGAAGGGGCCAGTAAAAACAAACAAACAAACAAAAAAACTAAAATAATGATTAACAGAACAATTTATATAAAAAAGAACATACACCCATTAGTAGTTTAAATTTAAGTGAATTTAAGTTGTCCAGCATTTTCTAAAGGCCTCAAGATACCTTGATTAAAATTTACTCTTCTAGAATATATTCTAGAAGTTCAGGGATAATACAGCTTCAGGATTGGGATTTGTACTTCTTAAATTTTAAAACAAGCTGCTCCTAAAAGAGCACACTGCCTACTTGAAATTATGCTAAACCATTAAGTTATTCTGGTACATGAGAAAGAAGGTAACATGTAAAATCTTGTCATTACTTCTTGTCACTTCTTGTCATTTTCTTAGGAGGTATCCTATTCAAAACTAGTATGCTAAGTTTTAATTCTACCAACTCTTATTATGGAAAAAAATCAGCCTTGAATATATATCAGCAATTGGTTCTCTCCAATATTATATGTTTGTTTTCTTCTTTTCTTTTTCTTTTATTTTCCCTTATATGCTAAATAAAATTGTGCTACCTACAAAATTATATGTTTTACCTTGAAATACTAATATTTACCAAAAATACCACTTGGCAGTTCAGTTTCAAACTTTTATTATTCCTAAAGATAAATATAAGCATCCTAAGTACTGTAGTGTTAAGCTGCCTGGGTAGCTTCTAGATATAATTTTATAATTATTTAAAATTATAAGCTTCTGCATTTTCTCAATAGCAGGAACAATGATATACCTGTAGATTTAGGTGAAACCCACCTGAATTAGTGATTGAAAATGCTTATTACTCTACTTTTCAGAAAGCTTTTTTAGAGTACTGAAGCCAAAACTAAACTTTTATATTTCAGCTCCCCAAACAATACAGTTATCTTACTCATTGTCCCTATATTTTATCACTTCTAAGCTGAAATGTTCTGAATTTGATATAAGAAAGTACTGCTAATTAGTATTTATAGAAACACTGAGGCAAAAAAAAGTATCAAGTTTAATATATATGGTTGTCAATAAAATATACACTTTAAAAATAGTATTTTGTTTTAATAATATCTCATTTCCATCTAAGTAAAAACACATTGGATTTTTCCATAGGCACAGTTCTGAATCTAGTTACAAGAGGATCAAAAAAAAAATGGAAGCAACTGATTCAACCAATTTTAAAGCTTCCAAAATAAATATAACAAATTTCAGTGGGATAATTTGCTTATTTCAGAAGGACCCTATGATGAGGAACACTTGAACACCTGAACAAATAATAATAATAATAATAATAGTACATAAAATAAATGAGGTTTAGTTTGAGAAAAAAAGGAACAATTTTTACTATTGACAAGATTTGTGACTGAATCAATATAAGGAGGGAAGGAATAGCAAGTGGCAAGAATTACTTGCATACCTTTATCTTAGGTGACTTGGGATGTCACAGTAACACCAAATCAAAAATAAGAAAAATTATAGGGAAAAATTTATTAAGGGCAAAGATCACCAAGACACTTTTTGCATGCTGTGTTTGATGTGCCAACAGAAGACTATGATATAGCTACAAACATTTGGAAATGTAGTAGTTTAATTATTAGGAACATAGATATGATAGTAGGAGCAAACAAACAAAAAAGATATGAGTAGAGTTTAATTCTTTTTTTTTTTTTTTTTTTTTTTTTTTTTAAGAGATGGAATCTCACTCTGTCACCCAGGCTGGAGTGCAGCGGCTCAATCTCAGCTCATTGCAACCTCCACCTCCTGGGTTTAAGCAATTCTCTTTTTTATTTTTATTTACTTATTTATTTATTTGAGACAGAGTCTCACTGTGTTGCCCAAGCTGGAGCGCAGCGGCGCGATCTCGGCTCACTGAGAGGTTCACGCCATTCTCCTGCCACAGCCTCTCGAGTAGCTGGGACTACAGGCGCCCGCCACCACGCCCGGCTAATTTTCATATTTTTAGTAGAGACAGGGTTTCACCATATTGGTCAGGCTGGACTCGAACTCCTGACCTTATGTGATCCACCCACCTCAGCCTCCCAAAGTGCTTGGATCACAGGCTGGGCCACCGCATCCTGCCGAGTTTAATTCTGAACTCCCTTTGCAATGTGTGACCTAGGGCAGATTCTTTCATCACTTTTGTCTGTAGTTTCCTCATCTGCAAAATATGAATAGTGGCTGTAAAACCCTTAAGGAGTTGATCTCTAACCTCAATGAGATAACCCACATAAAGTATATAAAGCACTTTGTACGGTATTTGGAGACTGAACATAGTAAGTGTTTGATAAGCTAACATGAGGAGTCTGAATTTGAAATATTCATCTCAGAAGCTTAGCATATAAATTGATCATAACCATGAAGTTGGATAAAATGATCTAGGGAAAATGCATAGTATGAGAAGCAAATGTTATTTTTCCCTTCATGGGTATTGTTTTCCTTTTTGTTCTTTCTTTTTTCAAAAAATTGGTTTTTGCTTAATTCAGAAGTGAGTCAGTAAGACATTTAAAAGAATAGTTTTATGAGTGTATACTGTGATTAACTTCTCCCAAATATTCGATACATTTAATTCACATCAAATATAATTTAAATCTTGGCCAAAAAACAGTTGAAATGTAAGTACATTTTGAACAATAAGAAAATTTTAGGAGGTACTGCATTATCAGGTGTTACTATAAAATGTAAAATTTCAAAGAAATGAATTGATACTTACTTACAAAAGAATAGGCAGACTTATCAAAAGACGGCCAGATAATCAGACCCTTTAATCAATGAGAATGATGGTGCTAGGAAAATGAGTCAAACATTTGAATCAAAATCAAGTCCTTATAGCTATTTAAATACATGTGCACACATACACTACTAACTTCTAGATGAGTTAAATAATATTTTAAGAATAAATAATAAAAGAATTAGAAGATGATACTAGTAGTCACCGTCTGTGTTGGCTTTGAGAGATCTCTTTTAATGAGAGATATTTCAAAGGAACTAACTATAAAGAAAAAGATTAATAAGTATGACAACTTAAACATTTTAGAAACACCAATGACAAAATTGAAGTAGAAATATTATAAATGGATGACAATATGTCAGTTTTTAATATTATATATATATATTACCCGTAACAGGCAAGCAAAAATTTATGCACACAAATAACACAAACAGGCAATTTATGGAATAAAAAACTTTAGAAAAAATAGTAGAAAAAATGAAAACTTCATCAATATAATTTATTTCTCTTTGGCCAGAATACATGGTTTTTTAAAACATGACCACATCTATCCTTGTCAAAGGGTAGTGACAGTTGCACACTGCTACCCCAAAGTGGTAAAAGACTTGATAGTCTTTGAGGGTCATTTGTGACACATTATGTGAATTTTTAAAATGTCCTTCCAGCAATTAACATTTAAGAAATTCTCTTAAACAAATAATGCTTTATTCACATTCAAGTAATTATTTCAGTCTAGTACATTTGTGCGTGTATCCAATAGTAGGATTTGGTTATAGGTTTTATAGGGTAGGCTGTAGGTTACAGGTTAAGCTTTAGGTTTTTTTTTTTTTTTGAGTTGGAGTCTCCCTCTGTCGCCCAGGCTGGAGTGCAGTGGCGCGATCTCGGCTCACTACAAGCTCCGCCTCCCGTGTTCACGCCATTCTCCTGCCTCAGCCTTCCGAGTAGCTGGGACCAAAGGCGCCCGCCACCACTCCTGGCTAATTTTTTTGTATTTTTAGTAGAGACGGGGTTTCACCATTTTAGCCAGGGTGGTCTCGATTTCCTGACCTCGTGATCCGCCCGCCTCGGCCTCTCAAAGTGCTGGGATTACAGGCGTGAGCCTCCGAGCCTGGCCAAGCTGTATGTTTTATAAAATATATAATGGATGTCTAAATTGTCATTGTAATAATAAATTACCAGCCTAAATAAAGTTTTAGAAAAATTTAATAGCATTGAAAAATATTTATAATTGCTTAATGACGAAAGCAGTTGACAATATATTGCATATACTATTATGTTAATTTATAATGCGTATTTTGAAAATGTGTGTATAAATAAACTACACTTGTAGCTATATCTTTATTTATAATTGTAAAAACTGCAGATATATATAGTTTTATATATATATACAAATGCATATATGTATGTCTATGATGTATATATATGCATTTTTCTATTATGATTTTCTCTGGGCAGTTAGATTATGGGTATAAAAAACTTATTTTTGTATTTTTTCAGAAAACTCATTCTTTTGGTAATCATGAAAGTATAATAAAAACTTTAGACAAAAACCGTACTTTAATATCCTTTAACATTTGTTATTTCTTGGCCACAGCCACTCTGCCAGAATTACATAGAAATTTAACACCTACTGGCCACGCACAGTGGCTCACATCTGTAATCCCAGCACTTTGCGAGGCCAAGCTGGGAGGATAGGTTGAGGCCAGGCATTTGAAAGCAGCTTGGGCAGCATAGTGAGACTCTGTTTTTTTAAAAAAAATAAAGAAATATTAGCCCGGCATGGTGGTGCCTGCCTGTAGTACCAGCTACTTGGTAGGCCAAGAAGGGAGGATCATTTGATCCCAGGACTTTGAGGCTGCAATGAGCTATGATCATGCTGCTACACTTCAGCCAGGATTACATTTAAAAAATCCTGGATCAGGTTTTAAGTTTTGTTTATTAAGTAAAATCTGGATTATTAGAGACAGAAAAATTGATGTCAGTCAGATAATTCTATATATGTTTTATATACATATTATATATATATATGATGAGAGGACATGTGAGGAGGAAAAAGATGATGGGGGAAGGGTGATCTGGGAGAGCATTTTGGTGAGTTTGGCATGGAGAGAGATTTCTTGGGTCAACCATGTCGTTAATATTTTCAGTAAGAGAGATTGATGAAGAATGTTCTAAAAAAGGCTTTTAGAATGTACGTGAACACTACTCTTCTTTGGGATTTGGTAGGAGCTCTAAGGAAGGTTAATAATTAGTTGGCTATTTAAATCATAGTTTTAAAAATACAATCCTGGCTTTAGATAAGACTAGAAGAAAAATGAACACTGAACATTTTAGAAGTCTGGGGCACACTGTTGGCTGATGCTCCATATCTATTTTCCTTTCTTTCTTACAAAATTCCGCTATGGATCTAGTTAGTGTCCCACTCATCTGCTCCCCACCCAACCACCCCCAGCAAAATTGGGTGCATCTGAGGAAATTAACTTTACTGCCAGCTCTGCCAGCTCTGCCACCTCCATAGATGGGACCAATTGATTTAAAGATAAGCTCATTTCCAGGTGAATGACTCAGAAATGGATACCTAACCCATTCTCAGCCTAAAAGATATCAATAAAAATGTACTGGATTTTCACGGAGAAAGTTTTACAGCTGCTAATAGAGAATAATGTAAAAAGTTGTGGTTCTTTCCTCTTCCTCTTTATTGTCATGTCTTGTGAATTCTGAAATAAAGGTACTCATATGGCTACAAACCTGGGGATGAAGAGAACACAGTAAATAACAGACAAGTAATTAAAAAGAATCAGGGATGTGGAACACTCTCCTGGATGCTCAATAACCAGCTTTAACATCAGTGATACCTCTGCATTTCCTAAATATTTTATTATTGTTAAATCAATATGAATGAAAGATTATATTGCTTGTAGCCAGAAGCTTCCTACTTGAATATAGTTTACATTCGGGAGGCTATAATTTGATGTCTTGAAGCTAAATTGCCACTGTTAGAATTAAAATCTAAAGGAATGTAATTTTACCGGACATGGTAAAATTTGGATTATTATTCAGCAACCATGCATTTTGCCCACCTCTCACCATAGAAGGGTTTGTTTGTTTGTTGTTGTTGTTGTTGTTGTGTGTGTGTGTGTGTTTAAGCTCATTGACTTGTTCTGGCCACATAAGTGCTTGTTAAGGTCAAGGCCCCGGGAGACAGTGAACTTTTTTTTTCAATTTTAATTTTTATTTATTTTTGTTTTTTGAGACGAAGTCTCGCTCTTGTGGCCCAGGCTGGAGTGCAATGGTGGGATCCCGGCTCACTGCAACCTCCACCTCCTGGGTTCAGGCAATTCTCCTGCCTCAGCCTTCCAAGTAGCTGGGATTACAGGCCCCTGCCACCACGCCCTACTAATTTTTGTATTTTTAGTAGAGACAGGGTTTCACCATGTTGGCCAGGCTGGTCTCAAACTCGTGACCTCAGGCGATTTGCCCACCTTGACCTCCCAAAGTGCTGGGATTATAGGCATGATCCACCACGCCCAAGACAGTGAACATTCTCTGTGCTTTCTAGGGCTTTTGCAGTCACCGTAGGAAGAAGATTCCATAGCAGCTATGGAATTTCATTCCAGAAGAATGAAAGACGTGGAGCAGCTATGAACCAAGTTAACTAGAAGCCAACTTAGAGCAGCCATTCCTCAGCCACAGACATGCAGGTGGGATATACATGTGTATACTGTGTGCTACTGAGTTTTGGAGTTGTTTGTTATAATGTAGTAGTTTTTAGCTGACTGAGAGAACATCAATTATGTTGGTTTTAGAATAATACACAATTAAAAGACAGTGATGGAAATCACTCTGAGATCAACACTGTAATTGTGGAACTAGTGTGAAAAATGTGATTGGATGCATTTCTCTGAGAACCAAATATACCTCTATTGGTTTCAGTTATTGAAAAAAGCCTAAAAAATCCATAGTGATATGAAGATTTAAAATAAATTTTAACATATATACCTTGTTTCTTAAGAAACTAGTCTTTCTGGACAATGTGAACAATGATGTTAGACATTAAAATCTTGTAGGCTGGGCTCTTACTGTGATATTTGAAATTTAAAATCTTTAGAATATGCTGTGGTTAAAAAGAAAAAAAATCCTGGAAAAATTTGGATATTTATTTTTCCATTGCCTGAAGAAATGGATGGAGAATCATGGTTAGAAATTGTTACGAAAATAAAATGATAACACACTTTGAAGGTAGAGAAAGGTCACCAGCTATGTGAGGCTCAATAGGCTGTGCCATTGATATTTTTTATGAACCCCAAACCACCAGAAATTCTAAATTCAGAGAGGATATACACACAGAGAGGATATACAGAAGGGCAAACTATTATTAAGTATATCAGTATGACTAAGATTCTTATGAAGGGTAGAAATACTCAGATTTAGTAACTCCTATAACCATTCCTCTTCCAGCACGTGGTTGGGTGCAGCTTGCAATCACAAATCAAAATGGAAGAGGAAGAGGATAACTGTATAAAGCAGCGTGATTTGAGTTGATCTGTGGGACAAAGAGTTAAGCCACAAATATTTGGGGAGAGAGGTAAGATAATTTTCTTGGTCAGATTTGTGAATGATTTGATAAGGATTGAAATGGAGATGAGGGGCCAGGCACAGTGACTCACACCTGTAATCCCAGCACTGTGGGAGGCTGAGGCAAGAGGATTATTTGAGCCCAGGAGTTCTAGACCAGCCTGAGTAGCATAGCAAGACCCTGTCTCTACAAAAAGTTTTTTTAAAAAATTTGTCCTGCCGTGGAGGCGCACGCCTGTAGTCCTACCTACACAAGACGCTAAGTAGGAGGGCTGCTTGAGCCCAGGGGGTTGAGGATGCATTGAG
This sequence comes from Pongo abelii, assembly GCF_028885655.2. Lineage (NCBI taxonomy): Eukaryota > Metazoa > Chordata > Mammalia > Primates > Hominidae > Pongo > Pongo abelii. Next base: position 44,596,635 of record NC_072002.2, read on the forward strand.
CTATGATGACAGCACTGCACTCCAGCTTGAGTAACAGAGCTAGAATCTGTCACTAAAATTTTAAAAATAATAAAAAATAAAAATTAAAAGAAATAGAAGGGAGCAGAAGACATTTTTCCTTAAATTCTAAGAACTATTACGAATTTACTCTCCTTGATATTTCAGTAAAATGTACATTGCTTTATATCGTTTTTAATGCTGAACTGGTATTTTGGTGTTATTTTGATGAGTTAGATATACATAGATGTGGGACTTTATTGAAGTTACTTTTTTTGTTTGTTTGTTTCTTTTTTATTGAGACAGAGTCTCACTCTGTTGTCCAAGCTGGAGTGCAGTGGTGCAATCTCTACTCACTGCAACCTCCACCTCCCGGATTCAAGCAGTTATCCTGCCTCAGCCTCCTGATTATGGTGTGCGCCACCATGCCTGACTAATTTTTGTATTTTTAATAAAGAATAGAGATTTCTAATGGGATTATAGGCGTGCACCACCACACCTGTCTATTTTTTGTATTTTTAATAGAGACAGGTTTCATCAAATTGAAGTTACACATTTTTATATATGAAACTTTAATATTTTAAATAACAATATACAATTCAGTTAAGATAATAAAATGAGCTAAAATATTAGGGTGTTGAAGGCATAATTTCCTATATATAACCAAGGTTATAATTAATTTGCAAAGGAGAAAACAGGAAATTTCCTTGCTTTCCTTTCTAATCTAGTTCCTCTTCGAACCAGATGCTGTCTTAAAACCTATACTTTTTCCTTTCTTCACTTATTTTGCTCCTGATGTATCCTCAACTTTCACATCCTTTAGATAGTAAGGTAAAATAGTTACAACTACAATTTATCTAAGATGTTTGTCATAGACATGTGGAGGAAAAGGCAAACTTAAAAATTATCATGTTGAAAATCTTGCAAGGAAAAAAATTAGAAATTAAATAACACATTGTACTTAATGGAAACGTTTCTCATAGTCATGACCTAGAAATGCTATAATGCCTGATGTTTTTAAATGTTGAACTGGGAAGAAGTAAACAAAAAATATTCTCCTATAAACTGTTAAATTCTTTAAAAAATCTCTGAGATCCTCTGCTGTATATGTTAATATGTAAAATGCATATAAATCACCATGTCAGAAATTAATGTTGCAAATAACAAGATATAAGAGAATGATGTGGCACAGACAGAGCTCCGAAGCAAAAGGAGATTGTCAAGGAGAGGACAAAGATGATCAATAGAGAAAGCCAGCCACGCAGGGCAGTGAATCATCTTATCAGGATCCTCAGAATTCCTAGGTCAAAAATATTGACCTTCTACTAGGTCTGATAAGAAAATGTGTATCAACCTATTAAAAAAAAACACACACGGAAACTAGGAATTTGAGAAACTCCATTTATTTATTGACTAAGCAAAAACATACTTATTTTGTTAATTAAACTAACCCGATTGCAGAATGGAATGAGAATCAACATCAGCATACTCTGTCACATGCCTGATAGAGACAAAGATCTTTAGGTTTAAAAATGGGTTGGAAATATTTTTATTCCAGATCCCCCAAAAATGTTCTCTTTTTAAAAGCCGTCTTCACTTGTGAAATTCACAGAAACTGGTTTGATTTAGTTCTCACTCTACCTTAGGATCTTTTGTCTTCAATCCTAATACAGTTTGTCTCCTGAACTCTGGTCCATCTTACTTTTAAACGTTTGTAATGTTTGCTTCCAGGAACCTTAATCAGATTATCCAGAAATCCAGCCTAATCTCTTGCCCTGATCATTATCCATATGTGGCTCTTGTGGTAGAAATTCATCTAATCACTTTGACAAATAATTCTCTTAGAAATTAGCTTATTTAAAGTTTTCTTGCCATTATGTTAATCCATGCATAGTATTTCTAGGTAGAATTGGTGCTTATAAGAGAAAACAATTTTTAAAAAGCCAAAGTGTTGTCTTAACAGGTTATTGAAACTGAATTAGGTTGACATGGTGTGTTAGTCCATTTTGCATTGCTATAAAGAAATATCGAAAACGGGGTAATTTATTCAGAAAAGGGTTAGTTTCATGATTTTGCAGGCTATACAGGAAACATGGCACCAGAATCTGCTTCTGATGAGACTTCAGGAAGCTTCATCATGGTGGAAGGCAAAGGGGGAGCATGCATGTCCCATGGAGAGAGAGAGAGCGAGAGAGAGAGAGAAGGGGGAGGTCCCAGACTCTTTTTATAATCAGATCTCCTCATAACTCATTACCATGAGGAGGGCACCAAGCCATTTATGAAGGATCTTCCCCGATGACCCAAACATTCCCCACCAGGCCCCACTTCCAACACTGGAAATCACCTTTCAACATGAAATATAGGGGACAATAATGATGTAGCATTTCATTCTATAAAAACACCAAGAATAAACGAATGTTTTTTTATTATTAAATTACATGGAGTATCCTAAAATTGAAACTTAAGAAAAATTAAGGTGTAAAACACTGTAGATATCTTGGACATTGTTCTTCAAATTATATTTGTGTGTATTTACTTGGTATACATATGTAAAGTTAATAGATTTTACACAAAGACACAAAACTAAATATTCATTAGATTCTAATTATATATGGCTACTATAACAAAACAATAGCTATTTACAAAACAGTGTTAACTATAACAATGTGTTGACTTGGATATACCTCAGAGTCCATATAAAATTTGGCAATCAGCTTTGATTTGAATAGTCAATAGAATGTTGACATTTTAGAAATGTCTCATAAATCTATACTGTTTAACTTTTAAGTGCTCAGTTTCTTAAAGGTACCAATTAGTTGAAACGATAATTTCAATGACACATACAATTAGTTTACTTTATTCTGTGTCCATACATTGAATTCTTAAGATTAGTCAAAGTTACTCACTAATCCATGACATAGACATAAAGATAATAGGACAAGACTGAAAACCCCTTGAGGGCAAGGACTATAATCTCATTCATGTATTTACTTCTCCTTGTGCACGCAATGTCTAGAACAGACAAATACTTGTTAAAGAAAGGTGAAGAAGTAAAATGTTCCTAACCATTCATGCATTTAACACATGTTTATATGACTAGAAACAAAAAAATCAAAGCTTGCTGATCTCATGAAGGAGTTCAAATATCCATGTCCATATTTAACCAATTTTTCAACACCCAGCTTGGTAATTTCAATAATAAATTGCAAAGCCAACAATATCAATAGTGTAAAACATACATTTTTAAAAAATTAGTAAATTATACTACTTCTAAAGGCTATATTTTTAAACATTTTAAATAAAATTTGTTTTCAGGCCATAAATTGCAAAAGTATTCAATAGTATTCAATAATTTAAATTAAGAACCTAAAATTTTATAGGCAGTGTGCATTTTATCAGCAAATATTTAAAATGTAAACCTAAAAAAAAACATTGCAAGGCATGTTGCAATATAAAATTTTAATAAATTCTTGGGGATACCAAGTTTTATTGAAACTTCTCCTATATGAGATGCATTTATTTGCTTAACTCAATAAGCATCACAATACCTGGGAATCTAATTCTTATTTTCATACGACACTATTCTTTCTGCAATGTAATTTGAGTTTTTTACTAAAACAGAAGTATAGGTCAAAGTTTTGGGATATCTTCACATATTATAATTTTGAAAAAAGTATGTATTACAGAATTACATTTTGAGGATAATAATTGGAAAAAAATCTTAGAAACTAGCATATATGAAGGAAATTTACAGATAAAATTAATTTAATGCAATAAGGTGTGTAAAAACTGTTTCATGACATTGATTCTTTCTGTAGTAATACAGAGGTCTTCGTGATCCAGGCTTGTTGGTGTCAGTTTGATCATGGTTTTCCTGAGGCAATTTATGAGAGTGCTTCCACTTGGAAACTGTGAACAATTCATATTCTGTCCCTATAAATCTTTGGAATAAGTTTCTCTATGTCTATTTTGGAGTTATCTTCTCTACTCATTCAACGATAATAGAAAATAATTAGCTTCCCTCAATACAATTATACCAAAGAACTAACACATTTTACACTTAGGAGGAAAAAATCAAAAGGCGTAAACTATGAAAAAATGTAATAATTCACTAAAATTATATTTTTAGAAACATAAATAACCCTCAGATGTGGAAGTTGGTGGTATAGTAAGATTTTTGCATATTATACATTCAGTTACTGCAGCTCAACATTTTCCAGGCAATTTGATAAATTAAATGGTGTTGTTAGTCTGATGACCTGGGAACATTTAAAAATCTTTGCCTACTACAGGTTTTGCTGTTACAAAGGGAAAATAATACCAGTAACAGAACTGATCACAGCAAAAGGCAATGGATGTTTTTAAATGTGCCACCAATTATTCAGAATATTTATATTTGCCACTTTTCAGTTTATAATGTGGTCTTTAAAAGGAAAAAAAATATCCAAATCCATGATGTCTTTAGGTTAGTACAGCTCCACTGCTTATATGTATTAAAATACCATCTAAAAAGGTTGGATACCAATCAGTATCCAACAGTACATATGATACAACTAAAGCATGTAAAACATTTAAGGAGCTATTATAGATTGCTTGGACAAATGTGTGCCTCCACAAATTCCAGACCATTAACAACTTGATCGGCCCTAGCTGCATCTGTAGCTACTTCTCCCCAAAGTGATGCTCTTAATTCTACCACCTTGAGTGACCAGTCATTTCCTAGGGAGACTAGGAACTCAACCTTGGTGGCTGCTGCTCTAGTCATATACCTTGACTTTCTGTCATCTCTTATCACTTCCAGATAGTCAAACATCCCAACAACTTGGAGCAGCATGGGATTTCTAAAGAAGCTGACAAAGGAGAAAAGGCCCAAGAAAGCAACTCTGAATGAAAAAGCCATTAATTCTTTGAGAATGTCTTACTGATCTTACTCTGACCAGTAAGAAAGAGTAGACAGAACAATAAAACTTCATCTTTTTTCCCTTATGTGCACTACTCTGGAACATTTTCTCTCAACTGCTTGTCCAGATATGTCCTGTGGGCTCCCTATTAAATGATGGCACCTGTTATACAGCTGAGTGTGAAGGAGTGGCCAGTAACACGTCACCTTGCATTACTACTTTCCATCCTCTGTTCTTCCTTTCCTTTTCCCTCACTTTTACTGGCTGGGATTTTATCTCAAAATAAGATATTAGCTCTTAACCCTTGCCTAAGACTTTATTTTAAGATAGCATGGAATAAGATGGTGGATTATCTTTGAAATTATCCAGGCTATTTCTATTGAAAAAGACACTATTAAATTGACCATAGTAAATAATGTATTAAGATGGGATTTTCTTTAGAAATGTTACCATAAATTCATATTTTGTTTTGATTTCCAATTAGACTTACCAGTTCAACATAATGAAATTATCTAAATTAATTATGGCAAACACATTTTAAAAAGGTGAAATCTTGTGTGTGTGCATGCATGTGTATGCAAATATACTATGTGTGTTAATTTGTTTTGTGTTGCTACAAAGGAATACCTGAGACTGGGCAATTTACAAAGAAATGAGGTTTATTTGGCTCATGGTTTTGCAGGCCATATAAGCATGGTACCAGCATCTGCTTGGCTTCTGGTGAGGCCTCTAGTAGCTTATTCTCATGGTGGAGGGTAGACGGAGGTGGGAGGTCAGGGAGCAGGGCGGCGGCATGTCACATGGCATGAGAGAGCAAGAGAGAGAGTAGAGAGGTGCTACACACTTTTGAAAAACCAGGTTTCACGTGAACTCATTACCACTCATTCCTGTGGGGAGAGCACCAACCTATTCGTGAGGGATCAGCCCGCATGACCCAATATTTCTCACTATAACTATGTAACATAATATTAATGAAAGAATATAAAAATATTTTATAAGCAGCAAAGAAAATAGTGGTTAAAAGTAGATTTTAATTTTAAGAATTCCCTGTATTACACACGTCGTACAACCAGAATGCAGTTCTATGCTATTTTAAATATGTGCATAACTGAAAAAAAAGTCTGCTAACTTCTAGATTAGTCACAAAAATTTAATGTTCATCCATGTTTTCATTCATAATTTGACACTATACCATGCCATGAACTAATTTCCCAATATCTATTCCAATCTTTGTTTTCAATTCATTGAGTTTTTGGTAGAATTGCAGACTTAATATTTGTATAAGTAAAATAACTGAATTTTGGAAAACATTTTTCTAGAGTTCTTAAGGGGATTTTTTTTCTTTTTAATAAACCCCAACAGAATATGACATTAAATTATTAGCCAAAAAATTCAGACATTTCAAATTTCAGAGGAAAACTAAATATAACTAATAAAAATAATTTGATTTAGCAAAAATATATTGCTGATTCGAAGTTTTAATTGAGAATCCTTGAAATATTGCTATTAACATGTATCGTATAGGTAAACAAAATGCTTAATACGTTATCTTTTTTATGTCAAGAAATATCTGGGGAAGAGATTTAAAATAAGTTGTTCATACAACACTATCATTTGCCAACGTAAAGCTCTTTGTATTTTCTTTTATATATATATTTTCTTACCTCCATTCCCCTCTGTTAAAGTTGAAAGGTACCACAGAGATCATGTATTTTAACAACCTCATTTTACAGAAGAAGAATCAAAAGCATGAAGTCTAACTTGGTCAACGTCACAGACCAGGTGACTGAATTTGGAAGTAAAACTCAGTCACCTGATCTGTGATCTGGTGCTCGTTTCTTCCATAGGTGATGTTGAATAGTGTAATGGTACAGTTTCCAAGCAGAAAGATCTTTTTCTTGACGTTTTACCGATAGTCATGTGTAGAAGAAGAATAATTTTTCTTCAAAACCCTGCCTCCGCAGTCATTGGTTCTTAGGTGGAAAGAACCCCGGTAACAAAAGACAGGTTAACAAGAAAAAAAAAAATTAACATGTGTATTTTACATATACATGAATGACATGCGAGGAATGAGTATTTCTCAAAGTTGTGGCTTTGAGTTCCAGTTTATACAGCATATTCAAGAAAGAACAGTAAATTTTTAGAGAATTGAAAAGACACAGGAAAAGAACTTTTAGTCTCTAGAGGCTGCAACTTGTGGTAAGGCAAATAAATGGTAGGTAAAGACTATTAGGTGAGACTTGTTAAGGCAGGTGCCTCTGCTACCACCTTCAGAAGATATGCGTCTAAAGTTGTCTTTAGTGGTTAATCTCTGTTTTCCCTGTAAGTAACAGGGAGGAGGAAATGCCAGGATCCCTTTTGTCTTTGAAAATCTGCATTTTGCTTTTAGCCAAATAGAGGAGGTCAGAGAGCATTCCTGTATCTGCTGCTTTTTAATTGTCTTCAACTCAACAGTCCTTCATATTTTGAGGTGGCATATTCTGGTCTCTCACATATATAATTCTTTTGTCCTCAGATTTTTCATCTATAAAGTTAAGAAAGTTAAATTAGATAAAATACAATATCCCTTCAACTTTTTAAAGAGTGGCAAAAAAAAATCAAACTCTACTTTGTTTGCTTTTATTTATTTTTTCTCTAAAATATTGAATCAATTCCAGTTTTGCATTAAAGGTAGTCCCCAAGTTATCCTATATAGTCACATTCTATATTAACAAAATTTATTCCAATAGATCAGGCAAGAGTGGAACTATTTTCACTTTTCGTGTTGTAGGCACAAAGTGTTCCTCAAAGTAAATTATCACTGATTTAGTGAATGATTAAAAAATATTTTTTATGAACCTCTTTATCTTCAGTCTCAGTCTGTGTATTAGGACACATTTGCATAAAAATCTGAAGAGTAAATCTTAATATTAACAGTTAATTGAATACTCATGATTAAAATTTTAATCCTAGAAAGTAATTAAATTTTCTTCTGTAATGATTTTTGATTGATTCTTTCTATAGCCACACTGAGAAAACGCTTAGATATTATTAAAGCTCTAAAAAAACAAGTGCATCTCCAGGAAGGCTGCCATTATTTTACTTATCGGCTATGCAGAGCCTAAAAACAATATATTGCCTTAATAACTTGTTTTGCTTTCCACATAACTGAAAAACATTTAAAATGTCTCTCCAACAATATGAAAAAAAAGAGATGGTATGATAGTTAATTTTATATGTCAAGTATTCTGGGATGCGGCTGCCCAGGTATTTGGTAAAACTCTATTCTGGGTATATCTGTGAGAATGCTTTGGATGAGATTAACTTTTGGGTGGGTAGACTGAGTAAAGAAGATTGCCTTCCCTGAAGTGGGAGGCCTTCCTCCAATCAGTTCATGGCCTGAATAGAATAAAAAGGCTGGCCTTCCTTTGAGCAAGAAGGAACCCCTCCTGCCTAACTGCTTTGAGTTGGAACACTGGTATTTTCCTGCCTTTAGACTCAAGCTGAAATATTGGCTCTTCTTGGGTCTTGAGCCTCCAAACTTTCAGATTGGAACTTACACCACTGTCTCTCCTGGTTCTCAGGCCTTTGTTCTTGGTCTAGAACTACACCATTGGCTCTCCTAGGTCTCCAGCTTACCAATTGCGGATCTTGGGATTTCTTAGCCTCTGTAATCCAGCAAGCCAATGCTTTAAAGTAAATTTAGACAGATAGATAGATAGATAGATAGATTAGATAGATAGATAGATAGATAGATGATAGATAGATAGATAGATGGATGATAGAGATATATCCCATTGCTTTTAATTCTCTGAAGAATTCTGACTAGTACAGATGGTATGACTACCTCTTCCTGTGCTTATAAATCATGCTTATCTTTCCATAATGAGGAAAGCAAAAGAAGGCTTAATAAAATAACTGAAATATTTAAGGAAGAATGCCGATCATAATATTAGAAAAGTCTGAAAAGTAAATGGAAAATTGAAAAGCAGAGTATTATTTAAAGAACAAAAGATTTAATGTCTGTATTGAGAGAACTAAAAATAATAATGCAAATAAAAACAATTAAGGAACAAGAAATGAAGGGAACATAAAGACCTCTCTACCTTTTCTATAAGCATTGTGGAATGAGTACACATATATGTCAAAGGACAGAGTAGTAGGAAGAGATTATTTAAAAGATGCTAACTCTGTATCTTCATCAGGAACATGTGTAAGATTTGCTTACTCCGAGATTTGAATATTGACAGGGATCTTGTAAATTCATAAAAATTTAAGTTGTGGCTAACTGTAAATCAATTATGAATTGTTTTGTTTCAACATATTGTTATTTGAAATAGCATATTTAGCATTACTTGTGGCTAATGAATGACTATAAATGGACTCTTTATGGGAGCCTACATCTTCCCTGTTATTGTAGCTATATGACATCTCTTATGTCCTTAGCTCCACATATATCAAAGAAACTGGAAATAAAATACCTTCTTTAATGAATTAGCCCAATAATTGTAAAAGACATTAAAAATTATGAAGAAACAAAGCTGTATCCAAAGTCAAATAGTGAATTTTCCACAAATAGAAATCATGCCTGTTATTAAATGGTAATGATCAAAGAAATAGCAATGACAGTATGGAATAATTTAGCTTTTTAAAAAATAAGATTTGCCAGCAATAAAAACAAATTGGGAAGAAAATACCATCTTAAATGTTCAACATAAGAAGTGAATGTAGGAAAATATTTATTATTTTATGTAGAGAAAGATAACAGAAAATATGTAAAAACGCATTGCTTATCTTGTTACCTAATATCCCATTCATCACATAAGAGAGCATGAAGTAAAACTATGGGATTAGAAGAAAATGTGATGAAAATTAATATTTATTGAGTACATTTTCTGTAACAAGTGTTAATATATTTTACTCTTTTTAATCCTCCTGGCCATCACGTAAGATATCCATATTTTTTAGATAAGCAAAGTTAGGCTGTATAACTTTTCTCATCTCAATTCTTAAAAAAAGGGGGGGATGCAGAGATGCATAAAAGTCAAGGTACTCCTTAACTTTAAATGTTTGTTTTTACCATGATGTCTATGAAAGCAAAATTGAGTATTGTTTAGAAAAATGACAAAAACTTTCCATTCATAAGAAAAATAAGCAAAATATCCATGAATTAAAGACTATTATTGATAACAAAACAAAAAATATTATTTAATAAAAATGCCTAGAGGCGTGCACACATGCGCGCACACACACACACACACACACACACAAATCCTATAAAGATTGATAAATGAATTTTTCCAGTAAAGAACTGTGAATAGTGGCATGTATTCAGGAAGTAGTCAATATAATGAAAGATCTGAGAAAGTTGGTGTGGAATCATCAGGTTTACAAAATTTATGAGGTGAAGGTAGTGATATAGTTCACGAGATGTATTTAGCAGTAAGTGGAATAGAGTTGTAAGATCTATGACTTTGCAGTTTGGAATTTTGCTAAAGCACCTATTTGAATTACTCACACTGATGTGTTGAATGAGTCACTTAGCCTTCTAAATATTTTAGTAATGCATTTATAAAATCATTAAGAATCCAAAGGGGTCACTCAGGATCTTCATGTTTTACTGAATTTTATGAGAGAAATTACATTCTATAATGGTATCAGGGGCTTTAAAGATTCATGAAATTATCACTACAGGTCTCTTGAGGAGAATGTAAGTCGTCCAGTGTAAATGAAATGCGACATCTTTGAACTGGGGCTCTGAACTCTTAGTTGACAGCAAGGAAATCAGGCCAGATTGGTTTCTTAAGATAGTGGCCTAACATTATACTTCAACAAAAAAGATCATTTAAGTGATGAACAGTGAAAAACTATCAGGTATGAGAAACAGGACCCATTATTTTAGCCTTCTAGCATATTGATATGTTTGCACTTTATACTGGGTACAATTTTGAATACTCCTCACTAGAGAAACAGAGGAATTTCTGATATTCAGCAGAAACTTTCCTTACATTATCATCATTTAGCATTATGAGTTAGTATAGGTAATCTCATTGTTTACGTTAATGTAAATAATTATACATTAATCTTCATGTCAATTATATCAGGCAAATATTAATTTTATTTATTTATTTACTTAATTTCTTAATAATTTAAAGGTAAAAAACCTGAGACTAAGAAAAGTGAAGTAAGTCAGATGTAGTGGCTCACTCTTGTAATCCCAGCACTCTGGTAAGCCGAGGTGGGCGGATCGCTTGGGCTCAGGAGTTTGAGGCCAGCCTGGGCAACAAGGTGAGATCTCATCGCTATGAAAGCAATAAATAAATAAATAAATACATATTACAAAAATTAGCCAGTCATGGTGGCGGGCACCTGTAATCCCAGCTACTCAGGGGGCTGAGGTAGGAGGATCACTTAAGCCCAGGAGGTCGAGGCTGCAGTGAGCCGTGTTTATACCACCACAGTCCAGACTCGGTGATAGAGTGAGATTAAAAAAAAAAGGAAGAAAGAGAGAGAAAGAAAGAAAGAAAGAAAGAAAGAAAGAAAGAAAGAAGAAAGAAAGAAAGAAAGAAGGAAAGAAAGAAAGAAAAGTGAAATAATTTACTGAAAACTTATTTTGTTATGCAGTCAGCGTATTATAATGGGCCATATCAAAAAAAGGGCGCCTCTTAAAGTATTGAAGGAGGATTGGTAACATGACTGATGTTATAAATCATGAAAGTTGAGTATAATTATAAACATAAAATCATGAAAAGCTATTGACTACTGATAAAGATAAATTTATTGTAAAATCCTGTTTTTTAAAAAAATATTCTAGAAAGTCAGGATGATCTATTAACTCCCAATGTGATACATAACTACATTAGAGATATTATTAGACAAAATGGTGGATAACAGTTATTTACAGGACAAGCCTCCTATTTTTTTGAAGGTGACACAAATAAAAGCATACATTTGAAGACAGGTTTTATTATCATTCGGAGATACAATGTCACATGCATGTGAAGGATTGGCAAACACTATTACGATAATCGAGAAATTTGATGACCTTAGTAGGTATAGAATAAAGAGATCCACTTTACGTTGCAAAGTTTGTAAAAATACATTTCTTTTACCACATAACCATTTGTTAGATTTCCTACTAAATGCTAAGTACCTGGCTAGGTGCTTAGACAAAAATGTTGAAGAAGATGCAGTACCTTCTCTCAGTTTCTTAATGTCTGTTGGGGAGTTAGACAAGTTATAATGTGCTTTTAGTAGCATGGACTACATTCAGAAAAGGTAAGAAGGGCACAGAAACCAGTTTTGGATGGGCAACAATAATAATAATAATCATAATAAAAACTTCATAAAGAAGCTAATGTGTAAATTTTTACCTTCATGCATTTGTTAAACAAATATTGGTTGGGAGCCTAATATTCACCAGGGATGAGTCTAAGAACTAGAGATAAAACAGTGAACAACTGTTTTACACTGTTCATTTTTATTGCAAAATGTATATAAAGAGGAATAAGGTAATTAAAACTCTAAAATAGAAATTAGCAAAATGGATTTAAAAACATTGATAAAAAGTATAATAGACCAATAGCTGGTTCTATGAGAAGACTGATTAGTTTGAAAAAGACTCCAGCAAGAGTGACCAAAGGCTAAAAGGGGAGAAAGTAGAAAAATACAGAATCAATAAAAAAGGAGAAATATTTATAAAGACAGTATTACCAAAATGATACAAAACTATTATGAATGTATAAATGCTAAAATTGTGAAAACCTAGGTAAAGTGGATACATTTCCACGAAAAATACTGCAATGAATCCTTGCTAATTTTAGCTATATAGCATGTGAACCTCCTTCCCTATGTTCAATATAGCCCCCATCTGATTGCTCTAAAGACAAAAGTGCATGGAGAAATATTCTACTGATAAGGAAAGTCCAAAGGCAGGAAAGAATGAGCAGGAATATGTGGAGGCATAAATAGCATGACTGAGAATTGAATGAAAGTATAGCAGTGACAAATTATGAAGGGTATTATAAACTATTTTAATTTTTTTTATTTTTTTTCTGGAATCAACAGTCTTTAAAAGGTTTTCAGGAAAATTGGATCATCATGTTGATAATGATGATATTGATAATTTCTAACTTTTAAAAGTCATTTTTATATACCAGAAATTGGATATTAAGTGCCTTTATTTATTTATTTATTTATTTATTTATTTGAGAACAGGGTCTTGTTCTGTTGCCCAGGCTGTAGTATAGTGGTGTGATCACAGCTCACTGCAGCCAGGAACTCCAGGGCTCAAGTGATCCTCCTGCCACAGCCTCCCAAGTAGCTGGGAGTACAGGCATGAGACACTGTGTTTGGCCTGGTACTAAGTGCTTTGTGTGAACTATCTCAATTAACCTTCACAGGAACTCAATAAAATTGATAGAACAAGTATGTGAATCTTAAAGGTAAGGGAACACATAATCAAACTTGACAAGTTCATGCATTTAGATAATTTCAGAAAAACATACTTTATAGAAAGATAATTTGAGCTTCACTGTGGAGAATAGCTTAGATTGGGACTGGATTGATGACACGTAGTCAAGTTATGAGATACATTGTAGGCAGAAGGTGAAGGTGACCTTGAATAAGGTAACCACAGCATATATAAAAATAAAAAAGTAGATATCAATATATTTATACTTCAGAGGTGATAAGACTAAAAATTAAATTGGATAAATGTAAGGCAGAGAAAGAAATCAAGGGGAATTTCCAAGTATTGGCTTGCACACAGTTGTATGCCTCTGATATTAAGAGTGCTGTGGAGGAACATAGGTAAGGTACTTATCACAAATTTATTTATTTATTATTTATATAGTATTATTATTATTATTTGTAGAGACAGGGTCTTGCTGTTGCCCAGGCTGCAGTGCAGTGGCACAATTAGAGCTCTCTGCAACCTTGAACTCCTAGGCTCAAGTGATCCTACCACCTCAGCCTCCTGAGTAGCTGGGACTACAGGCATGTGCCACCATGCCTGGCTAATTTAATTTTTTGTAGAAACGGTGTCTCGCTATGTTGTCCAGGCTGGTCTTGAACTCCTGGCCTCTGGCCATCCTCCCACTTTGGCCTTAAAAGTGTTGGAATTACAGGCATGAGCCACCACATTTGGCCTCAAATTTGAGGTACGACTATGGCATTTATTATATGTATTCACTCAGTATATGGATTAAGCCCAGTTTAAGATATGTTTCGTTTTAATTGAAATTCTTGTTAAGAATTCGAAAGTAACAAATCTGAACTTCAAAGAAATGAATCAGAGATATCTGTGAGTCATCACTATTTTAATAAGTAATTGCTGTGAGGAGAATAACTGACATTATTAAAACAGAATGCATAACAAGCAGAGACCTTATATCGAACATCAGAGGAACTTAAACATTTACCTGTTATATGGAAGAAAAAAAAAATACAGTTGGTGATGGAGCACAAAGAAGAAAATCCAAAGTGGATGATGCCATGGAAACCAAATAAGGGTAATTTTGGAGAGAAAGGCATTATGGGTAAATGTTATAGAGACTTGTATGATGAGGAATTTTTAAAAATTGTCCATTGGATATGACAAAAAGGTGACCTGTTTGTGATGTTCTTTAGAGTAATTGCTATGGAAAATGTCATGAGGAAACCTAAATTGTTATAGCTTAAAAGTGAAGGAGCAATGTGAATTTTGGACACATCATGTAGAGATGATTCTTTCAAGAGGATTCAACATAAAAAAGAGAATAAGACAATAGGAAAATAAGTGTTTTTGTTTGGAGATGTACTATCTTAAAGAAAGGACTTGACGATTAAATGCTGTTTGAAATGAACCAGTAGAAAGGGGATAGTCGAAGATACAAGATAATGGTGCAGTTTGTCCGTGACTCTCAAAGCATTAGAAATCAATGGAGTCCTGAGAAAAATTTAAAGTGTTCATCTTTGACAGAATAAAAGACATCTCTTTTATTGTGAGGCAAGATTATATGTGACACTGTGTGAAAATGTAAAGGCAGAGTGGCAGGTTATGTGCGAGTGTTCATTTGAAGGCTTGTGGTCTCTGTGAGGTATAAGGGAGGCTGGATTATTGCATGGGAAGAGGTAGGAGAGGTTAAAAGAATGCTGAAAATGTCTGAACTGGCTTCCTTGGTAATGATATCTTTACTGGGGGAGATAGAATTGTAACAGGCTACTAATTTACAGATAAATCAATTTCTGACATGCCAGAGAATATCTGGGAAACAGGTGGGAAAAGTCTGCTATAAGACTATTTTTAATAGGAGAAATAACCTTCTGAGACAAAAGTTATCCTAAGGGGGAAAAAGGGTTAATCATGACTGTCTCACCTCAATAAAAATAATTCAATACATTCCAGGAGAAAAGAGTAGTAATGCTGGGTAAAGCATGGTTCATACATAATCTTACTGTTTTTGTTTGTTTTCTTGCTCAGTTTCTGTGGGACAAACAGTTAAACCCAACGTGAAACAAATAACATATAAGTAAAAACTGAAAAAATAGTTTCGTTCAAAATATTTGAAAGACATTTGGACACCAAAATCACAGAACTGATATCTCCCAATGAACATATAACACATACAAATAAAAGAAAATTACTTCATCCATTGCCTATAAGAAGCTTCTGCACTTCAACCCTCCTAATTCTCAGTTTTAACAGGTATCCAATGGATACTCACTGAGTAGTGCACAGTAGGACCAGATTTAATAATAGGACAGGCTGAAAGATCAATAGATATTTGGGGAACAAACACTATAGGAGATGGCAAAATCTTTTGTTTGAAGGTGAGGTCAAAAGTCATGACACTGGAATTAGCACTTTTCTGTAACATTGTATTCACAGGAAAATTTGGAGAATACACATTTCATAAAAATATATAGATGAATTAATTGAGATTCTGGACCATGAATTTTCAATCACCTTATCCACACTGATTCTGTTTTGTTATGAGCAAGAAACGCAACACAGATAGATGAATTCAGACATAGGTTTTCTGCTTGGGTAAGTTTTCAGGAAAATGAGATACCTCTGTAAAGTAGTTGGCTTTCTTTATTTCCTAGATACTGCCCAAGATCAAATTGTAAATGGTAAGGAGGCACCAATGTTACCAGTGATGAGTCGGAAACTAGCAGTCAGTCGCAGTGATCCATAGCAACTTTGCTTCTTGCCTCATCAGAGGAAAGAATTCAGCACAGGCAGAAGTAGATTTAAGGCGAAGGTAAAGGTTTATTGGAAAAACAAATAAACAAAAACAGCAGAGTATACTTGGAAGAGGGCCAAGCAGGAGACTAGAGAGGTCAAGTGCTCCATCCAGCCTTTAACTTGGGATTTTTATACATTGGCTGGTTCCAAGGTTTGCCTTTCTCTTCCTTTGATCCCTTTCTTGGGATGGGCTGTCTGAGTGTGCAGGTGCCGGCTAGCGCTCGGGAGGGGCTGCATGCCAGTGTGCTTACTGAAGTTATGCACATGCTCTCTTGAGCATTTCCAGAGAAAGATTACATACTGGTCAAACTCGGCCATTTTCTCTTTTAGTGAACATTCTTGAGTGTTCTTGCCTGACTTTTAAGATTTTATCAGGAAACTTTTACCTCCAAACCTCAGATGTTTCCTGTTGATCAGGCAGCTATCCTTCCTTGAGGATGGTTGTGACCACTTAGCAGGCCACCTGACAATGGCTTCTCACTGACAGTAGCCTGACATTTCTGGGGCCTTACCCTGCCTGGCTTATTTCTATCTACCTACCCTAACATCAGGAGGTGGCTACAAATATGTCAGTGTAAATTTTTATCCCTGACAGGAAAATAAATGAGGTATCAATTCTACAGATGGTGGATCAGTATTATTTGGGTAAATAAAGCAGAGTTTATGAGAGTTATACCTGAACATTTTTCGCTTACCCCTAGCATATCTTAAAATCCTTGAACATACTCCAGACTGGGCGACAAGAGCAAGGCTCCATCTCAAAAAATATAAAAAATCCTTCAACATTAATTTTTTGAGTTAGGATTTTTGGTAAAAGAGAATTTATTTTATTCATCCCTTCATCACCTACATACCTACTGTATTAATCAATGTATGATTTAAATTAAATGCTCTAAAAAATAAATTATTAATTTAGACTAAAAAACATATTTATGAATGATACCATACTTTACTTGTATAGCAAAATGGTTACTTTCAGGACACTTCTGAACCTCTTAACTCTAGAATAGACTTTGAGGTAGATAAAAAGAGCATTATAAATCACAAAATGCTTGATACTGTTAAACATATGAATATATGAAAATATTGTTTGCAAAGTTAAGAAATATAATAAATACATTATTATAGTCTATACTGTTTTATAAGCTATTTTATGTGTTTCTTCTGAGCCTTCAAACATTCAAGTACACATTTAAAATACAAATTCTTTTATATCCAATTCGTTCTTTGGTAGTCACCAATGTGAAAATTGAAAAGAAGTCTTATTTTTAAAGGCATTTCAATAATGATTATATGCAAATAATGTGTATATGTTAACAACATTTGAATACATAAAATGTAATTATTTCTTTGTGTTAGATAATAATATGAGTTTTTTTGCAAATTTATATATTTGGTTTGCTGCATTACCAAATAACTCATTGAATGCTTACTCTGTTAGGGAATAAAGCAGAAAATAAAATCATAAGACTAAACTACCAATTTTCATTTTGAAAAATGAGTTAAGTCACATAAAACTGCCTTCCTCAAATTTTCTGTAAAATACAGAAGGATTATTTAGTTTAAACAATACTAAATTACATACACACTCAAGTCATTTAAAAATAGTGCTAGAATCTTTAAAATTCTAGAAAAGCTGTTATCTGTGGATCCAAGATATGTGGTTCAGTGCTTCTTTTCAACCCGAGTGAAGAGAAAAAAATAAAAGATTTTGTGTGTATTACAAATATTGAAAAAAGAATTAATGAAATCAACTTTTCTTATTCTTTGTCTATATACTAATCTTTATGAAGCATGGATATATATATATATATATATGCTACATGTGCTAATTTCTATTAATACATTCAAACCTTCACATAGTTCAATACTTCTGTGTGTTTTAAAAATACACATAAATTTCCATATTACCTCTCAGAAGCAGGACCATTTTTGTCTGGCTTCATCTGTATGATGGCATATACTTGCAGACCTGGTATTGATTTATATACTGAAAGTTTTATTTCTGTAAGATCTATATTTTTTGAAACTCCAAAATTGACACAGAGATAATGTGGGCAGGGCAGTCTGTCTACACTCATTCTACCCATGTACTTGAGCTATTTTGCTATACATTTTTTTTTAACTAAGGATATTAAGAAGGAACATTGACCTATAAATTTCTAACTCTCTTGGAGTTTCCTTTAGTATTTGATTCCTCTAGTATTTCTTCAAAACTAAGAAAGATAGATAGGAAGATGAGAGAGAGAGAGAGAATATTGCAAATAGACTCAGGAATCTCTCGGTTGTACAGAATTATTGGATCATAATGAGCAGTGACAGGGAGAAATGGAAAATGGGAATGGAAAGGAAGATTGGTTTAGAATAGATTATTTTAAAGAATTTTAAATAATAATAACCATCATCATTAAAACTTTATCAAGTACATACTAAACACTCTTTAAAGTACTGTAAGTATAATCTCTCTATTATTACTCTAGCAAATTAAACATAAAATTTGGTTTTAATTGGATATTATCTTCCAAATTAAAAATTAAAAGACTTATGTAATTTACTAAAGTTATACTTCCTGTAAACTGTGAATTTAGGACCTGAATCTTAAATTCTAGTTACTAAGGTGATGTCTTAAGCATTCTGATATACTGCTTCTCTTGGTCCAAATAACCGTAATATTATCTTGCACTACTATTTCTTTTCTTTTATCCTCTTTCTACTCCCACTCCTCTTTCCTCTTTGAACACCTAAGTCCTGAAAACTTAAACCGAGAGCCAAAAGACAGTCCTTGAAATGTGATTATCAGAGGACTGAAGCTATCAGACCAAAGCTAATATTTAGCACAATATATGAAAAGGTATTTGTAACCTATTCATGTGTATCTATATCATATTTGAAACCTATCTCTAGATACCACCAAAGCACAATCTTGGATACATAGTTGTGTGAGTGATATATACTTAGAAATAGATGCTTTATTAATACTGTGGTTTTCCTGATTCTAACCTAAAAGCCATATCCACTGCTATTTTTCTTTTTAACCTTTTTTGTTTAAATAATATACAGAATCTATTTTCTCTGTCTTTGTTCAGAGGCTATGCTTATTATTATCCCTAATTATTTCCCTGTGTGGCTTTAAATTGAAATTGCTTCTATAATCACTTTCCCCTGAAATTTCTATGTTAAGGTTTAGCAACTAAATGTGAATGCCTTCTAAATGAAGACATTTGATCAGGGCTGTAAGTTGATTTATTTATATCTAATACCAAGCAGGTAAAAATATTTTAGTTTTGCAAAGTTTAAACATTTCAAATAGCCCTGTCATCTCTTTTTATTCATTTATTCATGATTCAAAGAATCCTAACAAAGTCATTTGGGAATGTTTGATTCTGTGTGGTATGTTGTTACCATAGCGATTCTGTTGGTTTTTAATAATTGATATAAAGTTTTAAATGAAGTGTTTAATTGTGTTTGCAGATAGTTTCCTGAGCCATAAATAGCTAACACTCAAAATCCTCTTTCATTATAATTGACATTAGGTAATCAACTTGTACATTTTCATTGAAATGAGGCACAGGCAGCATGGTGCCAGGAGGGTCATAACAACTCAAAAAGAACAAGAGAACATTTCAGGTCAATACAGTTCACAGAGGGCAAATAGAAACTCTGCTTACTGCCTTACCATGGCTATGTATCTAATAATTATTTCCTTGAATTAGTTTCAATTCAAAAGACAACATGCACCTCTGCATACAACTCTAAGTATTCTTCCTACTTATAAAAGCAGGCTACGCTAACTGTTTCAATTGTTACTTTCAGGTCATAGATATGAAAATAAGGGTTGAAGGAACTCCAGTGCCATTTGTCAAATGGTATCCGAAAGAATGACTATTTCTTAAATAAATTAATACTCTACTTATGAAGTTCACTGTTCTCATTGTATTTATCCATGAAAGTTATTTGCCATGTACTGAATAATCTGAGATTTATAAAATATGTAATATTTTAACTTTAGCCTTTATTGCATGACTCGGTTTTCATAGAAGTCTGCCTATAGTTTTGGCAGACTGACAAAGCTATGTACTTGAAAATGACTGGATTTTTATATTTAGGATTTTAATCTTTTTACTAAAAAAGATTATTTTTTACTTATCAAAGTAAAAAAAGATTATTTTTTTTCTTTTTTTATTATTTTTACTTATCAAAAAAAGATTATTATTACTTATCAAAATAGATGATATTCGGAGGTAGTACATTATCAGTCAATTTTAGAAACACTGATTATTTGATTTCATAATTGGAAATAAGAGAGAATTAAAATAATATGTTTCAGTAGGGAGAAATGGGTGACAACATGGGGCCAATGGTAAAATTAGGACGGTTTCCTCTTAAATTGTCAGTATTAAAAAATGCAAACCTTTAAAATTCTATGTGTTTATGTAAAAGGCAAAGGCTGTGTTTCTAAAATACAACAAATATAACATTTTTATGTAAAATGATTATCTCTAATTTTATGAAAACTATCTCCTAGAAAATGGGCTCAACTTGCTACAAAATGTTTTACTATTTGAGGACAAACCTGTGAATACTCTAGAATGTCTGACTCTGGGACCATTGAAGCATTATGGATTCCTCATTTGTCTTGAATGTGTATTTGGAGTATTCACCAATTACTATAGATATTAATGCTCCAAAGTATGTAAATATAACAAAGCAACTTATTTCCATATGGACATTTTTCAGAAATATATCTAATGTTATCACAAATTAAGATCCTTTAATCCTTTTCCCATGTAGAAAAAAAAAAGTGCAGCTTGCTGCAAGTGGTTATTTAATTTGCATAAACATGCTCTTTGAGGATGAAGCAAATCTGACTGATATTCAATATGAAAGTAAAATATTAAAATTGTTCTTGGAGTTATTTCTAGACAGAACTAACATCAAAATCGTCTGAATCATAAGAATTACCTATTTTGGAAAATTCAGATACATCAAACGAAGTTTCGACCAACAACTGTTGTAGAATAATGTTAACATCATGCATAAGAACGCTGTTTTCTAGGATTTGACATTTTCAGCCATCAAGAATCACTATATTTTATAAACGGTAACACCACTACTAAAAACAGAATGCTATAAATTGAATGATGTCTTTTGTCTCCAAAGTTGACATACTCGAGCAATGTGAAAATAATAATAAAATGAGATATTGTGTGGCAAATTTATCTCAGGGTAAATGCTGCAGCCACAAGTGCCGCCAGTGAGTATTCTCCAGGAAAAAGAGAAAACGGTTAAAAATCATTTGTGAATAGTAAATAGTAAGTCCTTTTTATTAGATATTAGAGAAAATGGTGAAGTTGTATATAACACACCCTTAATATTACTATGGCAGTCATTGCAGGTAGACTCATCAAATGCAGTCATAAAAGATGCTCAAATCCAAATTTACCAAATGCACGTCTGATAGGTTTTGAAATAGTATTCCTACATGGAAAATGATGTGTATTCCTAACATAATGAAACTAATTTTAGTAAACATAATAGAAAGTTAATAGAAAATAACAATAGGTTAGTCTTATATTTATTAAAATGCACGACTTTATGGTACACTACTATAAATAAAACTAAATTATGAACATGTCAGGAATTAGATGATTTGTCTACTTAGGAAATGACCTTAGTTTCAATATTTAATTTTAAAAGGTATAGTTTGTACAAATCTGCCCAATTTATTTAAAAAGATTAGGCATATTGAATATTCATGGTACATTACTAAATTGAGAAAGTAATTGATATTAGTTTGAGTAAAGTAATCTTTATATAGATAAACATCTTTATGCAGTTTGTAATTAATCCATCTCTGGGAGTCACAATGAAATTCAGTTATTTATAATTCATTAATGGAAATGCATACTAGGAATATGTTTTTGTCATGGACTGTGGGCAAGATGAAAATTTTCTACAATAATCCAATAACTCTTAATGAATTGATTAAAAATGGTCTTATTAACATCTGATATATTGTATAATTTTGTAACAATTCTTAGTCTTCCTTTCTGTAAGAACTGAAGGTTACTATCATTTGCTATGAAAATTACCCTTTCCTTTGGGAAATACTTTAGCATTTGCATTGTTATCTAGGACTGGACCACTTCTAAGACAAGTAAACAGAAAAGAGGTGATCAACCAATCAGAACATAAGTTGCAGTTACTGAAGTCACCCATTAAAACTTTTCTTCTTTGAAATTTATCCCTAGCAATTCAAATATTTTAACAATATTTATTGAGCAAAAGTGATTTTCAGGGAATTGAGATTCTAATGAGTCACAACCAATGACCATGGACCTCTTTTCATATGGTCCTTAATAGTGGTGATTTTTGCCTTTGAGAAGACTGGTGCACAATTTATTTAGTCATAATAGCAAATTAAGAATAGTTTCAGGCTCAGTGTAAGGTAACCTCACCTTTCACATAGAAAGAAGAATGTTAAACCTATTGAGTTCTTGACTGAGGCCATTTCAACAATGCAGAGGTGGCATCATTTTGTGCATGTTTTTACTGTGATATACTAATATTAAATAAAATAACACAAATAAATAAATGAAGTTGAATAACAAATCTTAATTTTTCAACCACATATATATTTCTTCACTAGCTAAAAGTTTATTAGAATACTGAAGAGAAAATAACAAGCAATATTGCCATCCAATGGTGAAACTGTAACATTTAAGGCATATTAAATATAAAGATGGAGATATATGACAATATTTCAAAATCAGTAGAAATATTTACTTTGATTGCATTTTCTGGGAAATACAAAGGCAATGTTTAGAGTTATAAATACAGTAAGTATTAATCTAAAGAAAGAAAGATTCATGAAGTTTGAGTTTTCACCTTTTTGAAGCACAAAACAGTAGAAGCTTTAATTCATATTATTTAATTTTTAAAGTGTAACATAATGAAGGCTTGAAACTTATTTATATTATGATGTTGGTTCTTTGTTTTACATGATGGTTTGCAGATATTTTTCTTTCTTCGCCAATTAAGGATCTCTTTGGATCTCATTTCCTCCTAAAAGACTTCAGAACTGATCTTTCTCTCTCCAAAGCCTCAAAAC
Organism: Pongo abelii; assembly: GCF_028885655.2. NCBI lineage: Eukaryota > Metazoa > Chordata > Mammalia > Primates > Hominidae > Pongo > Pongo abelii. The sequence continues at coordinate 44,619,853 of NC_072002.2, forward strand.
ATTTTATGCCTGTATTGTTCTTCATTTCATTGTTTGATTTATCTTAGAATCATTGGCATATTCATTGGTACACATCCTCAAAGACAACTACCATGTTTTGGGAAAAGAAGTATTCTGTTTTATTTATTTGTACAATGTGTAACGATTAGTGCCTATCAGGTAAAATAAATAATTGTTGAATACAGTGGAACTGCCTTAAACTCATGTCTATGGATGTTTTAGTATGTATATGCTACATAAATGATTTACTTTACTTGTGAGGTGGATTTATCTCATTTGTGAAATTCAGAAAATTACCTCGAAATTTTTAAAATGTGGGCACCATTCCATGTTTGAGAGTGAGAGGAGCTAAAATAGCTAAATATCAGGTCGTTATAACGGAAAATCATAAGGTATTTGTATTTATAATGTATCCATTATAAATGCCTATTATATGTAACGTACTCAATAAATAGTATTTGGCAAAGTTGTACTGGTATTCATAATGGTAGTGATTATTTAGGTTGCTATTAGCCTGACACCCCAGACTTATACATTTAGGATAAGAAATATGTTTTTGATGATCCAGAATTTAACAAATACAGTAATTTGTATATATATTATTTGTTTTCATATTATTCATTTAACTATTCAAGAAATACATAAAGACCATCTAAAATAGATATGCAAAACTTAGCTTCTCACTCTATTAGGTACTGGGAGTCAGGAATAAACAATATAGATTTACTCTCTGCCTCAATGAAATTAGCCTAGTGAGTAAACGGATATTGAATATACATAATTACAATTACAATAAGTGTTATAAACATGGTAGTTCTCTTAGAGTAGGCAGAGAGCTAGACATGAGCAGGAGGAGGAACCCCTAAGAAAAGACAGTTCTGGAAAATCTGACATCCCAGAGACCACCCGAAACATGGATGCAAGTTATGAGCAGAGAGGAAAGGAAATACCTATGCAGAGAGAAATTATTCTTAACATGCTCAGTCATTGTTCACTTTGCAGTTAATCTGTCAGAATGTAGCGAGCTACATGCTTATAAGGAGGGAAAGAGGGCAAAGGAGAAACTCCTAAGAGCCACGCAGGTGCAATAAATATAGATTTGACCACTATACGACCTTCCTGGCATGGTGGTAATGAGTAATGCAGCCATTAGGTAGAATTTGTGTCCAACATTGGGCCCACGCATGCACACCAACCAATTCAGCATCTTTATACGTTTGAGAGCAAGAGGAAGTAAAATAGCTAAATATCAGGTTGTTATAGTGGAAAATTGTTAAGTGTTTGTACAGCACGTATTATTAATGTAAGGGAGGGTGTAATAAGCCCAGGGGGGAACTAGGTGTGGAAAAAGGCAGGGACTTAAGGCAAAAGTGGTAAAACTTAGACAAATAAAAAAGGTGGAGACTTATGACACAGGCAGGAGCTTCATGAAAAAAAAATCCAACATCATAAAAACCCAGTGCAGAACTCTTGGGGCTGCTTCTGGCTCATTCTTTCAGCAGCCCACTGTCCCTTACCTTCCAGAGTGTACTGTCTCTTTAAATAAATATGGCTACTGCTACTGCTCCCAGCGGGGTCAGCCTTCTCTTGGAGTGTACCATTATCTTCTTATTAAACCTTTTGCTTACACTACTAATTATTCTCTTGGGTGAATTCTTTCTGCAAGTATGACTAAGAATCAAGGACTCTGCATTTCCTTGTAACAGTTGGATGGCAATAATGAGAAGGTTTATCTAGGAGTGAGAAAGTCAAGGGATGCCATCTTGAAGAAGTGAAGCCCAAGGTTTAGTAGTAACTAGGTGTGATGGTGTTAGAGGGATGACAGAAAAGTTCCAGGGAGAAGTAACAACAGATAAAACCATTTGGAGGAGAAAAAGAGAGCCCGGAACATTTGTGAACTGAAAGAATTATTTGCTTAAGAGAGAGAATACAAAATTATTTGGAGAACTTGGCTAAACCTTTTAAACTATGGTAAGGATTTTAGATTTAACTTAAAGTGTAGAATTAGTACACAAGTTTAGCTGAGTAGGAAGATTCAATAGCAATTTACAAAAGTTTTCAATATTCCTATATACAAAATTTGTATTTAGGTTAAGGAACCAAAGAGCCAAAACAATTATGAATCAGAGCAAAGGTGGAGAATTCACAAGACTCAATTTCAAAACCTACTATAAAGCTACGACAGAGCAGGAGCACCAATATTTCGGACAAACACCACCACTTTAAGTTCCAGCTTCTATTCTAGCCTCATGCATTTCAAGAAAATTACTTCTCTTTTAACAACAAGGAGCCAGAAAGAACAGACAGTAGAACACAGATCAGACAGCTTGGACATGGGGAGCCAGGGGGGAGTCTCTTGGGTAACTTCCACACTTCACCCTCATACATGGGCCCCAGTAAAAGTGGGCCTTAATAAGCACATTCCTTTATTAGGAAGGTGCACTTATATTCAGGTGCACTAAGATAGGGAAACTAAAAGCAGACTTGGTGGGTATGCCTGCAGCTGTAGAAAGATGTATGGGAACAGACATACAACTCTCACTCCCAGATAAGCACAACAAAGAGACACAGAAGCAGTCCAAGCCTCTGATAAATTCTCCCACCCTAAATCCTTAAAAACTCTTAGTCTGTAAGAGAGAGTGCCTCTGACCTAACTTGGCCAAAAGCCCCTATGTTTATTCTCTAAAATAAACCTGTCTTTAACTGTCAAGCCACTTTTTGTGTCTCTTTCCTCTTTCTTTAATTCTTACAAGCTACAAAAAATCTGGTAAAACAAGACTCCAAGTTTTGCTTGAGAGAAAACCCTATGCATACTCCACCATGGGGTTTCGGTCTACTGACCTCACTCTTGCTCCAGATACAAGGCTTTATAATTGTGTGTAAATTAATACATCCTGTCTCAAGTATGGTTATCCAAAAGCCAACCTTGAGCCAAGGTTTTATGTGTAAGTTATTTATTATGGCGCATGAACTGTCATGGGAGACTGTTAACAGAGTGAAGAAAACAACACTTCAAGAACTAGCTTAGGCAAAGTCCTGAAAATGGTAGCTTCAGCCTCTCCCTGTCGTTAGGCCTTACTGATGCAGGCTAGCTGGGCTTTCCTGTCTCCAACCCTAGTTATAGTTAGTTCATTGCTGTAAGAATTTTGCTGGGCATCTGACAGCTCCCTTGCTCGCTCTTTTGTGATTGAAGCTTAGAGGATATCAGGTTAATTCCAACATTTATGATGTTAAGTGGAGATATTTAAAAATTAAGTCAATAGAGTGAAAAGTAAAGCAAAGAAATAGAAAGAAACAGTCCTATGACCTTATTCTAACTCTGAATGCAGATTTGCCTAAGGCTAGATTCAACCTGGATGCTCCAGTTTCTCAGTTTTATGAACCAATATATTCTTCTCCCACCTTCTGCTTTCTTTGTTTAAGGCATTTGAATTGGGTTTTTGGTCGTTTCACAAAAAAGTGAAAAGTAATACAGGGCTTCAGAAATTCATCCTAAAACAAATGATTCCAGAGAAGCATTTTGTAGGATATACAGGAGTGAACTGAATAAATAGATCACTCTGACTTCCACTGGTTCCTGAGATTATATTAAGGCACTGCAGAGAGTGAGGGGACATAAGAGGATCAACCTTATCATGAAGGAGTGTATGAATTTTTGTTTATTTTATTTTTGATAAGCTGGAAACAGAAATTTACTCAGAATAGCTTGCATATATCTATTTACCAATCTGCCAAAACTAACAGATATAAGTAATTTGTCAATATAATTTATCAGAATTAAAATTCCTGGTATTTCTCCTTTGCAGTTCAATCCCCAACTCTCCTTCCTCAGGGACAAGCACTATCATAATTTGATGCCTATCTTTCCCATTCATGTTTTATAGATATCACACATTCACAGGGTAGGTGTGTGTATATTAAAACCACATCCAGGTACAGGAAATAATTTTGTTTCACACCATATTTCAATCAATATTATATTTTAATAGATATAATTTAATTTTAAATGCTATCAAATTCCATCATCTGGCTACCCTCTAATTTCTTCACATTTAACAAATGTATCTTTTAAACCCTTTTTTTTAAACTTTCTGTGTTACTTCACTAGTTTTATTACTTGTATTCAGCATAATAGCTGAACTTAGAGTCTTTTTTCCTAATTAGAGAGGTATATTACACACACGAACACACACACACAAGTATATATACATATATATTTATATATATATTTATATATATTTATATATTTATATATTTTTGTATATATTTATATATATTTGTATATTTATATATTTACATATATATTTATCTATTTCTATATATTTACATATATTTATATATTTATATATTTATACAGTTATAAATCTTTATATATTTATATATTTATTTATATATTTTTACATATATATTTATCTGTATTTATATATTTATATATCTATTTATATATATTTATATATATTTTATGTATATTTATATATATTTATACATGTTTATATATATTTATATATTTATATATATTATATATTTATATATTTATACATTTATATATTATATATTTATATATATTTATATGTTACATATTTATATATTTATATATGTATATATATTTATATCCATATTTATCTATATTTATATATAATATATATTTATCTATATTTTTATATATTAATATATGTATTTATATATATTTATATATTAATATATGTATTTATATATTAATATATGTATTTATATATTTATATATATTAATATATGTATTTATATATATTTATATATATTAATATATGTATTTATATATTTATATATATTAATCTATGTATTTATATATATTTATATATATTAATATATGTATTCATAAATATTTATATATTTGTATATATTTTTATCTATTTATATATTAATATATGTATTTATATATTTATACATTTATATATATTTTTATATATAGATATATGTTAATATATGTATTTATATATTATTATATATAAATATATATGTTTATATATATTTATGTATATTTATATATATTTATATGTATTTACATATATTTTCATATATCTATATATATTTATATGTATTTATATATTTATGTATATTTATATATATTCATATATATTTATATATTTATATATATTTATATATATTTATATATTTATATATATTTATATATATTTATATATTTATATATTTATATTTATATTTATATATTTATATTTATATATATTTATATATAGATATAGATATTTATAGATATTTATATATATTTATATATAGATATAGATATTTATAGATATTTATATATAGATATAGATATTTATTATATTTATATATATTTATATATACATATAGATATTTATAGATATTTATATATATTTATATATAGATATAGATATTTATATATTTCTATATATTTATATATAGATATAGATATTTATATATTTCTATATATATAGATATAGATATTTATATATTTCTATATATTTATATATAGATATATATATTTATATATATTTATATATATTTATATATAGATATAGATATTTATATATATTTATATATATTTGTATATAGATATAGATATTTGTATATATTTACACATATTTATATATATTTATGTATAGATATATATATTTATATATATTTATGTATAGATATAGATATTTATATATGTTTATATATATTTGTATATAGATATAGACATTTGTATATATTTACACATATTTATATATATTTATGTATAGATATATATATTTATATATATTTGTGTATAGATATATATATTTACATATAGATATATATTTATATATATTTATGTATAGATATATATATTTATAGATATTTTTATATAGATATAAATGTTTACATATAGATATATATTTATATATATTTTTATATAGATATATATATTTATATATATTTTTATATAGATATATATATTTATATATATTTTTATATAGATAGATATATATTTATATATATTTTTATATAGATATATATTTACATATAGATATATATATTTATATGTATTTTTATATAGATATATATATTTATATAGATTTTAATATAGATATATATATTTATATATATATTTTATATGGATATATATATTTACATATTGATATATATATTGATATATATTTTTATATAGATATATATTTATATATATATTTATATATTTATATATCGATATATATTTATATATTTCTATATATTTATATATAGATATATATATTTCTATGTATTTCTATATATTTATATATAGATATATATATTTCTATATATTCATATATATTTATATATAGATATATATATCTATATTTTATATATTTATATATATATCTATATATTTATATATATTTAGATATAGATATACACATTTATATATATTTATATATAGATATGTTCATTTATATATATCTATATATAGATATATATATTTATATAGATCTATATATATATTTATATATCTATATATAGATATATATTTATATATCTATATTTAATATATATGATATATAGATATATATATATCTATATATCATATATAATATAAAGATATATATTTATATATATATTTATATATTTATATATCGATATATATTTATATATTTCTATATATTTATATATAGATATATATATTTCTATGTATTTCTATATATTTATATATAGATATATATATTTCTATATATTCATATATATTTATATATAGATATATATATCTATACATTTATATATATTTCTATATATATCTATATGTTTATATATATTTAGATATAGATATACACATTTATATATATTTATATATAGATATGTTCATTTATATATATCTATAGATATATATATTTATATATATCTATATATAGACATATATATTTATATATCTATATAGAGATATATTTATATCTCTATATAGATATATATTTATATATCTCTATATAGATATATATTTATATATATTTATATATAGAGATATATATTTATATATATTTATATATAGATATGTATATTTATATGTATTTTTATATATAGACATATCTTTATATATATAGATATATACATTTCATATATATTTATACATATACAGATATATATATTTTTATATATATTTATATATATTCATATATATTCATAGATATTTATATATATATATTCATACATATAAATTTTTATATATTCATATATATTTATATATTTATATATTCATATATAGATATATATATTCATATATATTTATATAAAGATATATATTAATATATTTTTATATATAGACATATATTTATATATATTTTTATATATATTTATACATATACAGATATATATATTTATATATATTTATATATATTCATATATATTCATATATATTTTTATATATATTCATATATATTCATATATATTTTTATATATATTCATACATATTCATATATATTCATATATATTTTTAAATCTATATTCATACATATATATTTTTATATATTTATACATATGTTTATATATATTGATATATTTATATATTTATATATTTATGTATATTCATATATATTTATATATTCATATATACGTTTATATATTGATACATATTTTCATATATATTTTTATATATTTATATATTTATACATATTTATATATTCATATGTATTGATATATATTTTTATACATATATATTTATATGTATTTATATATTCATATATATATTTATATAACTTTATACATATATTAAGATATATTTATATATATTTGTATATATTTGTACATATATTTATATATATTTATATATATTTAAATATATTTATATATATTTTGAAATGTTTATATGTTTATATATATTTATATATTTTTATATATTTTTATATATTTATATATTTATACATTAATATCTATATATTTATATATTCATATTTTTTCATATATTTATATGTATATATTCATATATTTATATGTGTATATATATTTATATATTTGTATATGTATATATTTATATATTTGTATATATGTATATATATTTATATATTTGTATATATGTATACATATTTATATATTTGTATATACTTATATGTATTCATGTATATTTATATGTATTTATATATATTTATATATATATTTATATAGATTTCTATATATTTATATATATTTAGATAGATTTCTATGTATTTATACATATGTAGATTCATATATATTTATATATATATTTACATAGATTTATATATATATTTATATAGATTTATATATATTTATATAGATTTATATAGATTTATATATTTATATAGATTTATATATACATTTTTATATATTCAGATATGTTTATATATACTTTATACATATTTATATATATTTATATATCTTTATATGTCTATTTACATATATTTATATATATTAATGTATATTTATATATCTTTATATATATTTACATATATTTATATATTTATATATCTTTATAAATATTGATATATATTTTTATATAGATATGTATTGATATATTTTATATATATTTATATATATTTATATATAGATATGTATTGATATATTTTATATATATTTATATATATTTATATATATTTATATATTTATATTTTTATATATTTATATATTTTCATATATTTATATATATTTTTATATATTTACATGTATTCATGTTTATATATATTATATATATTTATATGTATTCATATGTATATATAATATATATTTATATATTCATTTATATTTTTATATATCATATATATTTATATATTCATATATATTTATATATTTTTTTATATACTTATACAGATATTTATATACATAATATAATATGTATATAAATACATATATTTATATACATATATAATATAAAAAATATATATAATATATATTTTCTATTATATATAGTATATATAATATATACTATAAAAATGTATATATAATAAAACATATATAATATAAAAAATTATAATAATTATAATTTATGTATATAACATTTATATATATGTATACATATATTTATACATATATTTATACATATATTTATATATGTATACATATATTTAGACATATATTTAGACATATATTTATACATATATTTATATATATTTATACATATATACATATATTTAGATATATATATTTATACGTATATTTTTATATATATGTATATTTTTATATATATGTACATATATTTATATATATTTATACATATATTTTTAGATATATTTATACATATATTTATATATTTATACACATATTTGTATATATACATTTATATATATATATATATGGTTTCATTTTTTATTTTTCTAGACAGGGTCTTGCTCTGTCATCCAGGCTGGAGTGCAGTGGTGTGATCATGGCTCACTGCAGGCTCGAACTCCCAGGCTCAAACTATCCACTATCCTCTCACCTAAGCCTCCTGAGTAGCTAGGACAACACGCAGGTGCCTCCACATCTAGCTAACTTTTAAAAATTTTTCTAGAGTCAAGATCTCACTTTGTTTTCCAGACTGGTCTATAATATTAATTTTAGGAGTTATTATTGACATTTTATTTTGGAATTTATATTTACTACACTCTACTTCTTTTTTCTTTTTTCCTGACTTCTTTTTGAAGGAGTAATTTTTCTTTTTCTTCATTTTCTTCTACTCAGTAACTTCCTATTTTCTATTTCTATCATTTTAGTAACTTATACATGTTTTAACATTTATATCTTATTGCTCCTCACTGAAAGATACATACTGTAGAACACAAACTATGACATGCATCTGTATTAGTCTTTGTTCATGCTGCTGATAAAGGCATACTCAAGACTGGGAAGAAAAGAAGTTTAATAGACTTACAGGTCCACATGGTGGGGGAGGCCTCACAACCATGGTGGAAGGCAGGAGGAGCAAGTCACATCTTACATGGATGGTGGTAGGCAAGTGAGGGCTTACGTAGGGAAACTCCCATTTTTAAAACCATCAGTTCTCATGAGAGTCATTCACTATCACAACAACAGTGTAGGAAAGGCCCACCCCCATAATCCAATCCCCTCCCACAGGGTTCCTTCCACTACACATGGGAATTGTGGGAGTTACTATTCAAGATGAGATTTGGGTGGGGACACAGCCAAGCCATATCAGCATCTCAGAAGATTTCTTATTCTCAGAGGGCTAGAGGCATATTAAATATCCCTACCTACCAGAGCAGCACAGTGAGTATGTTTACATTTGATTCAGAGAATGCATCAGAAACTCCTGTCTCTTATATTGACTTTTACTTGAGGAACAGAGCACTAAATAGAAAAACTAATAGAAAAGCTAATACCTAATGAATATGTGTATGTGTGTGTGTGTGTCTGTTTTTGTGTGTGTAACTATGTGTTCCATGAATGGATTTAGAATAGATTCTTACATGTGGAGCTGCAGGGTCAAAGGAAATGTTTTAAAAGTGATAGAATGTCTAAAAGACCATTTATGCTTGAAAAATTGGACATGCTAGGAATACTCTGCCATATCATGCCTATCAACTCAGATTATTCTTCTAACTACTAACTACACTCTGAAGCTCTGAAAGGAGAAAAGAATCCACTATTTTCTGCCTTATTTTCTATTCATACTTTCTTGTAATACAAACACACAGAATTGGATCCATAAATGAAGTTTATAGTATGTGTGGGTACAACAAGGTAAAGGGAACATATCACAGACTTTAAAAACAGATCTTGTTTCAAGGATGATCATCACTCTATTTCTCTGCTTTTGGAAAAAGAAAAGTTCCCACTTGTTTGTTTTGTCTGAAATAATGAACTTATACGAAAACACATGTGTAAATGTTGAACTGTAAAATAAAAATGTAAGGTATAAAAGGGCTCTTTACCAGTGAAACAGCTGGTAGGTTTCTAATATTGCTTGTAAGCTCTTTTCAACTTGTTCTTCCATTGAATGTTTGTATGTGGAACAGTTACATATTCAATTATTAAGTATATGTCTGCAAAATAGTCACTGTACATTAACTTGGCATCAATAAAAGTGTGCTTTGATAAAAAATATTAGTTTTATATTTCAGTTTCTCCTGAAACTGATGTTTATTGCTTAGTGGAAAAACTGTGTCTCAGAAATGTATGGATTTCTTGGCTTTTCCAAGAGAAAAGAGAGGAGAAAGTCAGCAGGACATGAAAGTGTACTCTGGGATCAGATTTTCTTTGTGTGTCCCCTAATTTATTTGTTTTTTAGGCATTTTATGAAACACAGAGAAGGCAATAGAGATTCTACTTCATCCAGGACAGGGAGAATAGGCCATAATTCTGGGGAAAGAAAATATTGAAAACTCCATCTTGGCCTGAAGTGTTAAATGAAGGAGTCTGGACCTGACTTGAAATAAGGTCAGAATGACAAGTTCAAAGCTATCTTAACTGAGTGGATTAAGCTTTGCCTTTCAGTGAGCATTCTTGGGGTGTTGAGTAACTAGGAGAGGCAGAAGTATAGGTCATCATGAAAGTCTGTAGGAAGATCACTCTATTCACTGCCTTTTCTGTGGTGTGGCAAAGTGTGAAGGACAGAATTATCAGTTTTCCCAAGGAAGGACAAAACAACTCCATTGGAATCAGAAGACTGCTAAACCTTCATTTGAAATCATTGTAAGACTCTCTTTTAAATACATAATTTGTGTTATAATTTACTCAGTCAGCAAATATCTATGAAGTACCTACTATGTACTGGGCACTGTTTTAAGTGCTTGGGATATAGCAGTTAAAAATGATAAAAGGGAGGCCAGGCACAGTGGCACATGGCTGTAATCTCAACACTTTGGGAAGATCACTTGACCCCAGGAGTTCAGGAACAGCCTGGGCAACAGAGTGAGGCCTCATCTCTACAAAAAATTTTACAAAAATAAATATTAAAAATTTAAAAAATTTAAAAATAGTTGGATGTGGTGGCACACATTTGTAGTCCTACTTTGGAGGCCTAGGTGGGAAGGTTACTTGAGCCCAGGAGTTTGAGGCTGCAGTGAGCTACGATTATGCCACTGTGCCAGAGTGCCAGGGTGAAAGAGCAAGACCCTATCTCTAAATGATAATAATAATAAATAATAATATTATTATTAACAAAAAGGCACAAAGCCCTGCCTTCATAGAGCTGACACCATAATCAGATAAGTCAGATAGTAAACAATGTTTTAACACAGCAGAGTATAAAACAAAAACATAATGAATATGAAGTGCACATTATATGTTATAAGATGGCGCATGTAGTAAAGAAATACAGATGCCTATCAAGGTGAGGGGATGGATTGTGTCCGGGCAGGCCTCAGTGATTTGTGCAAAGATTTAAAGGATATAGGGAATGAGCCAAGGGAATGGTTGCAGAAAAAATATTCAAGGCAGTCCGAATGAACAAAATAAAAGGCCTATACAGTAGCACGTTGGGTATATTCAATAACGAGAAGACCATGTGGGCTTGAAGTCACATGACTTGAAGGGACAAATCGTAGGAGATGTAGTCTTAGAAGTGATAGGGGCCAAATTGTATAAGACTCGGTAGGCCTTTGGATGTACTTTGGCATTTGCTCTGAGTAAAATGGGGATTGTTGAAAGGTTTCAGGCATGTCTTTTAAATAAGTAAAACTTCTTGCTATAAAATTACTAGGACATCTGCATTCCACTAATGTTTTAATAAGATCTTTAAAATTTACTTTGTCTTCTTAGGAATAGAATATACTCTAAGAGGCTTAAATCATTTTCTATTCTATGTCAGTTACTTCATCAGAAAAATTAAGTTATCCAGAGTTTCTGTCTTCTGAATGGTGGACTCTATTTCTACTTTTTAAAAATACTCCTCCCAACTTCTGTCTAAGAAAAATTTACATTTGAGGAGGGATTCTCTACTCCTAAATGAAGGGTCTATTAGAGGATTCTCAATAGCACTAAATGGGTCTTTTTATAACTGAAATGGATTTATTTCTTTTAAACAATATAATGTTTAAGTCATTTTTTAAACAGATGAAAATTTATTTTCTATTAGTGTGCCATTTAGAATCTTATTGACAATAAGATACGAGGAAATATCACCAATAATCTTATTTATGACTTGGCAAAATCTCTAAGATTTTTTTATTCTCTCAATCTCCTAGCTCTGTTCTCAATTACTTTCTTTAGCTCATTATATAAAAACAAACAAACAAACAGAAGCAATGAGAATAAGTAAAAATCCATTGGCTATTTTTCTGTCACCCTTTTTTTTTGGCATTTTCTTTATCTGCATGGTTTTCATTAAAAATTATCAATCCAGTGATAGTATGTAGATCCCCACTTTTGAATCAGGCATGGACACTGATATAACTTTACCCAAATATTACTCCAGTGTACTCAAGATATTGAAACACGCTATTAATAATTATTGCCAAATTTTATGTAAATACTTTTTATGAACCCCCAAATTTGGCCTATCTTGCTTTCTATTTCAGATTGGCATAAGATACTCTTAACTAAGAACGTGTGAGGGCAGGTAGTCTCCTAGGATAAACCAACACCAACACATTGTGGACTCTTGGAAAATGTTCGTATCAATGATTTGTTTCTGTTAATGGCCGCAGCGGCCTGTCTTCAGTGGCCACTGCGAAGATGCTGCAGTAGGGGAGGTGTAGCCAGGACAGGTTCCTTGGAGACTGTGGGGGCCGGGAACAGGTGGGAACCCCGCCCCTTATCGAGTTGGTGAGGCAGGAGCCCCACACTCTTGGGCGCAGCTGTAGCTGACCAGCTGAGGCTCCAGACCCAGGCATTCCTGTGCTCTTGGGAGCCCGGGAAGCCCCTCTTCCCCCGCAGGCTTGGAAGTGCCTGCTCTAGTTCCCTGGCCTCTGCCTGCTCTAGGGCAGAGCAAAGTTGTGTCCACGGCCGGGTGCTCTTGCACCCCAGTCGGATGTGCGCGGGCTCGGGGCAGCACTGACATGCCAGCCCCCTGTCACCATGGCCCCCTCCAGACTTCGGGTACTGACGAGCATGGGAGGGAGGCCAAGGCGAGGCTTAGGGCAGCTCAGTGCAGGCGCCCTTTGACACAAACAACCTGGGCCCGCGATGGATGGCATGTTGATAGCGGCAGGAGGCAGACAGGCTCCTGGGTGGAAATGGGCGGGTCCCCGGTGAAACCCCATCTTCAAGCCAGGGATGGCCTGAAGCCTGGGGTCCAAGCTGCCAGTTCTTGGTAGAGTCTGTGGCCCAGAGTGAGAAGGTATGACGCTTTTTCCGGGCCTGCCCACAGTTGCCCACAAACCGGTCAGCTCGCACTTCTTTCCTTCTGAGCCCATAAAAACCCAGGACTGGTGTCAGGACTGACATCAGGACTACCAGCTGCAGGAAGGAGCTACCCACTGCGGGGGTCCTGAAAGCTGTTATGTCACTCAACGTAGCTCCTCTCTTCCTTGTTTACCGTCTGGTTGTCCACATAGGAGATTCTTCCTGGACGTGGAGCAAGATCTCGGGACCTGCCAAATGGTGGGACTGAAAGAGCTGTAACAAAAAGAGGCCTGAAACACACGCCCTGCCCTCGACCCTGCTCGCCACATAGCAGGCAACGAGCAGAGAAGAGCTGTGGCCCCTCTCGGAACCCAGAGAAGAAGAGAATTGTTGTGGCCCTTCCAGGATCCCAGACCTAGGGACTCCTTGAGTCAGGGCTGTGACACCCTCTTTGGGGCTCTGCAGTTCCTGGCATCTCTAAGCTTCCAGGCACCACTGTGTTCCCTCATCCAGAGGCGGGTGCCCACAGCGGAAGCCATGTGCGACACATCTGATTTAGCCACAGCTTCACAGGGAGTCAGCACCTGTGCCGGTGCCTGAAGCTGCCCACCCTGTCACAGCCAGTGTGTCTGGCTGTAAGCAGCGGCTGGACCCCACTCTTGCTCACCCACATACCCTTCGCCACTTTGCACCTGGCTCACCTTTGACAGGTGTGGGAGCCAGGCCAGTAGTGTGAGCTGAGCGCAGCCTTCCTGGCCGAGTGTGTGGAATGAGTCCAGTGGACGCGAGCAATATTCAGGCAGAAGGTGCCACCAGCCACAGAGGTTTCTGGCTGGCGAAGCAACACCCTAAGCATCCTGTGACAATGCCACTGAGAAGACTTATGTATAAGCTGATCATGTCTCACATAAACCATGTAAATATGGTTCATGCTTATCAAAATAGAAGATGTAATTATGATTAATGATCGGACAATACACATCTAAATAATTCTTATAGATTATATTTAGAAGCCTAGTTAAGGCATGCAAATTTGAAGTAAAATGTATTGATGAAATAATTATATGTCTACCAACAACTTCCTAATAGACAGATTTCGGTTTAATCTAATAGCTAATGAAATAATATTTAAAATAATTTGATCCTAGGTAATAACAACATAATGCTAATTTACTCCTATCTAAAAGTAGAACACATAGGTAATGAGATAGCTATATTACATGATAAAAAGGAGACTAGATTAATCTAGAAAAACCCAGTGTCTTGACTGCAGTTTAATGAGAGTTTAACTGATTGAATTTTCTTTAAGGATTATCTAATACATATGCCCCTATTACACATACTCCTTATTTTTCCTTTATAAAGTAATCTATATCTTTGTGTCATAATAAAGTAATGTAAGGTGTTTTATTTTTAAAGGATATTTTTTCTAACATGTCAGGAAAGTAGTTATACAGTACAAAGAAAGGGTTAAGTTCCTAATAACATCAGAAAAAAATTACTTTGTAACTTGATATCCAGGATTTCAGAGTCAATAAATTAAAATGTCACTCCAGCATTTGAAAAAATATATATGAATAATAAATACAATCTTCAAGAGTATCTCCTCCTGAAAAAAAGAATAATGGTCATAACTTGTCGGTGTGTTAGAGAATAAAAGATTGCTACTAAAAAGTGAACTCATTTTTCTTGCTTCTAAAAAAATTATTTCTTAATGTTAGGGGGAAAAAACACTTCAAGCCTAAAGACAAGCCGTTTGAAATTACCCCATGGGAAGAAGAGAACTGCAAAGGTGTTCTCTGGATAGATTTTGATCTCTGCAAGGATATGAACTATAATGATCAGAGGGCATTCTAAAATGCTACAGAAATTGTTAAACCAAGGAATAACTCAACTGGACAACCTTTATCTTTTCAAGATTGAATGCCAGTGAGTAAGAGCTTCAGGCTACTAGAGCAATGATGATTTTTTGAATTATAAAGATTAGATATTAAATAATTGGAGATTCTTGTCAGCATGTTGTTGAGCTAATTTTAAGTCCTTCAAGGCTTAGGAAATAACCCATGTCTACATACAGCTCTACATGTTATATTATGTTCTAATTAGCGAAGATCACATTTTTATCAATTGAATAAAGTCTATAATTCTGTATTAAGTAAAAACTATAATTCTTTTAAAAAGACAGCATGGTTTTTTTCCTAAATAAAATAATTCTGAATCTTGATGCAAATGTGTACTTTTGTTGAATTTTTACAATTATTTCTGTATAAGTACCAGACATAATGTATTTTGTACAATTTAACTTTTTAAAATACTCTACACAGGAAATGCAAAAGATTTAATAAAACAATTATGAATAATGTACAATACACTGAATGGTTAAGAAAATTAGATTTAATCATCCTTTGTTTTTGTTCTCCATAGTATAAAATATACCATATATGGCCAGGTACAGAGCTCAGACCTGTAATCCCAGCACTTTGGGAGGCTGAGCTAGGCAGATCAGGAGGTCAGGAGTTCGAGACCAGCCTGGCCAACATAGTGAAACCCCGTCTCTACTAAAAATAAAAAAATTAGTTGGGTGTGATGGCACATGCCTGTAGTCTCAGGTACAAGCTGAGGCGGGAGAATCGCTTGAACTCAGGAGGCGGAGGTTGCAGTAAGCCGAGACCACGCCGCTGCACTCCAGCCAGGGTGACAGAGTGGCACTTCGTCTCAAAAAAAAAAAAAAAAACCACAAATTTTGCAAGTCTATGTTTTGTATTAATTCTCTTCATGTACCAAGATACTGAATAAACCCAAAATTACTGAAGACATTTTAATAGCTACAGTATTTTTTAGTTTTCTGTTCAAGGATTTAATATTACATTTTTAGGAGAAATAATTGTTTTGAATAGGAATTATCTAAATTGGCTTCCTACATTTTTAGTACAGCTAGTTAGATTTAGGATTATGGTTCATTTCTAACTTTCCCCACAAGTGATTGGAGCATTGTCACATAAGAATAGAAGTTAAAATTACACCACAATAAGTTCTATTTTAAAATTCAAATTTTAACTTTGTATTACTTAGATACGATCATGTGTTGTTTAACAACAGGGATATGTTCTGAGAAATGTGTTGTTAGGCAATTTCATCATTGTGCAAACATCATAGGGTGTACTTACAGCAACCTAGATGGCATAGGCTTCTACCCACCTGTAGGCTGTATGGTATAGCCCATTACCCCTAGGCTGTAAACCTGTATAGCATGTTACTGGACTAAACACTCTAGGCAATTGTAATACAATTGTAAGTATTTGTGTATCTAAACATGTCTAAACATAGATAAGGTACACTAACAACACAGTATTATAATCTTATGGGACCACCATCATATATAGTAGTCATTATTGATCAAAACATCATTATGCGGCGCATGACTGTGTTTATGAAATCTCTAGCCTAATCATTACATTCTATTTTGATAATTATGAAACTCTGCATAGTAAATGTAGTATTTTTTTTTTATTTATGGGTTGATAAGCATAGCCTTTTAGGCTTTGTGACTTTTCAACAGGCCTTAAAAGTTTTACAAATAAATGTATCTGTAGAGGCAATTGGTAAAGATTAAGAATGTATGCAAATTTGTGAAATAGTATAAAGTCATACTTTCTAGTAAGTTTTGAAATTACCCTTCACTTTCCTTTCTTATTGCTGTCAACATAGTACAAATCTGTGTTATTCTTTCTACTTAATTTCATTCTATAAATTTTCAGAGACTGATTTTCTTAACGCATTTTCTAGATGACTGTTCACTTATAAAACTTAACATAATTCTGCAATAGTAATGAAGCTAGGTTTGTATTCCTCCCCCTAAATTTAAGAGTTTTTTCACTAGTCCATGCCAGCTTATTCTTTCATTGAAGCAACCTGACTTTCCATAAATGTCTCAGCAAAAATAATCTTTGAGTAAAGGTTGTTGTCTGTCCTGAGTGGAAGTCCCTGTCTTACACTTCTCTGTTCAACAATTAATTATTCACAAAGAAATCTATCTCAAGCCCCACTTTTTGCATAAAACCCTTTCTTCCAGTCCCAGTTGAAATTGAAGGTGCCAATTGCTAATCTCTAGTGCTGACTAAAAATGTATATAATATTTCCAATAATAAATTTCAGTAAGCCTTTCCTAGTTGTCTATTTGTAATTCCAATATGCTGATTGACATATTAATTTTAAGATCTTGGTTATAAATATCCCTAGGATAAAAGTTTCTATCTTCAAGACCTTGCAGGATAAAGGATTTATGGATATTGGCCAAAATCCTACAATGCCATATAGGCAGACTTCTGCATACTTCTCAGCTTCACCACTCATCATGTCTCTACATCCCCTACATGCTGTTACCTCTGCCTGATATGCTCTTGTTCCTCATTGGGCTTGTTAAATTCTATTCAATGTATAGCTGTCAATCTAGTACCTTTTTAAAGGAAAATCTTTTCTGAACAATTTGGCTATTTTGAATATCCTTCTTCTACACTCTCATAAAACCCGGCATGTGAGGTTTGTGACTCTCAAAACACTTGAGATTTTACACATATATATGTAATTTATTGAATTTATATGTAATTATATAAATTTATATGTAATTATTGAAATTATATGTAATTTATTATATGTATTTTACATATATATGTAAAATTGCATATATATGTATGTGTGGGTATGTGTATATATATATGTACATACACATACACACATAGACACATATGATTATATATAATATGATTATATATAATTATATATTATATATAAGGTTATATATGTGTATATAACCTTATATACACTATATATATAATTGTGTGTTTGTCTTCCTTTTCCCCTTAATGAGAAAACTTCAATAATCTGACATCTCAAAGTGAGTATAGTGCTTGGCACAGAGTAGACACTCAATAAATATTTTCACATTAAGTCTGGTTCAGATCACAGTACATAGAAGTGTGATAGTTACAATATCCTAAATAAAAAACTCCCAAATAAGAGACATACATAGCTACTTGGTAGGTCAGCAATTCTTTAGTTTTTTACTTCAGTCCTCTTAAATGAAAGCATCACTAATAAAGGAGTATTCTGAAAAAATCAACAACGGGAATAAAAGGTACTAGGTATAAATTCTAACTATATATCCAACATTATTTCCATTACACAGTAACATAGTTCTACCATGAGCTTAGATTTTCTCAACATAAAACTACTATAGCATCAACTATTTTGCTGTGAGAATAAAGTGTCTCTGTTTGTATATATTATATACTTTTAACATATACAGCATTATATAAAGCATACACTTGTAAACGTGTGTTTTTAAATGTAAAATGCTATTTAAATACATTAAAATTATTATTACATAGCATTATCCTCAATATCCATTAAAGTTTTAAAAACATCTTTCGGACTCAATAACCAAGAATGATGCCAAAAATTGATCTTTAAAGCAAATTTTACTCTGTAGTAAAATGTGTTTTAGTGATTTTCTGATATGTTTGATACTAAAACAGAAACTGGTATCACCAGGCTAAACACTAGACACTAGAGATTTTTAAACCCCATTAGATTGCAATGTCATTGACAGCAAGGAGCAAGTATTTTATTCCCTTGTAATCCTCTACTGTTCATTGTATAGGACATGGTTTTGCACAGAGTGAATGTTCAATAACTCTTATTGTTGTGGTGACTGCTAGATAATGAGTCATGAAGAACAGCAAAATTAGAGTCAGAAAAAAACCCAGAGAGCTGTGGCAATCGTGTGTGTTGCAATGAACATCAAGAGTCTAGCCAAAGAATGACAATGAGAGAATAAGGTTTGTGTACCTAGTAAAATGTTGCTTTGTGGCTATTCAGGAAGACACAAACTGACTTAATCTGATGTAAGTGTGAATTCAGGAATATAAAGTAGGAAATTCATGATCTGTTATTTTAAATTTCAAAGCAATAATCACAGCTAGAAGAAATAAAATTTTACTAGGTACCTTTGAAATTATACCTTAAAAAGACTTTGCTATCTTCTCTTTGTGTTCACATGTTTCAAATAATATTTTTGGTGAGTTAAACAGAAATGCTCCTTGTAGGGAGGCTGATGCAGAAAGTATTTATACAGCCAAGCAAAAGCAGAATCCAGATATATCAGGCTGGTGCAAACGCTAACTGCACCATGGCAAAAACCATTACGTTTGCATCAACCAAATATTTTCCTTCAAGACCAAGCAC
This sequence comes from Pongo abelii, assembly GCF_028885655.2. NCBI lineage: Eukaryota > Metazoa > Chordata > Mammalia > Primates > Hominidae > Pongo > Pongo abelii. Next base: position 44,640,274 of record NC_072002.2, read on the forward strand.
AGCGCTAGACGTTTTGTATCTTCCAAATGCCAACTGTATTATTCATTTTAGTCTCATAGGCATTTCACGTTTATGCTTAACAGTAATGTCAACACTACTTGTGAAATGGGGTGATATATTGGAAAATATTAATGTGTTCTGAATAACACATCAATGAAGATGATCTTTAAAAACATTCACATATGCTTAAGCATACCAGGGGCAGACAGCGGTAAAAGAATATCTAATTTTAAGCCATCCTTCCATCAGCCGAGGATTCAAGCAAGCAGCCATTTCCCACAGAACCTGGTGGAACAGCATGTTTGCAAAAAAGGAAGCCGTAAGCTTGAGATTCTCCCACTAGCCGGTCAGAGGAACCAAGACTAGATCTTAAATTCTACCATGAGGTAACTTGGACATAAAGGCCAAAGAGGAAAGCCGTGACCAAAGAACAGATATATGAGTGAAAAGAGTAGAAAAGACCAAGGAGCCACATGATCTCATAGACCCACCTCACCCTGGTTCAGCAGAATGACATGTGGGGAGTGGATGTGAAAGAGCCAGGGGGTGGAGGGTTACCAATTCTCTTATCTGACTCACCCTGGCAAAAATGGAGTAACTTAAAGAGAACATAATGATCGAAGCATTTTAAAGTGAACATAAGAGAATAGAGTTATATCTTCCCACTACACAAAAGGTAGGGGCTCATAAGCATGACCCGAAAATTATGCCACAGCTTAAAGCTATTATAGTACTGTTCACATCTGAATACCACTTGCATTTGAATTCTTACTCTCGCTTTAAGCCTAAAATTAAATTGTTCCCCACAAAATAGAAAACACATCACTGTTCTGCCCAAAGTAGAGAAAGATTACATGTGTTTCCTAGTTGACTGGCCTATGAAATAATAAAAAAGTTACCAGAAATATCTATATATTGTCTTAACATTTCAGAAAAAGGAAACAAAAGCAGAATAAGCAAAGCCAGAAAATTTCCACAACATTGATGACTGAATCACTTTTACAGATTCCTCTTACATATTGTTTGCTTTCTTCATATTCTAAAAGGGGTGCGTAATTATTTTTTAAAAATTTGAAAAATAAAAAAGCAGTACAAGTGAAATAAAAATTTCCCATTGCCACCTTAAATATATTTGTGTATTACTTTATAGTATTTATAATAAATATTTAGGATCTTATTGAATATGTAGGAAGTTATTAATTTTATGAATACATTTTATTTTAATTTTGTTAATTATTTTTATTATCCAAAATAATTTTAATTATTAAAAAGATCAATTAATATTTTAATCCTGTCTTTTTGTGCAGCAGAACTTATCTAGTTTCATAATTTCAGCAGAATACATCTACTATTATATTCGGTGAGGACATTAGCTCCCAATAAAATAATTGCCCTTATTTAAATATTTTCATCCATACTTTCCTAAACAACAAAATTGAGAAAGTATTAAGGTGCAAAATTCCATGTGGTTCAACATTTTCATTTTGTTTCTCATCTTGTTAACCACGTATCCTACTCCTTCAATCCATTACCCACATCCTATTCAATTCTACACTTGACTACTTATTTTTGAATTAGAGGGTTAGTCAGCAGTATTCTCTATGCCATCAGCTTTGACTCAAAATGTTTTTTTCCCTAAAATAGCAGTAAAATATTCTCTGTCCTACTGCTCAACCTAATGAAATAGACAAAACTGGACTCCTCAGTTTCCCAAGACTTATAAAAATATAAGGAGTCAGTTGAATCAGTGGTGTTTTAGCATGGAGAGAGTTATCGATAATTACGACATTTGTTTAGGTATTCAGAGTCCCTTCTCATGCTTGTTAATGCTTCATTATATGGTCACGCATAATCTACCTTTGCATCAATTAATAATGTGTATCCTTTTCTACTTAACCATATTTCACACATTACACTGCATTAGAATCACATTATAACTTTTGGAGCATTGCTTTTCATTTTTAATTAACTTAATCACTTATAATATCAAAATTCCCCACCATTAAACTGAAAACTTTCCTGTGGTTCTTTCTCACATCATGACTGGTAATGTAACTATGTGACGGCATTTGAGCGTATTTGACACGGAGAGGAAATGTCTAGTTTACCATTATTTCTGATCCAGGATACCAAAAATATAACTGCTCTGTTTTAGCAGGCCTTAATATTTCTGTGTGAGAATTGTAAGACAGAACAAGCAGCTAATCTTGATAGTGGCAGGAGGCAGGCAAATCCTAGGCAGACAGGGGCAGGTCCCCAGTGAAACCCTACCTTCAAGCCAAAGACAGTTGAAAGCCTGAAAGCCAACTGCAAGTCAAATCCACAGAGCCGACTGAGAACCTGTCTTCCCATTTGGCACACTTTCCTCTGATTGATCCCCACCCTTCACCTATTTTACATATGCCTATTCTTCCCTAGTTGGTTTTTTACACTGTTGTGCCCACCTTTGAGTGGTGCCTTTGTTTTAACCTTTTCTCTATACTCACAAACCAATCAGCAAGCACTCCCCCATTCTGAGCCCTTAAAATCCCTGGACCCAGCCACACTGGGAGAGAAACCACCCTGCGGGACCACCTTCACGTCTCCTCTCTGCTGAGAGCTGTTTTGTTGCCCAATAAAATTATTCTCCACCCTCCTCACTCTTCAATTGTCAGTGTGATCTCATTCTTCTTGGATGTGGACTGAGAACTTGGGACCCACTGAATGTGGGTACACCAAAAGCTGTAACAACTGTGGCCCTCTGCCAGCCACCAGTGGAGGGCAGCCACCCCATGCAATGAGAAGCAGCGGTGGAGTCGAGCCAGCCCTGGAGCCATGGGCCAGAATGAGGCAGAGGCTGGCAGAGCTGTTAACCTGTCACCGAAGGCAGGACTAAAAGAGCTAATTAGCACACTGTAACATCCCCTCTAGGGCTTCGGGATCATGGGCACCCCTGTCCGGGTGCCACCATGTTCCCTCGTCTAGAGGCTGGAGTCCACCACAGGAGTGGCCTGTCATATGCCTTGTCCAGCTGCAAGCCCGTATAGAGCCTGATTCTGTGCCAGTGCTTGAATGGCTGGCTGGACCCTGCACCTGCTCACTCACACACTCCCATCCACCAGGGGCTGAGTGCGCAGTTGCTGTGGCCACAGCATCTGGGCCAGTGTGCAAGCCAGATATGGCTTAGTGAGCTGAGTGGACGGGACACCTCCTGCAGCAGGCCCAGGACCAAGCAAGGGCCTAGGCAGGAACGTCACCAGCCGCAGAGGTCCTCAGGTGTCAAAGCGACTGAAAAAAATCCTGTGTCAATCTCTTGGCATTAAAATGAATTGTTGAGAGCTAATTCTGTGTTGTTTTATGCTACACATCTGCTGTGGTGTGGTCATATATACCAAACTATTAATTGTGCTTAATATACTTAGTGCCATTGTTTTTACATGCTTCTGCTTGGGCACATGCTACCATCGTTAAAGTGTAACATCATTTTATGGAATGTGGTTTCTAGTACAACACAGTTAGAAATCCCACTTGTAAAAAAAGCTGCAGAAAGGTGTGGAAAATAAATATTAAAATTTCTGATTATCATTCATTCACATTTTCCATTATGATTAATTCTAAAATGAATAAAGTAAACAAATATTGTTTAGAATTATTCAAGTTTACCTTTTTTCTCTATTTACAGAAATTCATTTTGTAGTTAGTAAACTGAAAATTTTAAAAATAATAATTTAGGCCAGGCACAGTGGCTCACGCCTGTAATCCCAGTACTTTGGGAGCTGAGGTGAGTGAATCAGTTGAGGTCAGGAGTTTGAGACCAGCCTGGCCAACATGATGAAACCCCGTCTCTACTAAAAATACAAAAATTAGATGGATGTGGTGGTGCTTGCCTGTACTCCCAGCTACTCAGGAGGCTGAGGCAGGAGAATCACTTGAACCCAGGAAGCGGAGGTTGCGGTGAGCCAAGATCATGCCACTGTACTCCAGCCTGGGTGACAGAGCAAGACTCTGTCACAAATAAATAAATGAATAAATAAATAAATAATAAAGTAAAAATAATAAAAATAATTTAATACGGAATGTTGCAGGAAAGCCAGGATAATCAGTTAGTTTTCCACCTGATGACACAGTGGGACACAGAAAACACATTATAATCACAACAACCTAGGAATCAAAAGCCCTCTGCCATGTTCTTTATTCCCACACACATTGTTCATTTAGAAAGTTAGAAATATTCAAGTAGTTCACGGTAGTAGACTTTTTGAGCACTGCAAATTCTATTGAGATATGGCATTTATTGAATATTTACTATGGTCTAGGCACAGACCAACAATAAAATGACATGGAGCTCTTAAGTTTCATTGCTATATAAAAGGAAAATTCCTACAGATTCTCATTCTTGTACTTGGGCAAGTCTTTATTTCTGTGATTGTTCCTCAATTCAAAAAAAATCTGGCATCTATTCAATTCGACTTCAATGAATTTAATGTATTGAGCAAAAACTATAAGAAAGTAATTATACTGGCACTGCAAGAAATACAAAACAATTTACCTCTTCCCTATAAAAACACATTTTGAAGAATGTTACTAGAGTAATTATGTAATTAAGATAAATGGGAGCTCTTACTTTGGATAAAAACTGTATTTCTTAAAGAAATGGCTTTGAACTATATCCTGCAAAATGAAGAACCTTTTGACAGAGGACATATGGAAAATAGTATTCTTCATAAAGATTAAGCATGAAGCAGCATGTGGTTTGATTAGATAGATATGAGAAAGAAAGAGAGAGAGACGTGAGGAGAAAAATATATCTAAGGTTACAGGTCAATAAGGAGTTTACTTCAAGTCAGTGACAGGAATTGATATTTAATTAAGCAGAAAATATGTTACAGTGTGCTTTTGAGGATATTGATAATATTGTTAACATGGTAAGCATTATAATTTTGGAGTGCAGTGTGGCTTTCATGCATTGTGACCATGATCTTCAGTAACAAATATATTTTACATTAAACTCTATTCACTTACATATTCCTGTGAAAAACTGTTTTGGGAAATATTCTCACTAGCACTCTGGTGTTTTCTCTTCTTTTCTCTTCCCTTTCTCTCCTATTTCAATATAAAAATGTTGGCCTGCCTTCACTACATTTACTTCATGATGTATGTCTGTAGTGTGAAAAATACTGCTGTAGAAATATCAGTTACCAGTGGTACATGCAAAAGATTAATTTACAAGGGTGTCAATAGATGGAAGGACTGGTTATGGAATAACATAGGTATGAATTAGATTGTGATGAGCTTTAATGCAATAAAGGAATTCATGAAATACAAGAGAAAATGCATACACTTAGCGGATATATTTTACTAAGACACTAGTGATTATTGCTAATGAAAAGAAATAAAATTAGTTTGCTTATCTGTTCTTTCAAGAAAACTCTGAAACCACGTTTTTTCTCTATTCTCACACAAATGCAACAATAATCACCAACACAGAAGATTCCCATGACCAAAAGTGTGGGGTTGTTTCCCCACAATGAGCAGCACACACTAACTGGGTGTCGTCCAATTCTGACGCTATCGATCCAAAGAGAGTGTCAGATCTCACAAATTGAGGACTCTGTCCCCAAGACTGACTCCTTCTTCCCCTAAGTCACAAGTCCAGGCCTGTGGAAATTCTGACTGACAAGAGTCAAGTTAGGGTTCCTATGATTTCCTTTTTGGGTTCAATTAATTTTCTAGAGTGGCTCACAGGACTCTGGGAAACATTTATTTACATTTATCCGTTTATTATAGGACATGTTAAAGGATAAAAATAAGCAGCCAGATGGAAAGATACATAGGGCTAGGCTTGATAGGGTCCGGAGCACAGGAGCTTCTGTTCATGTGGAGTTAGCATGTGCCATCCTTCTGGCATATGGATGAGCTCTTGTTCACCGTCCTGTTCACCTCCACGTGTTCAGCTCTCTGAAAACTCCTCAAACTCAGTCCTCTTGGGTTTTTATGGAAGCTTCATGATGTCAGCATTCTTTTCCCCAGTGTACAGGGCAGAATGTTCTCTAGGGAGGGTCCTAACATCCACAATCAGAAAGATAGAAGAAGATCACCTGTGCCTTGGGACAGGTGAAAGAGGGGAAGAGGACAGAGAGGCTCTGTTTCCTGAGGCCTGCTCCTGAGGCCTAACATACCCAAAGTTACAAGAAAAGATTGTAACAAGGGCTATGGGAGTCATAAGCCAAGAACTGTAGGAGAAACCCCACATATATGGTATATCGTAATTGTATATCTCAGATACATACATATATATGTGTATATATATAAACATAAATATATGTATATATACATATGTGTGCATATATAAATATATACATTTTACTTATATTAATTTGCTTACCTGTTCTTTCATATATATGTATATATACATATATTTATATATACAAACACACACATATATGTATGTATCTGATATGTGTATATATATATGGGATATGTGTATATATATGTGGGTGTGTATGTGTGTGTGTATATATATATATATATATATATATATATATATCTCTCATAACACCACAACTGTCTATGTGTGTGTCTGCCTGCCCTTCTCAATCTGTCCCCTCTCATCAGAACAGAAGTTTCACTCTGGCAGACATTTTACCATTATTCGAAGCTCTATCTCCATCACTAAAAATGTACCAGGGACATAATAACTGCTAAATTAGTATTTGTTGAATGAAGGAGACAACCAAGTAAGAAAACTGAAATCTTAAAATAGCAAACATTAACAGTCTAAAACGTCAAAGGCTTTCCGTTCAACCAGCAAAGTATGTTGTGTGTTTTGTCTCCTTTTTTGGTGCCTAAGTACAGTTCAAATATCTTTAATATTGCAGCAACTTAATTAAGGAGATTAAAGATGAAATTGAATTTGTATATCTCAGCAAGGATTTTAAGTTAACCCTGCAAATTTGTTTATGAGTTGGTTAAGAAAAACTCTGCATCCTATTTATTTCTTCATATTAAATAAAATTTTACTAGCTTCCAGCTGTCATGAAAATATACTATGAGATTTGAAAATTATAAACTGTCATGTAATGATATCATCAACCTCAGAACTCCACATGATAGTGCAGGTAATCAATAAATTGTTTTTTAAAAATTATATTTTATAAATTTTATTTATAAAGGGGCAGAAACAGTATTGTAATATTTTTTCCCCAAACCAAGCACAGTATCTGGCCCACACAGTGGCTTAATAAATATTTTATACTTGAAAAAAATCTTTTACTTGATTTTTTCTTATCAAACATATCATATATTTTGTAGAAGATTAAAAAATCCAAATCAGCAAGAAGAATAAAATGACTATCGCTCTTCAATCAGAGATAACCACTAATACCTGTGGGTGTGTGTACACACAAACATACACACATATGCTTGTATATTTTAATTTCATTGATTTTTAAAAGCACAGAAGCATTATGATGCATACTTTATACCCTTGTTTAAAGCCTCTTAACTTTATTAACATTTCTTATTTCATGGGGCTATTATGGAGAACAAATGAGAAAAATCCATGTGTAGCATTTAATACAGTGCCTTACACATAAAAAGAAATAGTGGAAGTAATCAGCAAATGTTAACTACTACTGTTGAAATCATGCTGTTTTATAGTCTCTTTTATAGTCACTTAACAATATATAATAAACATTTTTATGACATTAAACTTTATTCTACAATGTTATTTTAATAATTTTAGCATATTCCATTATATATAATTATATTTTCATGGGTCAATCCTGTTGAGATTTACATTATTTCCTATTCACTGTTAAATCCATGCTTCAATAAAGATTCTTATAAATATATCTTTGCATACATGTATGTTTGCTTATTTCCTTAAGACAGAATTTTAGAATTGTTTTATTTAAAAGATAATATGTACTATTTTAAAAAGCAAGTAGTATTATAAGGTTTTTACTACTACTGCTAATGATATATGGTAATAATAATTAGCATAATAATTGTGTCTGGTAATAATCAGTAATAGTATTAATATTAGGAATATATTTGTATTGTTATAAAATAATAAGCTTATATCCTTTCCTCCAATTCTCAGATGTTAAGTCCATAGGCAATTATGTTCATATCCATCAGTAATATAATCTAAAGACATTTAAACATTTTTTTTACCAGAAATCAAATGATTTCCTAATTGGAAACTAAGAAATCTTTTCTTTTAACCACTTTTTATGTTGCCATTTTTAATAAAGCAATATTGGTGTTTACAATGTAATTTTTGTTCACAGTAAATCCATGTACTATATAAAGATGTATTTCTATCATAAATGTCTTTTAATATTCTTTGGGGTTTAGTTGTACCTAATTGCATTATTTTAGCTGTCCATGGATGGATTGCCCACTACTTCCAAAGTCTTCAGCAGAACTGAAAACTTCCCTGAAAGCCTTTTGAATAGTTCAGATATTTTCCATTTTATTTTCTCCTCAGAAACATATTTTCTGGAGTCTTTGTTCCTTGGTAATTCCCTCATGCAGAGTTACATTTTGGAATTTATTTGCCTTTTTGGTGTGCTCCAAATTCCTTAATGCCATATCTTACTCTTTTTTTTTTTTTTCTTTTCTTATTTTTTTATTTGTGGCTCATATTACCTAGTTGATTCCTACAGATGGTAAGCTTTTTTGAGACACTGCGTGTCTGATTTTTGTATTCTTTATCACACTTTATTGATACTGTGGGTTGATACGTAATCACAGGTTAAAAATAAATTTGTTCTGAGAATGAAGGTGTTGCTTTATGGTCTTCCAGCTGCCACTAAAAATCACCATTCATTTTGATCTCTAGACATGAGTTCCCCACTTATCTTTCACTTTGAAAGCTGACAAAGAAGGCCTTAATGTTCCAGTCAGCTTGACTCTATTTTAGGCAGGTTTATTCCTTATTATAGACCTCTAATCTTCTTTTTCTTAGAGTATTTACTTCAGAAAAATTGCAATTTGCCTGGGCGTGATGGCTTACACCTGTAATCCCAGCACTTTGGGAGGCGGAAGTGGGTGGATCACCTAAGGTCAGGAGTTCAAGACCAGCCTGACCAATACGGTGAAACCCCATCTCTACTAAAAATACAAAATTAGCCGGGCTTGGTGGTGCATGCCTGTAATCCCAGCTACTTGGGAGGCTGAGGCAGGAGAATTGCTTGAATCCAGGAGGCGGAGGTTGTAGTGAGCGGAAATCGCACCATTGCACTCCAGCCTGGGCAACAACAGCAAAACTCTGTCTTAAAAAAAAAATTGCAATTGCAAATTATTTCTCTGTTCCTTTGTGATATAAATCTTCTAAAACCCAGAAATATCTTTTTCAAGAACATAGGTAGGAGCCATCCCTTTGACATTTAATTATTGAAGGAGATAGCCCCTCTATCTCCCAGTCACAGTGGGAATACAGGAGTTTAACTCATGAGTGTCAATTTACAAACAGAGATAGCCTAATCACAACCTAAACCCACTCCCACTAAGTCCTTCAGTTCATTTCCATTAGCTCACCCAAGAATTAGAAATCCTTAGAGGCTGGGCATGGTGGCTCACGCCTGTAATCCCAGTACTTTGGGAGGCCAAGGCAGGAAAGGATTGCTAGAGCCCAGGAGTTTCAAACCAGCCTGGGTAACATGCTGAGACACTATCTCTACAAAAAAAAAAAAAAAAGCTGAGCATGGTGGCACACTGGCATACTCCTGTAGTCCTAGCTATCTGAAAGGCTGAGGTGAGAGGATCACTTGAACCCAGGTGGTCAAGGCTGCGGTGAACCGTGATGGCACTGCTGCACCCCAGCCTGGGTGACAGAGCCAGACTCTGCTTCAAAAAAATAAATGAATAAATGAATAAATAAAAGAAAAGAAAAAAGCCTCTTTACATTTTGTTTCAGTGGCGTTGAGTTCAGTCTCTCCCCTCCAGTTGCGATAGTCTTGACTCCTACTGCAACTATCTTGAATAAAGTCTTTCTCACAGTTTTTAACAGGTGTCCAGCGCAACATTTCTTTGATAAAGCTTTCTAATATTCATTTTGTTCCTGGTGTTCTGAAATTTATTATAATGTGCCCAGGTGTAATCTCCAGGACCTTTCAATAGAAATTTTTATTTCCTCCAATTGTAGGAATTTTGATTTTTAAAGTCATTTATTTGAGAATCTGTTTTCCTCTGTTTTCTGTTGTTGTCTCTTTCTAAAATTTGTATTATTAGCTCTTGAGTCTTCTAGCTCAATCTTTTTTTTTTTTTTTTTGTAGTTTTTGAAGTATTTTCATGGAGTTGGCTTTTAGTTTTACTTTTTGGGAAAGTCCCTCAATTTAAATTTCCAAATCTTTTAATGAATTTATTGAACTTATTGTTGCTATTGTTTTTCTTTTTTCTTTCTTTCTTTTTTTTTTTTTTGGAAAGGGAGTTTCGCTCTGTCACCCAGGCTGAAGTGCAGTAGCACAATCTCAGCTCACTGCAACCTCCGCCTCCCAGATTCATGCTATTCTCGGGTCTCAGCCTCCCGAGTAGCTGGGATTACAGGGGACCTCCACCATGCTAGGCTAAGTTTTGCATTTTTAGTAGAGACGGAGTGTCACTGTGTTGGCCAGCCTGGTCTTGGACTCCTGACTTCAAGTGATCCACCTGCCTTGGCCTCCCAAAGTGCTGAGATTACAGGCGTGAGCTACCCCTCCTGGCTTTTCTTTTAGTTTCCAAGATCACCTTCTTTTTCCTTGATTTTAATGTTTTATACAACATTTTCTTTTCCTTTCTAGGCTGCAATATCTGATTCTCCTATTTGATTAACATTATCATAGTACGTTAATATTGTGTTACCGGTTGTCAACAGTTTTTCTTCTGAATCCTGCATTCTATATTTGATTTTCCCCTACATATTTATTAGTATCTATTTTTCCTAATAGAAGACTTCCTCAAATGTCTGATGGTGATTAACAGTCACTTTTGTTTAAGAGTAAAACAAGTTGATTTGAAGGGCTATATGCATGTGTTGGGGGGCTTATCAATTTTGCTGAACTTAATTGTGTTATAACTAAGTAGAAAATCCAGGAATTTAGCTGGAGGAGGCATTTAGTTCTGGTGGCCAGTCTCCCTAGTAAAAGGGGTAGGGGAAAGCTTTAATTATCTTCCCGGGGAACAATAGAATAACTATGCCTATATGTTACTCTGAGAAAAAAGTTGAAGGGTTGAACAAAGAGTGATGGGCCTAATTTTTAAAATATGTAAACTATTAGTTAATTTTTCTGGTTTTAGTAGTAATGTACCCCTCCATTGCCCTCATCTGCGAATTATGTCTCCTGGTGCTCAGATTTTGTATTTTAATCGCTTTACGTAACTGAATGCAGGTCTGGATGCTCACCACTTGCAGAGTTCAATTAACAAGGGTGAGGTCTGGGAGAAAGAAAGTGAATTTATTAACCAAAACTAGTAAAGGCGAAGCAGCTGATTCCTATCCAAAGTAAGTGGTTGAAGTCCACTTTGTCTTCAGGCTGATGCCATTGCAATAATGGCCAGGTTAATTAGCTGCCTTAAAGTAATCTCTGGAACTTTGCAGCTAGGTCTCTAGACTTGGTCTGTCTGTCTAAAGAGTAGCCCCTGGAACTTCTAAGAGTACCCAGACTAGCATACAGTTAGATAAATGTGAAGGGAGTATACACAGTGAGAAAGGGAGGGATGTAGAGTCTATTTTAAGGCTAAAAGAAAATGCTTCTGCAGTTTGCCTCAAGGTTATATCTTGACACCCAAGAGAAATGAAGAAAAAAAAGTTTAAAATGCATTTTGAAGTTAAGCTGCTCTGTTACATTTAGAATAAACCTCCCAACTTCTGTTAGAATAAAATAGAACAAGTGACCTAGATTTAAGTTGAGAGAAGATATCTTGTTATCTAACGTAAAGCTTTTAACCAGCTACTAGTTAATAACTCAGTTCCCCTCTTTTAGGGGTACGTGTTACCTCAAATTCATGAAACTGCTCATAACTGGCAGAAATGAGGTTGGTTCTCACTGCCTTACTCCTCCACAGGCTTCTGCTACCTTTAGTATGCTAGGCTTCTTTCCACTTGCCTACTTTTTGTTTTCTAGAATATTGACTGCTGTTCCAGATTTTTCCAGCTTCCCCCAAATTCTCTCTCACACAGACACTTCTCCTAATAAAATCTCTACAATGGAATCCCATCTTAGTGTCTGCCTCTTCAAGGAGGAAAAGTAACAATTTTATTGAGATATAATTTATACACCATACAATTCATCCATTTAAAGAGTGCAATTCAGTGGTACTTAGTATATTCACAGTTATGCAATCATCACCATTATCAGTTTTAGAACATCATTATAATCCCAAAGAGAAACCTGATGCAATTTAGCTATCTTCTACCTTCATTCACTCAAGTAGAGGAAACCACTAATCTTTTTCTGTTTCTACAGATTTGCCAATATATAACTGGCTTCTGTTGCTTAAACTAGTTTTCCAAGTTCATCTATGTAGTAGTATGAGTACTCATTTCTTTTTTTTTTTACTGAATAATATTCCATTGTTTGAAATATATCTATTCATCAGTTTATCCATTCATCAGTTGATGGACATCTGGGGTGTTTCTAGCTTTTGGTTATTAGGGTGTACAAGTTTTTGTAGATATATGTTTCATTTCTTTATATAGATATATATGTATGTATTTATATACACACTACACACACACACACACACATAAACACACACCCCTAAGAGTAGAATTGCTGGGTCCAATAGTCCTTGTATGTTTAACTTTTCTCAGTAACTGTCAGACTTTTTTCCAAAGTGATTATACATCACATTACATTTCCACTAGCAGCATGTGGGGATATTGATTCTTCCATATCCGCTCCAACATTATTTATTATCTGTCTTTTTAATTATAGCCATAAAAGTGGGTATAAAGTGCTACCTGATTGTGGTTTTCATTTGCCTTTTGCTAGTACCTAATGATGAGTGTTTTTATATACTTATTAGATATTTGCATATTTTCTTGGAAGAAATGTCACTTAGATCTTTTGGTGATTTTTAAAAATGATTATTTTATTGGGCTTCTGAATTATTGAATTGTGAGAATCCTTCATGTATTTGAGATACAACTCCCTTTTCAAATATATGATTTGCAAAGATATTCTCTTATTGTGTGGGTTTTGGTCACATTCTTCAATGTCCATTGAAACACAATGTTTTAAATTTTGAATACATACCATTTATGTGTTCTGTTTCTTTTGTTGCTTGTTCTTCTGGTATCATACTTAAGAAACTATGGCCACATATAAGGTCATAAGGTTTTGCCCTTCTAAGATGTTTTCTTCTAATAAATTGTATATTTTCACTCTTACATCTAGTTCTCTGAGTCATTTTGTGTTAACTTTTGTATACAGTAGAAGATATGGGTACAACTTCTTTCTTTCGCTGGCAGGTATATAGTTGTCTCAGCATCTTTTATTGAAAAGACTATTCTTTCTTCATCCAAATATATTGGCAATCTTGTTGAAAATCAATTTCCCATAAATGTGAGGGATAGTTTTGAACTCACAATTCTATTCCTTTGATTTGTGTCTACCTTTATGCCAGTGCCATGTTATACTGATTGAACTGGCTTTAAGTTTGAAATCAGGAAGTGTGATTCCTATGACTTTGTTCTTTACAAAATTGTTTTGATTATTCAGTGTCCCATAAGTTTACATTTAAATTTTGGAATCAGCTTGTCATGTCTACAAAGAAGCCAGCTGGGATTTTCAGAATGATTTGTTTGATATATAGAACAATTCAAAGACTATTGTCATATTTACAATATTAAGTCTTTCAGTTCATAGACAGAGAATGGTTTTTTATTTTTTTATATCTTTTCTAATTGCTTTCAACAATGTAATGTTGTTTTCAGAGTATAAGTTTTGTACCTGTCTTGTGAATTTTTTCCTAAGTGTTTATTATTTTTGGTGCAATTGTAAGTGGAAAAGGTTTTTCTTATTTCATTTTTAGATTGCTCATTGAAAACGCATAGGAAAACAATAGATTACTATAAATTAAATTATATCCTTCACTAATTATATCCTTCACTAATTCTGAACTTGTTTATTTTATTTTTTATTTAAAATTTTTTTTTGAGACGGAGTCTTTCTCTGTCACCCAGGCTGGAGTGCAGTGGCGCGATCTCGGCTCACTGCAACCTCTGCCTCCTGGGTTCAAGCAATTCTCCTGTCTCAGTCTCCCAAGTAGCTGGGATTACAGGCATATGCCACCACACCCGGCTATTTTTTTTGTAATTTTAGTTGAAACAGGGTTTCACCACGTTGGCCAGGGTGGTCTCAAACTCCTGATCACATCATCTACCCGTCTTGGCCTCCAAAAGTGTTGAGATTACAGGCATGAGCCACCATACCTAGCCTGAACTTACTAGCTTCAACTTTTTTAGTGGATTCTTTAAGATTTTCCGTACATAAATTCATGTAGTCTGTAAATACAGATATTTTTACTTTTTAATTTCCAGTACTGATAGCTTGTATTTCATTTGCTTGCCTAATTGTTCTGGCTAGAACCCAAATATAGAATAGATGTGGTGAAAATATTCTTTTCTTATTCCTAATCTTAGGGGACATTAGAGTAAAACTAGCCTAATAGAATGAGTTGAGAAGCATTATCTTCTATTTTGTGGAAGACCATATGAAGAATTGCTATTAATTTTTGTTAAATGTTGGTAGAATCCACCAGTGAGATCATGTATGCCTGAGGAGTTTTTGTTTGTTTTTTACTAATTCAATCTCTTTACTGGATTTTCCATTTCTTCTTTAGTCAGTTTTAGTAGTTTTTGTCTTTATAGGAGTTTGTTCATTTTGGCTAAGTTGACTAATAATGTATTGGCACATACTTGTCATAGCATTACTTTATAATATTTTTTAGACATTTTCTGTAGGGCTGGTAGTGAAGTCCTATCTTTCATTTCTAATTTTAGTAATTTGAATCCTTCTTTTTGTATTTTTTTGCTCAATCTAGCTAAAGCTTTGTCAATTTTGTTGATCTTTACACAGAATCTATTTTTGGTTTCATTTATATCTCTAATATTTTTCTATTTTACTAATTTTTGCCATATTTTAAGTTTTTTCTTTGTGTTATATTAGAATTTATTTGATCTGTTTTTTTTCTCGCTGTCTTAAGGTGAAAAGATATTAATTTGAAATGTATATTTTTAATGTAGTTATTTATAGACTTAAATTTTCCTCTAAGCATTGCTCTATTGTTATCTTATAAGTTTTACTATATTGTGCATTTATTCCCTTTTATCTCATTTTTTTTCTAACTACTTGCATATTATTTCCTTTGATCTATTTTTCATTTAGGATTTTTTAACATTTCTACATATTTTTAAGTGTTCCAAAATTATTTCTATTATTGCTTTGCAATTTCATTACATGTTAGTTAGAGAACAGACTATGCGATGTTTACATATTTTAAACTTACTGAGAGACCATGCGATGTTTACATATTTTAAACTTACTGAGACTAATTTTATATAATATAGTATATAGTCAATCTAGGAGAATGTTTCATGTAATCTTGAGATATCTAGTCTGCTGTTGTTAGGTAGACTGTTCTATAGAGACCTGTTGGGTCTAAATTGGTCTATAGTGTTGTCCAAATCTTTTTTTCCTCCTTGTTCTTCTACCTACTCATTCCACAAGTATATGAGGTCTTCAGTCTTATAACTATCATTATTGAATTATACATTTTTCCTCTTATTTCTGCAAGTTTGCTTCATGGATTTGGTCCTTACTTGTTGGATGCATTTGTTTAAGCTTGTCATATTTTCCTGATGGGCTGACACTTTTATTATTATAAAATGTCCCTCTTTACTTCCAGTAACATTCTTTGTTCTAAAGTCTATTTTGTCTGATATGGGTATAACCATTTGAGTCTTATATTTTCTTTTTGTGACAACTTGTTTCTATCCTTTTAATTTTAATCTATTTATATATTTGAATCTAAAATATGTCTCCTGTAGAAAAATATATAACTGGGTTCTGTTTTTATATCCAGTCTGACAATCCATACATTTTTAATGGACTACTTAATCTATTCACACTTATTATTATTATTAACATAGCGGAGTCAGCATCTGCCATATTACATGGGCATTATTTATGTCTCATTTTTATTTGTTCTTCTCTAACTTTTATACTGTTTCTGTTGAATTGTCACTGTTAATATTATTGGTGTTTTTAGTAATGAGTCACTTTTATCTTAAGGCTCTCAAGATTTGTCTTTGGTTTTACACATTTTCACTATGATATGTCTTTGTGTACATCTATTTATGTTATCCAGCTTGGAGTGTGATAAGACTCTTGGCTGTGTAGATTAATGTTTTTTATTATATATGAGAAGTTTTCAGCCATTGTTTTTTCAAAAATCTTTTTGCTTCTTTATCTCTATCCCATCTTTCTGTACTCCAGTTATGCATTTCTTTATGCACTTAAACTTGTCCCACATTTCTCTTAGGCACTATTCATTTTTCTTCATCGTTTTTATTTTCTATTCTTTTGATTGCATGATCTCTATAAATGTTCAATTTACTAATATGTCTTCTTTCAATTCAGCTCCTCTAGTGTATTTTTTATTTCAGTTGTTATACATTTAAACTTCAGAAATTCAATTTGATTCTTTTCAATCACTTCTATTGTTTAATACTTTCCTAATGTGACATTGTCATCATAGTTTTGTCTTTTAGAATATTTTATTTTAGTATTTTGAGCATATCTAGTATTTAGTCACTCTCATAAGCAGCTTCCTTTACCTTTATTTTTTTTCCTTAGGTATAGGTCATATTTTTCTGTTTCTTTGTATTTCTTACAAATTTTTGTTAAAAACTGGAAATTTTAGATAATATAGTGTAGTAACTCCAGGTACTTCCTCCACCCTAAGCTGCTTATTATTATGTGCATGTTTATGTGTTTCGTGAAAGGCTAGATTATTTTAGTTAAGTCTATTTCTCCTCAGTGTGAAGACTGTGACGAATAGGACTCTACTTCTTTCCTTGAAAACACATACAATCAAGCTCCATTAATTGCTGGCCCATTTAATTTTTTTTTTCAAGTGTGCCCTCAGGCACAATTTACTCCACAGCCTGCTCTAATTAAATGTGGGCTCCTTTGTATAGATAGCATTTGAGATTTGAGTTTCAGGTTTGCTTTGACACCAGGAGGGCTCTCTTGAGCTGTCTCTTTCCTGATTCACTTAGGTAAACTAGCTGCCTGTGGTTTGGTATATATCACAATAAAACTACTAGTCTCCTCTCATTTCTTTCCACCAAATTCTCTATTGTTATTGACAGTTGCCTTAATCTTGAACTTACTCCACACTGTATAATGAAGTGAATTTCTTTGAGAAGGGCTTCAGAGATCTTTGTTTTATTATATCTCTTTCCATCTGCACACACGAAGAAATCTGAATCAAGATTCTGCAGCTGGGGCAGAGATAATAGCATGCTTCTCTGTGAGTGACACCCTTGTCATAGCAGTGAGATGGGATCTGTAGCCTCTAGCCTTCTCAACTTGCCTCTCCAAGGATAGAACCTTCACACTACAAACGTGTCAGGATGATGGCAATGAGTCTCTAGTATTAGTGCACTACACCAGAAGTACAGCCCTCACTCCATCAGAGCACAGAGCAATCCAATCCTTAATAAAGAAGTGAGGTAAGGAAGATTAGGCATATGAATCCCAGATTGCTGTGCAGTCCAAAGAAGTTCAGTGAAGATAGAGTCTTGGAGCCAAAACTGGTTGTCAGAGAAATTCCATGTCCCCTGATAAGGAGTCTGTCTTAGCATCCTTGGCATTCTAAGTCATTGACTGGGATTATGCCATGGGAAGCATGATGTCAGGTAAAATGAAAAGATGGTTTTCAGAGGGCGGTAACTGAGGTCCTTAGCATTATAGTTATTTGTAGTTATAGTTATACATATTTAACTATGTAAACATAGTTACATAAATAAGATAGTTACATTTAAAAGAGCGTAACTATGAGGTACATTCTTTTAAATTCACGCACACATACAATCACACACAAAAACAATAACTTATAATCTTTTAAAGTTATGAAGATAATACATTCACACTTAAGTGTGATTATACCCCAAGGAGGCAATAAGAAATATAGAGGGAGATTTTGATGTTTTCTCTACCTTTGACATTTTATTTTGTGCATATATTTGAATTATATTTATATATTTAAAAAAATCTCTGCATACACAACATCATTTATTAGGCATAATGTGTTCACAATATACACAAAAATTAACAATTACGATTGTTCTATTGTTTATGACTTACTTAAAAATGTATTTAATCACCAATTTTCTATAAAGAACATAAATAATTTTTCTCATAATAAAATGAAATGTTTTAAATGATATATATTAATAAATGTAATAATTGCCACTATAAATAATTCTTTTTTTCATTATGACTTTCTGGTGATCTATTCTCCTTGACAGATTTTCTTTCCTGTTTGGATGTATATCCCAAGCCATCCATTTTCAAATATAACTATCTGTATAGCAGGACACGTAAAGTAACCAATAGTTAGCCAAATTAAGTGCTGCCTCTACACATGCCAGTGAGAATGTGAACCCTAGGAAGGATGAAAGTTGATGCCAATCATTTCCGTAATTACTGCAGTACCTCATGCAATGCTTTGGTCATCTATAGACACCAAATGTCTATATCATAAATACACTACTTAGAGAAATACATGGCTAACACTAAATTCAGAGCAGAAGCATACATGAAATCATTGTACATTATGTGTTTCTTCGTTGTAGTGTACTTTTCTGTACATAACTTTGCAACCACATTCAAAAGAATGTCCAGAGAAGACATGCTTTGCCTGCAATTCTAAAACGCATAATAGCTCTGGGGCTGCTTAGAATTGAATTGCAGTGAAATGAACTGAAGAGAAACTTACAAAGTTTCCACTTCATATCCTGCTTAACTTCAGTTATTTTCCCGAATGGTGGAGCAACTGTTTTGAAGAACTTCCAAATATTTTCTCCTGAGAGTGAGAAGTTCTTACACTTATAGTTAAAAGAAAATTGACTCAAATACTATCTTGAAAGGAAACAGATAAAAATAAGTACCCACAGAGAAATGCACCAAGATGCTGAAATGGCCTAAAGAGAATTTATTAGTTTACATATTTAATCACATCATTCAACAGAAAAGAATGCTATTTAACTTCTATCACCAGTGGGCTTGGTATCTGAACCATGACAGCTCATATTCTTAATACCAAAATATTTATTAATTTACTATCATGCATTACAAGCTATTCTTTTATGAGTTAAAAATGATCTCATAAATCTTAACAGTGTAAATAAATACAAACAAAAGAGTTTCAAATTCTAATAAGTCCAGTGGAGAAAATAAAATATGATAATGTAGTAGAGATCTGGAGAGCTAATGTAGATTGGACAGTCAAAGAAAGTCACTTTGAGGAAGTGACGTTTAAGCTGAGATTGGAATAAAAGGGAGAAGCCTAGCTGGTAGTCTTTTTACGGTCTGAAAATGCAAAAGAGACCCAACAGCATGAGGGGTGTGTGTTTCTTCGGGGAGGGGTAAAGGAAAGGAGTGTAAATGGATGGAGAGTATTAGAGTGGAAAAATGAAGAGCAACTGTGGAAAAAATAGGACTGCATAATGGGATGGAATAGGGCAACAACCAAAAAGAATCAGTAAAAATCTGTGGACAAAGAGAGTCTAAGATATATATGCTTTTTTTCAGAGTTGCTTTTAAAATAATCATTTCAGTTGAAAATGAAGATCATAAAAAACAATAAAGTTTAAAAAACACAAAATATAAGTAACACTTCATAAGTAAACTGTGTATCTTTTGTTCCATTTACCTATTTATGTTGAACAGCTATATGCTAAAAGTATTTATTTTTTCTCAAAAATTCAATAAAATGTTAAATTATAATAAAATTATAAAATTATAATTATCTACTATAAAATGCTATATTTTAGAGTTAGATGTCTAATTCCTTCAACAGACACAAATATAGTTTTTATAGTAAACTCAACATAACTTATAACTTTTTATTTTTATTAGGTATACCCTAAACTTTAGGTAACATAAAAAAATTTTGAAAAGATTATACTGAGAATATTTGTATTATCACTTGATGTCAAACTTATTTTCCAAAGTTAAAATTATGTCAACTTCTAGACCATAAATGTATAGTACCACCAACTTCCCCCAAAAAAGACATAGGATGAAATAAAATAACAACAGGTACTAAAAGTCCCCTTTCTTTCTTTCCTCTACTTTTATCCCCACTTATGTAAGTAGATGGTGTATTTTCCATACAACCAATCCAACATAGCACATTGCAAATCATTTTGTGAATTTTTAATAATATAATTTAAGTTTTCTAAGATAAAACAATATTTTATTATTTCATCTGCCGATACCTGATTATTACAATTGCTCATATTTAAGCATAGTCATAACAAGTAAAGCAGAATATGTAAATATGTCAATAAAACAATTTACTTTTTAATAAAATTCGGGTGTTTCACAAATATCCAAAGTTCATCAGTTTTCTGAAAGTAATGAGAAATTTTCTTCAATGGTACATGAATACCTGCTGGTACCACCATAGCATGAGTTTTTTCTTTCTTATGGAGAGTAGATGGGGTTAGTAAATTGGGATTATTCTTAGGCTAGTTATGCAAAGGTCTATCTGCCTTTTGTAAGGAATCCTTTTCCTATTATCAGTGAATCAGTTTATTCTCATGCTGCTATAAATAACTGCCTGAAACTGGGTAATTTATAGAGGAAAGAGGTTTAATTGACTCACAGTTCCACAGCACTGGGGAGGACTCAGGAAACTTACAATTATGGCAGAAGGGAAACAAGTATGTCCTTTTCTTTTCTATTGCATCATCAGGCTGCAAATTTTCCAAACTTTTGTGCTCTGCTTCCCTTTTAAACATAAGTTCCAATTCCAAACCATATATTTGTGAATACATAAAACTGAATGCTTTTAAGAGCATCCAAGTCACATCTTGAGTGCTTTGCTGCTTAGAAATTTCTTCCAACAGATACTCTAAATCATCTCTCAAGTTCAAACTTCCACAGATCTCTAGGGCAGGGACAAATTGCCACCAGTCTCTTTGGCAAAACATAGCAAGAGTCACTTTTATTCCAGTTCCCAAAAAGTTCCTCATCTCCATCTGAGACCACCTCAGCCCGGACTTCACTGTCTATATCACTATGTTGGTCAAAGCCATTCAACAAGTCTCTAGGAAGTTCCAAACTTTCCCACATCTTCCTGTCTTTTGAGCCCTCCAAGTCTCTAGGAAGTTGAAAATATTCCCACATTTTCCTGTCTTCTTTTAAGCCCTTCAAACTGTTCCAACTCCCTCCGTGTTACCCAGTCCTAAAATCTCTTCCACATCTTTTGGTATCCTTACAGCAGCACACCACTCTCTGCATTACCAATTTACTGTATTAGTTCAGTCTCACTCTGCTAATAATGATATACCTGAGACCTGAGCAATTTTTAAAAGAAAGAGGTTTAATTGACCCACATTTGTGCATGGCTGGGGAGGCCTCAGGAAACTTACAGTCATGGTGGAAGGAGAAGTAAATATGTCCTTCTTCACATGATGGCAGAAAGGAGAAGTGCCAAGCAGAAGGGGAAAACCCTTATAAAACCATCAGATCTCATGAGAATTCACTCACTGTCACGAGAAGAGCATAGAGGTAACCGTCCCCATGATTCAATTACCTCCCACCAGGTCCTTCCCACAACATGTGGGGATTATGGGAACTACAATTCAAGATGAGATTTGGGTGGTGACACAGCCAAACCATATCAATCAGCGTGAAGGCTAGATTATACAATGGCTAAGGTAACTTTGTTTAAGTTC
The DNA here is from genome assembly GCF_028885655.2 of Pongo abelii. Taxonomy (NCBI): domain Eukaryota; kingdom Metazoa; phylum Chordata; class Mammalia; order Primates; family Hominidae; genus Pongo; species Pongo abelii. Next base: position 44,662,217 of record NC_072002.2, read on the forward strand.
TCTGCTTGATACCATATGTTGTACCTAAAGAGTCTATGCCACAATTAACTCTTTGAAAATTACTATTGATACATTATTCATGAATATCGTTAATTTGTTAGATTGATTTTCAAAATTAAAGAGAATCTTGTTAATCAATGTTAGGACTGAGGAAGAAAAGAATTATGAGTGGATGTCAGAGGGACCATAGGACAGTAAAGTGACTCTTAGAATGTATTATGGAAGCTTTGTTTTATTGTGTGCGTGAAACCATCTGCCAACTTTATCTTTTTCCAAGTGTCATTATTTCGCAGCATCTCAGAGTTCAGTTTGCCAAAATATTTGAAAACTCTCAATTTTAAGCAGAAGAACAAGTAATGAATGGTTTGAGTGAAACTAACACTTGGAAATGAAATAAGATTAAATAAATTTCATATTGTGATGTTTTATTGTTAGCAGAAGTTAAAAAATGGTTTTGCCTGGGAGTGATGAAGGGACCCTTTGGTTTTTGTTTGTTTGTCTTTTTGGTTTTTGGTTTTCTGTTTTTTCTTGGCAGCTAAGAGAGCAAATTATGCAATTAACTGAAAAGATAACAAACATCAAAGCATCTTTCATTTTTTTCTGCTAGAGATTGGTATAGTCAAGGTTTTCTGAAGTCAGCAGTGAAATATTTGCTGCTCCAGTCAGATGTGAATCATTGCATTTTCTTACAGAAAAGCAGGGAGAATGAGGAAAAGAGTAAAACAAAAGTGAAAACAAAACAAAGCAGAGTTCTGACAGATGCAACCTGCCAGTTCAAACAAAACAAAGCAGAGTTCTGAGAGATGCAACCTGCCAGTTCAACTCTGTAGAATCTAGTTCCAATCCTGGCTCATCATTTCTCTCACCAAGGATCTCCAGCTCGGTAAACTGTAATTTATCTAATGCTTTGGGAATTTATAAATTGCTGTGATGCATATTATCTCAGATATAGCTTCTCACAAAATTAATTTTATGATGTGCTAGTATTAATTAGATTCCTCTATTTCTTCAAAATGGCAAATGTTACTACCTACTAAGGTGATATCAAAAGTATATTGATGTCCTAATCAAAATATAATATCTGCATTATGAGCCCTAAACAGAGAATTCAACTTTAAACCATTTGCAAATCAATCTTTTTATATGTAATAGAAGGAAGAAAAGAAGGATACTGACAGATTAACTGTCCCTCAATTTATCATCGTAGTAGAGTATTAAAAACAGAGATCCAATAATAGTAAAAAACAGTGATTCAAACTGGATCCAATCTGAGGGTTCAATCGTGGTACTGTGGTTGTTATATATTAGTGGATGCATACATAACATACAATAATGAAGCAGTTAGAAGCAGCAGAGTAGCTGTTCACTTGGCAACATGGATAATATTGATAGTGATACTTCAAAATATGTATGAAATCTTACCACCTACTAGATTCAAGCAGGCATCATTCCTGTGATAAGCTCTTAACTATGTTACCAAAGCACCAGGGGTTTGGTCTAAGGTCCTGCTGCTTTCCACACAGAAAGCCAGTCACTGAGACAACAAGTAATGCCAAGGAAGAAGGCTTTAATTCGGTGCTGCAGCCAAGGAGATGGGAGCTCAGTTTCAAATCCATCTCCCTGACTGACTAAAACCAGGGATTTATATAGCAGGTTAGAAATGTAAGAATGTATTAAAAAACAGGACTTGCAGGGGAAAAGAAGCAATCATGGTGAATGAGGGGTCCAGCATCTGGTGTGGTGATCTGGTTTCAGTTCTTTGACAGTTTTTGTTTGTTTGTTTGTTTGTTTGTTGAGGCAGAGTCGTGCTCTGTCACCCGCGCTGGAGTGCAGGGGCCTGATTTCGGCTCACTTCAACCTCAGGTCACTCTGGATTCAAGCTGCAACCTCAATCACTCCGGGTTCAAGTGATTCTCATGCCTCAGCCTCCTGAGTAGCTGGGATTAAAGGCATGCATCACCACACCCGGCTGATTTTTGTATTTTTGGTAGTGATGGGGTTTCACCATTTTAGCCAGGCTGGTCTTGAAATCCTAGCCTCAAGTGATCTCCCTACCTTGGCCTCCCAAAATGCTAGGATTACAGGCATGAGCCACCGTGCGCAACTGATCCTTTTTGTGAGCAGCCTGAAGGTAATTTCCTGAGGAAGCAACTCAGTTAAAACAAATGTAAGGTTCAAACTTTAACAGCAGAAGGGTTCATTTCTATGTTCATCCCAAAACAATTGTCTATGGGACTCTTGAGTCAGTTTCAACTAGCCTTCTTCATTCTACCTTGCTCCTAAGAGTCTACTGTCACCACACCAGCCACCAGTGATCTTTATAAAAATGATAATGCTGAAGTTCACCTGAGCCCTGCAGCATAGAAACACAGTGAGGTTTTAACTAATCACCCACATTTTTGTGTTCCAGGAAATAGCATACTGCAGAGCACCACCCTTCTTCACAGGACTCCACATAAGACTCATAGATGCCCTCCTTGTTACTCTTTGAAAAAGCCAGACACAGATCCCCTAAATTTTTATTCTTTGCTTAATTAATGATTATCTGAACTGTTTGTAAATCATGACCAATCTGGATAAAATATGTGTCTTGGCCAATTGGGAGACAATGGATAAGTTATATTTGGTGGATACACATATAACACGCAATGATGCAGCATCTGAAACCAACAGAGTAGCTGTTCACATGGCAAGAAAGGAAAATTCCCTTCTCCCAGACCTTTGGCTTTTTCTCCTCCTAATTCAATATTCTCCTTTCCCTTATTATGCTAATCTTTTCCAATAAAGTCTCTCCTATCTAAGTCCAGGTTTGTTTTAACTTGACAAATCATACATCAGATCACATTACTCCTCTCTTCAAATTCGACCATAGCTCCTATTCATTCAGAGTCAAACCAAAAGACATTATTATAGTCAACATATATACATTTTTAAGCAGGGTGTATAGAAGGCTTCAGATTATCCAACTAGACAAAGCGTAGATGTTTTCTTATTTATTTATTTATTTTTTTGTTTTCCATCTGAAATCCTATATCGTGTTTGTGAATTCCTTATTTTGCTTATATTTCCTGGAGCTTTTGATATACTTCTTTCTATTTGTTCCTTAGAACAGATTTCGACATTAAAGATTTAGTTAAATGTTTTTTTTCTGATTTACTTATTTTTCTTCAAGGAAGACTCTGTGTACATTTTGATCGACTTTTCAAATGTTCACACATTCCTTTAACTTAAAGGCTTAAAGATTTCTAACTCACGATGTTTGTTTCTGAAGCTGTGATTTTAAACTTTACAAGTTGGTGTTTTTCATTATGTTAAAATAAATATTAATGGTAAGAACTAATTTTGTCAAGAAAAAAGAATGTCTTTGTTATCAAAGGCATTAATTAAAAAGTTTATTTTTTCAGAAAATTTGCCTGAAATTCACCCAAAAGAAGGGAGAAGGAAGAGTGCTTAAGGTCACGTGGGCCTTCAGATTTTTGTTAATTGTTTTCAGAGATAACCTACTCCTATCAGTTTATGGGAGAAACAGTTTGTTACTTTATCCTTTTTTTCATCATGGAAATAGAGTAAAATTTTCAAAAAAAATAGGACCTAAATTTTTTTTCAATCTAACAGTCACAAATTAGAAAAAAAAATCTTTTTGATGTCTGTGATCACAAGTTATCTAGATTTTACACATATGCTACATATTTAATGTAATACACTATGCTCTTCCATTCACATAACTTTTATTCACATAATTAAGTTTATAGAAACTCTTGATGAAAAACAAAGCTGTAGTGGTGGAAATTGAGTATGGTGAATTCTTAGCCTTGTTTTTCTTAGCCTGGCATAGGGCACAAAAAAATGCTACCAACATAAGTAGGTTATGTATGGCAGCCCTCAGAAATGAATATATGCACGAGATGAGGTCTCTAGGTCGTGGGATACTAGAATGGCTCAATTGGAAAAAGCATAGTACCACTTTCTCAAATATATTTATTACCCTATTATTTCACTCACTTGCTTTTACAAAATATTTTTTTCAACTAAGGGAGTAGTAATTTTACAAACTGATCTGAATGGACATTCCATTTCAGACAGGAGAAAGAAAAATGAATAATAAAAATCTAATAAATAGGACATATAGATAAAACAATATATGAAACTGGATCAGAAATTATTCTATCCATAATAGCAGATTAAATGTAGTGGAAGACATTTAAAGGCATTAAAGGGGCATAGTCTAATGCCTAAACCTAAATAGTTGGGAGGGCAATTTTTGAAAAAAGGGGATTATGCCATAAACCCCAGCTGCAACTCACACAGAAGCTGTTCAAATTACTCAGTTAACATCTGAAATTATTCTCTTAATTTCTCCTAATGTAAGCATACGAATTTGTAACCTTATGTTTTCCATTTAGGAATGAAAATAGTGGATATTTCATTTTTGGAGAAACAGATAAAATTAGGGGAAAGAAACAACTTTACTAACGTTAGTGGGAAAGCAGTAAGGTTTCCAGGAACACAGGTTACCTTGGAGGAATTCTCTTAAACCCGAGTCTCCTATACTAGCATAAGATACAGCCCCCAAAAAAGTAAACTTGAGCTCACTGCATTTGATAGACTATGACAGGGGCCCAAGTCAAACAACTAAGATACCAATGCAGAAAGCTGATATTTCCCTCCCAAAATAGTAGGCAAAGGTGGTCAGAGGGAAAGAAATTGATTCCTAAATATAAAAAGAGTCAAGGAGTATTTACCTGTACTTGTGATCTTTGAACCAGTCTGCATATTCCTAAGGATGTTTCAAAAATTTTCAACAGACATGCACCCACAGTTTTGAAGGAAGACTCAAATTCCCCAGGCACTCATTCATAATATAGTAATTCATAAAATGTACTGCCTTAGATGAAGGCCTCCCACCAACAAAACATTATCACTTACCTTATGAAGCATTGTCCGGTGACATAAAATTATCCAGAGTATCAAAGTGATCATTGTAATTATGAATGCCAATCAAAAATTCATAAACTTAAATCTTCAAAATCTTCCCAAGCTTTTGAAGAAGATTTATATAAAACATATAGTAAGATTAAAATGTATTATCAAAAATTATTTTATTGAGTTAAAGATGTTGGCTTTAAGTGAAAGAATAACATAAAAAATTAAAAATCATTTAAGAAGGCTTGTTAAACAATTTTAAATGCACTTTCCTAGAACTGAGAAACTGAATCTAATAGCTGGATGACATAATTCTGGCAAATTAAGTGGTTTCCAATTTCTTGCTTTCCAAAAATTGAAGGAAGGAGACTTCCGAATTCACCAAGATGGAGTAGCCCCTGTCCTTCCAGGACCTCACAATTATAACTAAAAAATCTCTGGAAATAATACAACAAACAGGCCTAGGAAGACTCGTGAAGATGGAAAGAAGGGGGCTGTCCAGAGTGCTTGGGATCTGTGTATCTACACTGTGGAGAGATCTGTGGGTTTCTGTATTGCCTCCCATATACTCTGGACAGAGCGCCACAGAAGCTTCCAGCCTGGAGCAACAAACAGGCACAGTCAATAAAACCTCTCAGGAAAGCTTGTTTCTCTAGCCAGGAAAGAGGAAAAGGAAAAGGATGGCCTAACAATAGAAAAATGTTTTAGTAATACTCAACTTACTCCATAAATAGAAAAAAAAATCACCACCACAACTACTATTACAGCAGGGCAGTGCAGAGAGTTGATTTTCCACCCCCACTGCATCCTCCTTGCTCCATCCCACCCTATTGAGGGGAGAGGGGCTGAGCAGGGAACTGACCTTCCATCCTTCATCAAGCAGAAGAAGATGCTGCTCAGATTCCCATGCCAGGATAGTATCAGTGGAGTCCAGCAGCAGAGGCAACAAAATTTGATGAGATGGTACAAGGTGGAGCTAGTCACCAATATTCTTTACCCTTTTCCCTATGTCAGCCAGGGGCTCTGAGGATCTCAGCCACCAGCTCCATTTGGCATTAATAAGACTGAACAAAGAAGTATAAGTCAGGGCTAAGATGCGCTCCATTCTCTGCCACCTATGATGTCCATAAGGGCCAATAGGGAGCTCCACTTCCACCTCCACCTGGCATCAAACAGGCAGAGGTGGTGGTGGGAGGTGAAACTCGTTGGCACTTTGATTCTTCTTTCCCCTTCCCTGGTGTCAGCAGAACCCAGCAGGGAACTGAGCTTCCTCCCGACCCTGCTGCAACAAATGACAATAAAACAACAAGATCCCCTCGTGCTAACCTTTGCTTGTTGTCAAGTGGGACCTGATCTTACACCCACCCTTGCAAGGAATTAGCTGGTGCAAATCTATTTCCAACCTCCTCTGGGAAAGAGGGAGTGGCTGATTTCCAGGCCACTCTTTTGCAACAAGGCACTGTGAGTCAGTGATGTGAACATATATGCTCACCTGATTCTCATGCTATACTGCAAATTAGGAACTTTTTGCAAAAGAAAAGAACGGTAGAACACAGTCTCGTAGTATGATATTCAAAATGTCCAGGATTAATGGAAAAAAATCACTGTTCATACCATAAAACAAGAACATTAGAACATAAATGAGAAAAGATAGTTGGCAAGCCAACACTCATACAAATAAGATATTGGAATTATCCAGGAAGGATATTAAAGGAGCCAAAGTAAAAATACTTCAATAAGCAATTAAAAATTACCTGGAAACAAAGAAATTGAAGTAAAATTTAATCTGGCTGTCAGGTGATAAATCATTAAAGGCAATTCTTGATGATACATTATTATGATTTTTGGCACATAACTTGGCTTGAATTCAAATAATTAAGTTATACTTCTATAATAAAATTCCATCCAATCCTATCTATTTGTTCATGTGAACAAATTTTCTCAGTGCTTACACATTTAAAAGGAAAAAACAAGAATAGAATTGATGCTAAATCATTTCTCATTCATGCATTGAAAAATGTTCATCTTCAAATAATTCAACTAGTTAGGAGAAAATTACACCTCTTACGTCTTATTAGGAGGTCTAATTCTAGAAATTTTACGTTTAGTTATTACTCATAAAATTTTGTAATATATTTTATTGTTTTGATCTGTTGTATACTAATAAACACTATGATGAAAACTCAATTCAGAACAAATTTTAGGACATAGACCATGAAATGATTTCAATGTATAAACATATTGTTATAAATAAGTTTGGCAGAGTAAAAAATAAACTAATTCAAGCATAAAATATATTACATTAAAATAAAATTGTGTGGAAGAATTGAAATGGAAATATGAGTTTAAAGAAACACTTTTCTAAAAGTTCTAATTGATAAAGATGAGCTATTTTTCTATTCTTAAATAATGTTGAATATCAAGAATCCTCAAACTCTTCAAAAAACAGAAGTACAAGGAATACTTCCAAATTCATTTTTCAAGGCCGGTATTACACTGATGTCAAAGCCAAACAAGGACATTACAAGAAAAGAAAATTACAGGCTAATATTCTTGATGAACATAGATGACAAAATGCTATGATATCTAGATTCCAATGGATACATCTAAAGTGTACTGAAACAACTTTGTGTTAAAATTTCAAGATTTTATAATATTCCATGAACAATATTATTTAAACAACTTATGGAAAATTTTAAAAATCAGAGATTGGATTTTAGGAGTATGTGGCAGTTGGTTCAATGATCACTGATTTTACTTCATAAGGAAAGGTGAAGCTTAGAAATCCTTGCCAATAGGAAACATGGGCCCGATGGGAAAATAAAAGCAGAACATATGTAAATCTGTTTTATGAAAGAAGTGAAGGGACAAGAGACATAGGAAGGGAAAAGAGGAAAAAAGGAGGAGGAAGAAAGATGGAAGAGAGGGAAATAAGGAGGAAATAAAATAATTGCAAACCATTTATATAGTGCTAAAAAAGTGTCAAGTACTATTTCAGGATGTCATGTAGTCATCAACGTAAGCCTGTGAGACATGGGCATTATAATCTTCATTTTAAAAATTAGAAACTAGGGCATCGAATGTATTTGCATGGCTGTAAGTTGTGGCACTTGTTTCAAACCCAGGCTATTTGATTCTAAAATCTGCTCTCAATCACTATTGGATGCCCAGGGAACTCAGAAATGAACAAGAAAAATAATAGAGATTATACACTAGCAGGTGAAATACTTAATGAACAAGTGAATGCAGTATATGGTTTTAGATAATGGTAAGTACAAGAAAGAAATATACAGTAAGATAATGTGTTAGAGAATGAATGACTGATGGAAGGAGTTATTTTTGATGGTGGAACAAAAAAAAGCCTTATGATTTTGAACCTAAAGGAAGGAAGATAGCAAGCCTTGTGATAGTCTGCAGAATAACAAGAAAAACAGCGATTTTGAATATTTATAACCATTTCAAAACTTCAATGCACAGTATAGGAAAAGAAATCATATGATAGTTGTTCCATTTTTGGCTTCTATCTTGAGATCGTACCTTTCATTCCAAGCCCCTTATCAAGCTATTGCTTTTGAGACAATATAACAAGATCTCTAACATTTGGTGAACTCAACAGTCTCTATCTTATTATATTGATATTTACATGTCAGCAAAATATAAATATTGTAATATCTCTCATTTAACAGAAAAAGAAAGCAGAAATAAGAGGAACAGCTTCTCGCTGAGGAATATTTAGAAAATTCCGCCCTAAATTTAGAATTTCTGGTTTTATATTAATCATTTTAAACATCTTACCAATTAAACTTTGTGAAAACGAACAGCACAATATATCTAAAAAATAAAATAATTGAATTATGAGTCAAATTTAACATGTGATTATATGCTGTTTACTTTGGAAATTTTGTTTTTCTTGAGTTTCTGTAATATTAAACTATGTTTTAAAGACTAATTTATAAGTTTTGCATGTAAAATAACCTTTGAACTCCAAGTCTTTTGGAAGCATATTTATTAATTTTCTTTGTAACAAAAACAGAAAAAACAAGTCAAAACACATTTGCAGATATAATATCAATTTCTGTGAGCATACTGTTGATTAATAGAATAATTACATACAATTCATTCTTGGTTATCACTGAGACATAAATGATAATATAGCTTAATTAAAACTGACTTCACTATGTTTTATTAGAAAGAATTGAAGGGGTGGGATGTAAAATACCAATATTGAAAGCTTCCAAAAAATTAAGCAATTCACACCTATAAATTTATTTTTGCTTGTCTTTTCTTAGACATCTTTCCATCATCAATATGAATATTAACAGCTAATACTTATTTACCTCTCAAATACCAATCCATACACTCATTACTTGTTAAATTATGTAATCCTCCCATATGATTTGTTCAACATATAGGTTCATCAGAAATGAATAGCTTTTTTTATCTACCCATGTTTGGAGAGTTGAAACATCCTATATGTTCCAGCAATATGGACAAGAGATAGAAATACTGGATAGAAGAGGGCAGTTCCCAGTAAAGGCCCCACCCTGGACCTGTGGTACTAAATTGGGACAGGCATTCCTGTTTTCACACCCCAAATGTTGCTTTTTGGCCTGCCACGCCCCATCTTGTATCCATATAAACCCCAAACTCCAGGCTCCAAAGGCAGACAAGAAGATGAGCAGACAAGGAGAGGAGGAGACAAGGAGACAAGCAGATGAGGGCAGCTCGAGAGAAAGAAAGAAGAGAGGGAACATCTGAATGCCAGAAGAGTTCAGTTGGGGGTGGTCGGAGGGGAGTTCAGCCTTTGGATGGCCTAACTCCAGGGGAAGATCATCTTCCCACTCCATCCCACTTCTAGCTCCCCATCCGTCTGGCTGAGAGCCACCATCACCACTCAGTTAAAACCCCACATTCATCCTTCAAGCTCGTGTGTGACCAGATTCTTCTTCCAGGACTCTGGGAAAGAACTTGAGGTACAGTAAGTTGTCACACTGGCCCTCTGCCCTTGTGAAAAGGTAGAGAGTCCATTGAGCTGGTTAACACTCAAACCATCCATGGACAGCAAGGCTAAAAGAGCATTGTAGCACTGGGGCCACAGGTACCCACCCCTAGACACTACCACAGGGCCAGATCCCAAATCACTTGCCCTGGCTTGTGCACCTGCCCGTCTGCAGGTGCACCCCCTCTCCCATCAGGGGTTGAGCAGTGGCAGCAACTGAACAGGTGAGCCACACCCCTGTTTCATGTCCTGCAAGGGGGGTCAGGGAACTCTCTCATTTCATCAGATTTGAGGCTCTCAGGGGAATAGGAAACACGCTATTCTCAAAGATCTGGGCTCTTTGAGGGCAATATATCAAGCCTTCTCAAAGGAACAGGGAATAGAAGTACATGATTAGCATAAGAGAGGGAGTATGCTATTTGTGAGGAAACTTGTCAGAGATTCAGAAAAGACAGGAATAGGTTTCCCAGATGAGAAAACCTGGAAACACTTGCATGCTTTGCAATTGAGGAGGTCAACCCCAAATTCGGAAAGGCCATCAACTATAGCAGCCTTAGCATTTCCTCCCCACTGCACCATTCCTCAAAGTTTCACATAACTAGGCATACTTGTCCCTGTGAGTAATTTTGGAATTATTTTGATAAGAGTAGCCAATCGATATCTCTTTTCAGTGAGTTTCACGGTTTTTAAAACTTAATTCTTTAGATGTTACTTCTTTTTCTTTAATATTTTTTTCTTTCATGCCTTTATTTTTAAACATGTCTTTTAACTGCAATTACTTTTGTACCCATCTAATATATAGCCTAGGGCAAATCTGGCTGTGTTGACTTCATGACGTGACATAATTTTTTAATTTTGTTTTTGGTTTTTGTCCTATAGATTTGTGTTAGATGTTGTCTTTCATTTAGAACATGATGGTGAAGGATTTTGATTTATTTATTATTTTTTCATGAGTTCTGATGTCATCAAAGTTACAGTTTATTTGGGACTTGGAAAAATGTCTTCAGAGTTACAAAGTGAATACTGACTCAGCTCTTTAGTTTGTAAAGGTGTGTCATCAAAGACACTAGAAAGTATCTGGTCTTGGATTTGTTTGTTTAAAAAATCTTGTCTAAGGAATCCTGATTTTTGCTTTCTTGAGGACACTTTTGGGTTTTGCCCAAATTCTTGTGGATGAATAGATTATCAGAAGGACAATTTCTGTGGAGAAAACATAGCATATTAAGCAATTGGGATTTATTTTCAAGTGCATCGGTCTTAAAATTTATCCAGAGTTTGCAGGAGAAAGGAAGAGATCGTGGTCTTTGAAAGGAAACTCAATATTGTAAAGATACAATTCCTTCTAAAATAACCCTACGAAATCATGAATCCAATTTGAGACAATTATTAGTAAAAACTACAATTAAAATCAAGGAAAAGAAGAATGGAATACCAAACTTGCTGTCATAGATTTGACTGCATCAAGATAGAAACATTAAAGAAATGTGGCATGGAGACGAGACCAGACGAATGATGAGGTAATAATAGGAAGCCCTAATATACTATGTGTGTGTATATGTGTAAAAGTGTATTATATGATACAGTTGGGAAAGTATAGACTACACAATAAAATCATGTTGGAAAAATGTAATTCCTAAGGAGTATTTTTGTATTATATACCTACAGCACAGCAGAAACATAAATCCCAGAAATACTTTTAAGGTACAGACAAAATTAAAAGTTAATATACATGTAACTTATTGTGGAAGGAGGGAAGTTAGAAAATAAGAACTTCTAATAATATTATTAAAGATTAAAATTTTAAGAGAAAAATAGATGGTTTTAAACACAAAGTTTATAATATGGAAAAACATTATCACACATACATTTCATATATATATATACTAAACAGTAAAATTTTATTACGCTTACAAATATATTTATATATCAGAATAGAAGTATTTGCATTTATCATTTAGTGAATTCTCATAACTCAATAACAAACTTTCTAAAATTAAAAAGGAAAAAGGAAGAATTAATTTACAAAGAAATAATTCCAACAATACATATTTTAAAGATTTACAACCTTATGATAATGTAAAAATTACAACAAAAGTAAAATACATTTTTTCATCCATCAGATTGACCGATTGTGTATGTCTTTATATCTTTTTCTCCTTAGTGTCTCCTCAAAAGAATCCCCTGAATAGCTAGGCATTTAAAATACAAATGAAAAAATAAATAAAATAATATAAAATACAGATGGAGAGGTTTCACACAAAACTGTTAATGAAAAATTCTGGAAAAGGGTCTGGGAATATGAATTTTAAATGAACGTATTAATTACTTCTTATGATCAGGCAAGCTTGGAACTCATGGCTTATATCCAAGGCAGTAAAGCACTAAACTGTTAGCAATCTTATTCTCTTTGTATTAAGATTGAATAAACTTATTTTTACTTATTATACTCTTGAGTTTTTTTTCCTCAAGGCTTTCCAAAGAACATTTATTACTTTTAGAGTAAAAAATATAATAAGGCTACAATAAGCATAGGAGATAAAAATATAAATAAAAACAAAATTGAGTAAACAACAAATAAAATTTAAATAAGAAAAACTAGAAAATGGTTATATCAAATATTATATTCACAGTGATATTTTTAATATATTTTTAAAATCCCTTATAAACCAAGAATGAAACAAACCAGTAAGCAATCGTACAAAGTAAACAGACCATTTATACACATGCATTTAAAAGGGACCATATATATATACACACACACACATATATAACATATATATAACCTATATATATAACATATATATATAACTTATATATAATGCAAACTGACTAATAACATAAAAAATAATGATTAAAACAATGAGGTAACATTTTAAAACCATCAATTAGCAAATATCTGGAAAAATAATAATGCCCAGCATTGGCAAATATACTTTGGGACTGGTGTTGTTGTATACTCTGAAAAGCATGTGAATTTATCTAAATTTTATGAACTCTAGTAATATAAATCAAAAGCTTAACAATATGTTCCATCTGAATAACACCATTCTAAAGAAATAACCAGCCATGTAAACAAAAATTTGTATATTCATTCGCAGGTGTATTACTTCAAATAAGAATGTCATTTAGGTTTCCCATAACAGGCTACTAAATATTCATAAATTAAAATGTTTGTAATGCAATTTTTAACACCATAGTGGGAGCTCCTTGAGAGTATCCTGGCTAGGAAAGATGAGTGGAGTTGGGAGCTGCCAGGGAAATGACGGCAGGAGAGGCTCTGGTACAAACATTTAAATAATTTTTTTCAAGAATGTTTAATGACCTAGAGAGATGCTGAGATTATAATGTTAATGAATAGAAATAGTCTACAAAATTGTGCAAGGTAAGTCCCCATTTTGGAAATATATTTAAGAAAATATTTCAGTAGTGATTTTTCTGCTGGAAGACAAACTTAAGGTAATTTTAATACCTCTCTTTATAATTTCCTGAAACGCCTGAACTTTTAAATAATTAGGCATATGTTACTTATTTTTAAAAATACACAATAATGAAACAGGAAAAAATAGAAACAGTAGAGTAATGGCATTACAATTTTACCCTGACATAAAATATTACAGTGCATTTTAGTATGTTTATTATTGATGAAGCAATTTGTAAATGGAAATTCAACCTCAGAATTTTAATACCGATGTTATCACACTTGCTTAGGATGATCTGAATTCTGTAGTAAATCCAGCTCCATTATGATAACTGCTCCAGAAAATTTCTATGTTGAGAGGTGGATTTCCTGTTGTGAAAAACAGGTGAATCCCAAATGTCTGATAAGTGGTGACTTTCAAGAAGAGTTGAAGAAATAAAGTGGGGAAAAATAACTCTACAATGAAAATGGCACCTATAATAGGAAAGTCACTATGGAAACAGATCACTGTTGGCAGCAACTTGAGTTTTCAATCATTCTAGATGTAGACATTTTCTGTTAAATACTACTTTAATCACCATCACTTTTTCTGTAGTGATGGGTTTTATCAGGTTGAAATAAAGGGTTTTTATTCATTCACTCTTTTATCTTAATTTGCTAAGCATCACATATATGTAATGCAGTAAAATATTAGGAAATGAATAAGATACAGGTCTTGTCCTATAGAAGATGCTGTAGAAGATGGTCATGACATATTATAAATATTATACAAATATCCTTGTAGTTCCTCACTCCAATATTTTCTCTATATTGTGTCCTTCACTGGACAGTAAAAATTTTTAGAGATTTTGTTGTTGCTTGTCTTTGTAAGTCTATGACCAATATAAAAATATAGTAGGTTGTCAATACATTTTCAGTGAATGAATAAAGATAGGAGAGAACACCTAACAACTTAAAGGGGTTCTAGGAAGCAGGCTACAATAGAAATACTTTCAATGATATTTGAGTTGAGGTCTTAATGCTAAATAACGGCATTAAGAAAGAAGAACATTCTAGAAAAGTAGCAGGTGACAGGAAAGCTTCAAAATGTCCACAGCCAGCCTGAATCATGGTGAGAAACCTCTAAATTTCAGCTTAAATTAAAAACTCTGTAAGTATTTACAGTATAACTAAATGTTTTACAGTTTTTAAAACTTTACAGGTTACTACTCACCCGGTTGTGTTTGCTTTACTACTACTTTCATTTATGTTACCATTTTACTGACTGTATTATGTATAGGGAATATGAATGATTTATATGTAAATAGCACTTTATTAGCCATAGATATAATTTGCATTAACAAGTATCACTTTACTGATTTTAAAAAATGTGCTATTGCATGACTTGAGTGATTTAAAAGTTAAATAAGTATGGCTTCTCTTCCTCCTTGTTTTGTCTAAAAAGGATAAACAATTCCATTTCACTTGGATGAATGAATGGTTAATATTCTTTTCTTTTTCCTTAAATTAAATCTGAGTTAGCCCTTATTTGCCTACATAAATTAATATCTAATTTTAGTTATTTGAAAAGGTATCTCTTTATTAGAGGGCAGAGGTAAAAAGATGAGATGAGGCATTGCTTAGGAAGGTTTTTTTGTGCCTGTCAATTGTGATTTTCATTAGAATGTTCTTTTTGGTTCACTCCCAGAAACATGGTGGCAGCATGTTCACTCTTCCCCAAACTAAGCCATTGGAACTTTTCTAGTATTTCCAAGGGAGAGTTAAAAGTTCAATTCATGGTTATCAGCAAAACCATCATCTTTAGTGTCCCATCTATCTCCAGGGAGCTACAAATAAATGAGATATCAATGTCTGCCCTCATCCATTCTTCCAATTACAGAGAAGCCTTGGAAAGTAGTCATTCTTCTGTTATTATATATTTGCCAAATAAATAGCCACATTCCAAATACCAGGGAATGTGTTAATTTGCTCAAGCAATGAAACCACACCTGGTACAGCAGCTGCAGTTAAAGTCCCACCTAATTAAGCTTACAATAACCCACTGACATTCTCCAAAATTAATCTGTCTTCTACACAGGCCAAATAGGAGAACTGAATGGGGATGTGGAAGGAATCACTACCCCTTTATCTTTTAAGTCCTTGATGCTGGCACTTATCTCCGCAATTCTTCCAGAAATGTGGTATTGCTGTTGGTTGATTATTTTCCTAGGTAGAGGCAGTTTTAGTGGCTTACACTTGGTCTTTCTTACAATAATAACCTTACTCCACAGATCATAGAATTAATGTGAGGATTCTGCCAGGTGCTGAATATTGTCTATTCTAATTGTGCATTGGAACTGGGGAAATAAGCACAAAATGGGTTCTGTGATCCACTGGGACCACTGTAAGATGGATCTGAGTTAAACTCCATTGACCAACTGACCCCCACAAGTCCCTACTCTAACTGGTAGATCACAGTGATATTTTGAGTCTCACAGAATTAACATCAATACAGAGCCAATATCCAGCAGTCCCCAAGAGGTCCAATCATTGCCTTTTACTCAGTGCACCATTACCCTGGTAAAATACTGTAGGTCCCTCTGAGGAAGATTAGGAAATGATTATCAGTATAAACGTTGGACAGCATAACAGGATCCTCCTTAAAAGAGACTCAGCCTTTCTTTCATTCAAGAAGTACTGGATCTATAAACCGGCTCAAGTTTGAGAATTGATTAAACGGCTATGACTATTTTATGATTCAGATTAGCCTTTTGTTCACTTTATCTATATTTCTGCTAGTACAAATCAAGTAGAGTGTAATAGGCTTTGTATCTATTTCAGTTCTAGAAACACCATGATCAACTAGCCAATACTGGGGGTCTGTATAGGTCAGGCTATTCTTATCGCTGCTTTGAATCTACTGTCCATTATGGAATCCATGCCCACCTTGCCATTGGTAGTTGAGAACCACCACTTAGCCCCTCCCCATTGCTTTTAGGTTTTCCTATTCAGCAGCCACAGTACCCCACTGCAAGGTCTGGTCTCCACAGAAGAGTGATGACAGAGTCACAAAAGATGCTGGGGCTCCCCTTACAAACTTATTTTCCACAGTTGTGGTGAAAGGTGTGTCTTCTAGACCTTCCCCAAATGCACGTAGGTCTCAAATGCAAAGCCACTCTAAGTGTCCAGTCCCCCTAAGGCTTCAAATCTTTCCTCTACAATAAACTAATGCAGGCCTGGCATCTCTAATTCACTCACTGCGGGTCAGCTTTTGGTCCATGTTTTAGTTAACTAAACAAACTGTTAGAGCCCCTCCTAACTCCCTGAGCTGCAATATTAAATGCAGAATCCCTGCTTAGTAAGCCCATGTCAGTATATTCAGCCTGATCCAACTTTACATTTTTTCCACAATGATACCACATCCTTTATATTTATTCTCATATATATTGCCTAGAATTCTGTGGGTATAAATTAGAAAACTCAAGTAGGTCTTTTGAGGCATACTGCATCACCTCGTGGATCATACTTTGTACCTCATCTGTATGGGCCCTATTGGAACATGAGCCTAGTTATAAGATTAGGAGCAAAGAAGGGAGGTGGGAGTTGGGTCTTGAGGAAACTCAGCATTGCCTTCAAATAAAACTTGCCAACATGGAGCCCATTTGTTTCCTCAGGCAATGCAGAGTTAATCCTCTTAGACTGGGGTGGAAAGACCATTTTTACCAGGGATCATGAGAGTTCTTTTGCAAGGGGAAGAAAGCCCACTTCTACTAGCAAAGGAGATTCATTAGCATTTGGGAGCTCAATGTCCCCAGCTCCATCAGGGTCATTCGCCATTCCCCATTTCAACTTTCAGGTTCCAATTTCTTTCTAATCAATGCCTTCACTTTAACAATAGACATCTCACAAGGCTGGAGATTCCATTTTCACTGCAATTCAACCAGTTGCTAGATGTGATTCTGAATTTAGTTTTCAGCAATCTCAGGCCTGTGGCTAAAGAGGATAAAGGTCTTTCACAGACAGACATGAAAGCTTTCAGGTCATTTATGTGGTACTTTAGCTAAGAATTTCAATCCCTGAGTGTATCTTTTTACCCCACGTTGTCCAAACATATTGAGAGCACCAAACCAATCTCATTATACTCAGTTTGAAAAAAATGTTAGAAAGTATCATACACAGGGTCACCTACGTCTTTGCTTCTTATAAGTGTTTCGTTAAGAGTATCCAATGGTGATATTCTGTGTATCTCTATTGCCAGATCATTTCGTGGACTGTCAGTGCTTGCTTTCCTACTAGAAATAAGAGTCGTTAGTGGAAATAAAAGTCATTAGTGTCTTTAAATCTCATCCAGAAAACTCAAAACCAATGTTTAAAAATTGTCTTTTGTATTTTCCTATACAGCCACTGTTGATATCACAATATTTATTAGTCAAGGTTTTCCAGAGCAACATAACCATTAATATATATGTATGTACTTGAAGAGAGAGAGAGATAGAGATAGAAAGATAGAGAGAGAGAGAGAGAGAGAGAGAGAGATTTAGTATAAGAAATTGGCTCATGTGATTATGGAAGCTGGCAAGACCAAAATCTGCAGGATGGGCTAGGGGTGTGAGAGGCCCAGGGAGAGAGCTTATATCCCAGTTTGAAGGCCCTCAGGCATGAAGAGCTAGTGTTGCAGATGAAGTCTGAAGGCAGTCATCTGGGAAATATTCTCTCTTCCCAGAGGACAATTTTTTTTTTTTTTTTTTTTTTTGGTCTATTACAGCCTTTTCAGCAGATTGGATGAGTCCCATCCACACTGTGGAAGGAAGTCTGCTTTACACTACTGATTAAAATGCTAATGTTAAAATCTACCAATTTAAGTGTTAATCTAATCTGAAAACACTCTAGCAGAAACACCTTTAACCAAATATCTGGGCAGCCTGTGTCTGAGTCACACATGTCAATGTGAATGGGACACAGGGTGCCCAGATATTTTAAGTAAAACATTTTTTTTTGTTTTTACTTAAAGGTTTAGGCATCTTTTTAAAAGAGGGTGCCCAAAAAAAAGAAATTCTTCACTGAAGAGCTATCTGTTACCTGTCCTGATAATCATTGTTTTGAGCAAGTGGTTTAAACTCTTCTGTTGCAAAGAATCCCACAACTGAAGAAAACATGAATCTTGGCTATTTTTCACAGAGGATACAAAAGGAGGGAAGGAACTGGTTGTGAATAGAAAAGGACTGAGGTAACAATATTTCTGATAATAATAACAATTTCTTTGCTTTGAAAAATTTTTTACTTAATGGAATTCAACCATCTATAATTTAGTTTAATTAACTTTATATGAATGAAACACACTTAATATACTTTTTATATTTTGTTTCCTTCACTCCATATTATGTTTGTAAAAATCATCTTTTCTTGTTTGT
Organism: Pongo abelii; assembly: GCF_028885655.2. Taxonomy (NCBI): domain Eukaryota; kingdom Metazoa; phylum Chordata; class Mammalia; order Primates; family Hominidae; genus Pongo; species Pongo abelii. The sequence continues at coordinate 44,680,947 of NC_072002.2, forward strand.
TTTGTTCATTTTTTTTATGAGACACGATCTCATTCTATTGCCTGGGCTAGAGTTCACTGGCATGATCACTGAGGCTCACTGCAGCTTCAACTTTCTGGCCTCAAGTGATTCTCCCACCTTGGGCTTCCAAAGTGCTGAGCTTACAAGTGTGAGCCATCACACCTGGCCCTATTCTTTTATTGTTCAGCCATAATCCATTCATTTTTATAGCATTCTTAATTTGCATTATTGGAACACAATCTTTATTTATCCCTTCTACAGTTGATGGACCCTTGGATATTTCTAGTTTGAGATCTTGAGAACAATGCTGCTATGAACATTCTTTCCTATTTATCCTGGTGTTCTCGTGCACACATTCCATTACGGTCTACACTCATGTGCCACGTAATGATGTTTCAGTCAGTGATGAACCACATAGATGACAATGGTTTCATAAGATTATAATGGAGCTAAAAACTCCTATTGCCTAATGGCATTGTAGTCATCATAACATTTTAGCATAACACATTACTTAAGTGCTTGTGGTGACGCTAATGTAAACAAACCTACTGTACTACCAGTTGTGTAAAAGTTCTCTATGGCACATATAATTATGTACAATACATCATGCTTGATAATAATAACAAATGACTACTTTTCTGGTTTACGTATTTATTATATCTTTTATCGTTACATTAGAGTGTACTCCTTCTACTTATTAAAAGAATTAACTGTAAAACAGCCTTAGGCAGGTCTTTCAGGAGGTATTCCAGACGACATTGTTATCGTTGAAGACGACAGTTCCATGTGTGTTATTGCCCCTGAAAACCATCCAGTGGGACAAGATGTGGAGGTGGAAGACAGGGATACTGATGATCCTGACACTATATGCACCTATACTAAAGGGTATATTTGTGTCTTTGTTTAAAAAAATTAAAAATTAAATAATAAATAATAAAGAAAATGTTATAGAGTAAGAATAAAAACCTGTTTTTGTACAGTTGTACAATTTGTTTTAAGCTAAGTATTACTTAAAAGAGTCAAAAAGCTTAAAAAATTAAAAAGTTTATGAAGTAAAAAAGTTAAACTGTTAATTAATTATCGAAGAAAGAAAACTTTTATAAATGTAGTGGATGGAGCCTAAGTGTACAGTGTTTATAAAATCTACTGTAGAGTACGCTAATGTCTTAGGCCTTCCCATTCACTCACCATTCACTCATTGAGTCCCCTAGAGCAGCTTCTAGCCCTGCAAGCTTCATTTGTAAAGCTGTGCCATTTTTACCTTTTATACAGGTTTTTACTGTATCTTTTATATGTTTAGATATGTTAGATGAGCAACTACTTACCATTGTGTTACAATTGCCTCCAATATTCAGTACAGTCAAATGCAGCACAGGTTTATAACCTGGGAGCAGTAGGCTACACCATAAATACCAGGTATGTCGTGGGCTATACCGCCTTGGTTTGTGTAAGTACACTCTATGATGTTTGCACAACCACAAAATTGCCTAATGACACATTTCTTAAAATATATCCCCATCATTCAGCAACACAGTCTTAATTAGGATTGAAATGGATGTTCCTGAGGTACCTGTATATCCAATTTTAGTAGATAATGATCAACTATTTTATAACGATATAGTATCCAATTATATTCTCACCAGCCCTGAGAGTTCCAGTTGCCAAAAATAGTGTAAAATATTACATTTTGTCTCTTTGTTAGTATCCCCATCAGGCTTTATTTGTTCTCCCTTACTCCTAATGTGATTTTTCACTTGGCTTGTCTCTTTAGGGGTGTGTCTGGGCAAATTTTGCAAGTCTTTACCATTTTCTATTAGTCTGTTTTGTTATTCAGTTTAAGGAGTTCTTTGCATGTTCTAGAGTTAGCCCTTTAACTTTTTTCTCTGTCTTCCTTTTAAAAAAAAAATACTTTCTGTTAAGCTCTCTGCAGCTTCCCTGACCTCTCTTTCTATATAAGACATTTTTATTTATTCTAGGAAGCTATTCTTACTTAAGCCATTCTTTAAATAGCATCTGTGATCTGTTTTGGAACCAGCTTTTATCTTTCAAATATTTTCTTGGTTCTATTCTTCTCCCTTCTCTTGATGAAATTCTATATTAAGCTTGTATTTGAGAACGTTTGCTTCCAGAAAAGACAGCAGACTAGGTTGAATCCACTAGCAAGTATCTCTTGCTTCTGCTCCATTTCACTAGTGGGTTTTCTACAGAATGCTGGTGTGAGTCATTAACCTTAAAGCTTATTTGCAGGAATTCCTGGGTCTAGGATAAAAAACCTTCATCTGGCGGGGCGTGGTGTTTCACACCTATAATCCCAGTCTTTTGGGAGGTCAAGGCAGATGGATCACTTGAGGTCGAAAGTTTGAGACCAGCCTGACTAACATAGAGAAACCCCGTCTCTACTAAAAATACAAAATTAGCCAGGTGTGGTGGCTTATGCCTACAGTCCCAGCTATGTGGGAGGCTGAGGCAGGAGAATCGCTTGAATCCAGGAGGTGGAGGTTGCAGTGAGCTGAGATCGCGCCATTGCATTACAGCATGGGCAACAAGAGTGAAACTCCATCTCAAAAACAAAAAAATAAAAAAACAAACAACAACAACAACAAAAAACCTTCATCTGAGGGAGATTTATGTTTGATTCTTCCATGCAACTATGCACCAAATCTATTAAGGGCAACCTAAAACCAAGTCTGGCCACAAACATCACAGGGTTGCAACATCACTGGGACTTTGTTTTTATCTTTACTATTATATCTCTGGTCCATTTAATGCCAAAAGAAAAACAATTACACAAAACAAAACAATGCAAAACAAAATGAAGCAACAACATACATGACTGGAAGCCCTTCTGCCTAGACTGTTGCAGTCAAGGTGCATGTTGTCAGATGTATATCAGGTTCATACTTCTTATGAGTCTATAGGCCTTTGAGATCTTAACTCAATACAGAAAATATTTTTGTCAAACTCCCTCCTTGTGTTAGCATTTAACCTTCATTTCTCACCTTCTCAACCTGTGAAATACACACATACGCACCCAGACACACTGACATTTCCCTTTACCTATAAATGGCCTCAGGCCAAAAGTGACATAGGTGCCTGGCACTGTATTTACTTGACTAGATTTAGAGCTATTCCAACACTGGGTCCGAGAGTTCTCCACAATCTTGTCAGCTCTTCCTTGTGATTAATTTGATATTTAATGAAAATATGTTTTTCTCAGCATTTGGTTTTTAGGGAAGGTATCAGTCTAAGTAACTCAACCTACCATTGTTAAAAATGTAATTCTATCTTTTTTTTATATTTCATTTGGAGATACTAGGGACATTTAATATATCTTTATAAAATAAATAATATCATTCAAATCAATGAATAAATAAGAGAGTGCATAGATATACAAGCCTTTAAAGTTAACTTTTCCCTAAATCTTGCCATTTCAATTATAGTTAAGAAATGGTATTTTAACAATATCAGTAAATACTTCCTACCCAAAGAGACGCTAGTGCTATGAGTCATCTATCTGTTTTTTATTGAAACTCTTATTTGAGCAGAGCGCTTTTGTTGAATTTCCAGTTTTTTCTTGTGCTTTTCCCCATTATCCACGTCTTCCACCAAGCCAATGTTAATGCTGGCTATTAAAGAGATTCTTTTCCTCCTAAAGAACGTTCTGAATATTATCTGTGACCAAGGAATAACACAGTTCTTGGTCATTAGTGAAATAGAAGCAATAGGCTGGCTTGGCTTTTAGTGACAAATGAAGAATATTTTGTAGTTTGAATGATAAATGTTTTCTCAGCACTATTCCCCAAAAGGCAATTATTTTGTGATCATTACATGTGCAATACCTTTACCTGTTCTTCTATACCCTAACACAAGCTTCCCCTTCCTGTCACTATTTCATAAATTGGACTCCATACACCAATATTGGCATATAATACCATCACTATTATCACCGCATGCATATTTAAATGTTAAAGACTTATTGATTGGTTTTATGACTATCTGAAGTTTAAGAAAAGTTAGAGAAGCTCATTCCTGCTGGAGTTTAATGTGACATGTCTTCAAATATAATTAGTCTATATATTTATTTTGAGTAAAAAGCTGAATTTCTCAACTCATATACAACCTGATAACATCCACAGATGCCCTTTGAGGACCAATAGCCACACTCAGTATATTTATGTTAATTGAATGAAGTGGATGTGTTTCAGAGTCTTCTACCAGTCATTTTGTTCTACCAGTGTATCACTTATTATAAGAAATAATCTCCATATTGATCTCTTTGATGGAGATGTTTTATTGTTCAGGAGAAGGATGACTCTATAATTGAACCAGGGATGTGTCAACGATCTCTTTTTGTTTTCTCCTTCTGATGTGGCAATACTTTATTCCTCACTCTTTTTTTTCAACAATATTTATTAGAAACAAGCATTCACATCCACATACAAACACATCCTTTGTTCAATGTTTGATGTCCCTCTGACATAGGGAGAGAAGCAAACCACTTAGCAATGTCCCCAAGTGACACACTGGTCTCAGGAAAACTCCCCTTGATGGCAGTTTTTCTGCCCCATAATGGCTGGTGGCTATAAAGGAGACACACCGTATCTGGAGCAGGGCAATATAAAATAATTGGCTCTGGACCAACCAAAGCTGCTCCATGCCATCAGCCTCTTCACATTTAGATCCAAATTAAAATCTAATTTAGACGGAGTTTAAATTTAAAAAGCACACTTAATTCCTTCAATTTGCAGAACTATTCCATTCCATTAGGCAACTAATTTCTACCTGTCAGATTTGGAATGAAAGTGGTCTCTCTCAGGAGGAAACTTTTCACTTGTAGTAATTAGGTATGGGGAGTTTGTGATGATGCCTGTGCTTTGATAGCTGCTTGCGTTTAACTCTCCAAGCTTATGAACCCTTGGGTAAACTCAATTGAAGTGTCAGCTTCAATACTTGCCTGATACAGAAAGCTAAAATAAGGTTACATATTTCATAATTAAATAACACAACTACTTTAATTTTTATTAGAGAATCATAAAAGGTTACCTTATATAAAATCTAAGAGCATAAATTCCTTTGTTGATCTATTATTCTAATAAGCTCCTGAAAAAAATTTCAAGAGGCCTTGATTACAATTAGATAAAAGCTGGGAGGGTGCAGGCATTCAACCGTATCAAAGTAATGACTAAAATTAGCAAGTGAGATGAACTGTAAGTGCTGTGTCAAGCTCCTCTTTTGATACTGTTCTTGACTTGTGCGAGGTGGGATGTTATAGTGCAGAAGCCCTAGGCTGGTAGACAGAAGACTTGAGTCCCAAGATCTGTAATTTACTTGCAGTGAAACCTTGGCTGAAGTGTCTGACCTCACTTAGCTTCCTTATTCTATCAACAAACTTACTTTTCCTTCAAATTCAGCAGACAGAAAGTTAACATTTCATAAATATATATGGTTGAATGCTTCTTTCCTAAAAGCAATTACCATATTCAGTGATGAATATAAAAGTTCTCCTTACTTTAAAGACACATTTTTCCACAGGCAATTTTTATCCAAACCAAATTAAAAACAAAATAAAAATTGTTCTCATCATTACTGAATCTTTATTAGGAAACATTTTCTTTTTTTCTTTATTTATTTAGTTATCCTGATGTAGGTGCAGGCATGATGTGAGAGATGTTAGAAATAGTCTGACGCCCTGGGAAATATTTTGAGGAGTTTAAATATCCACTTTTTCATTTACACAAAATATTATTCCAGAATGAAATTATGTTGAGTGATGTTCAAATTCAAGCTGGTCACAGTTTTAGATTAAATGTTTATTAAAATACAATTGGATGTGGGTTAAATTAACTTAAATAATTCATAATTTTTAAGACCAACACACTTAAATGATTTGGGGCAGAAGATAAAATTGTGAATTTAAGGGCCAGAAATATTTTCATATGATGCCTAAATGTTTCTGTGTTCCTAAAATCTAAATTAAATAAGTCTGACTGACCACAACAGAGTAGAAATAGGCTTTTCAAAATTTAAAATACAAAGGATTTTTCACACATAAACTGTGGTAGATTTTGTCTTCAGCAGCTTCATATCCTATTTCTCCCAAGGAAA